>NC_133505.1:162569642-163175714 GCF_049354715.1 Callithrix jacchus
GGGGAAATATGTAAAATAACATTACCTATAAATATTAAAGAGCAAAAAAATTATAATTACCATAGAAAGATTTATTTCTTTAGAGCAACCTATCAAATCTACTTCCACAATGTAAAAAAGTAAAACGTTTACTTTTTAAGATTGATACTTTGTGTTTATTCAATTATTCTATCAGCCAAAGATAGAAACTACCAGAAAAGGCCATGTGTGGTTCTCATATTTTAATACCATCAGTTATAAAAAAATTAATTTGATCTGCCTATTTACAGATTTTTAAATATAGACAATGAAAATCTACATGACAGGAGAAAGACTGAAACTACCAAAATAAATGGCCAGTGATATTCAACTTCTCAAGACAGTTGATAATTTTTATTGGGTTTTTTCCTATTACATTTATGCACACATTAAAAGTAAAAGATGCTTAAGAGAAATACAACTTAAAAAGTACTCATGAAAATAGATTATCTATAACATTCAAATGTAATGAGAAAAAACAGTGAAAAAGTAAAAGAGTAAAAATCTTAAAGAAATACATATCTGTATATATAATATTTTTCAGGTTCTGTTTGCAAAAATATAAACTAATAGGTAAACAAATAATTGATGGATTCCACAGGTAACTATTGAAGAAGAGTCACCTCTGTTTGCACAATCTTAAAACTTTCAAAGAATATGAAATTATGATAAATAATATAATTTCACTGCAATCTCATAGATCCGAATATGTAGAATGAATATCAATTTCACATTGTAAAATTTAGTTTAGAGAACTAAAACAAAAATGAAATGAGGAGTTATTATTCCATTATTTATTATTTGTCTGAGTTTCAGAATATCAGGAAATTGTGCATCTCAGGGAAAGAAATGAAGAGCATAAGTCAATTTGCAGAAATACAAGGCTCCCTAGCATGGCAGATGACATTGGACACAGAGATACAAATACAGATGAAACATTAAAGATGAAAAACATCACGATAAATAAAGACAGGCAATCTCAACGGGATTGTGACCAGTTAGCGACACCACTCACCGATATCAAGAAAGCAAAGGTAGGTTAAAGGTCACTCACCCTGGCTGAGTCCTGGAAGCAGGGCATAAGCATAAAAGTGCTTTTCCATATCAGCATTTTGGAAATTACCTTTCTCTCAACATACAAATCATGGAGGAGGCTGCAGGATTTTAAGGCTGTTACCTGGAAAGAAAGATAAATGATGTGTGGAAAGCCATTGTTGTGCTATGAAAGTCTTGGCCGGATCCTTCTTTGTGCTTTCCGTATCTCCTGAAAAGTATGCAGTGAAAATGTGTTTGCGGTAATTATTTAAAAGAATAAGCAGGTCCTCATATATAAATCACTAGTCTTTTAATTCTTTGAAAATAAAATTACAGTTTAACTCTAAAATTGAAATTTAAAAGTTCTTAACCCAAGCCTTTCTAATCAATCATAATTCTTTCTTTCCTTTCCCTCTTCCTCTCCTTTCCATTTCCTTCCTTCCTTCTCCCTTCCCTTCCCTTCTTCCCTTCCCTTCCCTTCCCTTCTTCCCTTCCCTTCCCTTCCCTTCCCTTCCCTTCCCTTCCCTTCCCTTCCCTTCCCTTCCCTTCCCTTCCCTTCTTCCCTCCCCTTCCCTTCCCTTCTTCCCTCTCCTCCCCTCCCCTTCCCTTCCCTTCCCTTCCCTTTCTTCTCCAGTTATTTGAAACATTTCTATTAAGGAAATATAGTGTTCCAGATTCCCATTTATTTGGGGGATAGAAAGTCTCATAAGATAAAGTTCTTGGTATCCAGAAGTTTAAGGTTTACTTGGGAAAATAGATATATTAAAGTAATATGAATATTATTATTAAAGTATAATCTTTAAAAAAAACCACTGTAATTAAAGATGTTGCAGCGGGCCTGGCTATAGCAAAAAGGTGTGGACAATTCTGTTTGGATACACCAAGGAAGGGTCTGCAGAGAAGGAGGCCACTGGGCTGGAAGAGAATGACGCATTAGTCACCAGGTGGACCAGGGGTGAGAGATTCCCAAGCTCTGGAGCCTTGCGTCCAACCCCAAGGGAGAACTACGCAGGGAGAACTGGATGGTGACCTAAGCAAAAGCTACTTTTAGAAGGGGGTTAGAAATAATGTCAGAAAGACTAGTTAGTTACAAAATGCTCATAGCTCCCATTTGTATCCCTCTTCACCCCATCCCAAAAGAAGACGATGAATTGACAAGGTTTGCAGAAAAGCTTGAGGGTCTCAGTTCCAGAGGCTGAAGTTGTTCCTGTTCTTGGTCTTAGGGGCCAGAGGAGACAGAAGGCTGGGCCGCATTGCTCCTCCTCGGGCTCCATTCTTCTCTCCCCTTCCGGCACCTGGCAGATTCTTTCTCTACTTGTGGCCAGTGCACAAACTCTTGGGACTGCTTCTCCTTGGCAGGCAGCTTGGCTGCATCTCCACTGGCTCCCTTCCTACACAATCAGAGGTCTTGATGGACCCAGGGCTCCATTTCCCTGATAAAGAAACACACGCATTCCTTTTCCACCCCATCCCTCTTCTCCCAACACCCCTTTCACCTTTATGGAAAGGCAAGCAGAAGAGGAGACTTGGAAAAAAACTTGGGCCCACCTAACCCAGGAAAAAGGTGCCTTCCTGACTCCCTGTGATGTAACGCAGTTCACCAATTTCCATGCATTGGGGCCAGAGTCCCTACCAGTAGTAAAATTGCTCCTCTACCTTATATGAGTGTCTATTCAGATATTTCTCCCCAGAAAGCTCTGAGAATGTGGTTGCTGTGATTTCAGAACTTGAATGTTCCTGAGTTTCCTAATCAAAACAATGCCTCCCTCTCTGACTGTCTGTCTTTCTCTCTCTCTGTACATTGCAAGGCCCATTCTTCTTTTTTTGAGACAGAGTCTCGCTCCATCGCCAGGCTGGAGTGCAGTGGCACGATCCTGGCTCACTGCAACTTCCGTTTTCCTGCTTCAAGTAATTCTCCTGCCTCAGCCTCTTGAGTAGCCGGGACTACAGGCATGCACCACCATGCCCTGCTAATATTTTGTACTTTTAGTAGAGACGGAGTTTCACCCTGTTGGCCACGATGGTCTCGATCTCTTGACCTCGTGATCCGCCTGCCTCGGTCTCCCAAAGTGCTGGGATTACAGGTGTGAGCCACGGCCCCAGCCGCCTTATATCCCATTCTAAGGAGGTGTGGGAGTGGGGTTATATAGGTAACCACTGAAGGGTTTTAAGCCACACGTTCAGATAAGCATTTCTAAAAGACCATTTGGGCTGCTGTATTTAGACTAGATTGTGGGGAGCGACAGGGTGGAGTAGTGATCTAGGAGGCAGAGGACTAAATTAAAGATGGTAAGGAACCCAGCCAGGGAAAGAAGCACAAAGAAAGACATATTTTCGTCAGTGGGGCTTAGTAATGAATGGAAAATCTGATAGAGAAACTGGATGTCACAACTGCCAACTAGAGAAGTTACTCAAAGCGGAGAAAGAGACAATGGCTTATATTTTAAATATCCCCAAATAAATGAGTTTGGGATGCCTCTGGAATAAATGTGGAGTAGATTTAAGATATGGCCCTGGCCTTTGAAAGACATATCAAAGCTCGTGGGAGGTCATGGAAGCCATAGACTTGGGTGAGATCAGCCAGGGAAGGTGTTTGGAATACAAAGGCCACGGAGCTGAGAATGAAAATGTTGGAAACATGTATGCTTCACATGTATCTGTATCACTTTACAAATGCACGTACAGTGAATAGAGAAAAAAGAGAGAGAGAATAAGAAAGATTGAGAAGAAATGTTCCAAGATGTAAAATTCTTCTGGAATTTCTCAATGTCTTTACACCAAGCGTCAGAAAGATTATGGCCAGTGAACCAAATACAACCTGCCAGCTGTTTTGTAAAACAAAAAAAAAAAAAAAGAAAGAAAGAAAAGAAAAGAAAAACAATGGCTTTATTGAAACACAGCCACATTCACATATTTACATATTTATTTATTTATTTTCTGTGGCTGATTTAATGATACACCAGCAGAGTTGAGTAGCTACGTAGATGCAGCAGAAACCACGTAGGATACAAAGCTTAAAATATTTACAGACCTTTACAGAAAACTTGCTTGAGAGACTACTGTAGATCACAGAGTTGTGACACAGTCACCATTTTTCTTAAACATCAGTGATACAATGTGTGAAGCAGATGACTTCAAGATCTTATCTAATTCCACTGATCTTTGCAACCAGTGGGAGAGTAGAACTCTGATAGTTATAATATAGGTTCATCAGCTCCAGTGTAGACTGGAAATAGAAACTAGAAATTAAAAACACCAGATATTTATCAAGATGGATGGTGCCCTCACTAACGAATGCCCTATCACGAGGAGAATTAAGCATAATCTAGTATTTGGTTTGGGGTTATTCGCTCAATTTTGGGCAACTATGCTGAGGATGCTGAAAGGAATACATAGGGCAGTGTCAGAAGACATTGAAAATTGAGGGAAATGTCAGAACAGGAGAATGAGAATATTAAAATCAGCTCTATAATTTAGAGATCCAGGCATGAAAAAAGCTAGCTGTGATACTGATATATCATGTATTAAAAGACACAGATTGTTCCACCAAGTCAGCACAACAACTGATTGGAAAATTAAGGGCTGGGTGCAGTGGCTCATGCCTGGAATCCCAGCACTTCGGGCGGCCGAGGTGAGCAGATCACGAGGTCAGGAATTCAAAACCAATCTGGCCAAGATGGTGAAACTCCCTCTCTACTAAAAATACAAAAATTAGCCAGGCATGGTGGCGGATACCTGTAATCCCAGCTACTCAGGAGACTGAGGCAGAGAATTGCTTGAACTTGGGAGGTGGAGGGTGCAGTGAGCCAAGATCATGCCACTGCACTCCAGCCTGGCTGACAGAGCGAGCGGGATTCCGGCTCAAAAAAAAGAAGAAAAGAAAAATGGAAGATGAAGACACTTGATGTGTACAGAAGCCTGAACCAGGGAATGAGCTAAGTAAGCAGGAACGTCTCCTGTCCATCTTCTCCACCATGGCTCTGGGCTCTCAGTGATGCATTTGACAATTAGTTACCAATAAATACCATGGGTGCCATTAGGAGATGCTATAATTTTTGCAGAACATTGCTGAAATTGACAAAATTTTCTATTTAAAATATTAATATCTAAAAAAATTGGTGCAATTATGTGTAAATTTAAGAGAAACAAAATAATCTATCATCTGGTAAAGACTTGAGAAAATTAAACGCAACTGAGTGAGCTGGCCTTGAACTTTAGTCTCTGTTCTCCTGCATCTGCTCTGCATATCTGCTCTTAGAAGCTGGTGCTTATTGTTTGGGAAGAAAGAAGACTAATGAATTCATTCTACTGAGAGCATTTTATGTAAGCACATTGTTTATCAGACCATAAAGGAATAAGTAGATGTTTTCTTACTATCTCTTCTGGACAAGGCTGTACAAAATACAAAATAAAAATGTGGAGCTCTTTGTTCAAAAAGCAGGACGAAGTGCCATTAAAGGTAGTAAAATATACAGCTTTTTCCTTTCTTCCATAGACTTTCTCTCCACTTGTCACGATGTTTTTGTTTTTCTTATGTAATGTTGTTCTAAGAAAAAGTAAAATTTCAAATCATTCTTTAGCTTTATATTGTGCACGGTCCGTTTAAATCCTAATATAAAAGCATGTAACTAGATGCAGAATCCCCAAAATGGCAAAAATCATACATGCTCGTGCATGCATGAGTAATGTAGAGAAGTAACATGAGGGAGAAAGAAGATGATAGAGTTGTTGGTCACTCGTGTTTCTTAGAGATCGCCATCACATTTCTGCCTTGAAGCTGCTCTGGTTCAAATGGAAAGAGTGGACTGTCAGCACCTCCACCTCCTCAGTCGTAGATTAAACACATTTATACTCACATTGAGACTTGTGGAACTCTCGCCCATCGTGAGTCCACTGGAATTCTGAGCTCACAGGACATGTGAATGGCAGCAAGGAATGGCAGGCTTGCACATTGCACCTTATCTCCCCTGCTTATGCACTGCCATGGTATCCCATAGGGCTTCACTTACAAAACACAAGTTCAAAGATTAAATTGTCAATTTCAGCATGGCAACAGCAGGGCATTAATCCACTGAGCACTGGCCTTGTGCAACTGCAGAGGTTGCATGTTCCATGAAGCCAGCTGGGCTTGCAGGTTTCAAAGAGAAGCCTGCTCATGCCCGCCAGCATCCGTCACCTCTAGGATCTGCCAGCAATGCCAGGAACTGAGTACACATGGACTTCAGATCAGTTCTAAGCCCTGAGCTCAGTTTCTACCTTCTGCAGATGCTGCTGCTGTCCCTCCAGTAGAGAAACATTCCAGGGCTCTCTACTGAGTCCTAGCAGCTCTCGGAGTCACCTAACAGACCCTCCTAAACATGCTTACATCCTGCTCAAGTGGCTCTCATGTGAGTGAGACTGGGGCTTTATAAACATCCAGCTGTCAAGTATCAACTAGGGTTTTTTGTTTTTGGAAGTGCCTTCCAGGGAGGGTGCCATGGAAAGAGAAAAAAGAGCACTCAAGTAACCCTACACTTGCTTCCTCCAAAGAGTAGCAAGCCTGTCACCTCCCCCACAGCTGAGCATTGCAAGTACTCACCACATTTTATCTCTCCAGGACAGAAAACGGTGCTGCTTTTGTAAACACAGAACAATCAGGCGCAGCTTCTGGCACTGGGATGACAAAGCCTGTGGATCTGGACACTGCCCAACCAGGCTCATGGTCCCTGTCATCTGTCACTCTAGAGTGGAATAGTGAGGATGGGTAGCCTTGTCCTTGAGTGTCCCACATGAAGGCATTTGGTGCATTTTGTATTAGATAACATCACAGGCCTCCAAACTCATCAGAACCTCTTGTAACAGCTCCCTTGGGCTCTAAGTGTGTGAACCATTTATCCACATCATCATTTCTCTCTGGTCCAAATCACCCAACCTAGTGCCCTTCAGTACACTCCTGCTCTAAATATTTGCCAGTGCCAGAGCAGGAAATGAGCAAGTGAGGGTCGGCACTCTGAAATGTTGGTTGAATTGTCAAATGCCTATTCTGATGATGGTGTCTGTCTTTTTGCGTCTCCTACCTTAGGTCTTATTTATACACTGTTCATCTCCTCTGTGTTTCACAGCCTTTCCTCCTGAAATCTCTAGCGCTGGGGGAAGAGGTCTGAGGGCAATGCTGGAGGCAGCTGCCTGGCTTTGAAGTCTCCAATCTTAATCTTATAACTTCACGTGCATTTTGCATTCTATCCATAAATTATCCAAATTTGTTTTAATATCGATCTACTTTAATTAACTCTGTTAAATTACTTAACTTTCCTCTCAAACTTTTCAGAAAAGTTCATCCTCAAAGAAGATATTTATCCTGTGGCTTTACATAACATGCTCTCCCAATCTGTGAAATCTAGATGCAGATGATGCATTCAGTTTTTCATTTTTCCCAACCAATATTAACTGAGCACTCACTATGTACAGGCAACGTGTGGGGAACTGAGGATACGAGGGTAAGTGAATATGGACACTGTCCCTAGGCCCTCAAAACTTATAATCTAGCATTGGCCAGTTTGAAGGACTGAGATAAGGCTGCTGTTATTTCAATGGAATCACACAATATAATATCATTTAGTATTTTCAATAACAGAAGTTCCTTAAATGCAAGAATGTGGGTCTTCTGAAACCACTTGTCCAGTAGTCTTTCCAATCTTCAATACTGACTCTAACAGTTAAAAATAAAATAAAATTAAAAAAAAGGTCTGGAGCTGGTAGGGGTGTGGGGAGCGGGACCCTTTTAAAAAAAAAGGAGAAGAAAATGAAAACTAGGAAGTTTATTGCTCCAACCACAGTTTCAATGTAGATTCATTAGTAAAAATGAGCTACCTCCCTGGTTAACTGAACTGAGTTTAATCACTATGAAATAATTCAGTGCTGACAGACAGGATGGGCCCCATGACCTTGCTCCTTGTATTCCACTTCTGGATTTTTATGAGGCTTTTCCACCTCACTGGAAAGTTGTCTTAGTCAATCAATTTTACGTATTCGATTTGGATCACTTTCCTAAGGTAGATTAAGATCCAAGTGTGCTTTTGTGTTTTTAACTATATTAATTGCTTGATCAGCTCCTATTTCAGAGAAGCTCAGGGAAATGCTTTGTGCTTACATCTCTGGTCTCCGAAAGCTGCTTCTTTGCCTTTTCCTTCTTGTCTATTAACCCTGCACTTGCCATGCAAATTATACAAATGTTACACTTCTGGCACTAGTAAATTACATTTATATTTGAATTTCATTAGAAGCTTTCATGGGTGATTGAGCTTGTTTACGTTCTTTCTTTCTAATCAAATGACTTAGATCTAAGGTCTGTCTCTGACTCAATGGTATGGCAAACAAGTTTTATTCTTGCAAAATAATTTCTAAGTAATTGAAAATGGGGGAAAAAGGAGAAGAAAAAAGCGTTATTGAATGCAGACTTCTTTTTTCTTTTTTATGAGCAACTGAAATCCTAGAATTTAAAACCATTTAATTAAGCATTTTGAAACAATCACCAGTAACCCAGTGAAGAAAGTATAAATACAACCATTTGTATAATTTCGATTCTTGTATTGAGGATAACTATGTTGACACTTCAAAAAAATCTCTCTCTCAAAATAATCAAATGGTTCCAAATGGATTTGGATATTCAAGAGGTCCATGCCATTAATAAGAATTGACCTCAATCTTGCCATGAATAAAATACCGTCCCCTCGTATTTATGAAAACCTTTGTAACAGATAACAAAGCGTGGTGTTAAGTAAAAGTTGACAAAGTCTCTCTAGAGAATTGTAAGTAATGAGATTGTGTGAGTAAACAATTCATCTTTCACTTGGTATGATATTTCTAGGTGTGTTAAGTACATATTTTTTGATATTCCAAAATAGCACAAAAGGATTAATTGATTTACTAAAGCATTTAAAACTTTGATATTTTCTTTGCAAGGAAATACAAATTACTTTAGAGATCTCTCCTTACAATAATGACTATTCATTTGAGAAGAAAAACAAAGAGCATGAATTGGCCTCAGATGATAATTTGAGATTTCTCTAAACTCCAGTTATATAGGACTAAATTTTTATTTATGATTTCTCATGTCCTACTTCTAGTTTCTCAAATTTTTAATAAATTAGCATGCATTGTATATTTAAAACTACCCATTGTCTCTCCTTTTGCCTCATAGCCGTTGGTCCGCAAGCATCTCTCGACTCCCAATCTCAGGCTTCTCTTGAGGCAAATCTTTCCATTTGCCTAAAATACATTCCCCAGTATCTATGGCTGAATGATGGTTCAGCCTATCTTTTATTTCTCAGTACAAATACCAGATTCTCTGTTGAAGCTTTCCCTAAAGAGATCTCCCCCATTTTGAAGCACACATTTAGAATACTCTGAAAAGCAGTGTTCAGAGTGAGACCTGGGTTTAAATTATAACTGAGCACAGGCTACATATCCTTGGGCAAACTGACCTCTCAGACTCTATGATTTTTGTCTGCAAAATAGGAGGTACAAGGGGGAGAACCAAATGAAATAATGTAGGGAAAACTCTTGGTTGGTCCAGTGCCAGTCCCATAGAAAGGGCTCAGGATTTGTAGCCACTGCTCCAATTCTATTACTACTCACATTTCAACCATGACAAATCATCTACTTTAGTTAAAAGAGTACAGGTCTACTTCCCTAACTATTGATAGGTCGTAATGGTAAGAAGATGTCTATGTGTCTTTGCTTCTGTCCGTCACAATATCTAATACAATGCCATGGAACTTAATAAATATTTCCTAACAGTTTCTTCCATGAGTACCTTGAGTGGCTTATTCACTGAAAAAAGAAAGAAGATATCCAGTCATTCTCCCTTCTCAGCCAACTCGTGAGCTTGTGTGTGTGCACGTGCAGGGGACGGGGAGGGAGAAAGTGTGTGTACAGTCACACTCACGTTGGCTAAGATGTTACCCACCTCTGGAGTGGGGCACCAGCTAACTTCGTATTCCCGTGGTGGAAAAAAAAAGAATGCTTCTAAAAACTGGCAATTCTCATCAATACATAGAATGTAATTAAGTGTGCCAGTAAATTACATTTATATTTGAATTCAGAGCCTTATCAGCTAGGAGATAACTAGAAACAAATTTTCCTAATAATAAATTCTTAAGGATTTAATCTAGAAAAATGATATTTAGCTCAGCATCAAGTTTTCAAGCTTTTTTTAGCTTTGGAAAATTATAATTTCTGAGTAACTGAAACTTGAGAAATAAAAGACATCTTGCTAGCATAATTTGTAAAGCATTCAGTGGTTAAAATAAGAAAAATTAGCCTTTGAGTGAAACTTAAAACACGTTTGTCAAAAGCTAGCAGCCAAAACACAGGAAAGCAATTTATCCAAAATTAGATTGCTTTGAAATACTAAGGTTAATGGAATCAAGGGAGGAAAAAGGTGGTGAGATAATTTGGGATCGTTAAAACCTTCAACTTAGATGGGAGATAATCTAAGTTAACTATGTGAATATTAACTCATGTCTTAAAATGCTCCAAACAGAGTGGGGACTGGCAAGATGGCCAAATAGGAACAGCTCCGGTCTGCAGCTCCCGGAGAGATCAACACAGAAGGCAGGTGATTTCTGCATTTCTAATTGAGGTACCTGGCTTATCTCATTGGGACTGGTTAGACAGTGGGTGCAGCCCAAAGAGGGCAAGGTGAAGCAGGGTGGGGTGTTGCCTCATCCTGGAAGCGCAAAGGGTCTGGGAACTCCCTCCCCCAGCCAAAGGAAGCCATGAGGCACTGTGCCATGAGGAACCGTGGATTCCAGCCCAGATACTACGCTTTTCTCATGGTCTTCACAACTCTCAGACCGGGAGATTCCCTCAGGTGCCTACACAACTAGGGCCCTGGGTTTCAAGAACAAAACTTAGTGGCTTTTTGGGCAGACACTGAGCTAGCTGCAAGAGTTTTTTTTTTTTTTAATATACTAGTGGTATGTGGAACACCAGCAAGACAGAACCATTCATTCCCCTGCAAAGGGGGCTGAAACCAAGGAGCCAAGTAGTCTAGCTCAGTGGATCCCACCCCCATGGAGCCCAGCAAGTTAAGATCCACTGGCTTGAAATTCTTATTGCCAGCACAGCAGTCTGAAGTCCACTTGGGATGCTCAAGCTTGGTGGGGGAAGGGGTGTCCACCATTACTGAGGCTGGAGTAGGTGGTCTCCCCTCACAGTGTAAACAAAGCACCCAGGGAGTTTGAATTGGGCAGAGCCCACTGCAGCTCAGCAAAGCAGCTGTAGCCAGACTGCCTCTCTAAATTCCTCCTCTCTGGCAGGGCATTTCTGAAAGAAAGACAACAGCCCCAGTCAGGGGCTTATAGAAAAAAAACTTCCATCTCTCTGGGACAGAGAACCTGGGGAAAGGGGCAGCTGTGGGCACAGCTTCAGCAGACTTAAATGTGCCCATGTGCTGGCTCTGAAGGAAATGGTGGATCTCCCAGCACAGTGTTTGAGCTCTTCTAAGGGACAGACTGCCTCTTCAAGTGGGTCCCTGACCCCTGTGCCTCCTGACTTGGAGGCATCTCCCAGCAGGGGTCAACAGACACCTCATACAGGAATGTTCTAGCTGGCATCTGGTGGGTCCCCCTCTGGGACAAAGCTTCCAGAGGAAGGAATAGGCAGCAATCTTTGCTGTTCTGCAGCCTCCACTGGTGATACCCAGGCAAACAGGGTCTGGAGTCCAGCAAACTCCAGCAGACCTGCAGGAGAAGGGCCTGACTGTTAGAAAGAAAATTAACAAACAAAAAGGAATAGCATCAATATCAACAAAAAGAACGTCCACGTAGAAACCCCATCTAAAGGTCACCAACGTCAGACACCAAAGGTAAATAAATCCATGAAGATGAGGAAAAACCAGTGCAAAAGGCTGAAAATTCCAAAAACCAGAATGTCTGTTCTCCTCCAAAGGATCACAACTCCACACCAGCAAGGGAACAAAACTGGATAGAGAATGAGAATTCTCTTGACAAATTCACAGATATAGGGTTCAGAAGGTAGGTGGTAATAAACTCCTCTGAGCTAAAGGAGCATGTTCTAACCCATGCAAGGAACCAAAGAACCTTGAAAAAAGGTTAGAGGAATTGCTAACTAGAATAGCCAGTTTAGAGAAGAACATAAAGGACCTGATGGAGCTGAAAAACAGCACAAGAACTTCTTGAAGAATACGTAAGTATCAATAGCTGAGTCAATCAAGCACAAGAAAAGATCTCAGACATTGAAAATCAACTTAATGAATTAAAGTGTGAAGACAAGGTTAGAGAAAAATAAAAAAGAAAAAGAAAAAAACAAAAACTCCAAAAAATATGGGGACTATGTGAAAAGATCAAACCTATGTTTAATTGGTGTACCTGAAAGTGACGGAGAGAATGGAACTGAGTTAGAAAACACTCTTCAGGATATTATACAGTACAACTTCCCCAATCTAGCAAGACAGGCCACCATTAAAATTCAGGAAATGCAGAGAACATCACAAAGATATTCCTCAAGAAGAGCAACCCCAAGATACATAATCATCAGATTCACCAGGGTTAAAATGAAGGAAAAAATACTAAGGGCAGCCAGAGAGAAAGGTCAGGTTACCCACAAAGGGAAGCCCATCAACCTAACAGTGGTTCTCTCTGCAAAAACCCTACAAGCCAGAAGAGAGTGGGGCCAATATTCAACATTCTTAAAGAAAAGAGTTTTCAACCCAGAATTTCACATCCAGCCAAACTAAGCTTCGAAAATGAAGGAGAAATGAAATCCTTTACAGACAAACTAATGCTGAGAGATTTTGTCAACCAGGCCTGCCTTACAAGAGCTCCTGAAGGAAGCACTAAAAATAGGAAGGAAAACCAGTACCAGCCACTGCAAAAAATGTATCAAATTGTAAAGACTGTGGACACTATGAAGAAACTGCATCAACTAATGGGCAAAATAACCAGGTAGCATCATAGTGACAGGATCAAATTGACACATAACAATATTATCCTTAAATGTAAATGGCCTAAATGTCCCAACTAAAAGACACAGACTGGCAAATTGGATAAGGAGTCGAGACGTATCACTGTGCTGTATTCAGGAGACCCATCTCATATCTCATACACAGAGACACACATAGGCTCAAAATAAAGGAATGGAAGAATACTTAGCAAGCAAATAGAAACCAAAAAAAAAAAGCAAGGGTTGCAATCCTACTCTCTGACAAAACAGACTTTAAACCAATGAAGATTTTAAACCAACCAGACTTTAAACCAAAAAGACAAAGAAGGATATTACAGGATGGTGAAGGGATTAACACAACAAGAAGACTTAACTATCCTGAATATAGATGCATCCAAATAAGTGAAACATTGTTTCACTTGTTCCTTGCATTGGGATAGAACATGCTCCTTTTGGTCAGAAGAGATTCATAAAGCAAGTTCTTAGAGACCTACAAAGAGACTTAGACTCCCACATAAAGACAGTGGGAGACTTTAACACCACACTGTCAGTATTATACAGATCAACAAGATAAAAAGTTAACAAGGACATTCAAGACTTGACCTACTCAGGTCTGGACCAAGTGGACCTAACAGATATCTACACAACTTTCCATCCCAAATCAACAGAATATACATTCTTCTCAGCACCATGTTGTGCTTGTTCTAAAATTGACCACATAATTGGAAGTAAAACATTCCTCAGCAAATACAAAAGAACAGATATCATAACAAAACTGTCTCTCAGACCACAGTGCAACCAAATTAGAACTCAGGATTAAGAAACTCACTCAAAACCACACAGCTACATGGAGACTGAACAACCTGCTCCTGAGTGACTACTGGGCAAATAATGAAATTAAGGCAGAAATAAATAAGTTCTTTGAAACCAATGAGAACAAAGATACAATGTACCATAATCTCTGGGTCACAGCTAAAGCAGTGTTTAGAAAGAAATTTATAGCACCAAATGCTATAAAGGAGAAAGCGGGAAAGATCTAAAATTTACATTTTAACATCACTATTAAAAGAACTAGAGAAGTAAGAGCAAGCAAATTCAAAAGCTGGCAGAAGACAAGAAATAACTAAGATCAGAGCAGAACTGAAGGAGATAGAGACACCAAAAAAAAAAAAACCTTCAAAAAAAAATCAATGAATCCAAGAGCTGGTTTTTTGAAAAGATTAAAAAATAGACAACTAGCCAGACTAATAAAGAAGAAATGAGAGAAGAATCAAATAGACATAATAAAAAATGATAAAGGGATATCACCACTGATCCCACAGAAATCAAACTACCATTAGAGAATGCTATAAACACCTGTGTGAAAATAAACTAGAAAATCTAGACAAAATAGATAAATTGCTGACAGATATACCCTCCCAAGACTAAACCAGGAAGAAATCGAATCCCTGAATAGACCAATAACAAGTTCTGAAACAGACGTAGTTATTAATAGCCTACCAACTAACGAAATCCCAGGACCACATGGATTCACAGCCAAATTCTACCAGAGGTACCAAGAAGAGCTGGTACCATTCCTTCTGAAACTATTCCAAACAACCGAAAAAGAGGGACTCCTCTCTAACTCATTTTATGAGGTCAGCATCATCCTGATACCAAAACCTGGCAGAGACACAACAATAACAGTGAAATTTCAGGCCAATATCCCTGATGAACATTGATGTGAAATTCCTCAATAAAATACTGGCAAACTGAATCCAGCAGCACATCAAAAAGCTTATCCGCCACGATCAAGTTGCCTTCATTGCTGGGATGCAAGGCTGGTTCAACATATACAAATCAATAAATGTAATCCATCACAGAAACAGAACCAATGACAAAAAACACATTATTTTCTCAATAGATGCAGAAAAGACCTTTGATATAGTTCAACACCCTTCTTTGCTAAAAACTCTTAATAAACTAGGTGTCGATGAAATGTATCTCAAAATAATAAGACCTATTTATGACAAACGCACAGCCAATACCATACAGAATAGGCAAAAGCTGGAAGCATTCCCCTTGAAAACTGGCACAAGGATACCCACTCTCACCACTCCTATTCAGCACAGTATTGGAAGTTCTGGCCAGGACAATCTGGCAAGAAAAAGAAATAAAGAGTATTCAAATAGGAAGAAGGGAAGTTGTCTGCAGATAACATGATTGTATATTTAGAAAACTCCATCGTTCTTAAAAGCTAAATACGATGAAATGTCTGATACAAGCAAACTGGAGCATCAGATGCAATAATTTTTTCCATTTGGATTCTAATTTTATGACCTCCCAGAAGACAAGTGTCCTAAGGTGGCACTGGGCCATGCAGAACAAGATGATTTCAGTGTAAGCACTGAGAAGCATATGGAGGATGGCAGCTCTAATGTCTGAAGGTGGCCCCTGGAAACCCAGCCCAGTGGAAACCTGAGTATTAACAATTATAAAAATGACGATAATAACAGTAACAAGAGAGAGCTCTTGGCTCCTACATCGTACCAGAAACTGTTCTAAGGGCTTTGCATTTATTAACTAATTGGTCTCTACAGCAACCCTGCAAGGTAGGTACTGGAGTACCATTCCCCAAGTGAGTTTACGTAACTTGCTCAAAGGGAGTGATCCAAATCCAGGTAGTCTCACTTCAGAACTCGTACCTTTCAGCACGCCACCACACTCCACGGTAGAAAATAACCTGGAATCATTAGTGTGAACCTGAATTTACGTAACAGTGGGGTTATTGTTGTAATTAAGGACTTAGAACGCAACAAAAAAGCCTCCTCCCTTTCCCACACATAGTCAAGATGTCACCTTTCAAATGGAGCAATGTCAGTGGCCAGCAGATGATGAATTTTTTAAACAAAGCACACAGTGGATATATTATAAGAAAAACAGCTGATAAATTTAACTACGTCAAAATGTAAAACTTCTACATAATCAAATACATCATAAACAAAATTCAAAGACAAATCCCAGAGCAGGAGAAGCATGGTGAATGCTTACAACCAACGAAGAATTGAAAGCATTAGCTGCAGTATTCCTATGTGACAAATCTGCTCATGTATCCCTTGAATTTAAAATAAAAGTTGAAATTACATTTTTAAAATACAATTTTAAACCTGAATGTTTTAAAAACTACAAAATAATAAGGCAAAGATAAATCACCCAAAAGACAAAAATAGACAAAAGGTATGAAAAGGCATTTCACAGAAGCAGAAACCCAGAGGGTCACTATCCATGTGAAAAGATTGTCAACTTCATGACTAGTCAGGAAACAAGAGAATACCAATGAGATACCATTTCACTTCCATCCAACTGACAACAAAGTTTAAGATCAACATGGCCTGATGGCAGCAAGAATATGGAGAAATGGGAGCCTCATATCCTGCTGGTGTGAGAGTGCCCAATCAGACATCTTTAAAAAACAACTGACAATACCTGGTAAGGGGGAAGCATCCACTTCTAGGTATCTGTCCTCAAATCACTAGCATGTTTACACAAGAAGACAGCCACAGAAGGTGTGGCAGCATTGTTTATAGTCATAGCAAATTTCAAACAAGTGTACTTTGCAAATCATAGGACAATCATAAATTGTTTGTGACATATTCCAAGAATGGAAAACTCCACTGCAGTTTGAATGAATGAAGGGAAACAAGATGCATCAAAATGAATAGAAATAAAAATATATCATGTTGGATAAAAGGCAGGTTATACCATCATTATATAGAGGGTTTGATGCTAATTTTGTACATTTTAATTTATATACACTATACAGAGTATAAATTTGAATGTACATGTAGACATACAGTACATACATGTTTACATTTATGTAAATATATAATTTATTTTTGATTATATTTAAGCATGAAGCTTATGAAGTACAAAAACATAATTTTCTATAATGTGTAATATGTACATTATATTTATCTTAAGTATAAAATTTAATTTGTATACAGTATGAATTTATGTCTTTATGTGTTATGTGCATATGTACAGGTAAGAAAACTGTGAAATACATGTAGAACAGTTAAAAAAAAAGAAAGAAAACATCATCATCTTAGCCCAAATCCACTTAAGCTAATAAGCAACTTTAGCAAAATCTCAGGATACAAAATCAATGTGCAAAAATCACAAGCATTCCTATATACCAATAAAAGACAAACAAAGAGCCAAACACCAGAGAACTCCCATTCACAATAGCTACAAAGAGAATAAAATACCTAGGAATAAATACAACTCACAAGGGATGTGAAGGACCTCTTCAAGGAGAACTACAAACCAATGCTCAAGGAAATAAATGGAAAAACATTCCATGCTCATGGATAGAAAGAATCAATATTGTAAAAATGGCCAATCTGCCCAAAGTAATTTATAGATTAAGTGCTATCCTCATCAAGCTACCATTGACTTTCTTCACAGAATTAGGAAAAATTCTTTAAATTTCATATGGAACCATAAAATAGACGGTATAGCCAAGACGATCTTAAGCAAAAAGAACAAAGCTGAAGGCACCATGCTATCTGACTACAAACTATACTACAAGGCTATAGTAACCAAAACAGCATGGTACTGGTACAAAAACTGATATATAGACCAGTGAAACAGAACAGAGGCCTTAGGAGTAACACCACACATCTACAACCATCTGATCTTTGGTAAACCTAACAAAAACAAACAATGGGGAAAGAATCCCCTATTTAATAAATGGTGTTGGGAAAACTGGCTAGCCATATGCAGAAAACTGAAATTGGACCCCTTCCTTACACCTTATACAAAAATTAACTCAAGATGAATTAAAGCTTAAACATAAGACCTAAAACCATAAAAACCCTAGAAGAAACCCTAGGCAATACCATTCAGGACATAGGCATGGGCAAAGACTTCATGACTAAAACACCAAAAGCAATGGCAACAAAAGCCAAAATTGACAAATGGGATCTGATTAAAGAATGTCTGCTCAGAAAAAGAAACTATCATCAGAGTGAACAGGCAACCTACAGAATGGGAGATAATTTTTGCAATCTATCCATCTGACAAAGGGCTAATATCCAGAACTTACAAAGAACTTAAACAAATTTACAAGAAAAAACAAGCAACTCCATCAAAAAGTGGGCTAAAGATATGAATAGATGCTTCTCCTAAGAAGACATTTATACAGCCAACAAACATGTTAAAAAAAATCATCATCACTGGTTATTAGAGAAATGCAAAACAAAACCACAATGAGATACCATCTCATGCCAGTTAGAATGGCAATTATTTAAAAAGTCAGGTAACAACAGATGCTGGAGAGGATATGGAGAAATAGGAACCGTTTTACATGTAGGTGAAAGCGTAAATTAGTTCAACCGTTGTGAAAGTGTGGCAATTTCTCAAGCATCTAGAACCAGAAATACCAGCAATCAAATACCAGATTTGACCCAGAAATCACAAAATAGATATTGGTATATACTCAAAGGATTATAAATTATTCTATAAAAGCACATGCACACGTATGTTTACCGCAGCACTATTCACAATAGCAAAGTCTTGGAACCAACCCAAATGCCCATCAATGATAGGCTGGATAAAGAAAATGTGGCACATACACACCATGAAATACCATGCAGCGATAAAAAAGGATGAGTTCATGTTGTTTGCAGGGAACCCATCATTCTTAGCAAACTAACACAGGAACAGAAAACTAAACATCTTCTCATTCATAAGTGGGGGTTAAACAATGAAACACATGGACACAGGGAAGGGAACATCACACAAGGGGGCCTGTTGGCAGGTGGGTGTCCAGGGGAGGGATAGCATTAGGAGAAATACCTAATGTAGATGATGGGTTGATGGATGCAGCAAACTACCATAGCACATTTATACCTATGCAACAAACCTGCACGATCTGCACATGTATCCCAAAACTTAAAGTATTAAAAAAAAAAAAAAAGAAAAATGCAACTTGTGTAAGTAGAGAAATTTCACAAAGTAATAACTAAGTGTGTACCACATATGTGTTTTAAGGAAGTTGGTTGTTTCTAAAAATAATTTGGAATCACTACCTTAAATCCTGTTTTTTTATTTACCATTATTTCTCACAGTGAGTATGTTACATATATACTTGTTTATTTGCTTACTGTTATCGTCCCTTCACTAAGATAAAGTTCCATGAAATGAAGAACTTTGGACTTGTTCACTGCTAAATGTGCAGCACATAGAACAGTGCCAACATATAGAGGAATCTTATAATATATTTGTATGAATAAGTGAACAAGTAACTTTCATTTGGCATCTTTTTTCTTTTACTTATGTTTTGAGGATTTCTCCACATTACTAAAGAATAAAATACCTTTTTAAGGAAGATATCATGATTTACTTACTGAAATACTTTGTCAATGTCCCCACGCAAATCTCTTCTCAAATTGTAATTGCCATAATCCACACATGTCAAGGAAGGAACCAAGAGGGATGTGACTGGATCATAGGAGTGGTTTCCCTCATGCTGTCTTGTGATAGTGAGTTCTCACGAGATCTGATGATTTTATAAGAGGCTCTTCCCTCTTTGCTCCTCACTCTTCTCTCTCCTGCCACCTTGTGAGGAAGGAGGTGTTTGCTTCTGCTTCTGCCATGATTTTAAGTTTCCTGAGATCTCCCCAGGCATGTGGACCTGTGAGTCAATTAAATCTCTTTCCTCTATTTAAAAAAAAAAACGCTCCAAACAACTGGGGGCTGTTAGGGAAAATATTCCAAGAAAAAAAAGAGCCCAAGGTGATTATTGTATTTGCCTTTTAGGATAATGGGAAGCCCACTGAAATTCTTTTCTGGCGAAGCTGCTTTTGCCTCACAAATAACTTAACTGAAAACCCACGTTTACAAAAAGAAAGTGGCAGTTAATATTAACATGACTACGAGTCTAATTTGTGGAATCACTTGAGAAATAGTGAGTTTTTGATATGAGTTACTGAAATGTATCTCTGGATATTGTTTGAGGCTCCTTGGAGTAACAGAGGGAAATGATGAAGGCATAAAACTTTGGGCTTTGGCCGTGAGGCTGCCTCATAGCACTTGCATCAATTACATATATTAATTTCATTCATTGTTGTACTTATATTAATTAATTAATTTATCTGTTTGTTTGCAAGTGTTTCAATGTGTCCTGAGAAATATGACCATCGCAAAGCCTACAATAACAAACATAAAGTCACGAATTCTGTTTTCTTTTAATGGAAGTAATAACCGTGTTTATTATAATAGGTCCCCTTGAGTTGTACTTAGTATTTCATATTTTTAAAGTCAAATAATTCTGTTGGCATGACCTTTTTTCCCTCCGGATCACTATGAAACTAGAAATGTGTAAATTAAACCTACCAGTTTCCAAAGCTATAGTATTTATATTTTTTGAAAAGAGTAATATTCTTTGTTAGAGATCTTGTTCAGTCATTTATAAATAGTCACCTTTGTAAAGCAAGCAATAACCTTGTTTAAAAACCACTGACATTGTTGTTCTATTGTCACCTGCTGGTAATTGAAAATGTGTTTCTGTCAGTTCTACCTGAGATGGAATGTAATTCCTTCTAAGATCTTGATCTTAAATTGGTAGCAAGAAAGCCAAAAAGGCAAAGCAAGAAGCCTTTGCTTGTTCTTTACATGAGTAATTTTGCACTGCCCTTTCTGATAATGTGAGTTATTATTCTTACTGACTCTTGGACGGCAGCAGTAGGCTTCTCTTTTTTTACAGCTCTGGTTTACTCAATTGATATGGAAGTGAGTCTCTGCCTGGCTTTGGAACACACATTTGTAATGTTTACTCTAAAATAAAATCCAGATTGTTAGAACAAGCATCTATACACAGTAAATAGCTAAAGTCTTGCCACAGTCTCCTCAGCTTCGCTGCTCCAGAGAGACCACGAACTTCTCTGGGAACCTGTGTAACCTAATAGCCCAGAGTATAACAATGATGACAGGGAATCAGTCTTAGTCTCCCAATATATGGATCCAGGATAACCTTAACTGTTCCCAGCCTCGATTAGATAACTACCCAAATCTAATATTTCAGAACGATCACAGTCTGCCATGCTTATCTATATTTCAAGGAATGCAAACAGAATTTTAATTACATTTGTAACACTGCCTGAGGTAATCATGTCACAGAAAATACTAAAGAGCTCTTCTAAAATGCATATTTTTTTTTCCTGTTGGAGGGAATACAGAGGACAGGGGGAAGCAAGAGTAAAATTCTTTCTTAATCATCAGAGAATTGAAAAATAAACAAGCTGATTTGGGGGAGATGATATCTTCTCAACCAAGTACAAGGAGCCACTTAATCTTGCAGTTGGGCTAAGTTTATGAGGTCACATAGGCAAATGTTTTCACTGAAGCTACAGTTCCATCTGTATTATTCTGAATAGAGGTCGTCCTGACTCCAACCACTTGTAGAGTCTAGGAATTCGCTATTTAGCAATGCAGTCTGGCCCATTCCATTTCTAAAGAGCTCTAAATGTTAAGAGAGTTCCTTATTTTGAGGCAAAAAATTCGCTTCCTCAGAAACTTCTTTTTATTGTTCTTAGTGCTGTCCTGTGGAATTAACCGAGTACATCTAATTAACTCCTGTTTCACACGACAGTCTTTCAAATATTTGATGATACCTACCATGACCAGTGTTTGTGGGTGCTGTGGTCCAGTGGTGTTAATTTCCTTTCCTTTGATTTCCTGCACGCAGCAGGGATCTAGGAATGGGGTTTTTTCCTCCTTTTTCTTTTAAAACACAATAAAGGTGTCTTTTAAAAGAGCTGCTCTTGCCTTGCCTTTGTATAGGCTCTTAGCTAAATTAAGTACCATGCCCACTTTGGCCCTTTGCTATATATGATAGTTTATATCAGAGTGCATATGTATTTTGATGTTTAAGATTTCCAGTCATTAGGCATATAAGCATTTGCATTTTTAAACAAAGGATCATCTTGACCATACCATGTATGAAATTAGCATACTGATTACAGTGAAGGTGAAAAACTAGAACCTCATAGGCCACAGTTTGTTGACTTACTTAAACTTAGTTCACGTGGCATACAGATGTTAGCAAAACAAATCTGAAGCGGAACCATCATATGTTCAACTACGTCAAGGTATTGTGAAGAAGCAGCACTTAGTGAACTCAATCTAGCCATTTGTAGAGGGGAAGACAGGTAGGTGGGTGTCAGACATGTAGTATGTTTTTCCCAAAGATGCAAATAAACTATGGTTCATGTCTGGGAAATTTTCCTGGTAAGCTCATTTGCTGAGGCATTCTGACATCCACATATTGTTGTGGATGACTATAGGAATTAACTGAGCCTGCAGATGGTTCTCTGAAGCCAGAAACTCATTCACCCTATGCGCCTATGCAACATGACGTGGGACAGCATGGCTTGAACTGGGAAATGTCAAAAGGAAATTGTCCAAGTGCTACATTTTGATGGAGGCTGGGCATTCATCAAACTAATTGAATCATGGATCGCACTGTATATAAACCAGCTCTTACCTGGAAAATAAACCAAATCAAATAAATTGTATAGGGAACTTTCTGAGACGACACTGCAATATCCAGACATGGCTTTGTTTCTTTAAAGTGAATCATTGCAATGTGCTTTTCCAAATGTTGATGTCTAAAGACCAAGTCCTCAAGACTTTCGGAACAAGAAAAGGAGGAAACTTTATCATGGACCTTTCACACATCCAGAGGATGAAACTTGATTCTGTGGCTGCACGGTGCATAAATCCCATAAAGCTAGTCAGCCATTGGCTAATGTTCTAAAATCCCTAAAGAACCAGTTAGAGCAGGAGGAAAGAGTCCCATTTAACTGGGCATCTAAGATGGTTTACTGACAAAGCAGGACCAACAACTCTGTCCGAGGCATTGCAGCATCCAGTTCGCCTGAAACTAATGGGATCCTCGTACTTTATTAGCCTTTCTTACAAAGCTTTCGTTTAATGAAGCTTTGGTAGGAATTAACTGTTTTATCCCTTTGACACCCAAAGAACTTCTATCTAGTTAAGATCATTCCACTTAAAAGCATTTTTTTCTCATTACTCAAATGAATCAACCGAATAGCGGGCTCAACTTCTTGCCTCGGTAGGATGGTCCGGTCCCAAATGGGAGCACTGGATAAACAGTGAGCGAAGAGCACATGGAAAATAGTGCAACTTTGAGTTTCCTGAAAAAACTGTAAATACGGTCTCATAAAGATGAATGATATGAAAAATGTTCAGTCAGACAAGGCAGGAAGCTCAAGGACGACAATTTCTCTTTCGTACAATATTGTACATAAGTCTATAATGTTCTTTTTTAAGTAGTATTTAACAATGAAGTTAAAAACACGTGGGCATTTCATGTTTTTAAATGTTTACTTCAATCAGAATTTTGGAACGGATGATGAAATATTAATTTAAAAACATTATAAGTTTGGTCAATTTTAATGAACTTAAAACCATTGTGATTTGTAGTTAGATGTTTTATATGGCCTCCACCATATTTTGGAGCTAAAAAGCTAAGAAATATCAATTATCAATCAAATATCAATCATGAAATGTATATGTAAATGTGCAAAACAGGAGAGAAATAGATGACAAGGTTTTTACTTCAAATATATTATAATCCAGTTAGAAGAATAAAATGAACGCACATAGCCAGCATCTAAATGATGATGAGATAAGCATACAGTTTAATGCTAGGGGGACAGGAAAGCTAAGAAAGATGTGTCTGCATGGGCTACAGTTGTCACGGACCATGTGATGTAGACTAAGGCTCTTCAGGACCTGGAAACATGGACAATCGGAATTGATGGGGATGAGGAAAAAGAGCACTTTTCTAGATAACTTTTTGGAATGGCAGTAAAGGGGTGGGACTTGTTGATGCAGAAGAACAGGGGGAGCTATTGATAGACTAGAGAAGAAATGTGACAGAGGCCCTAAGGGCCAAGGATCCAGTCAAATGTGAGAAGTAGCAGACAACTTTGGAATGTGTTGAGCAAGGAGGAAATGGGATCACGGTGGGTGGAGGAGGCTGAGCAGCATGGGGAACCAGCCCCATCTATCTCTCAATCCCCAATGTCCAGGTAGAGCTCAGTGTCTGCATCTCACGACTGGGATTCCACAGGACCAGCTACATAACCCTTCCACATTGAACAATGTGGAAAAAAAATGCAGAGGCATTTGATGATCTAGAAATCATTACTCAATTATAAGGTGCTAGTGTTTTTATATGTCACTGGGAGTAGAGTTGACAGAAATAAAGAAGGTTGTGAGGAGGTTGTTCAAAGCATTCATGTATAAGCAGATGAGGACCCAGACCACATTTATGAATGACTGGATGAAACTGAGGACTGAAATATAGAAAGTGGAATTATTGAGTCCCGCTGTATTCTAACGTCTGGTTTCCATCTAATGAGGTAAATATCTTTCCTGCTTTATTAGTCTCAAAATATACCCTGGGTCATAAACTTTTGACTCCATCAGCTGGTATGTTATATAAATGCCATTTGTTATAATTTGCTCAATTATTGCCTAGCAAAATACCACACGACTAACACTCGACAAAATGCTAATTGATAACAACTGTGATTATGTCTCACAAAAATACACATTTGAAAAAGGTTCTTACCACTAAAATGAGCTAAAATGCCCCTTTAAATAGTCATAAGTTAATAACACTATAATTTTTAAAAATTTTCATTTGAGGGAGGAAAGTGAGAGATGTTTCCAATTGATGTTGCTCATCAGGCGTTGCACAGGAAAGTACATTTGAAGGTTCATTTTGCCTGATCAGTCAAGAGAGTGGAGATGATAATGACAGAGCCTTATAAAAAGAAAGTGAACATTTATCCCTAAAAGAAAACCAGCAAGGACTACTTTTTAAAAAAATTCCATTAGGAAAGGAAGATAAGCAAAGTCTTGTTTCAAGTCTATGTAAACTGCGGTCAGGCCGATAGTTGGGAGTATAATTTGATGGCCTCTGTGTATTTGTACACATACTGTTAGCAGCAAAATAAAAAAAATCAGGTGTGTATGTTTTCTCTTTATTTCAGAGAACTCTATGAATTTAAGGCTGGAAAAATCTATCACAAGCTTGTGATAGCAATAGGAGATAAGAACACAAGCAAAGGAAGGCCTTCCTGTAAAAAGTGCCTTAGAAATTTCTCATCACACAAAACTGATAAAAACTCAACATGCAGTGCATACTAAGAATGCCAAGGTCTGAAATGAGATTGTTCCGCAAATAGAACGATATCGGGGAGAGTTGGTTTGTGACAAAGGATGAGGTAGGGTGAATGAGCAGAATAGCAGGGAGATACCCTCAGTGAAAAAAAGACACAGTGACAACAAATACCACAGTGTTAGTGAAGGGGCTGCTCCTAGAACAGCACTGAGATGCAAACCTTGTGGCGGGGCTCCTCGCTAAGCAGGGCCCCAACGTTTCTGTTCAAGAAACTTCCCAATTGTCTGTTTTTATGTGAAGTCTGTTCAGCACTTCTTGGCACTTGTTCATATGCCAACTGTACGGGTCTCATCTTGTCCCCCTAAAAGATATGATGACGTTTGAACCCTCCGGTACCTGTGACTGTGATTTTATTCGGAAGTAGAGACTTTGTTAAGCTGGGATCTTGTTGGAGTGGTGCAGGCCTCTGATCCAATCTGAATAGGGTTCTTATCAGAAGAGAAGAGACACAGGGAAAATGCTGGGCTTTGATAAAGGCAGAGATTGATGTGGCCAGAAACCAAGGAACACTAAGCATTGGCCAAGACTACAGAAGAAAGAAAGAGAAAGGCATGAAATGGATTCTTCCCTAGATACGTCATTCACAGAGACCAGGGCTGGGCTCACACCTTGATTTCAGACACCTTCCAGCCTCCAGAACAGAAAGACAAGACATTCCTACTGTTTTAAGCCACCAGCGTGTAGTACTTTGTTATAGCAGCACAGCAAATGAACATACCAACCATGATTCATTATTAATAGTCTGGTGTAAAAATCTTGTTTCCCTCAATGAAACAGCAACCTCCATGAAGGCAGCATCCATGTCCTATAAGCTTCTTCTCTGAAGCATCTAGTTGACTGTTAAAATAGATACCAAGCCCTTCATTGTAACCACTAATGCCATGCATTATTCTGGAGTACAAAGCGAAGACTGCTGAACAGGTGGCAAATGGGTGCTAAAACCTGCTGGATGCTAATTGCTAAATGGATGGAGCCTCTGAAGTGGATTTGTCCTAAAGCAAATTGCTGTATTTTTTACTTCCTAATTGTTTTCTAATGATTTCTATGTTGCCTGCTTCCATACAATATTTTACTTGAGTGACACAACTAACAAGCATAAAACAGGACAATTAAAACAAAATGGAAAATGTTGGGGGAAAAAGAAAGACCAGAAAAAGTGTGGTTTCAGCAATGAGTGAGTTATTACAATTGAGTGCTAACTGTACCTCTGAGCTTACTGGCAGCCAAGGGAAAAAGGTTTTATGGTTGGTTTTGGACCAAAGGGAAAACATTTGACTTCACCTGAGAAGATGAATTTTCTATTTCTCATAAAACCTGTGAAAGTTTTTAATGTGATGTAAATTTTTATGGAAACAATGTATATTCAAGAATTAAATTGTTAGTTTCTGTGACAATTATGTGTCAGAAGACTTTGATGTGCTTTGCAAACGGGCATGTCTTAAGTAACTCCTGAAAGGACATAGCGGTTATGTATGGATTTAGTCATTTATTCATCCCACAAGAATTTTAAGTACCTAAAATGGGTGAGGTGCAAGGTTTCAAGATCTATGTGCAATCCCTGTCCTTAGCAAACTTTTTGATTGGTGAAAACACAATTCATAAGATAGACATTGTAATGAAATGTAGAATTGCAGTAACAACAACAAAAAAATGAACAAGGCATTGAGAAACACAGAACCTAGCTCAAGACTTAACACTGAGAGCTTAAATATTATTTAAGCTGAGATTCAATGGGAGTTAAGATTATACCGTCCAGTTGCATTTTGTCCCAGTAGCTAGCAGGGCTATTATACATCGAGAGAAAAAAAGCAGAGCTTAAAAATGTATGATCTGTGGGCCTAATCTCTAGTAGAGTGGCTTTTCTTTGCTCACACAATCATATAAAACTTTTTGGCACATTTGAACATTAAAAAGTATTTTTGTATTGTCAATTAACAATTTAGAATGGTATAAATTTATGGAGTAGAAAGTGACATCATCATAATGGATACAAGGTGAATCATTGAAGCAAGATAGTTGACATATCCACCACCTTCAATACTTAATGATTTTGTGGCAACAACATTTGAAATTTTGTCTCTTAGCAATTTTGAAGTGTGCAAGTCTATTATTAACTATATTCACCATGCTGTGAAATAGAACTCAAAAAAGAAAAAAGACCTCCTTATATCTGAGAATTTGTGTCCTCTATCATCTCCTTATTCTTCCATCCCTCAGCCTCTGTAACCACCATTCTGCTCTCTACTTCTATGAGTTTGATTATTTTTGATACCACGTATGAGTGAGAACATGTACTATTTTTCTTTCTGTGCCTAAATTATTTCACTAGCATGATGTTCTCCAGTTTCATCTGTGTTGTCATCAATGACAGAATTGCCTTCATTTTTGTGTTGAATAATATCCCCATGTGTATATGTACCACATTTTCTTTATCCATTCATCTGTTGATGGACACTTTGGTTGAATCTATAACTTGGCTATTGCAAATAGGCTACAATTAATTTTTTTAAATTTCATTTCTGGCTTCTTCTTTGGAAATGGGAAAATCTGAACCACGTAGCAATAATTTGCTTCATGATTTGGTCGTCCAGGTTTGGGAAACCACTACCCTGGATGGTCTCCCACAATAATTGGGAAACTGCAGTTGATTTGTGGTGTGTTTGTGGAGCAGGTTCACATAACTGATATGTTCTCTACGAGCTCCAAGTGTTAACACTCTTGTTTTCCGAAAGTAACTTATGTTTATACATTGGAGGCATTCAAGTTGCATGGTTATTATTCGGTTGCAAAAACGTAAGACTGGGCTTTTCTTGTTACCTGAGTGTAATGCTAAGCTACTGTCAACCAAAGCGACTTCATGGGTACCTGAAAAATTTGCATACATTATTTTTCTCTCAAAAGAAGAGGATCAATCTATTGCAACAGCTATTACGTTGATACAAAGAAAGTGATTGCATTTTTGCCATTACTTTCAATGGCAAACCCACAGTCACTTTTGCACCAACCTTAATAAATGAGCAAGTACCTCAAATTCCAGAGTCATGCAACACATGGCCAGGTTACACAAAGTGTAGCAATGACGAAAACCACATTGCCTGAGTGTTTATGGTGCATCAGGCATTGCATTTCATGCTTTATCTACATTTTCTTATTTAAACTCCACAATAAACATATGTGGCCTAAGTTACTACTGTCATTTGACCAGCAAAGAATCTGAAGCTCAGCCCGAGATTTGGCAACTCACCTGAGGTTTCCAAACTGGTAAGCAGGCAAAGCTGGAATTCAAATCTAGGTCTGTCTGATGCCAAAATCTGAGTTCTCAAATATTGGACTATTCCATTTCCAAAATCAAAGGTCAACACAAAACTATGCTATATGCAAACAAACTACATATGTACATATGCATACACACATCTACAGTTGACCCTTGCACAATGTGAGGCTTCGGGACACTACTCTCGTGCGCGGTGAAAAACTCCAATATAACTTTTGACTTCCCCATAAACTTAACTAATTGCCTCATACTGACCAGAAATCTTACCCATACCATACAACAGCCGACTAACACATATTTTCTATGTGTATTTTATTCTGTATTCCTATAAGAAAGTAAATTAGAGAAAAGAGAAAGCTATTAAGCAAACTGTGAGGAAGAGAAAATATATTTACCATTCATTAGGTGAAACTGGATCATCATAAAGGTCTCCATCCTCGTCATCTTCACAATGAGTCGGGAGAGGAGGGGTGAGAGAAGGGGTTGATCTTGCTGGTTCAGGGGTGGCAGAGGTAGAAGAAAATCCATGTATAAGTAGATCTCTGCAGTTCAAACCCGTATTGCTCAAGGGTAAACTGTGTATACACAACGCGCGCGCGCACACACACACACACACACACACACACACACACACTACTTTGGGCCCAATCTTTTGACAATTTTGACAGACACATCTTGTCTGAAATCTTTTTAAGAGCTGTTTGATGAGATATTGTGAAGTAAGTGGATTTACTGGATGCCAGCTACAAAGAGCTTAACAATCTACAGGGCCATAAATCAATGGGAAAAGGTCAAATTATACAGAAGACAGTACTGAGAAAGCTGATTCATTGTATTGAGAATAATAAAAAATACCTATAGAAATGCAGATTAAAATAATAATGATAGAACACTTAACAGCTATTATATTGGCAAAATTAGAAAGCTGGAAAAAGCCAAGTGTTGGTAAGCTCATAGAAATAGAGCAGCCTTATTTGCATATTAGAATTGCCTGGGAAATTTAAATAATACTGCTGTGTTTATTCTGCTCCCAGAAAGTCTGGTTTAATGAGTCTGGCTTACAGCCTAGGTAACTGGATTGATTGATTGATTGATTGATTGATTGATATTGATTGATTGACTTGAGATGGAGTCTTGCACTGTCGCCCAGGCTGGAGTGCCATGGCACAATCTTGGCTCACTGCAACCTCTGCCTCCAGCATTCATGTGATTCTCCTGCTTCAGTCTCCCTAGTAGCTGGGATTATAGGTGCATACCACCACACCCAGCTAATTTTTTGCATTTTTAGTAGAGATGGGGTTTTACTATGTTGGCCAGACTGGTCTCGAACTTTTGACCTTGTGATCTGCCTGCCTCAGCCTCCCAAAGTGCTGGGATTACAGGTGTGAGCCACCGTGCCCAGCCTAGGTGATTAGATTTTTAGAATCTCCCCAAATGAGTCTAACATGCAGCCAGGCTTTAGCACCACTGGAATAGAAAAGCTGCCATGGTTACTAGTGCCTGTGTAGCCTTCTTGAGAACAACTGGCTGTAGTTGAATTATATTTACGTATATCATGTGATCCAAGAATCTCGATCCTGAAGATACAGCCCAGAGAAATTCTCACAATGGTCCAGGAGATACATGTATATGCAACGATATTCACCCTGTTGTTACTCACAGTAATAGGACTGCAGACAATCTGTTGTCCATCATGCAAGTCTGTTGGTGGAATTGGGGATGTGAAATCTTCCCCCTAAGTATGAAATACAGCCATCAGCCAAAAATGAGAGGTGTAGGAGATGTTGGAGATTGGGTCAGAGAGAAGAAGTTGTGAAACAGTCATTTGATTCACAAGAGAACTGTTGTTGTTGTCTGGATTATTCCAGCATGACTGAGGTCAGTTTAGAAGCTACTTTCCTAAGAAATCACTTAGCTGCCCTAAAAGTCAGAACGTCCTATCTTAGTGCTGACACTTCACTGTTGTCATGGATGTTTATTTGCCTCTGCATTCTTTCTTATCACTTCCTTATGTCAGAGTTTGGGTTTAGAGTTAGAAACCCAGTGCCTGGCACAATATTCTCCACATACATTTAACTGTTAAATGAATTGTTGTGCACGTATGGAAATATTGTGTCAACAGAGTTTATACCTATTTTAAAGCATACATGATTATTTTCAATGAAGTCTAAAAGTGCCCTCTCGGGGATGCAAGTAAATCAAGGCTAAGTATTTAATAATCAACCACCCTATCATCTTGATTCAAGATTTAAGTATCATTCCTCCTAAAATAATCCTATATATTGTTTTCAGGTAATTGTAGCAATAATTGCATATAAACAGATACATGCCTTTAAAAATCAGAGAGCTAGTATTGCAGAAATGATTCACAAGGATGCATTCTTCCCAGTGCAACTTTTGTATGATAGAATCTCAGCAAAGCCAATGCCTCTTAGCATTTTAAGTCAGTGAGATCATACTTAGAGTGAAATGAGTTCAGAAACATATTACCTTGTCCTAGACCTCTATGGGCTCCATATACTCTTGATTAAGACTGCGTTTTTTTTTTTTTTTCCAATAAGCTATATCTGGATTTGGAGGAATAAATTTTCATTATATGTACCAGCTAATCCTTTAATAACTGAAACGAGTGTGGGTAGCTGACACTTAGACACCCTTAAAATTACTTTGCTCAAATGTTGACTGTAAAACTATGTAGCTCTATGCGTGAGATACACAGGAAAAGATATTTTTAAAAACCTGAATCTCATAAACAAGTGTCTTCAGGTCCTACTCTCTTCACATCAGAGATAATTTTTTAGCTATTGAAAAATATTCCAAATCATTCTCTAGGTAAAGAAGAAACAACAAATGAAACATTGGTCTTTTGGGAAACAGCAGTTGATTTGTGGTGTGTTTGCGGGGCAGGTTCACATAATTGCTATGTTTTCTATGAACTCCAAGTGTTAACACTTTTGTTTTCCGAAAGTAATTTATGTTACTTTGGAAGCTTATGTTTATAGATTGGAGGCGTTCAAGTTGTATGGTTATTATTCTGTTGCAAAAATGTAAGACTGGGCTTTTCTTGTTACCTGAGTGTAATGCTAAGCTACTGTCAACCAAAGCGACTTCATGGGTACCTGAAAAATTTGCATACCTTATTGTTCTCTCAAAAGAAGAGGATCAATCTATTGCAACAGCTATTATGTTGATGCCAAGAGAGTGATTGTGGTCTTTGCCATTACTTTCAGTGGCAAACCCGCAGTCACTTTTGCACCAACCTTAATAAATGAACAAGTACTTCAAATTCCAGAGTTATGTGATACCTAGCATGGCCAAGTTACACAAAGTGTAGTAATACTTCCTCCCTCCCTCCCTCCCTTTTTCCCTCCCTCCCTCCCTCCTTTCCTCCCTCCCTTCCTTCCTCTCTCCCTCCCTCCCTCCCTTCCTCCTTCCCTCCCTCCCTTCCTCCCTCCTTTCCTCTCTTCCTCCCTCCCTCCCTCCTTCCCTTCCTTCTTTCCTTCCTTCCTCCCTCCCTCCCTCCCTTCCTCCCTTCCTTCTTTCCTCCCTTCCTCCCTTTTTTCCTTCCTTCCTTCCTTTTTCAATTTTATAAAGTAGGTTTCTTGAGGAAAGATTTATTTGTATCACTAGACCTTGGAGTGTCAGTTTGATGGGCTATGTTGCATTTGGCTCTAGGAGAATGCAATAATATAGTCTCCGTGTAGTTTCCTTAGCTATAATTCATGTTAGTGATATTTATGAGTGATCCAGTGGTGTAGGCTAAAACAGTTTGGTGCAGCTTTGCTGGGGTTGGACTTTCTAGGCCATTTTACAGACTGGGGGCCCATGCATGCACATGATGAGTCTGACAACTTGAGGCTAGAGTTAGGGGCATAGGTCTATTATTATGGCCAGAAGCATGAGCATGCAGTTAATCGGCCATCCTGGGGTTGTGCTTGCCAGGAGTGGCCTGCTCTAGGCTGTTGCTTGGGTCCAGAATCCCAGCACACAACTTCTTAGCAGGTCTTGGGGTATGTCTGCTGTGTAGTGGTGCAGGGGAAGTGGCAGGGCTGTTACTCAAGACTGGGACCTGGCTGCATGGCTTCTCTGCTAGCATGTGCCTGTGTCTGCTGGGGTTGCCCACAGGGCTGTTTCTCAGGCCTGCATGCAGGTACACAGCTGCTTGGCCAACCAGCACACCTGGTCAGCTTTCATGCAGTGAATAAGCAGCAAAAGAGCAAAGAAAGCCCAAGTCAAATTTCAAAAAGAAGCATGAAAGAAATTCAACTATCATGGCTATGGCTTCAAAACCAATCTTGCCATTTAACTGGAGTGTTTAGTCATTTAACATTACGTATAATATAATTACACATACGTAATGATGTGCTTGAATTGATGTCCACCATCTTACTCTTTGTGTTTGGTTTCCTGTATAATTTTTATTACTCTTTTGTTCTTTTCTTGATGTCTTGGGATTAATAAGTGCTTTTTAGAACTTCAATTTGTCTATTAGCTTTTAAAAAGGCTACACCTCTTTAGATTATTTTTAGGTGTTGGCGTAGAGGTTTCAATAAACATTCCTAACTTTTCACAGACCTTTAGAGTCAGTATTGCAGTGCTTCACGCCGGAGTGTGAAACCTGGAAATGCATAAATTCATGTATCCCCAGTCACTAGCCTTTTTGTTAGGTTGTCACATTTATTACATTTATGCATAAATATCACAATTCAAGGATATAGTTTCTAAGTAAGTCATATATATTTTAAAGAGATTAAGAGAAAAAGTTGTTATTAATATTTACTCATAGGTTTATCATTTCCAGCACTCATATTTTTCTCCCAAAATATAACCTTCCTTCCTTTCACTTCAGCCAGAATAACTTTACTTTCCATTTGTCTGTAGTTCAGGCTGTCACCGATGAGTTCTCCTAATCCTAGTTTATCTTAAAATGTCTTTATTTTTCTTTCATTCATAAAGGATTTTGAGGAGCATAAAATTTGGGGTTGACAGCCTCTCCTCTACTTACCCAAGCATGGCAGGTGCAAAGTGGTACCTCTTTGTGGCTTTAGTTTGCATTTTCCTAATAGCGAATGATGTTGAGCAAACTTTTGTGTGCTTTTTGGTCATCCATAGAACTTTTTTGGTTAAATGTCTAGTCTAAATTTTTTATTTTTATCCATTTTAAGTTGGGTTATTTGTCTTATTATTGAAGTGGAAGAGCTATTATATATTCTAGCTACAAGTCTCTTCTCAGATATATAATTTGCAAATATTTCCCCCAGTTTGTGGCTTTCTTTTATTTCTTAATAGTACTGTCTAAAGTGTAAAAGTTTTTTAATTTTTATTTTACTTTCAGTTCCACAATACAAGTGCAGAACATACAGGTTTTTTACGTAGTTATACCTGTGCCGTGGTGGTTTGCTGCACCCATCAACCCATCATCTAGGTTTTAAGCCCCGCATGCATTAGCTATTTGTCCTAATGCTCTCCTTCCCCTCACCCCCTCCGTCCCAACTGTCCCCACTGTATGTTACTCCCCTCCCTGTGCCCATGTGATCTCATTGTTTAGCTCCCACTTATGAGTGAGAACATGTGGTATTTGCTTTTCTGTTCCTGAGTTAGTTAGTTGAGAATGATGGCTTCCAGCTTCATCCATGTCCCTGCAAAGGACATGAACTCATCATTTTTATGGCTTCATAGTATTCCAAGGTGTATACATGCCACATTTTCTTTGTCCATTATGGCATTTGGATTGGTTCCAAGTCTTTGCTATTGTGAACAGTGCTGCAATAAACATACATGTGCATGTGTCTTTATAGTAGAATGATTTCTAATCCTTTGGGTATATACCCAGTAATGGGATTGCTGGGTCAAATGGTATTTCTGGTTCTAGATCCTTGAGGAATTGCCACACTGTCTTCCACAAATTTATATTACCACAAAAAGTGTATTAAAAAGTGTTCCTACTTCTCCACAGCCTCACCAGCATCTATTGTTTCTTGACTTCTTAATAATCACCATACTGACTGGCTTGAGATGGTATCTCAGCGTGGTTTTAATTTGCCTTTATCTGATGATCAGAGATGTTGAGCTTTTTTTCATGTTTGTTGGCCACATCAATGTCTTCTTTTGAGAAGTATCTGTTCATATGCTTTGCCCACTTTTTGATGGCTTTGTTTTTTTCTTGTAAATTTGTTTAAGTTCCTTGTAGATTTGGGGTATTAAACCTTTGTCAATGGGTAAATTGCAAAAATCTTCTCCCATTCTGTGTGTTGCCTGTTTTCTGATGACAGTTTCTTTTGCTGTGCAGAGCTCTTTAGTTTAATTGGATCCCATTTGTCAATTTTGGCTTCGTTGCATTTGCTTTTTGCATTTTTCTCATAAAGTTTTTGCCCATGTCTACACCCTGAAGGTATTTTCTAGGTTTTATTCTAGGGTTTTTATGCTTTTGGGTTTTATATTTAAGTCTTTAATCAATCTTGAGTTAGTTTTTGTATAAGATGTAAGCAAGAGGTCCAGTTTCTGTTTTCTGCATATGGCTAGTCAGTTTTCACAGCACTCTATTAAATAGGGAATCCTTTCCCCAATGCTTGTTTTTGTCAGGTTTGCCAAAGATCAGATGGTTGTAGATGTGTGGCGTTATTTCTGAGGTCTCTGTTCTGTTCCATTGGTATATGTGTCTGTTTTGGTACTAGGAACATGCCGTTTTGCTTACTGTAGCCTTGTAGTATAGTTTGAAGGCAGGCAGAATGATACCTCTAGCTTTGTTCTTTTTGTTTAGGATTGTCTTGGCTATACAGGCTCTTTTTTGGTTCCATATGAAACTTAAAGTAGTTTTTTTTAAAAATTCTATGAAGAATGTCAATGGTAGTTTGATGGGAATAGCACTGAATCTATAAATTACTTTGGACAGTATGGCTATTTTTACGATGTTGATTCTTCCTATCCATGAGCATGGAATATTTTTCCATTTGTTTGTGTCCTCTCTTACTTCTTGAGCAGTGGTTTGTAGTTCTCCTTGAAGAGGTCTTTCACATCTCTTGTAAGTTGTATTCCTAGGTATTTTATTCTCTTTGTAGCAATTGTAAATGGAAGTTCATTTGCAATTTGGCTCTCTGCTTGTCTTATTGTTGCTGTATAGGAATAGTTGTGATTTTAAAAGTGCGTAAGTTTTAATGTGTGATATATCAATAGTTTTCTTTTATTGGTTGCAATTTGGGTGTCATATCTAAGATATTTTGCCTAACTCTAGGTCATAGTTGGGTGTCACAGCTAAGATATTTTGCCTAACTCTAGGTCATATTTGGGTGTCATCGCTAAGATATTTTGCCTAACTCTAGGTCATAAAGATTTGCCCGCCTTTTTTTCCCAAGAGTCTAAGTTCTCATATTTAGTTTCATGATCATGTAAGTTAATTTGTGTGTAAGACATTAGGTAAGGTGCTAAAATATTTTTCGTTTGCATATAGATATCCAATTGTCTTAGTATCATTTGTTGAAAAGACTATCCTTTCTTCATTGAATTTCCTTTGTATATTTGCTGAAAGTCAATTGACCATAAAAATAAGGGTTTATTCCTGAGTACTCAATTTTATTCCATCGGCATAGATGTTTGTTCCAATGCTAGTACTTCACTGTTACTTTAACTTTTTAGTAAGTCTTGAAATCAGGAACAGACTTAAAGTCCTCCAAAGTTGGTTCTTTCAAAAAATCAGTTTCTATTCCTCTCCTGGTATTTCCTATTTGTTTATCATGATTGTGTTTTTCTTTATGTTCTTGAGCATAATTATATTAGCTGCTTTAAAACTCTTATCTGCTAATTCCAGCATCTCCATGTTGGTCTACATCGTTTCCTTTTCTCTTGTGTATGAGTCCCCTTTTCTGTTTGGTTTTGTGTTAGCTAATTTTGAACTATAGTCTGGACATTGTGCATGCTATATTGTAGAGACTCTGGATTCTGTTATTGCTCAGTTTCAAAGGGTATCATGCAGTAAGTGAAGAAATAATGAAAAATTAGATAATCACCTCTTAAAACTCCTAATAAGTAATTGACTTAGGTGCCAATCACCAATGGATGATATTTCAACTGAAACTAGATAGTTGCTTGGGTCCCAGATATAGGCCTACAGATTACTTGCTAATTATAAAGTGAAAAACGTACTTAACAGTGAGATAATCTTAACCTGTACCTCAAGTGTTCAAACTAGTGTCACTGAGAATAAGGAGCAATGTTATGTGTTTCCAGATATGATATGAAGTATACAAGTTTGTTTCTGAAATATTCTGTGAAACTATTTAATACGAATATTCACATTCATAAGGACATTAATCAAATCTTTAGCTAGATAACAGAAAATGTAATGAAAAGAAGCAAGCTAAAACATCAGGAAAGAGACAATAAGACAAATGAAAAATGTGGAACCGTCTATAAAACAACTGGGCAGAAAGCATCAGAAAGTTAACTTCACTAGGCTGAAAAACTAGAGGGGGTTTCTAGATTAAAACAGAGAGATATAACCAAATGAAGACTAAGAACTTTAGATGGGTCCTGGTTTTAAAAGACTGGCTTTAAAATACTTTTTTGGTGTTATTATTACTATTTGAAATGTAAAAATCCATACATAATTATGGGGTAAGATGTGATATTTTGGCACATGTATACAATGTCTAATGATCAAATCTGGTAATTTATATATCCACCACTCCAAACATTGATCATTTCTTTGTCTTGGGAACACTCAGAAATCTAGTTTTTTAGCTATTTAAAAATATACAATAAATTGTTGTTAATTATAATAACTCTGTAGCTCTATAAAGCACTACAACTTATTTTTTCTATCTAGTTGTGCTTTTGTCTCCATTAACCAAGCTTTGGCAATCCCTCCCTCCTAAAATAAATTTTTAAAGCAAAACAATCAATAACATAAAATTTGCATGAAGAAGATTCCATGATGTTAGAGTTTTAAAAAATGTTAACAAGTATGATCATGTTCCTTTCTTTATATAGAAAGGTGCTTTTTTTAAGGAGATGCAGACTGAAGAATGTAGAAGTGAAATGTCATGATTTCTATACCCCACTTTCAAGTTTTAGATTCAGGAAAACAAACAGAGATTAGGTATCTACATTAAGAAACCATGTGCGATAATGAGAATGCATGCTGAATCCGGATGATGAGTAGATATGCACTCACTGTACTATTTCAACTTTAGTATATGTTGAAAAATTTTCATAATAAAATATCAAAGAGAAAATCTCTTTCAGCATTTGGCCATCCAACAGCCATTGGGCTTCTGGGTAAGAACTGAGCCCAACACACTTTTGCTATTCTGTCTCCTGCCAGGGCTTTGCCATTTCTTTTCCCTTGGAAAGAGTGCAAGACAATTTATATGCCAGTATCTGCCTGCATCACTCATACCTGAGAAGTAATTCTTTCTTTATTCAGGTATAACATTGGACAAAAGAAAAAAAATTGAGACCAGGGGAGAGAAGTTTCCATTGTCTCTGAGACCTTCTGTAAGTGTGAATGATGAAGAACTGACTTTATTTCTTAGATCTGGACATAAGCATGCAATCTTTCTGCCTGCTGCATCCGTGACCTCACCATGCCCAGCACAAGCTTATGCTGACCCCAGAGTGTGACAGTTTTATTCCAACTTAGCAGTTTGAGAGCTTCCTCTGAGGATATTCTATCAGTGATTCCATCTTTCCACTACCCAGGAAGGTCCTTCTCCACTCCCACCTCTTCATTCCTGAAATAAAAGCCATTGAATAGTTCAATCAGCTTCATTAGTTGGCTAGTGTCAAGGGCTATTATAATCTCTGCTGTGACTTGATGATATCTCTTCGCTTTGTTATTTTTTAGCTCCTAATTGCACCCTATACTTTTGACATCTCTATTGGACTGATGTTAATGTCAAGTTGTTCTGATTCATGTGCTTCATTGAAATCTGGTACTGAGGCAGCTGAAATATGAATTGGTTGAGGAGTTTTTGAAGTGCTCTAGCTACAAGCCTTTCTTTTTGACTTCTGTAGCACCTAGAAGTACTTTTATTTTTGAGAAAAGAATAAAGCATATGAGTTTGAAATTGTACATGAGGTTAAAAGTGCATCAACATGTTCAAATTAGCAAGGGTAGATATTAATAATACTTAATGCTATGTAAATTTTGGAAAAATTAATATTAAAAAAAAACTTTATAAAAACAATACATGCCCATGGCCAGAAAAAACACACATATACATCCCCTAAATCCAAAAATTCAAAAGATCAAAGAAGAAAATAAAAATTAACCACAAACATCCTCCCATTCATTATGTTTTTTGCTGTACACTTTTAGAGAGGTTTTCCCTGACTAAAAATGCCTACTTAATCATTTCTATTAAAAAATGCAATGAGACAATGAACATTGATTTAAATGTGTTTTACATATATTATATGCCACAGACTTCATGCCAGTAAATATAGATGTTTATAATTTTTACTGTTTGGTTATATTTTATTCTTTAGTAATTAAACAATTTATTTTGTATGAACGTTTATATCATTTAAAAATTTTTCCTTAATGGTATCATGTGTCTGAAACCCCCCTGTTCCCCACCCAAGCCAACCATACAGCCTGCAGCCCATTGCCTTCCAAAATGATTTGTATGACAAATCCTTCCACATGTAAATGTGGGAAATGCTAATGACAAAGTAAAGCAGTCTTAATTACTCATGGGATTCTTGGGGTTCCTAATTCTGTAATAATCCCTGTGAGTCAACAAGAGGGAGATATGGCAATCATCATTTCCCAAATCCGTTTCCTCACAGAGCATGTCAAGGACTTAATGTTCCATGGAAAACAATTTTAGAAATCGTATTCTGATTCTATGTCATCCCTGTTTATATTTCTTTCTATTTGGGTGTCCTGATGCCAACTCAAGTTCAAACTTTTTTCTAATAGATTTATTAATTTTTTAAATTACTAAATAATGAAAAAAGTCCACTTCAGTTAAAGATGCATTTATTGGGCATCTACTTGGTGCCATGTATTGTGTAAAGTAGTGGAGATAAAAATTTTTCATAAGAACTAAATCCATATAATAGAGGAGCTCCTAGTGGAGCCTAAGAATTCATTAAGAACTTTAGTGGATGGTGTGGTTTCTATCTGTGTCCCCACCTAAATCTCATAGTGAAATGTAATCCCCAATGCTGGAGGTGGGGCCTGGTGGGAGGTGATTGGATTATGGGATGGTTTCTCATGAATGGCTTAGCACCATCCCTCTAGTGCTGTTCCTGTGAGAGAGTTCTCACAAGATCTGGTCATTTAAAAGTACGTAGCACCTTCCTACATTCTCTTTCTCTGCTCCCAGCCACGTAAGGCTCCCTTTCACCTTCCACCATGATTCTAAGTTTCCTGAGGCCTCCCCAGAAGTTGAGCAGATACCAGAATAATGCTTCCTGTATAGCCTGCAAAACCGTGAGCCCATTAAACCTCTTTTCTTTATAAATTACCCAGTCCCAGGCATTTATTTTTAGCAATACAAGAACAGACTAATACAATGGATATTCAGTGTTTTGATGTTCCAGTCCAGCCAGTCAGAGTCATAGTCCCTTACGCACAAAGACTCCAAGTCAATTAGATGTAACTGGGGCTGTTGCTGTCACTGCAGAGAAAGGGGTACCCACTCTTTCCTCTGTATTTGAACCTGGGAGAAGCTAACTAAGGGACTCTTGACAGTGATTGTGTTCCAATCCAAAGACTGAGGGTCAAGTCAAATTGACAAGAGCTGAACCAAAAGACAGAGGATGGGTCCTGATGAGTTCAATCCAACTGGTTTGGATTCATGTGGAATTCATTTACATGAGCCAGTTTTTGTTGGTTTTTCTTTGACTTGTATCCAAGAGGGTCCTCACTAATATAACACTGTTTCTTTGCTTGCTAAAAATCATGCAAAATATGAAACTTTGTTGTCTGAGGATAAATATAATTAGCTATAAAGTCAAATCCTTTTTGATCATTTAGAAAAATGTAGTGTGAATCCTAGAAGTTTTTTTTTAACTAATCTTTGATCTCAGTTTGTTTTCTTACAATTGACCTATTTTTTTTTTTGTAAAAGTGGAAGCACAATGAATTATGATTTAAGATTTTGTTTAGGTTTGAGTTTAGTTGACAGAAGCTTTACTCTGTATAACCCTCTCAGTAAATGACCAAATAACCTAGATAAGTTTAATTAATATGCATTTGTTTCTCTCAAATTGATAAAAGTATTGTTACATGATCTTACACAAGCCAGATTTCACCAAAGCCTGAAGAAGTCACTTGAAAAATGGTTTACACAAGAGAAGTTTCTGATTCTGAGCTTCTCAAGTATTCTACATTAAACTGGAGACCCTTAATAACCCTAACTTGCTAGCATTTTTATTAACCATTTATTCTATGCATCCCATTTTGATGGTCCTTCTGAATGAGAACCCACCTCCCCTGCCAACTCTGCCAAATTTCCATCTGAGTAGTTGACTGTATTCTTAATCTCATCTGTGGTGTGAGTTTTTCTGTCCCTCAAGTTCTAACTCAGTATCTTTAGCACCAGCATACCATTTTTCCATTGAAGTCTGGACTGGTCTTTTGCAGGCAGATTGGTCTAGAAATTTTTCAATAATAAATAATGATAAGCTATGCTATTTGTCATCTCAGATGAAACTGCCCTGCAAGTTTTAATTGTATTATTCAGATAACTAGAATAAATATATAATTTATATATTTATATAATAATATATAATTATATGATATAATTATATTATTATATATCATATATAATTATATATATATATGATATATAATAATATAATTATATGATTTAAGTCTATAATACTAGCTGGACAGGTCACAGAATAGAATATTTCTAGATATGACAAACAGGTAGGACTGCATTTCCTGGTAACTACCAATGACTTCTCCTGGAATGTACCAGGAGAGGGTCTCAATGCAAAGAATATTTTTCTGAGACAGAGTCTTACTTTGTCACCCAGGCTGAAGTCCAGTGGTGTGATCATAGCTCCCTGTAGCCTTGACCTCCTTGTCTCAGAGATCCTCCTGCCTCCACCTCTCGAGTAGCTGGGACTACAGGCACTCACCACCATGTCTAGCTAATTTTTTTTTTTTTTTTTTGCAGAGACAGGGTTTTGCTATGTTGCCCAGGCTGGTCTTGAACCCCTGGACTCAAGCAATCTGCCCACTTCAGGCTCTCAAAGTGCTAGGATTACAAGCATGAGCCACCATACCTGGCACAGAGTAGGTTTTCCATTATACTTGGTGGGATATTCCTCAAAGGCAGGATTTCCTAAGGTACACTGTATGTAATACTAGCTTTTGGTCTGGTCAAGAGTGAAAGAGAACAATAATACCTATAAAATAGAGGACAAAGCATAATGTGTAATAAAAGAACAGCAGGAGTGCCGATGGAATAAGGAAATAGAAAAAGAGGACTCAGGAGCCACTTAAGAAATTTTAACAATAACTTTTTCTTCTTTGAGAAATTTGACAATATACACATTTAGGCTTGACTTTATTATTTCTTGAAAGTTGTATTTTAGGACAGTGGTAGATGCAGCATAATTTCAAGAACAGAGATTGTAGAAACACAATTCTTATCAACATTAGGAGGCTAACATTTCCAACAATGTTGTCCCTATTTCCATTTTATAAACATAAAAAGTTTGTCCTTGTATAAAAGCAGTCAGAAATTTTTTTTAAAAAATGAGTACAATTACATTTCATAAGTGTGATACTGGTCTATTTTGTTTTGAAAAACAGATTTTAAAGTAATATTACACATTATAACATTACACTTTAATTTGCTCATCTGCAATTTCTGAGACATTATTTATTGAAAATTAATAGGCTGACAAAAAGTAGAATCAATACACAACACACACAACCAAGGACAAATCTGAATGAATACTGATCAATCCAATCAATACCTAGTAAACAGAAATTAAATTAGTAAAATGTCTTCTTGAGCTGGTTTATGTAAGTTGGATATGGTTATTTGGAATTCATCCGTATCTGCTTTTCTTACAAATCATGAGCTTATTTTTAATGTCTGTCCTTAGGCCACTGAAGAGATGGAAGTGGCCCGTGGATCACGAAGCACGCATTGTGTGTATGCATGGGCAAGTGATTAGGAGAAACTCTCTCATTTCAGAAGAAAAGCACGTCAGGTGCTTGTCATGCTTCATGAGGCATTGCACCTAGAATGGTAGAAGATGCTGGTATTATAATTTCATTGGAATAATTTCAAGTCACATGATTGATTGGCTCTAATTCAATGAGTCTGATCCATCATTTAGTTTCCTTAGACTTGTGATAAATGACTTACGATGTATCGGAAGGTTTCGGTAATGGTTGTGCTTCCCAATGTAAGTAACACTGCATGGAAACTTTTCTTGAAGTTTGATTTTAGACCACTTCCTTTCTAAGCATTAACTAGATCTCTCTTACCCTTATGCTTCAAGCCTCCTTCTTCTGGGTTATGGATGATAAGACATGTCCCAATGGGAGGCCTGCTAGCTTCCGATCAGTCACTGAGAAAACCGGCGTGTTTTAATAGAAGGAGCATAGATTTTTCCCTCTCTTTGACTTAACTCTGGCTGGGCCCCTCTCAGTCCTCTTTCTGACAAGGCTCGAATCTTGGGCTCTACACTTAGCCCATTTATTACAGTTTTAGCAAGACTCCTACTGAATCAGTTTAGCAAAAATCCCCCACCTTCAGTCTGACCACCCTTGATATTGAATCACCCTGGCCTAACTTCAGCAAAACTCCCGTGAGGTCAGTTTAGCAATTGCCCTTCCTCTTAGTAGTTTTCCATCCTCTGATACCCTACCCTGCTCCTTGGCTATAAATCCCCACTTTTCCTCATGGTTTTTGGACCTGAGCCTAATCTCTCTGTCCTACTATAATACAAAACCCCACTGTGGTAGTCCTTCTTGGATAAAGTCTTCCTTACCATCTTTAATAAGTGTCACCAATAATGTTTCCTTTAACAAAAACAAGGCCTATTTCCATGGGGAGGCTGCCAGCTTCTGATTAGTTGCTGAGAAAATCAGTGTGTTTTAGTAGAAAGAACATAAAGTGTGTGGTTGTAAGAACTGAATGTACAAACTTTTCAACTAGGCAAGTCACTTAACTACAGCTTCAGGTTTTTTGTGGGTAAATTTGGGCTAATGATAACATATTTCCAGGTTTTGTAAGGATTAAAGTACGTCATGAGTTTAAAATTTCTTTGTAAACTGGGAAGTAAGTCATACATTTTTGTTACTGTTAGTTAAAGCACTTCAACTCGCTTATCACTCGACATTTACTTATCACATACTTCAAGATAAAATAAGTTGCTTAAAGTCAACTAATGCATACCCAAATTAAATTTAAATCTAACCTTCAATATTTCAAATACTTGAACATATTATTGAATTATATGTTATAGAGGCAAGAAAAAGAATCAACATATTGGTGAAATGTGAGATGTGGGGTTAGAGTTTCTTTTTATTTTGAGATGGAGTCTCACTGTCACCCAGGCTGGAGTGCAGTGGTCCAATCTCAGCTCACTGCAAACTCTGCCTCCTGGGTTCAAGCAATTCTCTTGTCTCAGCCTCCTGAGCAGCTGGGATTATAGGCACATGCCACAATGCCTGGCTAATTTTTGTATTTTTAGTAGAGGCAAAGTTTCACCATATTGATAAGGCTGGTCTTGAACTCCTGACCTGAGGTGGTCTACCTGCCTTGTCCTTTCAAAGTGTTGGGATTACAGGCATGAGCCACTGTGCCTGGCCTAGAGTTTGTTTCTACAGCTTAACAAAATAGTTGCTAAATCCAGGAAGGCCCAAGGAAGGAGTTATTTCACTGTGAGCACCTTCTTTGGAAAAGGCACAAAGTGCTCATAATTTATATAGTTTTATAAAAGCATAATGATTTAAAACTTTGCCATAGTTGACAAACAGCCATATTTATAGACTACTCCTCTGGCATTGATCCTATATCTTTTTCCTCCCCATTGCAAAAGAAGATATTTAGTGGTTTTTAAGAGGTTCCCCTGGTTGAAATCTTCTGTACAATACTTGCTTAATGAGCTGATTAACAACTGTTACTGAGAATTAATGAATCAAATCACAGTGGTAATCACCATATTGCAAATCACTGTGTTGTATTAGGTTATGATGGAGCCATACATTTTGCAGTGATGACTCTTTCATACGATGAAGGCACCTGAACAGATTGTATCTTAGGTCTCATTGAAAGAATGTGATAATGTTTAGGATACAGGAAAGCTTTCTGGAATTCCCTAAGCAGGAAGCAACAAAAGATTCTATTAGTAGAATATTATTCCATTAAGCACATAGAGCATTTTGATTTAAGTAATTATTCCAAGTGCTTTTGAAATCGATGTGAGTTTTACCTGTTTGTCATAATCCAAACATATAGAAATCCTGCCATCTGACTAGGCATCTGCTGTAACATGATTTGCAACAGAATGGCAAATAAAATGTAAATGGCCAATGCAAGGGGGTTTTAGTTTTCAGAATTTGCTGTGCTGTCAGATAGCTTTCAGTTCAGAATATTTTAAAAAATCAATTTTTGCATTTAAGATAATTCTTGAACTTTTAGTCCTGAGTTTTGAGTCCTGTTAGAGAGTGCTCTAATAATGAGGAGTTATCTCAGTACAGCTGTTATAAAAATAATGAATTGATGATTATGATTCTGTTGTATAAGCAGCAAATAATGTGTTGCCATGTGCTAATATTGAAATTATAGGTCTAACTAATTGATCTGGTGTCATAGAGTTTTTGAATTTATAGTTAAAAAAAGAATTATTCATTAGCCTTACTAAGTTACAGCGTTTTTCTTTTGCTGTATAGCTTCATGGTTCAAGCATTTAGGAAGGTAATCCAAAATGATTTATTGCTTTCATATGGGAAAAATGGCTGATCGAATTAAAATATTTTTCCTTAATTAATGTACTCAAAGCAGGTATGCAGGTTAAATGGTGTTATATAAAGGAATTTTATCAAATTCAGAATATTTTAAGCAAATTTAACATTTATAATTTATTCTAATAAACGAATATGATTATATAATAAAAACTGCACAGAATGCTGGTTCTCAACTTGAATTTACTGGGAAAGACCCAAGTACAAAAAAGTTTTCCAATGAAGGTCAATTCATTTTGGTGGCTAAAACGTCTTATCAGCACAGGTTTTTAAACTATACCTTTTATGTAGCTACAGATATTATTTCTAGGAATATGTTCAGTATTATTTGATTTAATTTATTGTGACTATGTGTCCATTTTTCTTCATCTTTATTCCACACAAATTAACCTAGCCACTGCCTTCTAATTGCACTATGGATTATCTTTTGCAGGGAGTAGAGTGTAGAGGATAGGTAGAGGTTATGGAGCCACATTACCTGAAGTCAAAGGCCAGTTCTACCATTGACTGCCTGTGTGACCCAGGGCAAGTTACTGAATTTCTCTATGCCTTAGTTTCTTCACCTATAAAGAGTTAGACTTTATCTCAATGAGACTTATGCAGAGAAAATGAGCCAATATAGATTTACTGCTCGAACACACCAAATGTTAAGTGCTCAATAAATGCTAGTTGTAACAAAAGGAATGAGAAGGTAATATATGGCAGTGTTATGCCTACTGCATTGTTTCTAATTCTTACGCGAATGCCGAAAAGTAGGAAACATCCCATTTGACAGAAACTAAGTTTCAGGAAGAGTAATGATTTGTTCACAGTTGCTCATTGTCACGGGTTCTAAAAGTTGGAGTAGGAATTCAAAGCAAGGTGAGTTCAAAGCTTCTTCACTTTCCTCTGGTTGTTCTGAACTCTGGCGGCGTATTAGACTCATCTGGAGAGATTTTAAATGTAACTGATGCAAACTTATGGTTTCAGCTTCAACAAGGGAAGAGCTTGGATAACACCACTCCCATCTTAACAATAGGAATAAGCTGAATAACCGAAAAGTCAATGATTTTCTTGAGGTTATGGGGTGAACCACCGCCCTGAAATCTGGAGAGGCAGGCAAATCCTGTGAGTTACAGCTAAGATCCACTTACCTGGGGCAGACGCACTTGGAGCCATAAACTGGCAGGAATGCTGCTATGATTTGAATGTGTCCCCCAGAATTTATGTGTTGAAAACTCACTATCCAATGCCAGTGTTAAGAGGTGGGACCTTTAAAAGGTGATTAAATCATGAGGGTTCTGCCCTCAAGAATGAATTAATGTCAGTATTTTGGGAATAGGTTTATTATTATGAGGGTGGGTTTATTATAAAAGTGAGTTTGGCCCTCTCTTGTCTTTCTCTCTGTCTTGCACACTCTCTTGCCCATATGCCATCCACCATGGAATAATGCAGCAAGAAGACCCCCCACAAGATGTGAACCCCCTTGATCTTGAACTTCCCAGGCTCCAGAACTGTAAGAAATACATCTGTTTCTTGTCCCTGACTTAGGTGTTCTATTATAGTAGCAGAAAGGGACTGAGACAAATGCTTCAGTAGCAATTTTGATGGACTGATGGTGTGAGAGTGAGACACTCCTGAGGCTGCAGTCTTGGGTGGGTGTACTTTTGCAAATTCTTCACAAGCTTCACCAGGTGAAGAGCAGAGAAAGATTTCCTCCTTGTTCTTGCAAAGAAAGGGAAGAGTAATCATCCTGAAATGCACCAGGGCGTCCTCTGTAACAAAGACCTACTGGAGGAGGGGATGATCACAGCCTTATCCTACTTGGAGGAAGAGCATTTTTTCTACTCCAGCCCCATTTAGCCTTCCTATCTTATCTAAAAGAGATGGAGAGGGTGGAGAACACTTGTGAAGGTCACAGCCCAGGGAAACAGACCCACTAAAAGATTGAATCTTAATCAGAAGATTATAGAGCACCTGACTTTCCCCACCACATCAGTAAAACAGTACTATAATCACAGCGGATCATAGCTAAAACTGTTGAAACAGGCAGATGCTCTCTGAAGGGGCATATTAGGTTGCATAATGGAAATCTGGAAGGAAAACAAAGAGAAAACAGGGAAAACATATTTTAAACAATAATGGTCAAGAATTTTGCAAAATTAGTGGCAGACGCCAAACCACAGATTCAGGAAGTTAAGAGAGCACAAAGTAGGGTAAATACCCTCCCCTAACAACAGATTAGGCAAAAACAAAGACTTCTCATTTGAAGCCAAGGCACCTATAACTACAGTAAACAACACAGCCCCAGTTCCTAGCCAGTTAACATACAGTCTCACACTAAAGGCCTATTTAATACCATTTTTATTACTCAATGAATTGTTTATGGTTTTCAAAAGAAGTTACAAGGAAGCTAAAAGGCTGAAAAGATAAGGCAAATATCAGAGCCAAACTCAGATATTACACAGATGTTTGAATTATCAGACAGGGAATTAAAAATAACTGTAATTAATATGAGCTCTAATGGAAAAAAAACCCCAGCATGCAAGAACAGATGGATAATATAAACAGAGAGATGGAAACCACAAGAAAGAATCAAAATGAAAATCTACGGGGGGCAGGGAACTAACAGAAAGAAAGAGTGCACCTAATGGGCATATGAACAGACTGTGAATAGCCCAGTGAAGGAATCAGTGAGCTTGATGACATGCCGTAAGGTACATGGATGTGCTTTGGTCAAGGAATCAGCTGAGGTGGATATCCAGGTCTGCATGACTCAGCAAGTTTAGAGTGCAGGCATATAACTCTACCTGTTATCACAGCCATGTAGCCATAACATGGGAATGCCATCCCTTGGCTTGGAGCCACTGTTGTCTGTAAAACGTATAACTGTCCTGTTGACGCTGTTCATGGGGCTTGACTCTTGGGGCTTGGGTTGGCTCAGTTCAACATGGCTTCACGTGGCAGGCGTGCTGGTGCCCAGAGAAAGAGAGAGACCCAAAACTGTCCATCTTGCAGATGGACAGGAGGGAGCCAGGATACACCTCAGCTTGCTCATGCCCAGAGAGAGAAAGAGTTAAGCTGATGGCCCTGAAGGCAGGGAAGAGCCAACCACGTAGCTGCGGCGGGGTGGGGGGAGGGGGTGGTGGTGGTGGTGGCAGGAGCCACAGAGCCAGAGCAAATAGCTGAGATAAAGGTGGACAGTGTAAGAAACGCTGATCATAAGAAAGCTAGTTCAAGATAACTGTATAAGAGAACTGCTGTTGAATAAAACCATATTCACCTGCCTATGGCCCCCCAAGTGTTCCTTCTGCTCATCCACCCACTCCCCTCAGACTTCAGCCTGGGCTACACCTGGACCTCAGGATCTGACACAGACTAATGTAAATTTCCAAAAATGAAATTTAAAGAGAACAAAAGAGTAAAAAATCAAAATAGGTATCCAAGAACTGGAAGACAATTTCAAAAGGTATATCAGATGCATAATGGGAATCTGGAAGGAAAACAAAGAGAAAACAGGGAAAACATATTTTAAACAATAATGGTCAAGAATTTTGCAAAATTAATGGCAGACGCCGAACCACAGATTCAGGAAGTTAAGAGAGCACAAAGTAGGGTAAATAGCCTCCCCTAACAAGCAAACAACCAAACAACTCCCCACCCCCAAACCTACATCTGGGTATATAATTTCAATCTGCAAACAACAAACAACAAAGATGATTTTTCCAGAAGGAAAAAAATACCTTACCTATAGTGGAACGAGGATATGAATTACAGCAGACTTCTAGTCACAAACTGTGAAAGCATGAAAAAAGTGGAGTAAAATATTCCAACTGTTGAGAGAAACAAAACATCAATTTAGAAGTCTATATCCAGTGGAAAAATTCTTCAAAAGTGACAGAGAAAAAGGACTTTGCTAGACAAATAAAAACTGAGACTCTCCTGGCTAATATGGTGAAACTCTGTCTCTAGTAAAAATACAAAAAATTAGCTGGGTGTGCTGGTTTGCGCCTGTAGTCTCAGATACTTGAAAAGCTGAGGCAGGAGAATCACTTGAACCTGGGAGGCGGAGGTTACAGTGAGCCAAGATCACCCCATTGTACTCCAGTCTGGGCAACAAGAGTGAAACTCAGTCTCCAAAAAAAAAAAATAATAAAATCCTGAGAGAATTCATTGTCAGCGGAAGTGTTTAGCAAGAAATGTTAAAAGAAGTTCTTCAGGAAGAACTATAAAGAAAGGAAGAGTGTTGGAAAAGGAATACATGAAGGTAAAACGATTTTTTAAATTTTTTCTTATTCCTAATTGATCTAAAAGATGATTGTTTAAAGTAATAATAGTTAACAATGTATTGGAAGATTGTAGCATAGGTATAAGTGAAATGAATGACCAAGAGTCACAAAAGATGCGAGGGAGGAATTGGGAATACTATTATAAGGTCCCTGCATTGCACACAGTGTGGAATAGTGTTGTTTGGAAGTAAACTTGGATTACTTACAAATGCATAGTGTCAACTCTAGGGCACCTACTCAATAAAATTCTCAAAAGTGTAATTGATATGCTACAGAGGAGATAAAATGGAAACATAAAATGCCTGATTAAAATTAGAGAAAGTAAATTTAAAAATAAAAAGAAGAAATGAACAGAAAATTATAAACATGATAGATATTAATTTTTCCATATCAATAATTATTTGAAATTGAATGGTTTAACATATCACCGAAAAGACGGACGTGGTTAGAGTATGTGAAAAGGATAAAAAGACCCCACTACATTTTGTCTATAGGAAACATGTGTCTCAGACTTTATTTTCTTTGGGCGACCTGTCAAGGTTTTGAGAGTACTGGTCAGCTATTTTGTAGAATGTTTGTCAATTTGAATTTGTCTGAAGTTGTTCTCATGATTAGACTGGGGTTATGGGTTTGAAAGACCGAAGGGGTAATGCTGGCAGAGCGAATCGAGGGAACATTCTATCAATGAGACTTAGCGTCGTTGATGCCAACTTGAATTTCCTGCCTGGTTGTGGCGATTTCAAGAAGCAGCTAGGGTGGAGAGAACCATCGTATAAGGTGCTGCCTTGTGGATCTTATTTCCCCAAATGATTTTGACTGTCTCAAAATTACTAAATTTTTGCCTACAGCCTCCACGGGCCTATGGGTTTGTGGACTGGAAATTTAGCTCCACCCTTCCAGACTCTCTCCTCTGGCTCTCATTGACAGGGTTACATAGGCTGAGACCCAGAATTTATCACAAGTAGCTAGAAAGACATCCGTGTCAGCATATATTTTTTCTTTGTACAACTGTCACATTACGGTTCTACTACCTGATTTTTTGATATGCTGACTCAAGAACGTAACCAATATTTTTTGCCTTGTTTCTAAAAGAATATTTTGCCCAAGTTCCAACAGATTTCCAAATTAGCTTTGAAACACAGCTGCATCGTAAACTAGAAACTCTCTGCGTTCACCAATTCCAAACTATACAAAGAACATGAGGCAAATATTTGACCCAATATTCAAAGTGAGAAAACATTCCATTGGTGAGTCTGTGCCTCTGTGAGGTGGCCTCCTACCTGCATGTGCACCGTGACTGGGAAATGAAGCAGGAAACAGAATCTGTCAAGGACACTTTGAGGCAGTCTTGCAAGTGCGGCATAGCTGTCATTAACTGGGAGGCAACCCAAGCTGACAGGTGGCACTGGTGCCCAGCAATCACCCATGGGGTGGCTCAGTTCCCACAACAGCTCATGCTGATTGTGCAGCAAGAATGAAGAGCCACGAGTGACTGGGAGTGGCAACAGCCCTTAACGAAACAGCTGACGATACCCAAATCAGTATGATGGGTGGCAGGTCACGGGCAATCTTCTCAGAAACCATTCCTTACCTAGGAAGAAATAACATCAGCCACTCACTGGTTTTTCTGTGTAGGAGATGATGTTATGCACTATGTTTTTTTTATATAAAAAAGGATAATTTAGGATCCATTGCCCCTTTCCTAGCCATGCAAGTTATAAATTACAGTGTTACAAAATGCAGCCATTTTCATTCCCAGTGGGTCTTGTTCTTTGCATGTATATTTATCCAATTGTCTGATTCACTTATGTTTGTAACTATAGGGTCTTGCTCTGGGTTTTAAAAACGAATAGCTCTAAAAAGTCAAAGGAACAATCAATTCTTTAAAACCCAGATTTGCCCTGCTTGGCGTAATGTAAGGATAGCCACACGATTATCCAAAACACCACTGACCTAGAGACAAAAGATCTTGGTGACTCATATGGCAACAGAATTGTGATTTTTCTCTTTGCTTTGAGGGGTACTCAGTCACAGGGAATACCTCTTCTGGGTGATATTGATCTCCTGTGCCTTGTTCAAAAGTGAGATGATGGGGGTCTATTTTGGAAGATAAGTAGATAAGCATTATAAATTCACCTCGAGGAAAAAATAAAAGTAGCTCGTCTGACCCTTTATTTATCTCTTACAATAAGAGAAAGTTTACTTGCTTTATATGATGCAATCTTCTTTCCTGTTCAAGCATTAGGATGAGGGATAAACCTCAAACAATCACCAATCTTTTTAAAATTATTATTAAATCTGCCTCAGTCTGTGCTAAAAATCATTATGGCAAACTTTTGAAAGAAGAGGCTGGCCGGGCGCGGTGGCTCAAGCCTGTAATCCCAGCACTTTGGGAGGCCGAGGCAGGAGGATCACGATGTCAAGAAATCGAGACCATCCTGGTCAACATAGTGAAACCCCGTCTCTACTAAAAATACAAAAAATTAGCTGGGCACGGTGGTGCGTGCCTGTAATCCCAGCTACTCAGGAGGCTGAGGCAGGAGAATTGCCTGAACCCAGGAGGCGGAGGTTGCGGTGAGCCGAGGTCGCGCCATTGCACTCCAGCCTGGGTGAAAAGAGCGAAACTCCGTCTCAAAAAAGAAGAGGCTGTACAAGCCTTGCAACTAGGGCCCAGCTCGATATTTATAATAACGTCCCCTGCACCGTCCAAATTCCTAAACAACTGCCATACCATCCTACTGTTCATTTGTGAATCATAAGCTAATAACATAAATTCAGTCTAACATTTACAGACTGCATATAAAGAATGCCTACAAATCTGGGCTGCAATAAAACAAGAATCTTAGTAAGTGATAAGTATTTGGTCATCGCGTGGCCTCTCACAGTAGCCAGCTAGCTGGGTTACTTGCTTGCTTGTGGTTGCACACGTTTATTGAACACCTGTTATGTGCCAAGCACTTGCCAGAGTCTCGGAATTGTCTTAAAACAGAACAGACATGGTGTCTCCCCTCTTACAGGTGATTTATGGATGATGAGAGAGAAGCCCGCAGGCATTTGGGGCGCTGTCTGACATACGCTTTGATAAAGTACAATCAGAATGTTCTAGAAGCACAAGGAAACAGCACCACACACTATGTGTTGGTCAAGGAAGGCCTCTAGAGCCTAATGTCTCATGGGAACTGGAACCATTTCACCAGATTTCATATGCCTGAAACTCAACAGGAAGAATAATTATTCCCTGAGCTTATGGCTCTAAAAACAAATCCTAGTGAAAAAAAATAGGGTAAAGATTACAGGGAGACCCCTCTGCCCTTATTTTCTAAGTTTTTATGAATATAAAATTATTGCAAAACAAAAAGTTAAAAAACAGAAAGTAACAGAAAAAGGTAATATTTAAGGAATGAATACTCATGAAACAGCCTGACTTCATGGCTGTGTGACGTACACAATCCCATGGGGCCTTGCTTAGAAGGTTTGGCAGTTGTTTTAATGCTCTGTTGCCACCGTCTTGAAATTCTTGAGACTTTTAACAACGGAGCCGACACATGCATTTTTCACCAGACCCCACAAATTATATAGCTGGAACTGCTATTTTCATTAAGTTTCTTGTGGTTTGTTTACTTATTTATTTTTAAAGAAATGGATATTTAATTAGGATGGTTTCTTAGCAGGAGGCTTGGGGTGTGGGAGAGGGGATGAAGAAAGAGCTCACAAAAGGGTGAGACTAGGTACCTAAAGCACATTTATTTACTTTATTTTTTTATCTACTTCAGTTGTGTCTAGGGCTAACTCTTTTAATATAGAAATAATTGAAAAGAGTCCAGAAAAAACTATATTACTTCTCATAAAGCTTACCAGTGACTTGCTTTTGTAATATATATTTTACCTTTATGACTGCATAAAACGTTATATGATAATTGGATTATTAATAAGACAGAAATAACTAGTTCTATTTTCCTGATCATGGTTACATGCCTCTTTTGCATATTTTCTGTATTGTTTCTTCTTAGAGATGGAAGTGATTTTGTATGAGGAGGAGGTACATAAGAAATGGAAAAGAATGATGGGAAAAGATAGGGCACAAGGGAGAAGAGGAGGACGAAAAGACAGAGACAGGGAGGGAGACGTAGAGGGAGATGAGATCATTAGGACAACTTCTCAGCAAGGGTAACATTCGAGCAGAGACCTGAATAAAAGCAAATTCTAAGTCCCTGAGGAGCAGCAGAGAATCCAGCCTGCCTAGCCACAGGGAACATGTGGGAGGATAGTGGGGAACGAGATCAGAGAGGTGTCACAAGAGACCTGAGGGACTATGGCTTTGTTCACTTTGCATGTTGAGACATGAGGTTGTAGGTATGCATTTCTAAGTTATCAGCTCTAGTAAACTGATACATGCCTCTACCCTAGAACTAGCAGGTCTTAAGCCCTGGAGCTATTAAATATTAGTTTCCAAGAAAAAATTCTGCAGATGTGAATAAATTATGGATCTTGAGATGAAGAGATTCTCTGGGATTATTTTGGGGGACACTAAAGTCCATCACCAGTGTCCTTATAAGAGGCAGAGAAAGGTTCTCACTCACAGAATTGGAGAAGGTAATGTGACCCCAGAGGCAGAGCCTGCAGTGATGCAGCCACAAGCCAAGAAATGCAGGCAACCCCAGAAGCTGAATGAAAAAACAAACATATTCTTCCCTAGTGCCTCCTCAGACAGGGCAGCCCTACTGACACCTTGATTTCAGTCCAAGGACACTGACTTTTGACTTCTGGGCTCCGGGACTATAAGGGAATACATTTCTATTGCTTTAAGTCACCAAGTTTGTGGCAATTTGTGACAGCGCATACAAAACCAATGCATTAGCCCATGGGTGATATTTAAGGACATGTGCTAGATAAGGTCACCAAGGGATTAAAGGGAGGTGGAGGAGGGAAGGTGTGGGAAGGAGACCTGTGGTTTTCCAACACTTAGGAAATGGGAAAGGAAGAACTGAGCTGTCTACAAATGACATCTGTGTGCACAGCACTGTATGTGTAGAATGGGAAAATGGTCAAATAAAATGGATTTGCCAAAACAGAGGTGACCACCAAATCCTAGTTTTTCTAGGAATTTGCAGAGTTCTTAGGTAATACACAGACCTTTCTCATAACTTATGAAAGATAACATTTAATCAATCTCTTGTATATGTGCTGTAATCAATATCATGTATATCCTAAAGGGTAGGTCATTCTAGCTGACACAAATGTGGTAATTACTTTGTTTTTGTAACATATGTATGTGGATTTGTACATATATTAAATAAAAAAATCATTCATATCAAATTTTAAAAAAAGTACAAGTAAAATGATTCATTCAATTTTGATTCTATGTCAAGAATTAATCAGAGCCTATAGAATATGTTTTAAAATACTGGGTTTCAGTCACAGCTTAAAATGGGAATTAGTATGATGTCATGGATCTGATAGCCTGTGCTTGTCATAGTCTGATTTATGGTTGAGCAGGCAGTAATCTCTGACAAATTTAATCTTCACTGCAAAAATATGAGTCTTTTGCCTGAGTCAATGGAGACTTCCTTAAACTTGGATGATGCATTATGTCATTTTCATTAATTTGGGTTAATATTTTCTTTGTGCAAAGCAAAATTAAATGATGAAATATGCAGTCCTTATGTGAAAGAATGTGCTCAGAAGCAAAAATACCATTAATAAAAATGGAAAGCATAGAAAGCTCTTAAAGAAAAGTCATATTACTTCAACTGAAGTGAGAGGGAATAGGGCAACTGGGGTATTGGGTGTGTCCATACGAGCAAAACCGAATTTCTCCTTTAAGGTAATCAGTAACTTATGAAGCAGGAAACCCACACAGATTCATGTTAACAAAATAATATAATCAAAACAGACTCCATGGGGGAATAGCTTGCTGGATCTGTGTAGCAATTTCAAGTTACTATTATTATTTTGCTTATTTTTTTTTCCATCCCCACTTCTCTTCTTCTGTTTCTTTCTCCAAGAAGATCCTGTTAGCACAGACAAATGAGGCAAGTCAATAACATCCACCCAAATAGACAGGATATATTGAGCCAATTCAAAGGTGGGTGAACAGCAGCTGTGGTCTTGCCTGTGAAATTAGCTCAGAGGTGGCTTCTGCACAGTGAAGCATCAGAGCTCTTTCATTTCTACTTTCCCATAAACACTGAAAAAATGTGGACTTAGATAAAAACCTATTTGCTGAGATTTTAGCATCTAAGTCTATGTATGTATGGATGGATGGATGTGTGCAAGAAGGAGGAAGACAAAAAGAGAGAAAGCCGTTATTTTTCAGTCACTTTAAAAAATGTTTAAAGCAGACAGCCATGAAGCAGACTGACCTTTCATTACTTCTGAATTGAGGACAGCTTCCTCTCTTTAAAGCTTCACTTATATTGCAGGGTTGTTGTTGATTTTTTAATGATTTCTGAAGAAACTATGGTAACTTAGGTAATGAACCCAATCAGGCTGTTTGAACATGTGGAACCGTGTACCATAAACCTTCATAGTTTCATCAATCTGACGTCAGAAATTACTCAGTTACAATGATTTTAGTTTGATTTTCCAAATGCAATTAGCTTGCAAGGCTTATAGAAAATACTGGATCTAATGAGAAGAAAAACAAATAAAACAGGTATATGTAAATTATAGGCTGATTCACTTGAAAATATTTCTTTTCAAATTTGGAGAAAAACCTGAGAGTTTTATCAGATATGGAGCCATTTATAGTTTTATTGGTGGTGTTCACATTTTAGGAAAGATTTCATTGTCTAAAAATTATCTTGTCTTATTGGTTGTGGAAAATTATGACATGGAAGTGTTCATAATAAAATTGAAGTGGGAAAGCAGATTATAAAAACATTAGGTATCCTATAACATCATACAAATCCAGTTTTACCTATATGTACGTGTGTGTGTGTGTGTGTGTGTGTGTGTGTGTGTGTACAGAGAGAGAAAGAGAGAAGACAGAAATTAAGTGTTAACAGTAGTCACCTATGAATGTTGGAATTACAAATAATTTCCTCTTTTCTGTTTGTTTTTCCAATTTTTTTAACATGTACATTTTATTTTGCCGTATGAAATCTAAAACACATAAACACGAATTCATTTTAAAAGAAGATAATGACTTCAAGTTCTGGACTAGGACTTACCTACTATTTAAATGCTGGACTAGGACGTACATACTATTTAAAAACGTTCTACAAAACTGAATGACATGTATGAAACAATTTTCAGGCAGAGTCGGGTTGTGATCTTTGAAAAAGTGAAAGTGCAAAAGATGTGCTCCACGTCGACTACAGATTTTCTTCTAGGGGCTCTTTTCAAACCAAGCACAGGAAAGTGAACCCAAATTGAGAACAATGGTTTCTCCGGGCAGAGGCAGCGGAGCGTGGTGTTGAGGTAGATGAGGTGGCTATTGAAGGCAAGTTTCCAGAGAGAAGGATGCTGTATAGAAAGGAACCCAACATAATGTCACAAAATTTTTTGAGTCTTTGGCCAGATACTAATTTGAGCATGTTGTTGAATGTTGATGTCTAGTAGGGAGCAACTACTTGGGGTTATGAACTGAAATATCCACAGAGAGTTTGGATAAGGCTGGGAGATAAAAGCTTCTGTAAGAGTAGCCCGAGTGGAGAACGAGATCAACAAAAAGTTATAACTTAGGAGTAGGACTGTGTTAGCCCTACATAACAATATACTAAAGGCCCCAAGTAAATTTCAACAGAATAAACCGTGCCATAGTCTTTAAAGAAAAACAGTATAATGCAGAACTTCTAACAGCACCAACAATATTCCACATATTCCATATTCTTTAAACTTTGCTGTTTATAAAGAAGCAGAAATAAAGGAGTAAAGGAAAATAGGAAGCAAACAAATAGGAAAGAAATGAGAATTATTTCCAAGCAAGAAATAAAAATCATGACAATTCAAATTTTAGCATTTTAAAATACAAATATGAAATAAAAATTGTACTGGGTGGATTTGACACCAGATTGAATACCAATGAAGAAAGATTAATGAACTTGAAAACAGGTGTATCAGTCAGTCTAGTAAAGAGACAGAAATCAATAGAAGACTATAAAGTGTAATATAATTCTAAAAGGTCACCTATGACTGAGAGAAGGTAGAGAAAGAAGGACAAATTTGAAAGGCAGAGCTCCTGAAAGCTGAGGTTTAGACCTTGTTGGAAAAGGTAGACGTGCAACCCACTGGAGAGCAGGTAAGTTTTTTGGGTTTCCTAGGTAAAAGCTGGTCCACAGTCACCAAGCAACTGGGAAGCACCCATCTGGGATGCAGGTAACCCACAGCTGGTGAGAAGGTCCTTAGAGTAAATCTGGTGTCTTCATCTGGAGGGCTATGGGAAATACACCTCTAGAGGATAAGTGAGCTGTAGCCATGAGCTAGTGCACAGAGGAAGTTGGGATGCTGCTGCAGGTGGATGGCCCTGAGTATCCAGCATCTGCATTGAGAAGTTCACAGAAAACAAACTTCTAAAGTCAGGGAAGGATACAGGGGTAGGCACACAGAAGGGGTCAGGTTGTGCTGTAGTTGGAAGTTTGGAGCATATTGGAAGGGCTATGGGAAGGTGTCACCAGGCTGAGCCAGGACTGCAAAATTACTGACAGATTACATATTTTGGGTACATGACTAGGTCAGAGCACAACATTTGCACTACTGACCAATTGTGCAGCAACCAGACCAACAAGAGAAGTCCCCTGATATGGTTTGGCTATGTCCCCACTCAAATCTCAACTTGAATTATATCTCCCAGAATTTCCCTATGTTGTGGGAGGGACCCAAGGGGAGGCTATTGAATCATGTGGGCAAGTCTTTCCCATGCTATTCTCCTGATGGTGAATAAGTCTTATGAGATCTTATGGGTTTCTCCTGCTGCCACAATGTAGGAAGAGCCTTTTGCCTCCTGCCATGGTTCTGAGAACTCCCCAGCCATTTGGGAGTAAGTCAGTCAGTCCAATTATATCTGTTTTTCTTCCCAGCTTGGGCATGTCTTTATCAGCAGCATGGAAACAGACTAATACAACCCCATTCTTCTGAATGCTCTTTAAGCAACTTCTACTGAGAAGCTTAATATTATGCTTAGTGAGAAATGCTCTCAGGACTTGCATCCATTTTTACAAAGTAGATATTGAAAGGTAATTTGGATCTAGTAATCAACACATTGATAACTGTCACAACAGGGCAATAGAAATTGTACAATTTGAGGTTTTACAAATTATAAATTATACAAATTTTATAAATCTGAAATTATGCAAATTATTCAGAGAGAGAGAAAATAGACTTTACATAATTGTCAGAAACTCAGTGGCCTGTACTATATTAGAAGTGGTTTAACTTGTATGAAACTGGAATTCTAAAAGACAAGAAAGTACAATTGGAATGGAAAAAATATTTGAAGAAAAAGCGGCAAAAATTTGTCCAAATTCGAAGGAAATTTCAAAACCTCATAATCTAAGAAAGTCAATGAATCTTTAGCAGTAAATACATAAAGAAAGTAGCACTTAAGTACATCATAATTAAATTTTTGAAACCAAAGATAAAGAGAAAAACATAAAGGCAGTCCAAGAAAAAGGCATAATGTGCATATAGGGAACAGCAATCAGAAAAATGGCCAATAGTGTATGACACACAGTGAAGCCTGAAGACAATGGGTGAGGAGTAGGAAAAAATAGTCACTGTGAATTCTATATGCAGCAATACTATTTTTTAAGAACTGAGGATTAAATAAAGATACTTTCAGAGAGACAAAAGTTGAGTAAATGCCACAAGTAGAACTGCACTATGTAAAATACAAAAAAAAAAATTAGATTGAAAGGAAATGATACTAAATGGAAGCTCAGAACTACAAGATTAAACAAAAAGCATCAAGAAATGGCAAATATTGGGATAAATATAAAATAAATTATTTTTATTTTTATCATATCCTTAAAAGATTATTGATTATTAAAATAACTATGAATTTAGGATTTAACACATATGTAGAAATAAAGCATTAATATATATGACAATAGGAGCATACCAGAGAGCAGAGGGGTCAATAAAATTACACAATTGCAAGGTTTTTACACAGGAATAAAGGAAATATCTTACAAAGTTTATGAAAGACTATGATATTATTTTAAAATAGACCATGGCAAGTTAAAATATATTATAATTTCTAAAGGAATATTAAAATAAATTTGAAAAAAAATATATAACTCAAGAGTCGATAGGAGATTAAGTGAAATAATAAACATAAATGAGTCATCCCAAAAAAGGCAGGAAAAGAGTAAAAATAAGAGCTAAAGACAGATGGGATAAGTTGAAAACAAATAGGAAGATGGAAGACATAAATCTGTCAATAATTACATTAAATGTAAATGTAATAAACAATCTGATACAAAGGCACAGATAGCCTGGATTTAAAAAAAAATCAAAATCCAACTGTATGCTATTTGTAAGAGGAGTGGTTTAATATTAAGATGGCTTAAAGTAAATGGATAGAAAAAGAACACCAATAATAAAAATGTTAAAGTGCCTATAATAATATCAGAAATGTTACACATCTAAAAATGTTATAGACAAACATAAATATTTTATAGATGACAGAAATGATACTTTATAATGTTCAGGAATTAGAAAATAGATAAATATTCCATAAATGTCAGTGATAAAGAGGAAGTTTTTAAATAATAAAACAATAAATTTATCATAATGACATCACAATCTTAAAACATGCATTTAACAACAGAGATTCAAAACAGGAAGAAAAACTGAGATAAAAAAGTAGGAATGAATGAGTCTACAATTGCAGTTGAAGTTAATACTCCTCTTCCAGGCAATGATAGAACAAATGGACAAAATTTGGAAACAATGTAAAAGGTTTGAATGGCACTATAAACCAATTAATATAATTTACATGTTTTGAACACTGCACCTAATAACTGCAGAAGGCACATTCTTTCCAAGTATAATGCAAATAGAATATTCACTAAATTAATACAAATGATAACATCAAAGGATTTCAATATTCTTCAATATGTTTTCTAATTAGACCAGAATTTAATTAGAAATCAATAACAAAAATATATCAGGAAAACCCTAGATACTTGGAGATTAAGAAACACATTTTAAATAACACATGGCACTAAGAATAAATCCCAATATAATTTAGAAAATATTTTATACGGAATTACAATGAAATTTGTGGGATATAGCTAAAGCAATGATTAGCTATGCCTGGATAGTTAAAGACTTACATTCCGAAAGAATAAAAGCTTAAAGTCAACAATCTAAGTTATCTACATGGTAAATTAGGGGAAAAAAGTGCAAATTAAAAACAAAGTAAGCAGAAGATTTCCCTCTTAGCAAAAATCAGTGAAATAGAAAATGGACAAATAGTAGAGAAAAGGAATAAAAACAAAAGTTGGTTCTTGGAAAATATTTTTTCAAATGATAAGCCCATAGAAAAACTGGTCAAGAAAAAGAGAAAGAAGAAGAAAAAGGGAGGGGAGAGGCTGAAAGAAAGAAAGAGTGGGTAGAGAGAAAAGGAGAACCACGGAATGCAATATCAGAATAAACAGGTATGTCTTTATGGAGCCAGAGATTAAATAATATTTAGGGGAACATGAGCAACTTTATACCAATAAGTTGACAATTTAATTAAAATTGGTAAATACCTTGAGAGTCACAAATTACCAAAACTGACACAAGAAGAAAGATAAATTTTGAACACACCTGCATTTGTTAAAATGCTCAGTTCATAATTAAAAACCTTCCTACATAGAATATACCAAGGCAAACATTTAAGGAAGAAATGGTCACAATTTTACAGAAGCTCGGTCAGAAAATAAAGGATGAGATAAGCATAAACCTGATAATAAAACAGGATAAACAGTACAAGACCAACATCTATCATAAAGATGGATACAAAAGTCCTTAACAAAACATGAGTAAATTAAATATAGTTATAATAAAAAGAATTATATATCATGATCAATTGGTATTTATCCCAGGACAGCAAGGTTAATTTAACATTGAAAAATCAATTAATATAATTTTCTATATTATCGGAATTTTTAAAAAGTCATCTGAGATGACAAAGAAGTATTTGATAATATTTAACACCCCTTCATGATTAAAAAGAACCCCATTTCGATTTTGATTTTCTTTTTCTTTTTTTTTGATTAGAGAAATGAATTAGAATGTGACTCCACTTGTAAATCTGTGAGGACTTACAAAGTACGCACATTTCCATATTAAAAAGGAAGAGGTTAGATGTAACTAAACTCAGTGCATTAAGGGGCAGTTGCTACATTCATATAGTTTCAGAACATTTGAAAATCATGATTAAATTCTCATTAATCTGATATTTTTCTTGCCAAAATCATCTCTTGGCAAATCAGAATAGAAGGTAACTTCCTCAATTTAATTTTAAACACATGAAAAGCCTACAGCTGACATTAACATAACATAATGGACAAACACTGCATGCTTTCCCCAGGAGTAGGAACAATGCAAGGTACATTTCTACCAATTATGGTATACCTAACATTAAACTGGTGATTCTAACCTGTGCAATGAAGCAGAAACAAAATAAATAAAAGGCAGATATATCAAAAAGGAAAAAGCAAAACTCTCTTTGTTCACAGACTGGTTTTATGAGAAGAAAATTCTAAGAAATATATGAATTTAACAAGGTCACAAGATACAAACTCTAAAGGCAAATTTTAATGTATTTTGACAGAGAAGTTAATGAGCATTGCAAAATGAAATTGAAAATACCATTACAGTAGTGTGAAATACATAAAATAATTAAAAACACATTCAATGTGTGTGTGCAATACCATTATACTAAATCTAGAAATTAATGCTGAAATTTTAAAAGATGTAAATTGATGAAGAGCTATTCCATGTTCATGGATTGGAAGATTCAATAAGATGTCAATTCTTTGCTAACTAAAGTTTAATACAATTATACTTTTAGCAGGTATTTGGTAGAAATTGAAAAATTGTTCTAAAATGTATATGCAGAAACAATCAATAATGGTCAAAACTATGCTGAAAAGAATAACAAGATCGTTCATACTATCCAATTTCAAGACTTACTGTATAGTTATTGTAGTTTAGACAGTGTGATTTTGGTGAGTTGTAACCAGTTGATTATTGGATCAGAATACGGTTCAGAAATAAACCTGGAGGACATGTTAATTTTTGCTCACTTAAAGGAACTATTAATTTTTGACCAAGGTGCAAAGGTAAATTAATGGAGAAAGGACAGTCTATTCAATGAATGATGCTGGACAAATAAGAAATCAGTGTAGAAATAAATGGACCTCAATTATTTTATCATTCCATACACAAAAATTAATTTTAGATAAAATGAAGAATGTAGATGCTTTGAAAGAAACACATTCGAGAATTTGTTTTCAAATTTGGGTAGATAACTTCATAGAATAGGAAAAGGCAATAAACCTAAAAAAACCATGATAAATTAGAGCTCACCACACTTAAAACCTTTTGTCATCACGAGACACTTAAGGAAAACGAATAGGCAAGACTACAACTCAATATTTAACTGCAACTAAATTTGCAAAGCATCTATTTTATATCCAGAAACTATAAAACTTCAATATCTTCAAATTTTAATTTTAATTTTGACTTCAATTAAAAAGCCAAAAACATCATTACATTGGGCAAAAGATTTAAACAATAACCTCAAATAAAAGACACATGGATGATCAATATGCACATGAAAATGTGATCAAAATTACTCCTCAGAGAAATGAAAATCAAAACCACAATATACCACGATAAACTCATTAAAATTACTATCATTAAAAAGACTGGAAATATGAAATGTTGGCATTAATGTAGAATTGGAACTCTCTTCCACAGATGGTAGGAGAGTACAATGGTAAAGTCATTATGAAAAACATTTTGATAATTTCCTACAAAGAGATAAATGTATATATCTAGGACTCAGCATTCTACTCTGGTATTTTTTCTCAAAAGAACATTCACAGCAATCAAAAAACCCAAAGTCTGTCAATGGATGAATGAATAATTTTTGGTATATTCACAGAATGGAATGCTAATTATAAATAAAAGAGACAAACCATTGATATACACAATAATATGAATGGTTCTCAAAATATGCTGAGCAAAAGAAGTCAGACACAAAAGAGAATATTCTGTATCTATCCATTTGTAGTCATTCAAATTAGGCAAAATGAATCCTTAGTGAAAACCAATCAGGAAAGTGGTTACTTCTGGGTGGAAAGCATTAACTGGGAAGCATGCATTAATCTTATGAGATGGATATTTCATGTATTGTTTACAGAGGTATGTCCAGATAGAAAAAGAAATTGAATTATATGTGTGCAAAAGTTGTGTTAAAAACTGTAAAACTGAAAAATTGAACTCTTGTTAGATTTACTTTTTGTTGCATCATGCGTTAGCAATTCTGAAACTACATTTTTAATTTTCTAGACTTGAATAAATGAGTGCATATATTAAAAATAATGAGATACATGTTTCTCACTGGAGTGTAGAATTATGACATGAAACAATAGAAGGTGACCAGTAGTGTTGAACTGGAATTGGAAGTATCTGTATGAACTCATAGTTTTGTAAAGATAAATATAGGGGTGTGTGTGTGTGTGTGTGTGTGTGTGTGCGTGCGCGTGTGTGTGTTTTTGTGTGCATGCATGTGTGTGTATATAAATTTCATGAGTCACACATGGCAATGTGCTGAGATCTTGGTTTCAAAATACCATTCTCTTCTAGAAGGGACTAGAGCTGCCTGAATGAAAAGATAATTCCAGGCATGGAGCAGGGAAAGCACATAATATTTTCAGAGCTTCTTTTGTGCCACAAAGTTAAGAAAGGCTTAAAGAATGATGAAGATCACATCAAAAGCACCTAGAAACCAGCTAAGAGGGGCTCTCTTTTACCCTAGGACAAATTAAGAATCTAAGTAAATAATGATAGTAATGGATTATAATCCATTGACAAAAAGTATAAATCCATTCTGATATATATAATAAATGAACAAATAAGCAAACAAACAGGGCAAAGGGAAACCTCCTTACAGTAGAATGCTGCCTTATGAATATCAAAGGGATATGGGTTCAGAGATTCACACTTAAAACCTTTGCCCATCACAAGTATCTTCTCACATGTGGATCGATACTTCACAGAGAAAAGTGATATGGTTTGGATGTTTACTCACCCAAAATCACATCTTGAATTATAATCCTCATCATCTTTGCATGTCAAGGGCAGGACCAGGTGGAGGTAATTGAATCATGGGGGCAGTTTCCCCCATGCTGTTCTCGTGATAGTGAGTGAATGTCATGAGATCAGATGGCTTTATAAGGATGTGGCATTTTCCCCTGCCTTGCATGTACTTATTTTGCTGCCTTGTGAAGAAGGTGCCTGCTTCTTCTTTGCCTTCTGCCATGATTGCTAGTTTTCTGAGGGCTCTTCTCAACAATGTGCAACTGAGTCAGTTAAACCTCTTTCTTTTATAAATTACTCATTCTTGGCTATTTCTTCATAGCAGTGTGAGAATGGACTAATACAGAAAGCATACAATATTAAAGTGGGAATGAGATCAATTAATGCTAAAAGTATTAGGTGAGAGGTTTATGACGTATGGGATATTTGTGTAGTCTTAAAGTATCTCTCATAAATAGTTTACTATTTAATAAGGGAAAACAGTACTTTTATAGAGGAGAAACTTGTCAGTTATCACTTGAACCAGGCGACAAAGTTTATTGTCAACAACGTGGGGATAAATGGACATCACATACCTCCTGATATTATTCAATAAGAACTCAAACATTTCAGTGGCGTTCCTGAGAAAAATATATAATCATACTCAATAGTGAGGTAATATCAGATAAACCTAGACTGAGACATATTCTACACAATATCTGGATGATATACTTAAAAAGATTAAGGTCGTGACAGAGGCTGAGGAAAACTATAGATGGAATGCATCCTCGTCAGTTAGATCGTGGACTGGGAAATGTGTACATATAATATGTTTTGTATAAATATGTATGTGTATGTACATTCATGTCTCTCTACAAAAGATACTATTGGGAAGATTGATAAATTTGAAAATGCACTGTGTTAGAAAATGTATCAGCATTAACTTAGATTCCCTGATTTTCATAATTGTACTTTTCTTATTGAAGAGATGTCATTTTCCTTAGGAAGTAAATATTAAAGTATTGGGGGTGGTGGTAAAAGGTCCTGGTATTTCCTATTTCAAGTGGAGAGAAGCAGAAGGTGAAGGAAGACGAAGAAGAAGAAAGGACCATAGGGAGAGAAGAATGGATCAACAGGTACACAATTAGTGAATCTGGGTGAAGGTCCTGTGGAAATTCCATGTACTATTCTTGCAACTATTTTATAAGCTTGAAATTATTTTTAAAAATGTAGAAGTCAAAGGGGAAAATGGGGAAGAGACTTGGATAGATACTTCACAAAGCAAGGTATATAAGTATATACTGTGTAATAAACAAATTAGAGTGATTAGCATAGTCATCATCATATCGTACCCCATAAACATGTACGATTATTATGTATCAATTCGGAACAACAAGGAAATCATGAATGTGTCAGTTTGTTTCCTGGAGCACGGCTGTGGTTTGAGGCAGAACAGCGGACAGTAGGAACCTAACCCAAGGCAGCTTTGCGGTGGACTTCAGGGCCATCAGGCTCTGTGGACTCCCTCAGAATTCTTCTCAGTGTTCTTCAAAAAGCTGTACAAGTTGTGGCTACATGGCCAGGAATCATGAGTACCAGTCCCAGTATCTGTGTGTTTTCTTGGATCATGATGGCATGGATAACAAATGCTAGAAATTGTATTGAGCTCTTTCTTTTCCGGAGCAGAAGCCTCATTCAGTTAAAATCAACTGTACGGAGAGAGTAAGGGGGGAAATAGCTTGCTGTACAGTTTAGCTAAATGGAAGGAAATATGTAGGTCTTTAAAGGCTTAGCCATGTTAAAAGAGATCTGGTGTTTTAAAGTCATCTTTAGAAGATGTCAGGTGTTTACAGAGTCAGCAGGTGGCAAGGCTGGAGGTCACCAATGAACAGCTCACCAGATCCAACTGTGCTCTTCACAGGGAGTAGATTTTAGAGAAAAAAAGAACTGAAAGGAGAAATCTAAATGTCAGAACTAGATAAGCTGATTACCCACATTATAAGAAGAATGAAACCCCGAGAACAAAACTGCATATTCATTAAATTACTCGTGGCTTCTCCCAGTAGAGCATTGGTCAGAAAGGAATCCCTGTAAGATGTTTCTCCTAAGGGTTGGCCTTCATGTGAAAAAAAGTAAGTTTCACTCCCCCGTGCAGATTCCTTCACTTCTTCCTTCAATTCAGTGTCTCCTCAAGGGACTGTGTTAAAAAAAGAAAAAAACACTTTCTCTTCCTGGGTCCTCGAGGGATGTGATTTCAAAGGCGGGAATTTCCCAGCTCCGTGCCTTCATCTGGGAACCAGAGGGATTTCAAAGGTAAAATGCTGTGTCTGGGTTTACCGCGTGCGTGGACCAGGTAGGGAAAGCCAGGTGGGGCTCTTTGTCCCAAAATCGGGCTGAAAGCGCTGGGAGGAGGGGGCTCTGTAACGCAGAGTTGTGGACCAAGTAGCCAATCTGGTATCAGTCAAAGATCAATCACTCCAGAGGAAGTCTGAAAGAACTCCTCTCATTGTAGGGGACCACGAACGGGGACGGAATAACTCAAGGGTTAAAACTTCAGCTGGTCCTTACCTGAAGGGATTTCCAGGTCTGGGTTCCCCTCCCACAACAGCGTGGGAGCTGTCTCTCGCTCTCTCTAATAAATCGCTCTTCTGCAAAATTCTTTGGGTCCACGATATTTTTATGATAAGCTCACCGAGCCTCTGGGGTCCCTTTCCCCATTCTTCAGGGTAAGAGAGCCCAAGAACCTCCAAGCTCTGGGAGCTGGGGACGCTTCCACGGTTACATCCTGTTGCTGGAATCAAGGGCACATATCTTGACATGAGCACTTCCTTTTCCTCCTATTCCTACAGAAAATATATGGATCGTTTTGAGGATACTTTCTGCCAAGCAATTATTTTGGATATCGCAGCTGTCAATCGTAATTAATAGTAAAAGCAATTCCTCTACACCAAAGATGTTCCTGAGTCCCCCATATATGTGCCTTTCCCCTAGTCCTGACAAATACCCACACTGTGAAAAAATAATAATGAGTGGGTTAGGTTGATCCACTTTCAAACAAACGTGCTACGGAAGGCAAGTGTGGGGGCCAAACCTTGGCTCCCTAAAGATTCGCTGAACATAACTGACAAGAGGAAAATTGACTAATAGGAGGAAAGGCATACAAATTAATGTGCATATATGGGAGTCTTCAAAATGAAGACCCAACTTCCCAGTGAGGTACAGAAGTTGATAACCATCTTGAGGTTACAGAAGGAGTGAAGGCTTGGATCCTGGCAGAACAGGTTATGGGAGGGTGGGAAGAGGAATTCTATTGAAGTGCAATAAATGATTACTAGGGAAAATCATTGGAGCAGAAATTAACTTGTAAATAGTTCTCTTTGGAATTTAAATCATCATTGGAGACAGTCATTACCTTGAAAAAGGGTCTGTGCAAGTGTGGTTACATGTTTGGTCTTCTTTCTGTAGTGGATAATGAGATAGCAGGGAGGGGAACAGGAGCAATTGTTCTCCTGGGTGAGTCAGTCCTGCCTTTATGTTGATGGGAGAAAACTCTCCTCTAGTTCTTATTGATCTCTATGAGGCTATAACTTAAAATACTCAGATTGCCATATTTTGGGGTGAAATATTTTGAGTTTCCTCACAAGGAGCCTGAGACTCCTCTCTCTTCGAAAATATTCTGTCTTATTTTTAGCTGAGAACACTGCTATTTCTTGGGAGATTACATTTTTGCCCAAATGGAAGCTTTATAGACTTACAACTCTTAGAATAGTGTTTTATAAATAAAATGTATATAAATATTTTCTTTAAAAATATTGATATCACATGGAGGAGTGTGATGAGCTTTTGTATGATTTTTACTGTCATCGAATTTTTGCAGAAGTTTTTAGGTCCACGTGGAAACAATACTCAGGCCGAGCCTGGCATTTCAGTGTGAATGAGGAAGAAGTGGCTCTAGTTTGATGCATAAAAGCACATAGAAGAGCTCCTCTTGTGTGTAATTTCTGCAGTGGAACCACTGGAAGCCAGTTTGGTGGCTAATTCCACATATATGTTCTGTTTGTGATTCATTTACAAACACTTGTCAACAGAGATTTGAATCCCTGTGGTGCTGGATCTGAGGAATATAAAAGGACAAATTAGTAGAACAGACTCACTCATGAGAGGAAGCTGTAAGTTAACCTATTTCGGGTAAGACGAGGCATCAGAAGACAGCTGTCTTTCAAACCGTGTCACTTCAGGAGCCATTTCTCTGTGTGCGTGTGTGTACAGATGTGTGTGGACATGAATTTTTGCATAGTTTAGTTTTCTTTTGTTGACAGAAGAGCCAAACTATTTAAAGAGGTTTATTCTGAGACAAATATAACCATGGCCTGAGGCACAGTCTCAAGGTATCATGAGAGCACGTGGCCAAGGTGGTTAGTTCGCAGCTTGGTTTTATACATTTTGAAGAAGACAAAAGACATCAATCAATATATGTGAGGTATCCATTGGTTGGTCTAGAAAGGCAGAACAACAGGGGGTGGGGGCAGGCTTACAGGTCATAGGTGGATCCAGGATTTTCTGATTGGCAATTGGTTGAAAGAGTTAAACTATTATCTAAACACCTGGAATTAATAGAAAGGAGTGTCAGGGTTGTAGAGGGCAAGGTTCTTATTATGTAGATGAAGTCTCATATGTGACCACCTTAAATAACAATAAATGGCAAATGTCTTCTATTTAGGCCTTTAAAAGGTGCTCTAGAGGCTGAGCTTATCTCTTCAGAAACAGAAAGAGAGCTGGAAAGGTAAGGGGATTCTCTACAGAATGTAAATTTCCTCCACAAGAGACAGCTTTGCAGGGCCGTTAAAAAATATGTCAAAGATATATGTTTTGGGGTAAAACATTTTGATTTGTTTTCAGGGCTTTCTGTCTATCATGTGATGCTATACCAGAGCCAGGTTGTCATTTGGTATTTTATTGCTACAAAGAATCTATTTTGTTATTCTTAAGATGTCTGCTTTAATGTTAATACTGGTCTGTTGTGCCTGAATTCCAAAGATATGAGTAATATGAAGCATGTTCCACCCATATCCCTTCCCATCATGGCCTGAACCAGTTTTTTTAAGGTTTCTTTGAAATTCCTTTGACTGAGAAAAGGGGACCATTCAGTTGGGTGGAGAGCTTAGAATTTTATTTTTGGTTTACACTTTTGTAAATTACTTTACCTATCTTTGGTTTCCCCCAACGGTTTGTAATGAATTCAAATTTAATACAGATCTCTATATATAATTTCATGAGAGGATTATGTGAATTATATAAGTTGCTCATTTAACTCATTTAACTTAAATGAGTTAAATTAATACATGTAAAGTACAAGAAAATGTAGCTCTTAAGGGGAATAAAGTCATATTATTATTAATCAAAAGGAAACAATTTAAACAACTTCGAATTTCCCCAAGAAAATAAATACTCCGTGAGTACAATTGTGTAATTTCTTATGATTGTTAAAATTTATCCCTGGTTCTGTGTTAGGAGTGGGAAGGACAACAACTGTAAATTAGAAAGGGCTTAGAGAATATGCTAGCAAATGTGAACAAAAATAGTTTTTTAGGATGAAAGAAAATGGTGGGGAAGACAATAGATAAGATCATTTCCTGTGACAGCCTTCAGGTGGCGCTATTATCCCTTAAGAGCTAAGTTCCTCTCCACCTGGTTGAACTCCTCCAGCCCAGAGGGTGCAAGAGTCAAAAAGGAACAGGTGTAATTAGATGAGGGAAAATGTAGGATGTATTCATCTTGTAGGCGATATTAATAAAGTATATGTCTGAAACTTAGCATGTCTGTAAACAGAAATGTAAAACATCTAAAGAGAGAGAAGAGTTCTGTAAATCGTATTACTGAAGCAGTTTTTTTAAATGTTTGTTTAAAGCAAAATGGGTTGAGTTTTTGGAAAGAAACTCCTGGTGGTGTTTTTCTGATGTTTCATGTATTTAATCTGGCAAGTTAGCTCAGTGAATAAAATAATGTATGCTTGATTTAATTTATATGCTGACATGTCTAAATAACACTGGCTAGCTCACCTCTCTCTGGCCTTCTATTTGAAAGCCAATATTGCAAACAAATTAATATATAACTACACAAAAAGGTTCTTATTTCTCTGTCGTCTTGGCATCCATTTACCTGTCCTGAGAAGAACAGATCAGCCATTTTTAAAAATCCATATCAAGAGAGATGATAACAATTACCTATGCAGTAAGTCTGTGTCATTAAGTATAAATGAGTCTGTGATGAGAACAGTCAAAGCTCCGTTTTATTAGTCTTAATTTTAGTTTTTATTTTTAGATACCTAATTTGCTTTCACATTTGATACCTTAGACAAAAGCATAACTACTGATCTCTTGGTTTTCCCTGTCGTGCGTGTAATTGGACAGTCTCTTAGCGAGGGCACAACTGTTCACATAGATACCACAAAGCAATGAAGACTGCTAGATTAAAAAGAAATCTTTTAATATATTTGTGATTAACTGGCAACCATAATAAGGAGTTGCAGGGAAATAGAAATAAACAGAAAAGGTTAACAAGGTAGGACACCGAGATGATTATTTGCGTGGGAGGAAGAAAGGCAAAACAACGCCCAAAGCTTTCTATCTGCATCCACCTGTTTGATAAATAAGTAATGGGGAAAAAGAATTTCCACCCTCAGATGTAGACATTGTGCACACTTCTAGCTGTGACCTTTGTACTTGGCCACAAATTCTATGCTAAAGAGCAAGTCTATGAATTATGTAAAACGAGATGATTCAGAAGATTTGGGTTAGAAATATGTAGCTTTGCTTTCTTTACTGCTGTTGAGGACAGAGAGCTCTTCCTAGTGTCTTATTTTTTCCCCACAGAGTTTTGAGTGTATGTCTTTTAATTTTCTTGACAACTTTGTTTACTTATTTATCATTTAAAAGACTGCCCAAAAGATGGTCCCAAAGAAAGTCATTCCGTCTACAGAACAGCAGTTCTAATTGTTAGAATAAAAAATTCTTGAGATTGCAATCTATCAAGGTTGATATCATAAGATTAAACTTTAGGTTTGTATCTTTGAGGGCCAATGCTAGATAAATGATAGTTTAAAACAATGCTATGTTGGCTCATTTCCAGAGGTGCCTGTCAGGAAAGTGTCAGTAATGCTGAGAAGCCCTGGGAGATGTGATTCTTGACCAGATGCTTAATATCAACGCAGATAAGAAGGTGGCAAGCAACTGACCAAAACTACAGAACCTGGGTGATGGGCACAGTGATTTCTGGTGGTCGATTTCAATTATGTAAAGAAAAAGAAAGGAAGATCTAGCCATCCTTACTAATGGGGAATAAAAGACTAAAAATAAGAGATGTAGTAAAATAGCTGCTACTCCTGTGAAATACAAGGCCTCAAAGCAACCCGCAACTGGCTTGAAGAAGGCGAATTACTCCTACTTTTGAGGAAGGAAAGGACATAAGGAAAGTATGTCTTGTTAAGATGAGCACCCTGATTTTTTAATTATAACACTATTGGGCTGGGTTTTATTTTATTTTATTTTATTTAGCATTTAATGGGCCAGATGCCGAGTTTTATGCACAACTATATATAATCTTTCTGATAATCTTGTGAGATACAGATAAGGAACTAAACCACAAAGAATTGAAATAACATCCTCAAGGTCAATGAGAATTGCAATTTATACCTAGGCCAAACCCGGAACTTAGAACCAACATGCCCCATGCCTTCACGCCTGGTGTCCCAAGACAGCTTAGTTTCACAATGTGGTCCAAAATACATGCTTTTCTAAAGTGCTGTCATTCATATTGCAATCTAGGAAGACCGTCTTTTTAGCATCATAGAATTATACCAAAAATGTTTCCTTTTGTCATTGCAAGGTGGTTACTATGGTTTCTTCTCTTTTTTTTTTTTTTTTTTTTGGTTTCTTTACCTGAGACCTTTATTGACATGTTTCCACTACTCTAACTGGTATTCAAATCCTCTCTGCATCAGACTTTTATTATGCCTCATTGCCTTAGGCCCTAACCTTGTAGAAAACAACCCCTGGCCTGCAAAGATACATGGGTTTGCACTCATTAACTCCGTTACACTTAAACTAATCTGTTTATTCCTTTGGCCTTTAAAACATAGCTTAATAGATTTGTTTAGGGGTCAGACTTCGATTAAGTACCTTGGAAAAAAAACCAAACCTATAATGAGACCAAAATAAAACCGGGAAGTTTCTAAGTCTGCACAGAAAAGACCACAAAGCTATTCACTTGCTCCACTTAGTTTGAATGAGCTGGTAATATTTATAGAGAAGTCAGTATGCTCACAAAACTGTCTATCAGGAGCCTAAGTCAGGATACATAATAAAAAGTGTGTTTCAAATACTTTAAGATCTATAAGAACAACCAGGTGATTTCAAAATATTAAGAACTATTTATTGGGACAAAATGGGGAATATTGGAAATTTCTTTCCTATATATTACTATCAAGCTCTTACAGCATAGCCAAAAAAATCAATGTGAAGTATATTATATTGAACTTTCTCCTTTGCTTGTATAATTATGAGTTACCTAGCAACACACAAATCAGAAATATTTCCTGTTTGGATTCTGGCTGTGAAATTCGAGGACTAGCAGACTCAGCAAAGTCTCCAGTCCTTGGTACCAAAGTTGTGAGGAGTTGATCTTTTGGTGCATTATCTTAATGCACTAAGAAACACTATCTTAGTGTTTCTACTTTACTTTTAAATGGAGTTCTTTAACTTGGGGCACGTAAACAAAAATTGAGAATGAAGATGATACTACAGGAAAAATACTTTGGGGTTTTCCACCCAGCAAACTCACATCTATCATTACATCTCTCTCAGGCTGGCGTTGTACACCGGTGGCCCTACAGTTCTGGGGTCTTGGAGACGGCTCCACTTCCATGGTTTTTCTAGGTATTGCCCTAGTGGGAACTCTCTGCAGTGGCTCCACCCATATGCCCCATTTCTTCCAGGGTCCCCCGGCTGTCTGAGCGATCCTTTGAAGGCCAGGTGGAGGTAGCCATGCCCCCACAGTTCTTGCATTCTGCATGCATGAAAACTAAATTCCACCTGGACACTGTCAAGCTTTACTACTTGTGCCCTCCAGAGCAGCAACCTGAGCTCTACCTAGGACCACTTGAGTTCCAGCTGGGGTGGCCAAGGCACACTGCATGAGAATGCTGGGTGCCCTAGGCAGCAAGCCTGTGGAGGGTACCCCTCCAGGCCTTTCCTATGAAACCATTCTGCCTTCCTAGGGCTCTGGGCTTGTTGACAAAAGGGGAAGACTCTAAGATCTCCAAAACGCCTTTGCTGTCATTCTCTCATCGTCTTAATGAACAGTACTTGCCTCCCTTCCATCCATACTCATCTCCTCATCAAGTGGTTGCTTGCATACCCCCTTGATATTCTCTCCCAAACCTGTCTTGTTATCTTTACATGACCAGGCTAGGGATGTTCCACGTTTTTACATTCTGATTCCCTTTTAATTATAAATTCTGTATTTAAATAAATTTTCTTTTCTCTCATTTTATTGTATGCAGTTAAAAGAAGCCTTCAGATATTTCTTCTGCCAGGTATTCTAGTTTATCACTCTTAAATTCTGCCTTTTACAAAGCTCTCAAGCATGGACACAATTTAGTCAAGTTCTCTGCCACTCCCCAACAAAGATGGCTTTTACTTCTGCATTTTCATCTGAGACCTTATCAGAATGGCCTTTACCACTCATGTTTCTACCTCCATTCTGATCAGGAGCACATAAATAGTCTCTAAAAAGCTTGGACTTTCCCTACAGCTTTTTTGTTCTGAGCCCTCACCAGAGTCACCCTTAATGCTCCATTCATGGCAACACAGACATTTCCCAGCCTGTTTCTTCACATTTTTCCAGCCTCTGCCCATTACCCAATTCCAAAGCCACTTTTACATTTTTGGATATTTGCTATAACCACACCCCATTTCTCTGGTAATATTTTTTGTCTTGGTCCATTTTGTTCTGCAATAGTGGAATACCTGAGACTGGATAATTTATAATAAACAGAAATTTATTGGCTCACAGTTCTGGAGGCTGTGAAGTTCAAGAACAAGGTGCTGCTGTCTTATAAGGACTTTCTTTTTGTGTCCTCTCATGGTGAAAGGTGGAAGGGCAAGAGAGGGTGAGAGAGAGAGACAAAACAGGAATGAACTTGCCTGTTTATAAGGAGCCTACTCCCACAATTAATCCTACCCATGAGAGCAGAGTCTTTATGGCCTAAGGACTGCTTAAAGATCTCACCTCTTGATACTGTTACAATGGCAATTACATTTCGTATGCTTCTTGGTGGACATATTCAAACCATAGCAGTTATGTTATATTATAAGCAAACAGATACTCAGAGGACTGAAAAGACTTGCTCACAAAGACAAAGGTCCTACAGGCAAATAGTAAGTTTTAAACTCAGTCCTGTAACTCTCTGAAGTCTGTGGTGGTCCCTCCAGTAAGCTAAGTGCTTCAAAACAGTCCCACACTTTTTCAAAATTATTTTCTAACATGTATGTGCATTGCTGGCTTTTTTTTTTAAAATAGTACAGTATGGAAATTCAATTTGTTTTATTTCACTCAATATTATGTTGCCAAGATTTCTCTGGGTTGCATATAACTAGCATTCATTGAGTTTTGATGACTGTTTAATATTCCATTACATGAATATTCTACAATTTTATTTTCTCCTTTTGCTGTCGTTTCCCTAGGAATGAAATTGTGGAGTCAAAGGGCATAGATATGGTTTGACTATGTCCCCACCCAAATCTCATCTTGAATTGTAGCTCCCATAATCCCCACATGTTGTGGGAGGGACCTGGTGGGTTATAATTGAATCATTGGGTGGTTTTTTTCCTATGCTGTTACGATAGTAAGTCTCATGAAATATGATGGTTTTATAAAGGGCAGCTCCCCTGAGCATGCTATCTTGCCTGTCACCATATAAGATGTGCCTCTGCTCCTCCTTCACCTTTTGCCATGATTGTGAGGACTCCCAGCCATGTGAAACCTCTTTTTCTTTATAAATTATCCAGTCTAGCGTATATCTTTATTAGCAGCATGAGAACGGACTAATACAGGCACATATCTATGTAACTTTAAAAGAAAATGCTTAATTGATTTCCAGAGTGAATATACCAAATCTCATTTATACCAGTGTATAAGCATTACAACTGCACCACATTTTTGCCAATATTTGGCATTTTTAAGACATCTTAATTTACTATTTTAATAGTAAAAACTTATTTCTTCTGTGAAATACTTTGTCATAATATCTGCTTGTTTTTCTATTGATTTGTCTTTTTCTTAGGGCTTTCTAAAGAAATTCTTTATACATTTTAGTCAAAAATCTTGAATATTTATGCTGGAGACTCTCTTCTCCTGTGGGTGGCTTGTCCCACATGCCTGTTCTTATAGTCGTACCGTGTTCAGTTTCACTGGGCTCATTTTCTCTGTGCTCATTGAGACTTCTGGGTCATACCAGTTATTTTTCTCTTGATTTTGAATCTCAAGACCATTTGTTCATTAGCTTCCTGACCAGCAGGGACCGGTCCCAATCTGTCTCCTGTTCTGGGAATCATACCACTACCTTTATGCCGATCCATGTGATGGCCTTCTCTCTGGTCACAGCTTTCCTGAGGTTTTCTTATCCCATGAGCCACACTAACTATTATGGCCTCAGACAGCCCAGCCACTGGCTCTGATTTGTCCTGGCTCTTAGGATGCATTGAGAAAGTTGCCCAACAATTATGAGAGATGGTGGAGGACTTCTTCAAAATATTTGAGCAGGGAGGACAGTTTCTATGGTAATTACCCTCTGGAATACTGTCCTCCAAGAACAAAAAGGCAATTTTTTTCTATAAGTTTTTTTATGATGACCCTTAAAAGTATATAAAACTGTCTTTCTATGCCAGGTATAGGTGATGGGGGGACAGAGGCGGCAAACCACGTTGCCGTGTATGTACCTCTGCAACAGTCCTGCGTGATCTGCACATGGACCCCAGAACCTAATGTACAATTAAAAAAAAGAGTAGCATCACATATAAATATATAATTATAGGTAATGGTAGGAGTTTTAAGGGAATTAAAACTAATGGCAAAAAAAAAACAAAAAAAAAACCGCAATTACTTTTACCCCAAGCTAATATTATAGAGTATACGTGGACATAATTGAGATTGAAAGAAAATGGAAAGTGTTCATAAGAAAGTGACATTTAAGGCAAGGCTTACAGGTAAGTACATTAAGCAAGTGAAGAGTACAGTTGAGGTCTTCTGAGCAAAAAAGAACAGCTGGAACACACAATATGTGAGAGAGAAGTGGGCATATTTGGGTGACTACAAAGCATATGTCGGGTGAGGTAATATATATTAAAGCATGTTACAAACCTAAGAAAACCAAACAAACTGTCTTTCAAGAAACAAAATGGTTGAACCCATAAGCAACAGCTGCCTCATACATAAAACTGCTGCCTTCCTGGGCAAACTCACGTGCTTCTCGGCGTTCTCACCTCCGGCGGCTCCCTCGTGCCTCACTGCTTGCACATTCCATCTGTGTTTGGACCATTCGTTCTCACTTCTGTCCATACTCAGCTGTTTCAATGTCCTTTGTGTTAGTTCATTTCAAACCTTCCCTTTTTGAGTGGCTGAATTGTTATCTGTTTGACTCACCTCACATGCAGGATCTGAGGAAACCCTCACAGATAGCTGAACACGTAATAAATGCTTCTTAATAGTGATGAATATATACCAAAATACTCATCAGCACTAGGCTCTCACAGGCTCAGAAAGTTCTTTACGCACAATGACAAAAATAAAACTGGCCGGGCGCGGTGGCTCACGCCTGTAATCCCAGCACTTTGGGAGGCCGAGGCGGGTGGATCATGAGGTCAAGAGATCGAGACCATCCTGGTCCACATGGTGAAACCCCGTCTCTACTAAAGATACAAAAAATTAGCTGGGCATGGTGGCACGTGCCTGTAATCCCAGCTACTCAGGAGGCTGAGGCAGGAGAATTGCCTGAACCCAGGAGGCAGGAGGTTGCGGTGAGCCGAGATCACGCCATTTCACTCCAGCCTTGGTAACAAGAGTGAAACTCCCTCTCAAAAAAAATAAATTAATTAATTAATAAAACCAATAATTAGGTTAAATAACTACTAGCCTCCTATAAGACTGTGGTAAAACCTAACAAATCTATATGCTTGCTCTCTACCTGTTTGCATTTCTGTTACCTTACAGTTCATTCATCCCTTCAGCTACAAACAAAGTCAATGTTAACTGCAGCCCCATACCTCTGTGCTGAGGCCTTCATGATTTCTGAGTCTCACCATGGAAACATTCTGACTACAGACTTCACCTGACACACAGCTGGGATAGGCCACGCTGCCTGCATGTCACTGACAGTTTCCCACCTGCTCTGGGTTCTACCATTTCAGGGGACACCTGCATAGGTCAAAGGCTGGGCAGCTAAGAGAGCTGACAGTGCTTCTGTTCACCGGGCCTGGCATAAGAAGACATTGGTGAGAAAGGCTGATAGAGAGGCTCATCCATCCTTTGAGGAGGAGCAGATGAGTCCTTGCAGACTCTCTCCTTGTTTTAGCTTTGTCCATATTTGGACATGCACTTTGATGTGATGTAAAAATTCTGGTAAAAGGACTAGTCCTAAAAGCTGGTCTGCTGAGGTGGTGGGATACTGGGTCTCAGTTATAGGCGCCACTCTAAAACTAGAGAAAGGAAGAGGAGGAAGGAGGAGGAGGAGGAAGACAAAAGGGAAGGAGAAGGAGGAGACAAAGAAACAAGGAAGAGACAAGTCCCTTACCATGAAAGGAAGTGGATGTCTGAACTGCAATGAGTGTGATATCCCTTGTGTTTGAGACCCTGACTGTTTAAGAATGAAAATGGCACCTGCTGGCTGGTGGAATAGCTCTTCACTTTGTTGTCACATCATTTGCACTTTAATATGGTTGAGGAATCAGAAAGACAGTTTTTGGAGAGGACAGAGAAAGAATGGGGTCACTGGAAAGCAGAACGGTAAGCAGAGGAGGAACAGAATGAAATGGGCGAAGTCACCCAAAGAGTCCCCTCATTCTTTCATTAGCCAGGCCTCAGCGTCATCACCTCAGCATCCAGACTGGGGCTGCCTTGCTTCTTTTCCTTGTCCTTAAATCTCATTTTTCTGCACACTTCTCACATTGACAGATGCCCGACAGTACACTAGGGATGGGGGTAGAGCAGTGATGGCCTTTGGAGACTGACAGGGCTAGACTTGAGTAAAGGCTTTGTCAATTACTAGTTATGATGTGAGTACTGTTATTTTTAAACAGATGCCAATTTAACAGGTGACAGATCATATGTCACTGTTTTAATGGGATTCCTTTGATTACTAAGATGTAAGAATCCTGGAAATGATTATTTGCCATTGTACTTAAGCACTCCAAGCCCGCATGTGCCCATCTGTCTGTTTCATGCTTGGGTTTGTCTTATGAGGGAGTTGGAGGAACTTATGCACATAGGGTGCTGAGCGCATAGGAAGACCCTGCAAATGTGCGCTGTTATTTCTATAATGCAGGAATCAAAAAGCAAGATAAATACAGTTCATAAAAGAGGACTTTTTTTTTTTTTTGCCATTTTCCAAATGAAATACTGCCATTGGATGTGGAATCCTTCTGGATCACTAACTCAGGGTGAGCCGGAGCAAGTGTTTTTTTTTTTTTTCTTTCTCTCAGTAGGTCTCCTCTCGTGCCTCATCTACAAAATGAAGGGGTTACACCGTGTGGTTTATAAGGCCCAGTCAACCTCTAACACTATCACACTCTTACCCACTCATTCCTCTCCTAAAGATACACATCGCTTTCAAATGGCACATTGAGGACAACAGAGTTGCACAATATGATGAAAGTGTCAGTAACCTTTTCATGTTAAAACTGTTAGAATGTTCTAAAAGAAAAGAAAAAAATAAGCTTGCACTGATTAATTTTAAAAGGAAACAAAAGAAAAGAAAAAAACTGTTAGAATGATTATGAAGATACATGCACCTCTATGTTCACTGCAGCACTATTTACAGGAACAAAGACATGCAATCACCTGAAATGTCCATCATTGATAGACTGGGTAAAGAAAATGTGGTCCATATACACCGTGGAATACTATGCAGTCATAAAAAGGAATGAGAGTATGTCCTTTTTAGGAATGTGGATGGAGCTAGAAGTCATTATCCTTAGCAAATTAACGGAGCAACAGAAGACCAAAACTGCGTGTTCTCACGTGTCAGTGGGAGCTGAACAGTGAGAACACATAGACACAGGGAGCAGGGAGAACCATACTCACACCAGGCCTGTCAGCAGGTGGTGGGGGCAGCATCAAGGAAAACAGTTAATGCCTGCTGGGCTTAATACCTAGGTGATGCATTGATAGGAGCAGCAAACCACCGTGGCAGACATTTACCTGCGTAGCACACCTGCACATCTTGCACAGGTACCCCTGAACTGAAAATTAAACTAAGAGAAAAGCTGTAGGAGTACAGACTTGTACTAGAGCATAAGCTCCAGGAGAGAAGGGATTTTTGTTTGTTTTGTTCATGAACGTGTTCCCAGCACTTCAAACAGTGTGTGGCACATAGTAGATGTTGAGGAAGTACTTGCCGAGTGAAACATATTAATTACCTTTTATAAAAACAAGCATTTCATGCAGGAGGAAAGTGACTGCAAATCATTATTTTCAAAGACTGTTTTTAGTACTCAAAGAAATGATGACATATGATTTGTCAACTGTTAAACTGGCAGATGTTAAAGACACAACAATGCTCACATCATCAGTAACTGATGGAGAAATGATCACTGTTACCCTGCTGGAGAACGATTTCCTGGAATTCAGTGTGGCGTTACTTATCAAAAGGCTTAAAAATGTGTACATGCTTTGACCCAGCAATTCCACACCCGGAAACGTATTTTCAGGAAAGAATTAAGACTACGCAAAGATTTAGCTGTAAGAATTCTGTTTATGGTACACTAAAACGTCCAACTATGGGCAATTTGGTAAAGGATGATATAGTCTTTGAATGAAATACTAACTAGCTATTAAAGACATTACACATGAATATTTATTTTTAAATATACTCATAATGAATGTCCTAAAAAGGCAGTTTATGAGATCGCATGTATAGTATAATTCCACATGGAAATTAATCTAGAGTTAAAGAAAGATTTTCATAGCATACATATGACGAATTAATCTTGGTTATATCTGGGTAGTAGTTATATATTTCTGTATTCCTCATTGCTAATTTTATCATTTTTTCTATAATGACCATACATTGCATTTATAATGAAATAATAATTTTAATTTAAACATTTACCTTTTAGCTTTAACAAATGTAGACTTTTGGATAATCTTTTATATTTTTCCTTGTGGCATCTGAACAGTGTTCTATGCTCACCCAGCTTTTCTTGCTCTATCACTAGCATGGTTAAATTAATCAGATTTTAAGCTCCTTACAGGCAGGTTTGCCTTTTTTGTTCTTCTTTAACGTATCTTGCACCCCTTCTGGCTGCTAAATAAAAATCCACTGCCCTAAAATTCAGTCGAGTGCAATTTCAATTTCTGCTCTCATTAAGTGTCCCCTGTAAATCCATTTAAACAGCTGTAGTAATAAGAGTATCCCCCAAGGTTGTCTTTTTTCCTTTCTATTGTAAGTCAATTCCTAACAATTCCTGACAGGAGGGAGAAGAGACTAGTATGATAGGGGTATGTGTAGAAGCAGAAAGGTGTTTGTTTTGTGTTGCCCCAGGGGAGCTGAATTAAGTAACAGGAAAGCAAATCCAGCTCATCTAAGGAAGAACTTCCTAATCATTAACGATGGGCATCAGTAGGAGGTGACTGTGGTAAGTTTATAAACTCCCTTTCCTGAGAGACACCTAAAGCGAAGATAGAAAACAGCATTGCATGTGGGTGCCACCAATGAGTTAGAAATTGTACTAGGTGACCTTTGACCATTTGTCCAAGTATAAATGTACCTTATTTCTCTTAGAGTCTCATCTGCTGCTAAGAAATCGAGGGCTAGGGGAAGGTGAAGTGTGCAGATGAATGTTCTGCTCAGCTCGATGTTCCACATCGCATACCCTTGGAATCCAGACTCAAAAACCCCTTCCCAAGGCACCATGCCATCCCTTACCTCTTTCACTTACTCTTGCCCATCTTGCTATGCACCTGTGAAGAATACTTCTCTTCCTTCTTCCAGCATCTGAGATAAACGTAAGCTGCCATTTATTAAATAATTTTTGAATGATTGTTTTTTGGCTAATCATTATGGTACCTACTTGATGTGAATTGCTTCACCTCATATTCCCAAACAACCCAAAAAGTTAGGATTGTAACATTCAGTAAACCAAGGCTAATAATGGTTCAATAATGTGCCTAAGGTCACACAACTAGTATAAGCCAAGGCAAAACTTAAATTCAGGTAAGTCTGACTTCAAAGTAAGGTATATAATAATATGTGGCTGATGAAATGTCAGGGTTTTCACGGGCAACAGCATTTTTCAACAGGCATTTTATCTGCCTGCTTCTCTCTCCATCCAGATTCCTTTCTGGTCTCCTCTCTGTCCCAGCCCCTGATTCTCCTTCTTGCTACATTGCCAGCCCTCTTGCTCCAGTCCTCCAGGACTCCAAGTATCCCTGACGTCTGTTTCTTCTAATCCCCAGCCACCAGAAATATCCACAGTTGTCCAAATCATAATGTCTCTCTGAGACGCACTTGAAGCTCAGGCTCATGGTCTACTGATAAGGATGATGGTTAACTTTATGTGTCTACTTTACTGGGCTAAGGGGTGCCTAGATAGCTGGTAAAACCCAGTTTCTGGGGGTGTCTGTGAGGGTGTTTCCAGAAGGAACTAGCATTTGAATCAGTAGACAGTAAAGAAGTTCCACCCTCATCACTGTGGTGGGCACCATCCAATCCGGCCCTAATACAACAAAAAGGCAGAGGGAGGGTGAGTTTTTGAGCTGATACATTCTTTTCCTGCCCTTGAGCATGGGAGCTCCTGGTTCTCAGGCTGAATTACACTGCCAGCTTTCCTGGTTCTCTATCTTGAAGACAGCCTATGATGACTTCTTGGCCTCCATAATTGCATGAGTAAACTCCCATAAGACATTTATCTATCATTTCTGTCTGTCTGTCTGTCTGTCTATCTATATCTATCATCTATCTATCATCTATCCATCCATCCATTTATCTATGATCACGCTCTCTCTCTGTATCATTTATCTATGTCTTTCTTCTCTCTAGCTACCTATCATCTATGATAGCTATCTATGTATCTGTCTGTCTGTCTGATCTTTCACCTATCATCTATCTATCATCTATCTATGGAATCTATCATCTATCGCCTATCTATCTTTCTATCCATTTATCTTGGTTCTGTTTCTCCAGAGAACCCTCATTAATGCAGTAGGGCACCCAATGCTGCACTTTTGTCCCTTCTCCCAGAGCAACCTCTTTTTTTAAGTTTCAACATCCCTCCAAAGCAGCCTTTGACAACACCTTCTTTCACAGAGCCTGTGTAGGTCTTTGGAATCATGTTAATACTTCCTGAAACAGGAGACCCTCCCCTTGGTTACTCGGCAGTTCACTCCCTTTTGATGGGATAGGCGGGTGTGAATGGAATTAATTTTTGGTTCCCATAATTCTTGTGTTCATTTACTAGCTAGATACACTGTAGTTGTTCTTTATTTCCTCCCACTTGTACAACTGGTGGCTGGAAATTCTCTCCCATCTCTGCCATGAAAGTGTTATGTGATCTTCAGTGGGACTGCTTGGCTATATTCTACTGTGGACTTCTGCTCTTTCTTTCACTCTGTATGCAGTCCTGGAATCCCAGGCACAGCATAGAAAAAATATCTATCACAGCCAGAGGAGCCTGGGGCATACTTATTCCATAGCTAATGTTAGGAGGATAACCATGTTTATGAATAGGGATGGATCTTGGTGTCCTCTTACTGGGCACTCTAAACAAAGCTGCTTAACCACCCTCTAGGTTTTTTATAGTGATATCAGGAAATTAATGCAACAAATTCCCTTTAATAATGATTATACCCATACTGTAAACTAAAGAATATTGTCCAAAGAACACCTTTCAGAAGCATGAAGCCAAAAAGCAACTTAAGGAATTCGATTCAGTTTGGCTGCTGTTTTACAGTTGAAATGTACAACCCTTTCCACACTTATTTCTTTAACTGCTGTACTTTTGGCTTGTAGTTTCTCCATTTTTTAAGCCTCTCACATTCGTATTGATGCCTGGGATTAGCATGTCTTATCAATAATTTCTTGCACAATGTCATGTTCAGATACATGTGCAAAATAAGTTTTTGTTATTTCAGATGATTAGCAGATATCTTTTTGGTTTTGTGACAAGGGGAATGGTTAATACATATGTCTTTCCTTGAATATCACTATTGTATTACATTGTAATATCAATATGTGTGACATAATACATCTAGCTATTATCTGTTTATTATTTTCTCTCCCCACCTCACACTGGATTATAACTTCATGAGTACAGACACTGACTGTTTAATTCACTGCTATAAACTTATTGCCCAGAAAAGCAGAATATCATGAACAAGCTGTGTTTATCACAAGAGTTTAATAGTTGTTTCACACTGGAAAATGTATTAATGTAATTCACCACATTAATGAATCAAAGAGAAAAACCATAGGATTATTGCTTTAGTGCATAAAAAACATTAGGTGCAACTTAGCATCCTTCATGATACAAGACTTCTAGCAAAGTAGAAAAGAAAGGAATCTTCTGAAGGTGGTATAGGGTACCTAGAAGAAAAACAAAGTGTGGCATATATAAAACTTCATTTAAAGACAGTCAATAAAACACAAAGAGAGAGATCATCTTTGTTCACACAGTGGGACATGGTTTTGTCACTGTGTCTGTTGCCCTCAATCGATATCTAATTCAATGTCATTGTAGCAAAAACTCCAACAAAGGTTTTCATGCTTGAAAAGCAGATTCTTACGTTCACGGGGAAGGGCAAAAGGGCCAATAACAGTAAAAATTACTCTTGGGAAGAAAAAGGGAAAGGAATTTGGCTGAGCAGATATCAAACTATATACAAGGCAGTGATAATGAAAACAATGAGGTATTTATGTAGGGAAAGCAGAGTCACATATATGAGTATAAGGCGGCAACAGAATACAGGAGTGGTGTTGGAGGTGAGTGGCTAAAGATGGGTCGTCTCACAAGTGACGCTTATTCCTAAGTAAACGAACAAAACTGGATCTTTCTTTGCAACATGCATGAAGTCAAATTCCAGAAAAATTAAATATCTGTATGTGAAGAGCAAAGTGTTCCAAGTTTTAAGTATAGAAACATATCTTTATATTCCTAGGGTAGATTTCTCAATGCAAAAAGCAGTATCCATAAAAGATTGATAAATTCAACTTTGTTAAAATTAAGCACTTTTTAACATACAAATATCTGTGAAATTTAGTACCCCAAATATGTAATTTCTAAAATTTGAAAAAAATTATATAAAACAATTGTTTAAAATAGATGCACCTAAGGAGGAGGGAAAATGCAAATGTTTAACAAGTGTATATAAAGAAAGATGCTTTCTACCTCATTAGCAATTGGAGAAATACAATAAATGTCATAGGTTGGCAAAAGTTTAAAACTTTCATGGTACAATGGCAATGCTGGGCAAAGGGACCTCTTCTCCTCTATTGATGAAAAGTTAAACTGAGCCAACCACTTAAGAAGACAATTTATCATTGTCTTGCAACTTTAAACATGTATCAGTGCCCTGTAGTAGAGACATCAGGGCCTTGCTCCCATCCTGCTGGCCAACCCTGGAGCTGACTGCAGGTGAGATGAACAGGCTCCATACACACTGATAGCTTCTCAAGCATCTGCCAGAATTTGCTGGTAAAACATACAGTCGGCCTGAGAGTGCCAGAGCATGAATTTCCCCCAGCACATCGAGGGGCAAGTAGTGGTGGATAAATAGCCCCACTTTCTTTCTCCTTGGAGGGACAGTTCGGAGGTAGGTTTAACAGTCTCTTGAATGTTTCCAGTGGAATTGGTTTCAGCTGCCCACAGCAGTAACCACACGTGATTATACCATTTATGGGCATTTCTTCCTTCATTGCTGTGTTTCCCCACTCCTTCACTTTGCTTCCTGTCATAACTTTCCAAATAAACTCCCAGGCACAGAATTATTTGTCTCAGGACCTAGATTTTGGGGAATCCAAACTAAAATACCCTATGGTCTAGCAGATCCCCTCCTGGATAAATACCCTAGAACAATTCTTGCATACCTGTCCCTAGAAGAAATTATGACACTGTTAATAGCAGCATGTGATAAGAAAAACAGTCTAGCAACAACCAAATGCCCATTAATGAGAGAATGGATCGATTGTAATGTAGTCATTTAGGAAAATACTATACATGTATAAATATTAGTGATCTACAGATGTATTAATTGACCTCAATAAATTTTAGAAGCATAATGTTGAGTGGGAAAAGATGCTGAGAATACATAGAGTATTTTTTTTTATTAAATTCAGAAACCAGTTGAACAATATGCTGGCATCGATTCTATTGTATTTCTAGGTTAGATGGTAGGTTCATGGGTGTTTGTTTGAATATCATGCTTCATGGCTCATATTTTTTTAATAAAAAATGAAAAAATAATGGACACATCTCATATACAATAAAAACATTTATTACAACTCATGTTTGGAAAGTTTGTGAAACCATATGCTAAAATACATCAGTGAAGGGATAGGGATAGATTATTATACCTAAAGGCTTTATGTATTTTCATGGGTTTTCTAGTTCATGTTTAAATATTGCAAAATCTGTAAGATTTATGAAGACTCTTTCTTCGGGAAAATCCACTCTAAACAGTTCTACCGTTTTGCTAGGTATCTTCAAATAGAATAGAATTTCAATGTGATAAATTAGACTCCTTGGTTCCATAGCTGACATATAGCTGACATACCCTGTTAATGTTCTAATATGAGATAATATGTGCAAATATGTGATAACGCATTTTGATTTATTATAATGCTTAGTCCCATATAATCCTAAACTATTAATAGCTTTGTCATGGTTTGGATTTGTGGAAATTTCACAGTGGTAAGGGTTGCGATGTTACATGCTGGATGACTAAAATCATGCAGCACAAAATAACTTGCACATGAAAAGTGCACCTTGGCACTGAATTTCCTCTTTTTTTCCACTTGAAAGTATATGGTCTTAGAATAAGTATTTATATAATTTTAAAAGACTAACAAAATCTATTCTTTTACCATGTTTATAAATTATTGGGTCATATTTAACAAAAAGACTGGTCTAGCTTTCTAAGTTTAAGTCAGTTTGAAAGTCTGAAATTCTCTATATATGAAGAAAATGAGACTTGATCCAGTATCAAAAACAGGTGGCCAAACTCATAAGGGAATTATGTGGAAAGAATAAATATGATGTAAAGAAAGACTTCATGTGTTATCTTCCAAAATACTATCACCACTAATAAAAAACCATTAAGCAAGCCAATAAAATAAGTTAACCTATCTGTTTTGAAGCATGTATCTTAGAATAATAAGATTCAAAAATACATGAAATAAAAAGAGATATAAACTGGAACTCTATACAGATAACTTCCTGGTTTCTGTAATTGAATGTGCAAATAATTAGTTTAAAATGATTCAGTGGAGGATTAAAATGGATTGTAAATCTGGGATTTGTGATTTGAATAGTGATGATAAAGCCAAGAAAGTTGCTTAGCAGGAACTGACACCCTCCACTAACTTGTCTGGGATAATAATCGCTGTATACCTTGTCCTAATTCCTGTAAGGATGGAAAATGAAAACACGAAAAGTATTTGCAAAAATAGAGATGTATGTCCACTTTGAGAAATGCATGCACACTGCGAATGACTGCAATGGATGAATCAGGACACCTTTCCAATTCTTTCCTTTGTTTTCCAAATGCATACGATCTTCATTTTCATCCAAGAGAAAGAGAGGGGAGCTTTGGATTTGGTATTTCTTTTCTAAAGTGTTTATGAATTTTCAAAAGGATACTTTTGATGTTAGATAAGAAAGACAAAGAGAAAAAAATTGCTTTGAGGTAGAAAAAAATCTTTGTTTGACATACCATATCTGTGCTAATAAATGATGAAAAGTTTGGAAAGTGATGAGAAGGGTGACTTTTATTGTGTACTTATTTATGCCAGGTACTGTGAGACAATGACTAAATTTCATTTCTTTTTCTAAAACTCTTTTGTAAAACTCAGAATCCAGAAGCAACACAATATTAATAATAATCCCTTGCATTCTCGGGAAGATTTATAATTTATTAAGCAGTCCTTCTTACCTAGGGAAGAGGAAACTTTATTTACTGTATGCGGACTACATGCAGAAGCATGGAGGTTTTATGCATTAAAAAATTTACTCATGATATATTCAAGAGACGGGTATTATTTCTGCCATATTTTGGATGACAACGCAGAGATGTTACAAAATGTGAGTGGATTGTTCAAAGTCACAACCAGCAAGTTGTTGAAACTGAGTTTCAAATTCAGAACTCACTCTGCTGGAGAGCCTCTTTTTGGCATGGGCAGTGGCTAAGCCAGGAGATAGCTATAGAGATACCTAACATCAGCAACTTATAAAAGGGCAGGGTTTTGTTGTCTGGGTTTCTGCGTTTGGCATCTAAAGTATTCAATAAACTCGACTTACTTTGTTTTATGTGTGCCGACAGTAAAGGTGTTCATAAAAATTGCCATTGTGGGCTGGGCGTGGTGGCTCACACCTGTAATCCCAGCACTTCGGGAGGTTGAGGCAGGCAGATCACTTGAGGTCAGGAGTTCAAGACCAGCCTGGCCAATATGGTTAAACCCCGTGTCTACTAAAACTACAAAAATAAAAATTTGCTGGGCATGGTGGTGGGCGCCTGTAATCTCAACTACTCATGGGAGAGGCTGAGGCAGGAGAATCTCTTAAACTTGGGAAGGCGGGGGTTTCAGTGAGCTGGGTTGTGAGATGGCATCACTGCACTTCTGCCTGGGTGACAGGGGAGGCTCCGTCTCAAAAGAAAAAAAATGCCATTGTGATTTTTAAGAAGAAACTGTCCTTTATTTTCAATTATTTTGCAAATGAGATTCCTGCCTCTGTGGGTAATAACAGTGACTAATAATAGATCTGTTCTAACCTGTTTAAAAGTCCACATTTATAGAAACAGAGAATTGGCCCAAAAGAGAAAAACCCACAATAAGGAGAAAGAGATGACAGAGCCTCTTACTTAAAATATTGAATGATTTGAGAGAAATGGAATTCAGAGTTCCCTTTTAAATCACAACTGGTAACTAATGGGTCTAGAAAAATAAAGGACAGGCTTTGATATTTCAGAAATTACATCTCCCATCTTGCTCAGGAATTTTGCTCCTACTCTTAAATATTAACCACAATGTGCTTTGAGAAGATTCTAACCACTTCCCAACCGCTATTCATACTCTACTTAATTTGGCACAATTCAAAGACGATTTCCTGTGTAAAAATAGAAAAAGAAAGGGAAAAATGTCCTTTTTCAAAAACTGTGCCATTAAAATATGACAGGCTGGGGAAATCCTGCCACAGAGGATGTCTACTTGTCTCTGGGATGCACTTAGTTTTCCCAGTTAGTGATATTGATTCCTTTCTCTTTATCCATATGATGTTTCCTAACGCAGGAGTTTCTAGGAAGTAACGTGACTGTGATTTAAAAAATATCCCCTTTCACATTTCTCTGAATTGAACTTCAGGATACACAGGATGGCCGTAAAAACCCCATTTCACTGAAGTACTGAAATGTTCTCTATCAAGTACGCCCCACATTTGAAAGAAACAACTGGCGGATTCTTTGCTCATGTGCTTGACAAACCATACTCTGACTGAAGAAGATGGAGTGGGACGAAATGATGAAAGACAGGAACCACAGAGGCTGAAAAGTGACCTAGAAATCTTAATTTTAGCAATCATAGCTGTGTCTGAATTTAACTTTACAGCAGCGGGGGTGAAATTACAGTACAAATTACCATGCGAGGCCAGAGAAATTATTCTCTGCTGATGGTTATTAAGAGATAGATAAATAAATCACACTGTAGGACTGATTGACAAAATATAAGTGACCTAAAAGCTAAAAGGGGCACCATGCAAATAGTACTGTGTAATCACAAGGCATTTTAAAACTGAAATGAGATTTGACACAGCAGAGAAATCTTAAAATGATATCTGCCTGAGCTATCACTAAAGTCATTCGTAGGAGTCCTTAATCTCAAGGAACTTGCAACCCGATGGCCACATATTAGTGCTTATTTTTATTTTTGAAAAAAGCCATAGGTGAGCCGTGTTAAATACAGCATGGACCAGAGTCGTTTTCAAATGCTGTATTTTAGCAATTTTCAAGGACTTCTTTTCGACATCGTAACATCTCTGGTATCCAGTGATTTCTCAGATTTGATTAAACATAGTAGTAAAGATAGATGTACGTGAGTTCTTCCATACCTTCTCTCTTGCTTGATAAAAGGGTAGATAAGTCTGTTAGCATTAGAGGAGAAATTTACACCATCCAAAGCTGTGTCCACATGTTGCATGTGGCGTTAACTTTCTTGGGCTTTGTTAGCTGGCAGAACTCCCTGGCCCTAAACAACCTTGAAATGCAACGAAATGACAAACCGTGGTAGGAAACAGTAGTGTAACCACTCCACTGGGTGGTGAAGATAAGCACTGAGGTAGGACCCAGTCAGTGCTGTTGAGTAATTTGTTTCCTTCTTAAATTTGAGAGTCTTGATATTATCCAATGATACTAAATCTGATTCACATAGAGGATCTAGCTTTTGAATTTTACCAATGCACCTTTGGTTTAGTTTATTGACAAACAGATGCTTGGGTCTTTGGAAGCAATAATATCCTCTGCTATCTCTGTTCTCTCAAAGCTAAAGTAAGATAGGGACACAGGACTGACTCTCATGAATTCAAAATTAGACAGCATTTGCAAAGGGAGAATTAAGAAGTAATGAATCAGCTGGGTGTGGAGGCTCATGTCTGTAATCCCAGCCCTTTGGGAGGCCCAGGCGGGCGGATCACCAGACGTCAGGCATTAGAGACCAGCCTGGCCAACATGGCAAAACTTTGTCTCTACTAAAAACATAAATAATTAACCAGGCGTGGTGGCGCATGCCTGTAATCCAAGCTACTCTGGAGGCTGAGGTATGAGAATCGCTTGAACTCAGGAGGTGGAGTTGTGGTGAGCCAAAATTGTGCAACAAAGTGAGACTCTGTCTCCAAATAATAAATAAATAGATAAATAGATAAATAAATAAATAAATATAAAATAAAAGAAGTAATGACTGGCCTATAGAATGAGGGTATTTAATAAAGCAAACCTGGGGTCCAAAGTGGCTCCTGCCGGATGTCTTGGCGCTTGCGAAGGTGAGGTCACGAGTTCAAGGCTAACCTGAGCAACCTTACAAGCTCACACTGATTGGCAAAAAATAAAAATAAAATAAAGCAAACCTTTTGTAATGGCTTTCTCCGAGAGCTGAAACTTTCACTTCTGGTGCAAGCATTGAAGCTTATGTCATGACTTTGTCACCAGAATGAGGACCAGTAGGAAATGGTTAATTTGTCAAAATGGGAGGTTCCGAGAGGTAAAACTTACAAGTTATACTAACTTCAATAAAATATTAATCTTTGATTTAAAAAAATTTGAAGGTCAGGATATGATCTAGAATCATATTTGTTGAGTCTTTGCTCACTACAGACTACAGATATCTTCCACAGTCTAGTCTAGTTTTCTTTTCTCTGCTCCCAAGGACAAGCACATTTACAGATAGGAATACATAGGTCTGAACTACACAACAGGCCTACCTATGATCATACCGAAGTGCATGAAAGGAAGGACGCCTGATTCAGGTCCAGTGGTTTTGATGATGGTATCTATTTGGGGTCTGAAAATGCATAGCTGTTTGGCCCACATGCAAAAATGTGGAATATCTGACAACTTGTGCGTTTGCTCTCTTTGTGCTACTTCTTGTAGGATCAAGAATAGATTTTAATAATTTATAACTTTTGGCCTCACTTTAATCCCTTCTATTATTTTCTATTATTTACTAACAAATTGTCTCTCAACAAAATGTTTAAGTGCATTCTCTTAGAACATTATAGCTCACTATCAATGTTAACATCTCCTCCTCTCCAGGAAAATACTCAATTTGCTATTAGAAATGACACAATTCACTGCAAGTTCAGAAAACCCATAAAGATGGATAATGCTTCAGAGGATGGCTGTAGAGCAGCATTTGCCCCTTGGGAAGTATGTATCTGACATTCAACACACGGGCTGGCCTGGGCACATTTTTTGGCTTTGAAATACTATACTTAACTTGCTTGTTCAATGTTAAAAATCTGGATTTATGGAAAAAATTAGTTTTAAATCAGATCTTGAGAAAAAGTCTTAGTAAAAATTAGAAACAAGTTGAAGATTATCTTGGGTTATAACTGCTTCTACCTAATGTTTGAGTTCCCTTCTTCCTCCTCTTTGCTTTTCAGTAACCCTATTCCTGTCAGACACCCAGTTCCTTCATTCTTCCTGTGATTTATCCAATTTCCCACCATATTGGACAAGACCTTCCCCCGTATCAATGTTTAAAAATTATTCACCTTGTTCTCTCAGAGCTCTGATTTTCTTCTAGCTGACTGGATGAATTCAACAATGACAATAGCATAACATCTACTAACGACTGACTCTTTCACACTCTAGTTGCACTTGAACCAGAGGCTACCTTAACTGTTACATTTTAGGTTTGGGTCCACAGAGCCAATACTTACTTAGAAGACCTTGATTTCTGTCAAGTGCAAACTGCTTCCCTGCAGATGACACTCTAGGACATGGCATTTGCTTTAAGAAGTGGCTTTAATGTAGCATCTTCATGATATGTTGTAAGTCTGTAAGCACAATGGCAGTGGGCCATGGCATATTTTGAAATCCTCCATCCCACCATGTAAGCAGCTGAATGACCACAAGACTGGCAAGTAAGATACAGAAAGGATGTACTAGAAAGAACACAAAGATACAAATTATACGAGACTTAGTCTGTGGGTTTCAATAACTCTGTCTCCTATACTTTCCAAACATTTTCTTTTTAAATATTTTGTTTTACAATATTTACAAGTCATGTAAATGTCACAGAAAATAGAATATTTTTAGCATTCTTTTATCAGTTCCGGACTAGCCCTTACATCTGGAAGTTCATTTACTTGCTTATGTATGTATCAAAGCAATGCATGCATATAGTTTAAAAAGAATGACAGAAAGAAAACAAATTGTATCAAAATCTTGTGACAAATGTAAACTATTCCCTGCTTCACCCTTTCCCAATCTCATTTCCTGGAAGCATGTTTCTAGTATCATTTGCTATTTCATGATCTATTTATTTTAGATATTACTTGCTGACATCTTGTTTTAAGAGAAGAAGGGAAATGTCCTCTCTCCAGTTACCTACCTTTTTCCTCTGAAAAGTTACATTGTCATGTTGGTTGAAACATTGTTAAAGATTTATTTTGACCTTGAAACACTGTTTACTGTTGAGCCAAGTAGTGTACTACTTTTCATTCTTGTGTATTACTACTTGTTCTCTTTCTTTCTCCTGGTCCTTTTGGCCTAATTTCTTTGTTCCCACTCTTTTTTCTTAACCTTCATTGTCTGCTTCCTCTGACTACTTCTTACTCTGGAATTAGCAATTGCTTTGGTTTTTATATGCTTAGATTTCGATTTCTATATATCTACTAGAACTTTTTAAAATATATTTGTCATGACTATTAATTTTTTTCTAAATATTCCTTTTAACAGCCTTATTTCTCATGAAATGAACTAATAGTTTCTCTTTTCTAATACAATATTTGTGAGCATAATTGAAGTTGTCTTCTACTTTTTTGTCTCTGTTTCTTAAGCACTTTACAGTATTTATTTATTTTGGTTCTGTCTTTCATGTTGGAGCCTTTCCTACAATCTATGATGATCTTGGCTGCTGTTCAGATTAAAGAATAAATCACAAAGGAAATAACTAGATGAGCCTGAATGGAAAGAACTTGTTATATAAGAGAGCTGTGCACTAGAGTGATAATATCATAAACTGGCATTTTCATGTAGGCATGTAAATGTCCATTTCTGTGGGGTCTAGTCTTGGGATAATTCAGTTTCTCCAAAGAGGAATCCTTGCTGTCGGTATGAAAATCCCAACCCCATAGAATTCAATGTTCCCAAATCCAGGCCCATACTATGTCTATTTTTCCAGAGCATAAAGATTCAGGGCATGTTTGTCACTGGCTGTGTGGAGGATGGGAGGGTATCTGGGTATCTAACCATTCCTTATACAGACATCCCATCAATGCCTCTATATTCAGCCTTGAAACGTTCACCACTTTCCAGGTCACCTGGTTCACCCCTCACTTGAACCTCTCTTTGAGTGGTGAACTGCCTTGCAATTTTCCCCTGCAGAAATGTAAGGTTCATGTTTCTTGTTCTGCTATATCAATTACCTATCCTCAGTCAGCTTTCTGTCTTCTCAAAATTTGGTAATATCTCTTAGCGGCTCCTGTCTCTTCAAACATTGTCTTTGTCTTTGAGGCTATATTCTTTAAAAAAAAATTATCTACTTATTTTAGTAGAGTTCCACAGGTAAGCATATATAATGATATGTGCTCAACTGATTATTTTGTACTGCTTGTCCCAGTACACATACTGAAGTTCCCAGAGAGGCTGGAGTAGCATCTGTTTATTTCATGTCTTTATCACAACATTATAGTTACTTGTGTTGTAGGTAGCATTAGATAACTTACTGTCTTAGGATAATACCGAATCATAAATTGTATTATAAGTTTCAGATATTTTCCATCTGATTATTATATTTATAATAAGACTAAAGTAATTAGAGACTGTTAGTGATTCAACTGTGAAAAAAATTTTTCAATTACTTATTTTGCATTTGGGGATCGTTTTAAGAATAATCTGAATTCACAATCTATTTAAAAGAAAAAAATCAGAGGCCAGCTACGAGTTCTATTTGATGCCAATTGCAAATATCTTTAATATCACACAATTAAAACCTATAGACATAAGTAGGAAATAAAAAGTAAATGCAATTTACTTATAAATAAAGGAAGTAAAGAAGGATTTTATGAAAAATACATCACAGCTATTGACACGCGTAACCAGTTTTAAATGTTGGATTGGTCCAAGCACTTTCATTGTTCTCACATTGATTTTATAAATAAAAAATATTATAAATTTGAACTTAAAAGTAAATCATATAGCACTTTAATCTGTTTTATGAGTTTCTACACGAACACTCTGATTGGAAAAAAAAATGTTTATTGGCCAAAAAAAAAAAAAACAGAACGAAAGAAAGAGAAAAGAAAAAATTTTTGCAAACCAGACAGTGATCTTAAGTTCCCTTACAGCACTACAATTTTATGATTGTAAGTCTCTTAAATTACTCTGTTTCACTTCATCTGTAAAGTCACAATCATAATACCTTTTACAGAATTATGAGTATCAAATTAGATACTGTATGGGGAGCTATAAATTCCTTTAGATGTGTAATTTATTATTAATAATCAAATCTGTGGAAATAAGAAAAGCAAAAAGTCCATGAAATTATAATACAACATGCAATTTTCTCTTTCCACTACTGATATTTATATACAGAGTTGTCCCCATATGTCTCCTTATATTTTTTAATTCTAACCTAAACAGTGGTGTAGCTTTAGTCACGTGGTCAAATCACGTTTGCTGTCAAATGCTGCTTCCCGCAGAAGAAACTCATGGGTATAATTATGCAGCTGTTGAATTTTTATCAGTAGTGCCATTCGTTTGCCAGAAGATTTCAGAGAAAACCGAACGCAGAAGGTGGAAGTCCTCTGTTGTAGCAGCTGAGCTCCTTCATGCCGTATTCATAGAGGGGTGCAAAGAACATAGCCATGCAAGTCTGCCCAAAATGTTTATGAAACACATCTTCCAATTTCATTTATATTTAATTTTTCAGTTATTACCAGTACCCTCAAAACACCCCTGTCAAGGGTACAGAAGTGTGGGGATAAGTGTTCACTGAGGCCAGGTGCAGTGGCTCATGCCTGTAAACCCAGCACTTTGAAGGGGTCAAGGTGGGTGGATCACTTGAGGCCAGGAGTTTGAAACCAGCAGGGCCAACACAGTGAAACCCTATCTCTACCAAAAAAAAAAAAAAAAAATTAGCTGTACGTGGTGGCATGTGACTGTAGTCCTAGCTACTTGGGAGGCCGAGGCATGAGGATCGTTTGAACCCACGAGGCAGAGGTTGCAGTGACCCTGTCTCAAAAAAAAGAAGTGTTAATGCAGTTGGTTTTTATGGCCTTTAGTGAAACTGCCAGAATTCTGAGCATATATACTAAATCATTTTAAATGTTCTTTGTAGTTTCTTATGTAGAAAAAAATGGTAATAGGGCGAGGTACAGTGGCTCATGCCTATAATCCCTCCAAGTGCGTTAGGAGACTGAGGCAGGTAGATCACTTGAGGTCAGGAGTTCAAGACCAGCATGACCAACATGGTGAAACCCCTTCTCTACTAAAACAATACAAAATTAGCAGGGCATGGTGGTTCACGCCTATAATCCCAGATACTTGGGAGGCTGTGGCAGGAGAATCACTGGAACCCTGGAGGGGGAGGTTGCAGTGAGCTGAGATTGCACCATTGTACTTTAGCCTGGGCAACAAGAGTGAAACTCAGTCTCAAAAAAAAAAAAAAATGCCTGGCGAGGTGGTTCATGCCTGTAATCCCAGCATTTTGAGAGGCCAAGGTGGGTGGATCACAAGGACAGGAGATCCAGACCATCCAGGCCAACATGATGAAACCCTGTCTTTACTAAAAATACAAATATAAGCTGGGCATGGTAGTGGGCACCTGCATTCCCAGCTACTCAGGAGGCTGAGGCAGGAGAATTGCTTGAACTCGGGAGGTGGAGGTTGCAGTGAGCCGAGATAGAGCCATTGCACTCCAGCCTGGGTGACAGAGCGAGACTCCATCTCAAAAGAAAAGAAAAAAGAAAAGAAAAGCTTAAAAGAACTTCTTTTTTGTTCCAATAGAGTCTGGAAGTGATTTGCTAGAGAAGAAAGAATCTGTTTGGGAAAATTTCACCTTCACTTTTGGGGTCTATTAAAATCTACTACAAATATTTGAGAGTTATTGACTTCTTACTATGAATATATGCACTATTTAACAACAACGAAAATAACCACCTGGCTTCAAAACAGTTCACAACTTGCTATCCAGTTTTGAAACATATCTCACGTGGTATCTATATTATCGTTAAGCGGATGTTCGAATCAAGGATCTGCTGCCTCATGGTGATATTCCGCCTGGATCTGCTTCTCTCCTGACATCATTTTGCATTTTCTTCCCTCTGTGAGTTTTGAGGTATGTTTACTCTGTGGTGTCTTGAAGCTGTTGACATGTCAAGTAGGAGACATAAGTGAGAAGACCTCAGTGACTGAAGCCCTTTATGTTCCATTAAAAAATACATGTTTACAATGGAAATTTATCGAATAGAAACAGAAGCTGTAGTTGGCACTAAAAAAAAAAAGACAATAAAATTTTGGATGATTGTAGGCTCGCCATCTTTTTAAAAAACTAGGAAGGAGAAATCCCAGCATATGTGTCACTGAATAACAACACCAGCCTCCCCGAGCCATCTCTAAATGTCTGTTTCACACAAAAATTATGCAGTGGTTCAGGAGCCCAATATTTTAAGACATTCCTGAAATGCTGTTTATTATTGATCCCAGAAGGGAAAAGAGAAGACCGATACGAGGACCACTGGGATAAGCAGATTGGTATTTAGAAAAGATGCCTGTTCTTTATACACAAACCAAATGGCATCGACAACCATGAAGAGGTCTTAACCGTGACATGTAATTCTATAAACTCTATACTGCTTAACAGAGTGGTGAAGGAGGGACATTCGGGTTAATAGCCTTTTACCATATCACCAATTTTTAGTTAAATAAACTATTAAACGGTACTCAAAACTACACTAGATGTTTTATTTTTAGGGGATTTTGAGGGGATGGGCTTGTGATTCAAAAGTGATATTAGGCCCTTTTCGTGCTTATCATAGACATCATTATCATACACAGAAGTATATGAAAGTACCCATCATAAGGATCAGATCAACTTAATTACAGAAAAGTAATATCACTTATGGATAGTGTTTCTCACCACAGGAAATCATTAGAAAAAGAAGTGGAATTAATTTAATATCTTTTTAAGCTCCTTAAAAGTGAGTCTCAGCCTTAATTGCTGGACATATGGACACATATTCTCCACTCAAAGTATGGACCTCATTTGAAACGCATCTGAAAATTGACCACATAGCCTGTATTGCAGTAAGGGATGCCCTGTTAACTCACAGTGCGGTGCTTTGCAGTTTGGATAACTCTATTTATTCAAAATATATGCCTACTATTAAAAGATTTTCTTACAAGACTCATCAGTATATTCCTTCCATTTCTTCCTTACTGTCTTCTGTTTTAATCTTGTTTATCTATATATAATTTCAAAGGGTTTAAAAAAAAACTACTGGAAATTAGGTGACTAATTAAGGAAGAGAAGAAAACAGAAGGAAGGAAAATAAGAGGAATCCTGTGGTTAAGTCAGTAAGAAGAAAGCAGGACACAGGTCTTGTGCACTTTCTACAGCTGCAATTGGGTTCTGAGCTTCTATGTTTCCAAAGCTAATGGAAAATAGGATGAAATACTTGATCCATAGAGTGCACTGAATAAATAAGCATTTTCCAGAAAATGTGTAATTATTTAGGAATTGCCACCTGAGAAATGTCACTCATAAATTTCACTCTAAAGCAACTAATATACCGAATGTAAATTACATGGGAGGACGGCATAAAACTTGTTGCTACAGCATCATGAATGGCACCAACTGTGACCCTAAGACATAACAATGGCCTTTTTGGCTGGGCGCAGTGGCTCAAGCCTGTAATCCCAGCACTTTGGGAGGCTGAGGCGGGTGGATCACAAGGTCAAGAGATCGAGACCATACTGGTCAACATGGTGAAACCCTGTTTCTACTAAAAATACAAAAAATTAGCTGGGCATGGTGGCACGTGCCTGTAATCCCAGCTACCCAGGAGGCTGAGGCAGGAGAATTGCCTGAACCCAGGAGGCGGAGGTTGCAGTGAGCTGAGATCGCGCCATTGCACTCCAGCCTGGGTAACAAGAGCGAAATTCCGTCTCAAAAAAAAAAAAAAAATGGCCTTTTTGTCTTTATCTTCAGTTCCAGTAGAACAGACTGAACTCAATAAATGCCACCAAGTGACTGGTCAGTTGCCAAGTCAAAAGTCTACACTGAGCTCTAAGTCAAATATAATTAGTGATCAAGGGGTCAGACAAGCACACTTGGTCTAGAAAAGTGGTGTTGCTAAGCAGCTACCTCTTAGATCCAGACTTTACCAGAACACCAAACCAGGAAATACTGGTGACTTCCAGACAAGTGAATCTGTGAGCCTTGCTGGTAGATTTTGAAGAAGTAAAGTATCCTCCCAGTCACGGTCCGTGGGTCATTAGAAGGGAAAGATCATATGGCTGTGCTTTTTGGGGGTTTTACATTCATGAAAATCTTTATGTTTAGAATTGTCAGGGTATCCTTGAAGGAGGCCATCAGTGTAGTCAAAATGTTTGTGTACCTTTGTTAAAAAAATTAATTAAATATAGACACTTAAAATATATCATAATTTTTGTATTCTTAGCTCTTTTTTACTTTTTACTATTCTATAAGCTTCAAAGATATAAGTTGGACTTCTCTCAACTATTGAGAGGCCTTAGATAAATGCTAAAATTTAAAACTACTCTACATGCTGTCCCCCAGCATCATGAGTACCTGGATTACAGCCACAGATAACAATCTAGAAATAACTAAACTGACTTAAACTGGAATTGGAATGTCCCCATCAGACTAGAGAACACTGAATTATGGACCTAGCAGTGATAGTGATGTGGTAGCCCCCAATCCCCCAAGGCCCCAATGATTCCTGTAGACCCCCTCAAACCTTACCCGAATTGATCTGTGTGACAAATAGCTGACTGAAGTAATGGTATATCCCTTCTGAGAATAGATTATAAAAAGACTGTGAAAGACTGCAACTTTTACCTGGGTATGTCTCTCTCTCTCTCTCTGACACACACACATACACACACACACACACACACACACACACACCCCATCCATCCTGTGGAAAGCAAGCTAATATATTGAGGGCAGCCTTATTGATAGTCCCACGTGATAAGAAACTGAGGCCCTCTAACAGCCTGTAATGAACTGAAGCCTGCCAACAACCACATGAAATAGTTTGGAAGCAGATCTTTCGACCACAGCCAAGTTCTGGGATGACTGCAGTTATATCCTGAGTCAGAATACTCCAGCTAAGCTAGAAAAATATTGATTCTAAGTAGAAATTTAAGTATATATATTGTAAACCCTAGAATGATCACTAAAGCATGTATACAAAATGATATGGTAAATAATGCAATAGATAATTTAAATTATATTTAAAAACTGTTCAAAATAAACAGAAGATAGAAAAGGGGAAGGGGATAAACAGAAGAACGAACATCAAATAAGTAGTATTATAATTAAATATAATATAAAATATATTATTATAGTCTAGGCATTTCCATTAAGGGTGAATAGTCTAAAAATGTTGATTAAAGTACAGATTGTCAGAATGCATGACATAAAATGTATGACCCAGCTACATGCTGCCTACAATAAGCTCATTGGATATGGGCAAGCAAAAAGTAAAAGGATGGAAAAAGATATACCATACAAACACTAATCAAAAGAAAACATGAGTGGTTACATTAATATCAGACAAACTGGGCTTTAGAGCAAAGAAAAACACCAGAGACAGAGAAAGACGTTACATAATGATAAAAGTATTCACTTACCAGGATAACAAAACATTTCTCCATGTGTACATACCTGAAAACAGATAACAATTCACATGAAACAGAAACTAGCACAATTAAGAGAAATAGACAAATCTACAGTTGCTGTTAGAGACTTCAGCACTGCTCTCACAGTAATCTGTAGAAGCAGGAGACAGAAAATCAGCAAGCATATGAAATAAATGAACATCACCACTGACCAATGGGATCGAATTAAACTTTATAGAATATTCCACCCAATAGCAATTCAGAATGTACATTTTTTTCAAATGCATTTGAAACATTCACCAAGACAGAACTCATCCTCAGGGAGTTGCGGGTGGAGGTTGGGATGACATTTTAACACATGTGAAATAACTAAATTAAATAATAAGAGTAGGTTACATAATCATAATGAAAGTGAAGTAGAATCTATGACAGACAGATAATAGGAAAGTCTCTAAACACTTGCAAATTAAAAACACTATGATTACTAATATTCAGCACTACTATTAATAATCAACACTATGATTATTTACAAAATAATCATAGGGGAGGTAGGCAGGCCTAGAGAAAACTAGAGATGTTCTGAATTGAAAGAAAATGAACATAAAACATGTCAAAATTGGTGTGACAGGGCCAAAGCAGTGCTTAGAGGAAAGTCATAGCATTCAATGCTTGTGTCAGAAAAGAAAAAGTAAGTCAAGTAGATAATCTCAACCTTTCACCTTAGGAATGTAGAAAAATAGTAGCAAAGAAATCCAAAGCAAGACAGACAGAGGAAGGAATACAGATTAGGACATAAATTAATGAAATGGAAACACAAAACTCATCAGGAAAATTCACAAAAATCAAAGTTGTCCCAGCAATACCAACAAAGAATGAAGAGAAGACAGAAATTATAAATATCAGAAATAAAAGAAAATACTATACTCTGCAACTGTTAAAAAGAAATAAGAGAATACCATAAACAAATGTAGTTACATAAAATCAAACATTTGGGTGAAACAGACTAATGCCTTGAAAATCACAAACTTCCAAAACTCACCTAAGTTTAAAGAGATAACTGGATAGTCTTATAACTTTTAAAGCAATTTAATTAACCATTTTTAAAACTTTGAAAAAAGGAACTTCTAAATGGTGTTACTGATTAATTCTATCAAATATTTAACAAAAACTTGTTTCAAGAAAATAGAAGAAGAAGAAATATTTAATAATTTATTTTATGATGACAGCATTACCCTGTTAACAAATCAGGCAAAGGCACTAAAAAAAATGTACAAACCAATATCCTTCACGGACAAAGATTAAAAAAATTTAACAAAATGTTAGCAAAGTAAATTTAGTCATATTTTTAAAAATTGTACATCCCAACTAATTGGGACTGATCACAGGAATGCAGGAGTGGTTCAATATTTGAAAATCAATCAATATTATTTACTATATTAGTAGCCAAGGAAGTAAAGTCTTATGAACATTTGAATTGATATGGAAAAAACATTTGAGAAAATTCAACATCCATTTATTGTTAAAAAAAAAAAAAGACTCAAGAAATCAGGAATAGAAGGGAATTTCCTCAACTTGTTAATGAGCAGTTAAAATCCACATCTAACATCATGCTTACTGATGACAGACAATATTTTCCTTCTGAAGTCAGGAATAAGGAAAGAATGTACATGCCCACAATTTCCAGCCAACATTGCACCTTAAATCTTGACTAGTGCAATAAGGCAATAAGAAAGAAATGGCACAGACCGAAGAACAATAAATAAAACTGTCTCTAACCATAGACATGATTGTCTCTCTAGAAATGGGAATTTCTGTATAAGAAGTCCTAGAACTAAGTTAATAATTTAGCAAGGACACAGGCTATAAGATCAACACAAAAATCAATGGTATTTCTGTCAACTAGCAGTGGACAACTGAAGCCAACATTTTATTATAGCTCCAAAACAGGTGGAATACTTAGATGTATAAATCTAAGAATACGTGTACAGGATTGCTATGCTGAAAAGAATGCTGATGAAAGAAATCAGAAAAGATCTAAATAAATGAAGTAACATATCTTTTTCATGTACTAGAAGACTCGCCATATTAAAGATGTTCATCATTCACAATCGAGCTATAGATTTGATTCAATTTTAATCAAAATCTCAGTAGAATTTTTTTAGCAATATAGGAAAGATTTTAAATTCATGTGTAAAGCGAAGGAACTAGAATGCCAAAAATTTTGAAAGGAGGGGAATAAAGTTAGAAAGAGATTACTCTTTTAGGACTTACTATAAAAATAAAGACTTGCCCAGATAAACAAAAGCTGAGGGATTTCATCAACACCAGATCTGTCCTATAAGAAATTCTAAAAGGAGTTCTTCAATCTGAAAGAAAATGATGTTAATAAGAAATCAGCTAAAGGTACAAACTCAATGGTAATAGTAAGTACACAGACAAACACAGAATATTATAACGCCATTACTGTGGTGTGTTAACTATTCATACCTTGAGTAGGAAGACCAAAAGATGAACCTACCCAAAATGATAACTACAACAACTTTTCAAGACATGGACAATATAATGAAATATCAATAGAAACAATAGAAGGTAAAAAACAGAGAGTATGAAGTTAAAAGCATACAGTTTTTATTAGTTTTCTCTTTGCTTATTAATTTGTCTGTTTTTGAAATTGGTGTTAAGTTGTCATCAGTGTAAAATAATAGGTTAGAAGATGTTATTTGCAAGCCCCATGGTAACCTCAAATAAAAAAATTCCTACAACAGATACAAACAAAAAAGCAAGAAATTGAAACATACCACCACAGGAAATCACCTTGGTTAAAAGGAAGACAGAACAGAAGAAAAGAAGGAAGAGAAGACCATGAAACAACCAGAAACAAGCAACAAAATGGTAGTAGGAAGTTCTTACTTACCAGTAATAGTAAGTAAAAGCCTTAAATGTAAACTGACTAAAATATCCAATCAAAAGACATAGATTAGCTGATTGGATTTAAAAAAATTGACCAAGGATCTGCTGCCTACAAGAAGCACACTTCACCTGTAAAGACACACATATGAGGGAAGCGGGGATAGTTAATGGGTAAAAAAATATACTTAGATAGAATAAATAAGAGTAGTATTTGATAACACGAGTGACTACAGTAAATAATAATTTATTGTACATTTAAAACTAACTAAAAGTTTAATTGGAGTGTTAGTAACACAAAGAAATAATAAATGTTTTCAGTGATGGATATCCCATTTTCCCTGTTATCATTACACATTGTATGCCTGTATCAAAGTATTTCATGTACCCCATAAATACAAATACCTACTTTGTACTCATAAAGATTAAAAATTAAAAAAGACTTACTGTAAAGCTAAGAAAAAGGTGGAATGTTAGCAAAGGTCAGTGGAACAGAATGGATAGCCTAAATATAGACCCAAACCCATTCAGTTAATGAATTTTTGACAAAGGTGCAAAGGCTATTCAATGGAGAAGGATAGTCTTTTCAATAAATTAAGTTGGAAAGTCTGACTCTAAAATCGGTATGCAATTGATATGCAAAACACTAAGTCTTCATTTTAAACCTCACACCTCACATAAAAATGAAAGCAGCTCATATATCTACATGTATAAAGACTAATACCATAAAATACGTAGAAGAAAACCTAAAAACAAATCTTTATGATCTGAAATTATACAATGAGTTCTTAGATGTAAAAACACAAACCATAATTGGACTTTATCCAAATTACTTTCTCAGTGTGAAAGCAACTACTGAGAATTAAAGAGAAAAAACCCTGGAAGTTAGGAGGAAATGTTTACGAATCATAGATCTGCAAAGGCATTTATTCGGCATACATAAAGACTGCTCGAAACTCAACAGGAAGCAAAAACCCAACTGAAAATAGGCAAAATACTTGAATACATGACACCCAAGATGATATAAATAAGGCAAATAAACCCATGAAAAGATGAGCAGCGTAATTAGCTGCTAGGGAAATGCAAAGTTAACTTATGATAAATCCCACTACATATCTATTAGAGTGGCTAAAATGAAAAAAATTATGCCTGTACCAAAGTCAAGCAATGGAACAGAGAAAATGGGATTCTCCTACATTGCTGGTGGGAATGGGAAGCACCTACACAGGGAACAATTTAGCAGTTCCTCGTCAAGTCAGACAAGCACGAACCACAAGACTCAGCAATTCTATTTCTTGAGTATCTACCCTTAAAAATGAAAATAATATTAACACCACCACTCGTACATGAATGTTTATAGCAGTCCCGTTTATAACTGCCCAAAACAGGGAAAAAAATCTTTCAATGGATGAATGAATAATCAAACTGTCACACATTAACACAATGGAACACTATTGCAATAAGGAATTAACTATTGATATCAGAAATGTCTTGAATTAATATCAAAGGCGTTTGCTGAGTGAAAGAAACTAGAGCCAAAATATTCCATGCTGTGTGATTCCATACTGTGTGATTTCATTATATTGCATACTTGAAAGACAAAACTGGGGATGAGATGAGCTCACTTGTCATAGTTTAGGGGCTACGAGAGAATATGACGACAAAGAGCTAGCAAAGGGACACAAAAGGAAATTTTGGGGGTGATAGAACAGTTCTGTAGCCTAACTATCATGGTGTTTACTTGAATCTATACCTGTGTTAAGAATATATAGACCTGTACATGCAAAAAAAAAGTTTTTTACTATAATTTCAAAATAAAATAAAGATTTAGAAATAAAGCTACTATAAACAGTAAACATATATTTTTAAATAACAGATATCAGTCACAAGTATAATGATGTTCAGAAATATTTTTTAAAAATACTTACTGAAAAATGGAGAATCTGAGACATTTAAGACTCCTGAGTGAGTAAAAGTTGTTGAATCTCCATCCTTGGTTTTGGGACTTAATCTATAGCTGAGGACATTTCCAGTGTCTTTCTTGCTGGCAGAGGGACAGTGGCAGGTGAGTTGTAATCTGATAGAATGGAAGTCAAGTCTTAAGCAAAGCTGTGCCAGCATCTGACAAGGCAGCTGACATGAAGGGGACAGGCGGCCTGCCTTGGAGGGCTCCTCTGCAGGGCACCGCCGACTGCAGTGGAAACATGATGCTCACAGCTTTGCATGAGGCCAAGCTGCTAAAAATCAAGTGCTACACTTGTCATTCAGGGCTTCCTTCTTCAAGTCACAATTAGGAAGCACCTGAGTAAAATGTCCCACTTAGCTAATTTGCTCATGGGAACAGGGTAGGTGGAAAGAGATCTAAGAACAGTCTAAAGCTTTTATGTAGGATGTAAACATTTTTTAAATATCTAATAATGAAAGGAAATACAGACTAGATTCTTAAACGTAAAAAAAAAAATCCAAACAGCATGGTTCGTATGAAAAGCCATACCCAGATGGATACTTTATTCAGTTTAAAAAACAAATAAATGAAGCATATATTTATATAAAATACATAACTGGAGGCACACCTTTGTATATAAAATACATACTTTGCATTCATTACAACAAATGAGGCAGCTCTTTATGTACTGACATGATTTTGCCTAAGAGCTTTATGTTGCCTGAAGAATATGTTGTTCTAAATGAATCATTTATGTGAAAAATAATTTTGTATGAATTTTCATATCACATATAATAATATATAGATAATATAGATAAAAATGAATGCACATGTGTGCGTGTAAGCGTAGGAAAAAAACCAAAATGTCAATGGGATTATCTGAAAAGTGGGCTTCTTTGCAGAAGAATGAAAGAAGGAGAAAAGGGAGACTTTTCAATCTTTATGATTTAAAAACATGCTTTTCATCTAAAATTAAACATGTACACCTATAACATAACATGGAAGGAAAGACAAAGAGATATGTATCAAACATTAACATTGATTCTCTTGGTTTGATAAAATGAGATGTAAATTTTATCTTCTTTGTGCTTTTCTGTGTTACCAAAATATCAGCAGCAAATAAGTATAACTTTCAAAAATATTACTAAAGTTGAAGAGAACAAACTCAAATCTATGCCGTAATAACCTTTTCAAGAACACCTCCACTATAATTAATAATTAAATGTATTTTTCAAGAGCTACTCTACATATATTATTCCAAACCTTTTTCTTTTTTAAATTAGGTAAACCCAATCTTCTAAAACATCAAAAGGATTGATAGAAATATTGGAGATTTGTTCTAAGCTTTTGAATAGGGTCGAAATGTCTTTGCAACAATTAAGAATTCATTTCTACCTTTCCATTGCCCCCTGCTGCATATGATCCCAGTCCTCTTTCCCAGCATGTCAGGTTATCTGTGGTCCAGGGACACATCATGCAATGACATGGTCATGTAGTCAGGATACACTGATCTATGGTTTTATAATGAACAATCCCCAATATTAGTAGCTTCAAAGGACACAAATGTATTTCTCACCCATGATGCATGGTTATGCTTCATGTCCATCAATGCTTCCCTGGGACTATGCTCTGGGTCATTTTCCCTCAGGAACCAGGGGGGAAGGACACTCTATCTCCACGTTTCCATGTTTGTTGAGACAGGGAAAAGGGAAACATCATAAATCACATGACTGGGCTTAAAAACTACTCTCTGAAGTTACCTGAGTCACTTCCTCTCACATTTCATAAGCTGTAGGAGGTCAAATGACCACATCTAACCACAAAGTGGAGGAAAAATAAAATCCCACCATTTGCTCAGAAGGAGAAAGGACAGAAACCTTTGATGAATAAAACTAATGAAAACGGTAGTCAGAATCAGAGGATAAGCAGCAACTGACATCAGTTAGAATGCAACTGACTCAGCCCATTAGATACATTTTCCACGTACCAGATTAAAGTTGAATGGTTAAATAAAAAACGTTGCACTCCTAGTACCCCCAAACTGTTGTTCTGAAAAAATGAATCTGGCAGGTATTATTTCATGTTTTTCTTAAAAAAAAAATCAAAACCAAACCTTAAGTGAATTAGCCATTTTCAGATAACAGCCACTACCAAATAAATTTAGAAAAAGAGTCTCATTAGGCTAATCAGAAATACTCCCATTAGCAAAATTTTTTTACCTCTTTCTATTTTTTTGTTTTATATATCTAGCTATGCTTACTCACTTTCCCAAAGTATTTTTTGAATGCCTACTAAGAGCTGTGGATTTGAGCATAAAGTACTCAATAGCAACCCTTTCAATGTGACCATTGCTAATATTTAAGCATCATCAGGAAATGTGGTATCATTTAAATCTGCCTGAAAATGTGCATAAGCTGGCGTCTGGGTTACTTTGGCATAGATTCCATGCCTGGGAAATGCGATAAGTGATGAGCAGAGCTCGAGGTCAGCAAAGGCATTGGCCTCAGCATCTTAAAATTCAGAATAAATATATAGGAAATGCATATTCTCGCAGAATTTAAGAGGTGATGGTTTTTGAAATGAAGACTGAGTTTTGACTATTTCTAAAATGTTGGTAAGTCATTATGCTTTTCCTTCCTGCCTATCCACCCCATGGCTCACCACCAATTTGAAATCTCTCTTCTCATACATGGTCCTCATGTCACATCTGATTGTCTCTGGAGAAGAGACCTCTGGTTTTAGATGTAGCGACACTGTGTTTTATACTCTCTGGGGACTTAGAGATTAGAACTTTTTACCTACATCTAAGAAATAGATGTGCTGCATATTCACAAACATAAAAGCAAGTGATCACTCAAGAGGTTCGAGATCTCAGTAGTTGGTACTATTGATGTTTATAGCTATGTATTTCAGGTTTAACTAGACCACTCCTGAAAATGTGCCAGGGTCCAGTTTTGAAATCAATCACTAACAGAATAGTTAAATCCTGGCATTTGGGGATAATTTTTCTTTTAAAAAAAAGATCATCCATTGAATTTAAAAAAATAAAAGGGAATAATGTGTATCTAATTATTAATGTACTATAGAAATTAGCTTTTATATTGCAATTTATATTGCAATTACCTTCTTTGTGTTATAAAGCAGAACAATACAGAAGAAGAACTTCTTTATTAATGCCTAATAGCATGGTAATTTAAAATATTCAAGTTTCTTTAATAAGGTAGTGTATGAAATGTTACTTAATTTGACAAGATTAATTATACAATTAATTTAAGACTGCTCTCAATTAAATTAGTAGAAATTCTTAAGCTTGCTTCTTTTGAAAAGAGTACTGGAATCTAGCATGAAGTGAGATACCTATTAAACATGGTATTAATTAAACCGTGATGAAATAATGCATGTTTTGTTAATATAATGGGCATTGTCAGAGAGTTGGTAAAGAGGTAGTATTTTATTACTTTAATAATAATAACACCCCAGCCCTCTAAACTATTTAAAGGGTCTACAACAGTACTGGAAAAGATCGTGGCTTGGGCTGGTCCTCAGAATTACTCAAGACAGCAATAACAATAGCAACAAAACTGCTCTGCCAGTCCTGAGTCGGTGTTTCTGGGGTTCTCTTAAGATAGAGCTACTGTCAAGGGGAGCTGATTGGCCATCAAAATATCTCCAAGGTAGAGTTATCTTGGTGAATTCACCATGATCCAGGCTCTACTCCTCAGCTTTTCACATCCAAAGGCTTAAGCTGGTCAAAGTCTCAGGGTTACTTAGATCTCAGGGTTACTGAGATATGCTAATTAAATTCCTAATTCACTGAAGTATCATCACCTAATTCTCATTTATATGTTTACAACGGAGGAAAACAAATCTACTACTCTGGGGACCAGAAGGTCCAATTCCTATTTCTACAGTGATCCCTTTCATGCTGCCAAAGTACCTGGAAAAATCCCTTTAGTGACCTACAAGTTGTTTGGTGTACAAACGTGTTGAATATAAGTCATCCAGGCTGTGGTGGGGCCAAAACATCATTCCTGTCTCATATAAAACACCTCTGTAGTGACTAGAATGATCCTGTTATTCAGAGTATCTCTCTCCTCTCTCTGCCCACACACCCACTTATCTCTCCGTCGGGGACTCTTGGGCTAAATCTACGGCTAAAGGACAAAGGGATGGGGGTTACAGTGCAGTTACTAGTTCGTGTTTCATTGTCCATGCTGTGCAACTGACAAGGAAAGAGGGGCTAGGAAACTGGGAAAAAAACCCATTGACCTGAGTACAATTAAGTCTTACTCTGGGATGGGAATCACTCTTAATATTTAATGTGACTGTGTGTTTTGCATAGTAAGTTATGAATTTCTTAATTCAAACCTCCTACTTCTCGGGGAAGAGAAGTACTTTGTGTCATATTTAATCCAACAGTTTCCTGAGGTAGGGCTGGGGTTGAGGAAAGACACAGGGTCTCTACTAGTTTATATGGAGGGAGGAAGCACTCTTTCCTTTGTGGCAATGCATAACTGCATCCAGGCTCATGGTCTGGGAGTAAGAGCACAACCCCTATGCCTCTTGAAATTCTGTGCTCCCTTGGCTCTAGGTAGGGGAGCCACTGAGCATTGCAGGACTGTAGGAAAATACGTGGAAACTCTTTCAAGAGGAGTTGCAGAGGCAGAAGGAAGACTGCACGTAACAGTTCTACAAGGAATTCTCCAAAGGCCACTCATAACCATGAGAGTAACTAAAGAGTGGTTAAAAAAAAGAAGTAAAGAGAAGAGAAAATAATTTTCTCAAGAGAGTTTGAATGAATCACGTAGGAGGAGTTTTAGCTTCCAAATGCTGGTTGATAACAGTTTATAAATTATAATCAGATTTCAGGTGAGAATGTCATAAATAACTTTTTCTAAGCTCATCAGTTTCAAATGAGAAAGAAAAGTACCATGTCAGTCAAGCTCACACAAGTCATGGTAGAAATGGAGCTCAAGCCCAGCTTTTCTGATGCTCAATCTTGTGTATTTCTCATCATATCTTGTCATCATTAAGAAAATCCTACAACTTTGCATGCAATATAAATAACTATAAATAGAAAAATCCTACACATTGCAAAAACCCCTGAAAACTATCCTTTTAATTCCCATAACGCATACTCGTGGGTAGCTGTCCTAAGGTCTATGATCATTTTGGAAGCAATATCTTGCATTTGTTGAATACTTAGCTGTGTGCCCGACATCCTTCTAAGACACGTCTCTTTACTATTGATTTCCACTACACATTCTCCAAAACAAGTGATGGCTCTAAGACACATAAAACAAGATTAAGATTCTTGACATAGAGTAGAAAGAGCATCACATTAGTACTTGCAATTTCCATGCATTTAACTCTAATATCCAGCCACTTTTCAGGTATTTAAAAGTGAACTGATTAACATGCACCACACATGGATTAAAATTTCCATCTTACAGGAAGTTCTTGCCGACTCCACTGGTAGAATGTTTCAGCACAAGCAATATTACCATCCTCAATTAGAGTTTAGTAGGATATAAAAAAGGACCTTTAAATGGAGTTGCTCTACTGTCTGTCTATCTATCTATCTATCTATCTATCTATCTATCATCTATCTATCTATCATCTATCTATGTCTGTTGACTCTATCAGTATTACACACACACACACACACACACACACACACACACAGCACACTATTACTCCTGATCAAACCGGTCATGATATTCTCAAGTCTCCACAGGGCAGTCCTTTCTGAGAATAATGGGTACCTACAGGGACATTAAGTATTTAGCAGCCACCCACCAAGCTACTGCTACCTGAGGATATTTAATGGGGTTAAACAGAAAGTATCATGGTGTTACACAAGTGCACAATTTATTTTCAGAAAAGCCTCTAAGCAGGAAGTTATTCTTTCTACCTGAATCCACGTACAGGGTCTTCACTTCGCTGTTAGGAAGAGGTGGGTATTGCTCAGCCAGGACTATGCAGCCCCCGAGGGAATGCATGGCAGGTGTAGAGGATTCTGGCTAGAAAAAGAGAAGCAGCCACCTGCAGCCAATGTTTTCAGAGCAGAATGGGGTGCGTGGAGGGGGACTTTCTGGAGAAAATCACTGACAAAGACCCCATACTTAAAAACTATGTGTCAATTAAAAATAATAACTTTTTTTAAATTGTGTTTTAGGCAAGAACTTAAGAAACAAAAGCTTAGTAATAGTGGGGCTGACCCAAAAGCAAGAAACACAGATCTAAAGATGGGTAGCTCATAGATAGATGAAGATTCACTTTGAGGGAAACTAGGTATTTCTCTAGCCAGGTTTCTTAGAAGAAAATACTGTTGTCTAATATCAGACTCATATATCCTTCATAATTTAGTATATGTACATATTGTGTGCATAGGACTCTTAGTATTTATACAAGATGCCTCTTCGCCAGCTTAGAAAATCTCCCAAACTTCAACGCTGAAAAATGTTCTTTTAATTCATATAATATATACTCAATGGATCGATATCCCAAGGTGATGGTCACTATGGATATAATAGCATGGATTTACTGAGTGTTTACTGTCTCCCTGCCATTATTCTAAGCATTTTGTGTATGTTTCATTTAATTCTGACAACAATGCTGTGTGGCAGGTACTATGATTACTCTCATTTCAGAAAAGAGAGGAAATTGAAGAACAGAATTTACATTGTCCAAGATTATATAATTAGAAAGTGGCAGAGCCAGTTTCAAATGCAGATACCCTAGCTCATATCCTATACTCTTTACTACTACACAATGCTAGCAAAAGTACCCACAGACTCATGCAAAAGACACAAATTCCTTTAATATAAGGAAATGAGATGAGTATCCATTTGGGCAGAAGCAGCTACAAAGATCAGGCCATTTGGAGCCAAATTTTCAGTTTCAGAAGCAAGTTCGCCTTACTTCCAAGTTCCTAGATGCTAAGAAATCCAGCATATTCCTGAGATTAATCAAAAGCTTGATTTCACAGTTGCAATTGTTCATAAAGGGTCCAGGATTCAGGAAACTTGGGGGCTATTCTTGGATTCTACAATAAGTAACAAACTATAAAGCCGTGTTTATATGTGTCTGCAGGACAGTGGCTAGACTAATTTATTCCCAAATAACTTACTTCAGCACGTGATCCTGAGAATTTACTTTGTTCAAAATCCAGCCTCACCAGAATAACAGGTGATCACATCCCACCCTTTTGATGTTGTCTCTAAATAGTTAAAATCAAGAATGGTAAGTTTGAGAATACTAATATTTAAAAAATTTACCTTTGCCTTTACCTCTTGACCTGTCATCAATCCTACTTCTCACAATCAATCTCAAAGGGAAACTGTCAAAAATACAAAGTGATTTATGGATAAGGTTATTAATTTTGGTGTATTTATTATAGCAAAAGAAAGGAAACAACTCAAATGCTCTTCAACAGGGGAATAGTTCAATAGCCTCTGATACAGCCATACAAAGGAATTCTATGCAGATGTAAAATGAATGATAAAAGTCACCATATACCAACGTGGCTGAATCTCCAAGGATACATATACATTGTTAAGGGAAGAAAGAGAAATACAGAAAAGTATATCTGTCTCTGTGTGTGTGGGGGGGGGAATGTCTGTGTGTGTGTGTGTGTGTGTGTGTGTGTGTGATTGTATTTGGGGGGTAAGATTGGGAAAATACATATACACACATATTTTTGTGCAAAGGCCCATTGGAATCACATGTAAAAAACTAACACAAATGACTACCTGTAGGATAAGGCGGGGAACAGGAGAGAAGAGATTAGAATGGAAGTGAGACTTCTCTAAAAATAACTTTTTGTTATATTTAAAATAGCTGTGCAGGGGTAGTACTGGCATGCAATAAACAACATATATTTAAAAGCATGATTTGACAAGTTTTGATTAAGTTACACACCCACAAAACCACCACCGTAATCAAGATAATAACACATCAGTCAAGTCCAGAATTTTCTCCTATCCCTTTGTAATACCTCCCTTCAGCTCCTTCCCATGCCCCAACCTTTTCTCCTTCACTCACCCCTCTGTGGTATCCAGGTAGCGTCTTGTCTTCTTTCTGTCACTATAGATTAGTTTGCATTTTCTAGAATTGCAAATAAAAGGAATCCTACTACATATAATCTTTTTTACTGAGCTACTTTCACTCGGTGTAATTATTTCAAGATTCATCATATTGTTGCATGTATTAATAGTTACCTTTCTATTGCAGAGTAGTATTCCACTGTATAGACGCACTACACTGTTTATCTATTCACTGGCTGGTGGATTTTTTTCCCCAGGTTTTAGCTATTGCAAATAAAGTTCCTCTGAACATTTATGTGTACATTTTGCATAGACATATGCTTTCATCTCTCTTTTATAAATACCAGTTAGTGAAATCACTGGGCCACATGGTAGGTGCATGTTGAAATTTTAAAGAAATTAACAAACATTTTACAACGTAACCATGCTGTTTTCCATTAGCAAGTGTTTGAGAATTCCAGTTCTACATTCTGCCAGTACTTGGGTGGGCAGTCTTCTTAATTGTAGACATTCAACTCGGTGGGTAATTCTATCTCATTGTGGCTCTAATTTGCATTTTTCAAATAATGAATGATATTGATAATGTCTTCATGTGCTTATGTGGTCTACATTTCTTCTTAGTGATGTGCCTATATCAATATCTTGCCCATTTTAAATTGGGTTTTGTTTAATTTCTCAATAGGAGTCCTAAAGAGATCTTTATATATTATGGATGTAACCTTTTATTAGATATATTATATGCAAATATTTTCTTGCCTTTGTGTTATTGTTGCCATAAATTTCATGTTTACATGTTATAAACACCACATTACATTGCTATTTTTGATTAAGCTGTAAATTATCTTTTGAAGAGCTATTTATTTACATAAATGAATATAAAAGTAATTAACCATGTATCTACCATTTCCAGAGTTCTTTGTTCCTTTTTGTAGATTCTTATTTCTACCTGGTATCAGTTTCTTTCTGCCTGGAAGAATTCATTTCAACATTTCATGTAATATGTTCTGCTGGAGATAAATTCTGAAATTCATCTGACTGAGAAAAATCTATCTCACTTTGGTTTTTAAAAAAGGGCAATTTGGTTGGTTTGGCTGTGTCCACACTCAAATCTCATCTTCAATTCCCACATGTTGTAGGAGGGACCCAGTAGGAGGTAATTGAATCATGGGGCAGGTCTTTCCCTTATTGTTCTCATGACAGTGAATAAGTCTCATGAGATATGATAGTATTATTAATGGTAGTTTCCCTATGCAAGCTCTTTCTTTGCCTGCTGCCATACATAAAGGATGTGACTTGCTCCTCCTTGTCTTCTAAAATGATTGTGAGGCCACCCCAGCCACATGGAACTGTAACTCTATTAAACCCTTTTCCTGTAAAATTTGCCCACTCTTAGGTGAGTCTTTATCAGCATGAAAATGGACTCATACAGGAAATTGGTACTGGAAGTTGTATGTTGCTGAAAAGATACCTGAAAATGTTGTAGTGACTTTGGAACTGGGTAATGGGCAGAGGGTGGAACAGTCTGGAGGGCTCAGAAGAAGACAAGAAAATGTTGGAAAGTTTGGAACTTCCTAGAGACTTGTTGAATGGCTTTGACAATGAACAATAAGGTCCAGGCTGAGGTGGTCTCAGATGGAGAGGAGGAACTTGTTGGGATCTGGAGCAAAGTTTACTCTTGTTATGTTTTAGCAATGAGCATTTTGCTCCTGGCAGCATTTTACTCCTGCCCTAGAGATTTTTGGAACTTTGAACTTGGGAGAGATGATTTAGGGTATCTGGTGGAAGAAGTTTCTAAGTAGCAAAGCATTTAAGAAGTGACTTGGGTGTTGTTAAAGGCATTCAGTTTTATAAGGAAAGCAGAGCATAAAAGTTCAGAAAATTTGCAACCTGACAACGTGATAGAAAAGAAAATCCCATTTTCTAAGGAGAAATTCAAGCTGGCTGCAGAAATTTGCATAAGTAATGAGGAGCTGAATGTTAATCTCCAAGACAATGGAGAAAATGTCTCCGGGGCATGTCAGAGGTCTTCATGGCAGCCCCTCCAATCACAGGCCTAGAGGCCTATAAGGAAAAAATGTTTTTTGGGCCAGGCCCAGCGTTCCTGAGCTGTGTGCTGCCTAGGGACTTGGTGCCCTGTGTCCCAACCTCTGGCCATGGCTGAAAGGGGTAAACATAGAGCTTGGGCTGTGGCTTCAGAGTGTGCAAGCCCCAAGCCTTAGCAGCTTCCACATGGCATTGAGCCTGCACACAGAGTCCCTACTGGGGGATTTCCTAGTGGAGCTGTGAGAAGAGGGCCACTGTCCATCAGACCCTAGAATGTTAGATCCATCAGCAGCTTGTACCATGTACCTGGAAAAGCTGCAGAAAATCAACAGCAGCTCATGAAAGCAGCTTAAAGGGAGGCTGTATCCAAAGCCATGGGAATGGAGCTGCCCAAGACCCTGGAAACCCACTTCTTGCATCAATGTGACCTGATTGTGAGACATGGAGTCAAAGGAGGTCATTTTGGAGCTTCAAGATTTGACTGCCCCACAGGATTTTGGACTTGCATGGGACCTGTAGCCACTTTGTTTTGGCCAATTTCTCCCATTTGAATGTCAGTATTTACTCAAAGCCTGTACCACCAGTGTATCTGGGAAGTAACTAACTTGCTTTTGATTTTACAGACTCATAAGTGGAAGGGACTTGCCTTGTCTCAGATGATACTTTAGACTGTGGACTTTTAGGTTACTGCTGAAATGAGTTAAGACTTTGGGGAACTGCTGGGAAGGCATCGATTGGTTTTGCAATGTGAGAACATGAGATTTGGGAGGGGCTGGGGCAAAATAATATGGTTTGGCTATGTCTCCACCTAAATCTCATCTTCAATTCCCATATGTTGTGTGAGGGACCTGGTGGGAGGTAATAGAATCATATGGGCAGGTCTTTCCCTTGCTATTCTTGTGATAATGAATGAGCCTCATGAGATTTGATGGTATCATAAGGGGGAGTTTCCTTGCACAAGCTCTCTCTTTGCCTGCTGCCATACATATGACGTGACTTGCTCTTCCTTGTCTTCTGTCATGATTGTGAGGCCTCCCCAGCCACGTGGAACTGTAAGTCTATTAAACCCTTTCCTGTATAAATTACCCAGCCTCAGGTATGTCTTTATCAGCAGCATGAAAATGGGCTAATACAGCCAGATATAAAATTCTGGGTTGACAGTCCCACTCCACCCTAGTATTGTAAAGATGTTGATCCACTCTTTCCTTGTTTGCTTTGTTTCAGATAAGATGTCTACTCTCATGATTTTCTTTGTTTCTCTGCATATAATGTGTCTTTTTTTCTTTGACTTTTTAAAAAGATTTTAAAATTTATTATTGGTTTTTGGCAGTTTTGTTATAGTGTACCTTCGTGTACTTGTCTTTGTGATTCTTGTGCATGGGGTTTGTTGAGCATAAGGGATCTGCAAATTCATAATTGTTATCAATTTGGAAAAATTTTTGTCTATCATTTCTTTATTATTTCTGAAATCTCCCTTGTTATCCTTGAGAGAAACAATTACATGTATATTAGTCTGCTTAATAGTCACAAGCTCACTGATGCTCTTTGTATTTACTTAAAATATCTTTGTCTACATGTTTAATTTGATAGTTTCTATTACTGTGCCTTCATGTTCACTAATCTTTTTAAAAATAATTTCAACTTTTATTTCGGATACAGTGGGTACAAGTGGTGGTTTGTTATATAGGTACATTGCATGATACTGAGGTTTGAGGTACAAATATTATCACCCAGGTAGTGAACCTAATACCCAGTTTTCCAAACTGCATCCCCCTCCTTCCCTCTCTCCTTTAGTAGTCCATAGTAACTATTGTTCCCATCTTTATATCCATGAGCAATCAATGTTTAGCTCCCACTTATAAGTGAGAAGATGCAATATTTGGTTTTCTGATTCCTGTATTAATTCACTTAGGACTATGGCCTCCAGCTGCATTCATGTTGCTGCAAAAGGCATGATTGTGTTCTTTTTATGGCTGTGTAGTATTCCATGGTGTATATGTATCACATTTCCTTTATCCAGTTTACCACTGATGGGCACCTAGATTTATTCCAAGTCTTTGCTATTGTGAATAGTACTGTGATGAGCATATGAGTGCATGTGCCTTTTTGGGAGAATGACTTATTTCCTTTTTAGTATATACCTTTAGTCAAATAGTAGCTCTGTTAGAACTTCTTTGAGAAATTTCCAAACTACTTTCCACAGTAGCTGAATTGATTTGCATTCCCACTTACAATGTATAAATGTTTCTTTTGCTTCATAGCCTCAACAGCACCTGTTATTATTTGACTTTCCATAATAGCCATTCTGATAGGTGTAAGATAGTATCTCATTGTTTTGACTTTTATTTCTCTGATGTTTAGTGATGTGGAGCATGTTTTCATATGTCTGTTGGTCACTCGTATGTCTTCATTAATTTTATTTTATTGTTTTATTACTGTTCTTTGAGGAGCAGGGCTAACTCATATGCAGTGTGCCCAGAGTCAGCCTGCATCTTCTTTTGAGAAGTGCTTGTTCATGTCCTTTGCCCACTTTTTAATGAGGTTGTTTTTTGCTGGTTCCATTGTTTAAGTTCCTTATAGATTCTGAATTGTTTAAGTTCCTTACAGATTCTAGACCTTTGTCAGATCCATAGTTTGTAATATTTTCTCTGTAGTTGTCTATTTACTCTGTTGATAGTTTCTTTTGCTGTATGGAAGTTCTTTAGTTATTAGTTCCTACTTGTTAATTTTGGTTCTTGTTCAAATTGCTTTTGGGAACTTAGCCAACAGTTCTTTGCTAGGGCACATATCAAGAAAGGTATTTCTGGATGAATTAAATATTTCCAAGATGAATTAAATCTTTAATTCAAAATTAACTCAAGATGAATTAAATCTCTAATTCATCTTGAGTAATTTTTGTATACAATGAAAGACAGGGCAGTTTCATTCTTCTGTAATGATTAGCCAGTTATCCTAGCACCATTTGTTGAGCAGGGAGTCCTTTACCCATTGCCTGCTTTTGTCAGCCTTGTTGAAAATTAGATGGTTGTAGGTATGTAGCTGCATTTCTGGTTTCTCAATTTTGTTCTGTTGGTCTATATGTCTATTTTTGTACCACTATCATGCTTTTGTGCTTCTTGCAGCCATATAGTATAGTTTGGAGTCAGGTAGTGTGAGGCCTCCAAGCTTTGTTCTTTTGTTTCAGATTGCTTTGACTATTTGGTCTCTTTTGCTTCCATATTAATTTTAGAATAGTTTTTTCTAATTCTGTGAAAAATGATAGGAATATCATTGAATCTATACATTGATTTGGGCAGTATGTCCACTTTAACAATATTGATTCTTCCAATCCATGATCATGGAATGTTTTTCCACTTATTTGTGTCATCTCTTATTTTTTATCAGCAGTATTTTGTAGTTCTCCTTGTAGGAATCCTTCATCTCCTTGGTTAACTGTATTCCTAGATATTTGAATTTCGTGGTGGCTACTGTCAATGGGACTGTGTTCTTGATTTGACTCTCAGCTTGAATGTTACTCAGGTATAGAATTACTACTAAATTTTGTACATTGATTTTGTATCCTGAAACTCCTCTAAAGTTATCAGTTCTAGAAGTCTTTTGGCAGAGTTTTTTGGATTTTCTAGGTATAGAATTGTATTGTTAGGCAGGAAAGATAGTTTGACTTCCTCTCTTCCTATTTGACTGGATTTAATTTCTTTCTCTTGCCTCATTGCTCTGGCTAGGACTTCCAGTACTATGTTAATAGGAGTGGTGAGAATAGGCATCCTTGCCTTGTTACTGTTGTCAAGAGGAATGTTTACAGCTTTTGCCCCTTAAGTATGATGTTTGCTACGGGTCTGTCATAGATGGCTCTTTTATTTTGAGGTATGTTCCTTTAATGCCTAGTCTGCTGAGGACTTTTATCATGGATTTTATTCAAAGATTTTTCTGCACCTATTGAGATGATCATATGGTTTTGCTTTTAATTTTGTTATACAACCAATAATTGGTTCTTCACAAGAATAAACAAGATTAATAGACTACTAGCCAGATAAACAATGAAAAAAGAGAAGATCCAAATAAGTTCAACTAGAAATGACACAGATGACATTAGAAACAATCCCATAAAAATAAAAAAATATCCTCAGAGACTATAATGAATAATTCTATGCACACAAATTAGAAAATCTAGAGAAAATGCATAAATTTCTAGAAACACCCAGTCTTCCCAGATTAAACCAGAAAGAACATGAAAACCTGAACAAACCAACAAATACTTCCAAAATTGAATCAGAAAAAAATAACCTACCTATTAATAAAAGCCCTGGGCCTGATGGATTCACAGCCAAACTCTACTAGATGTAGAAAGAAAAAAACAGTACCAATTCCACTGAAATGATTCCCAAAAAATTGAGGAAGAGGGTCTCCTCCCTAACTCATTCTATGAAACCAGAATCATTCTGATATTAAAATCTGGCAGAGACATATCAAAAAGAAAAAAAAAAATCCAGCCAGGATCCCTGATGAGCATAGATGCAAAAAACCTCAACAAATTCTAGCAAACGAAATCCCATAGCACATCAAAAGTTAATATGCAAAGATCAAGGAGGAGAAATGATATGACAATTATTTCTGGGATGCAAGGCTGGTTCAATATATGCAAATCCATAAATGTGATTCACAAATCTTTTCTTTTGCAAAGTTTAATTTGGTATTAATCCTATCCAGTACATTTAAAATATCAAACCCTATAATTTTTATTCCTAGTAGTTCAACCTGAATCCTTTTTATGTCTTCCAATAACTTTTTAAACCGACAGTGGAAAACAGTTAACATATCTTTTTAAAAGTCATTAACTGCTAATTTTAACATCTTTGTCATTTCTGTAACAGTTTTGATTGCATTTTCTCTGACAGAGATTATATTTCTCTACTTTTTTACATGCCTGGCAGCTTTTTATTTGATGCCAGAGATTGTTATTTTTACCCTTTTGGAAGTTTGACATCTTTGTATTCTTATCAATATTCTTGAGATTTATTCTGGAATACAGTTAAATTACTTGGAAACAGTTTGATCCTTTTAGGCCTTGCTTTTAATATTATTAGAGAGGTCTGGATCAGTGTTTAGTTTAGAACGAATTATCCTCAATTATTAAGGCAGGACCTTTGGGTACTCTAACTCCCGCGAATTATGAGATTCTGTAGTCTGGCTAGTGGGAACAGGCCCTGTGTGTGTATACCAGGCATTGTTACCTCTAATGGTTTGGGATGCTCTTTTTTTGGGTCTTGCATAGTGTTTAAACACTTATGGATTGATGTGTTGAATACGTGGAGGAGGAGCCTCTGTAAGTATCCAGGATTCTGTCTGTGTATAGCTCTCTCCTCTTAAATTGTCTGTACTACAGTCTCAAGCCACATTGGTCTTCCAGGGTTCATGGCTAATTTTCATCCACTAGGGAGTCTGTCGCACCCTGCCTAGGTTTCTTCTCATAAGGTGTTAAGCTTGGGCAATCATAGGCTCATCTCATTTCTTTTCTGTCACTCAAGGATCAATGTCCCTTTAATGCCTGACATGCAGTGTCTTACAAAGCATTGATTTATGTATTTTTGTCCAGTTTTTTAGTTGTTTCAGGAAGAAAGTAAATCCAGTCTCAATTTTGCTAAATTGGCAAGAAGCAGAATTTCTCTGTTAAGTAGTTTAGTCTGTTAAAAAATTAAATTCACAAGAAAAAAAGCAATCTCTGAAAACTGATAAAAATCTAAAATAAATTAGCATAATTAGGCATAATGATAATGCCATAATCACACAGAAAATAATTATTCCAAGTCACTTTAGAGCAAACAATTTTGTCTGTATATCTGTATTAGTATGAACTTTAAGGACACATATAGATACAATAAAATCTTAGACTTTATTTAGAAGTGTAATTGTTAATGATAATAGTTGTAATAGTATTTTAATATAATTATCTATATCATAATATAAATGAGATATATTAATGTGATTAGGAATAAAAATTTTCAACATAAGAAAAAAGATCTATGACTCCAAAATAAGTAAATTTTTATATTTACTTAGAAATGAAAATGTTAATTTAAAAATCTCATAATTTATTTTCTTTTCAAAAGCACTTATATCTTGGTTTTGTCCATTGAAGAAGCCTAGAAGCAATAACAACCTTAAGGTAATTAACATGCTTAGGGCCAAGATTTTGGATTCTAAAGATCATTTTCTATGAAAAGAACCAAGACTCCTTAGAAAGAATGGCTGATTGTGCCAGATTTGGCCAGGAAAAATACAAGATGAGACTAGAACCTCTTATTATGTCCAGAGCAAGAAGACTTGTAATTAGTAATGGGCTATATGAAAAAGACATCTTGGGGAGCCTCTCATTACTCAAAGATGGAATCGTTTGAACATCAGTAAGAATCATGAATACAATTGTAACACAATCACTACCCAAACCCATGAGTTCACAATGCAAAAGAGAAAGAAAGGAAAAATTTTAAAACCATGCACACAACTTAATTGAACACCAATGAGAAGCAAATGGAGTCCCAACTCCAACTCTTTACTCTGAAAACTACCACCTACCAAGAAAGAATTATTTATCCCACTTTTCTTCATAAACTGTATTTCTAAATAGCTAATAGAGGGTAAGGTCTTTTTCACAGGAATCTTCCAGCTAGGTCTTAGTCCTATACTTGCTGAAACCAGAAAGCACGTATGAAATTTAAGATTATGCTACTTCTTGTCAAAGGCATAAATGTAACTGTGGGCAGAATAAAACCAGATGCAATTTTTTACCTGATTATTCTTATATAAATGTCATATTTGAAGATTCCCTTTATCAAGAGGAAAATATAACTATGACACTATGGCAAATAGGCAAGGCCCTTTAAACCTCAGAATGTGATTTCTTTATTTATGCTGTAGTAACCATTTATGGATAGTTAGGCAAGCTGGGTCTGCTTTATCAGCACATCACTATAGAAAACAAATGATGGTGCACTTTATCATATCAAAAAGCAAAACATATTTGGAGATCATGAGCAAATCCATACTTTTCCCCATGGGTTTACAGGCCATGGTGGCCCCAGCCGGAGACGGTAGCCAAAGAAGATGACGTGCATGTGCACATGGCACAAGTAAGATAAACGGGACAGAGTAAGAGCAGAAACTATTATCTGAATGTAACTCAACCACATCTTGAAAAATTCTGCTAGAAACTCTACATGAAATAAAAATCAGACATGAATGAATGCGGTAAAATTTATTAAAGATTAGAAGGATCAAAACATCAAATACAAAACCTTTTCTAGTAACTTTCTTAAGGCAATATATTATAGGATTTTCAGCACAGGAATTTGGGGAGGCCAACTGAGGACTAGCTATATGACCAGCTGGAGCATGTTATTTAATGTTTCTGGGCATCAGTTTTTTCATTTATGATATAGGGCCGTCAATTGCATCTGTAACATAGGGTTATGAGAGGATTAAATGAGTTGAAGTATATGTGTACTTTATTTTTATTTTTTTATTTGACTTCAAATTCTGGGATACAGGTGCAGAATGTGTAGGTTTGTTACATAGGTATACATTTGCCATGGTGGTTTCCTGCACCCATTAACCCATCATCTAGGTTTTTAAGCCCCGCGTGCATTAGGTATTTGTCCTAATGCTCTCCCTCCCCTTGTCCCCCACCCCCAACAGGCCCCAGTGTGTGATGTTTCCCTCCAGATGTCCACGTGTCCTCATTGTTCAACTCTGGCTTATGAGTAGTGAGAACATGCAGTGTTTGGTTTTCTGCTCCTGTGTTAGTTTGCTGAGAATGATGGCTTCCAGCTTCATCCATGTCCCCAAAGAGAGCATGAACTCATTCTTTTTTATGGCTACATAGAATTCCAAGGAATATACATGCCACATTTTCTTTATCCCATCTACATTTACTGTGGCAGTATTTACAATACCAAAGACTTGGAACTAATCCAAATGTCCATCAATAACCCATATAAAGCTTTTGGGAATGTGAGCTGCATTCATTTCTTTGACTTAAGGTTTTGCATAAGCCTAACAACTTACAGCTATATCTAGGTGAACCAGTACATTACACATTCATACTGTACTAGCAAACTGAGTCTCCGAGAGTGAGGAGGTCACTTGAAAGAGAAAAGGGTGAGGGAAAGAATAACTGGGGTATTCAGGAAAGGGGTAAAATTGGGGGTGCTTCAAAGACAGGTGGTGTTTTAGTGCTAAAGACAAAAATGGTCTTCTTTGCAATTATGCTAATAGCCCACCCAGTTTTCAGTTATAAGACACTCTATTCAGTGGCAACATCAATGATAAACAGAAGATGCAGTTCCTGGTTGTAGTTAGCTTATTGCTCAGTAATTGGAATAAAGAAGACCTCCTCTGTCTTACTCATCAGTGGTCTTACGGTTTTTTTGTGTATGTTTCAAAATTACTCTTCTATGTGCCTCTCCTTTTCTGAGAAAAAGGCCAAGTCATCTTTAATGCTGCATTTCCTGTTTAATTTGCTGCTCTCCTCCTCCCTTATTTGCTTCCTAGAGTATAACCAAATGCAAGATTTCATTCTTTGATGTTTTCATGTTGAACAATAGGAATCATGCAATTTCTTCAAGGAAGAACTGCTGAAGCATGATAGGTATCGTTGATCTTAACGATGATCTTAATGGAGAGCTTTGATAGTTCTGAATAAGATGTTATTGAAAAGAAATGAGAGCTTATAGATGGAGGGGGCAGGAAACCATGTCAGCTTAGATAAGAACAGAAGGTGCATTATTTAGATAAGCACAATCTCTGATCTACAGTCCCTGATGACTTGCCGTCATGAAACTCTAAGAATTGTTGGACGTCATCACAAGACTAACAGCTGCCATTTTTAAGAATTTTTAGTTTGATGCCTCATGCTAAAAAGATACTATAATGCTTCCTTCTTTTCCTTAAAGCACAGGAAAGAGAACCCAAATAATTACTGGCTAAAAATTTCTAGACTGAAAAGACACTGTAATAAGACATTGAGAAATAATTTGAAGACATCTACAGAATAGGTCACTGGCATTGTTACAAATAGGTCTAGACTGATTTAATCTCCTTCTATAATAGAATGGCAGGGTGCTGGATTGAGGAGAAAAATGGATATAATGTACCTTGAGTTCAGCAAGGTGTAGTTCCTGGCTCATATGACATGCTCGTTAATAATCTTGGCATGATATTCTCCATCATTGTTCTCCTGGCCATGCTCTGACACTGGTTTCCCTTGGTCCCTGTAGCTATTCTGGGTGGTTCATTTCTGTGTTCATGAAGCTAGACGTTGGGGCCCAAGAATGTCTTACACTTGGTCAAGCTGTGTCCTCTGTTGGGAGAGTTTTGTTCAACTCTACTTCCTCAGACAAGGACATTTTTCTTTCGCTTCCACACTCTAGCACAAAAGTCACAAGTCTGCTCATTCCGAATGTTTCGCTCTTCCCCTGTGGTCCTGCATCATTGTTTAGACTTATGCACTCAATTAGAGACCCATACACTCTTGACTATAGCAACTGTTTAAAAATCATACCATCTGCAAGAAAATAATTAATGTGCCAGTTTTAGTTAGTGGCTCTGTATTAGAGGAAGGATTATGCGGATTTGGTTTAACAAGAAGACTAAAATGTTTTAGGTGGTATGGAAGTAAATTAACAAGAGACACAAATATAGAATGGTGCACAGAGTTTTATCAAGTCGAAGCACATATATTAATTAAGATTAAGAACAGGAACGCTGGAATCTATTTGTCTGACTTTGAATCCTTTCCATACTACCTCACTAGCTGTGCATTGTTGGGTAACTTACTTAACTTCTCTGTCCAAGTTTCCTTTTCCACACCCTATTTTAAATGGCATGCCTTTTCTCTGTGTTTATTCCACACACCCCTTGAATAGGAACTAAGTCAGTTTCATCTATTAGATATATTTCATTTATTAGATAATTCATTTATTAGATAATTCATCTAATATTTCATTTATTAGATATACTCAATCTAATAAATATTGAATATATGAAGAGATGGATGGATAAAAGAACAAATGAAAACTTTGGTCTCAGCTGGGCCACTCCTTTACAAAATATTTAAACTGGTTGAGTTTGACAGTCTTTCTACTACGTTATGAAATAATAAAATTTATGCATTAATGTCAGAAGTTAGCATCAATTATAACATTAATAAAATTTTATTGAAGAAACATTTAGGAATCAATTTGTTCCTAAGTTTAAGACTGCCACTGTAATAGACAGCCAATTCTCAGTAAGGTTATAGGTGCCACAAAGAGCAGAGACAGACACATCCCTGAGGGAAATTTTGCTTAGGATTTTTTTTTTTAATTTAAAAGCAGTTTTCACTGAGTAACTTGTCCTAGTTTTGCCTATTTTTAAGCTTCCTTTTTTTTCTTTCTTGTAGACAAGAAGTACTGCTTTAATACACGTGAACCAAGGTGCACTCCTGTAGGTTTGAAACTAAGAAGCCTAAGGTGAATTAAAGAATCTGTGATTCTTATAGGTTCTGCAGGTTACAAACCTGTTAAAAAGCTTTGACTTTATACATCCCACTGTCCTACCCCATTGGAAAAGACACACCCTGGGGAAGTAGAACTTCCTCTTAGCATAGTAGAATATGGGTAGCACTAAGGCCTTTACTCCCAGGGATGGGAATATCCTGATGTCAGGAAGTTCCAAAGAGTATGATCAGAGGTTCCTTGCTCTGGTTTGGTTTCCTCCTTCCCCTTGAAACCAAACCAGAAGGAAGGGTTTCCTCCTTCCCTTTGAGCATCTGTAGCAGAATACCACAGGCCCGGTGGCATGTAGACAACAGAAATGCATTGCTGACAGTTCTGGAGACTAGGGAGTGCAAGATTGAGGTGCTTGCAGATTTCATGTCAGGTAATAGCCATCTTGGTTCACAGACGGCTGTCTTCTGTCTCCTCACATGGTAGAAATGATGAGGTCTATTTTATTTTATTTTTATCATTTTAAAATTTTCATTTGTTTATTTTTTTCAAGGCAGGGTCTTGCTCTGTCATCTAGGCTGGAGCACAATCGCATGATCTTGACTCACTGCAACCTCTGGCTCCTGGGCTCAAGCCATCTTCCCACCTTAGTCAAGTAGTTGGGACCACAGGCACATGCCACCATGCATGGCGAATTTTTGCCTTTTTAGTAGAGACGGGGTTTCACAATATTGGCCAAGCTAGTCGTGAATTCCTGACCTCGGGTGATCCTCCCATCTTGGCCTCCCAAAGTACTGCAATTACACATGTGAGCCACCACGTCCGGCCCAGAAAATAGTTTAAGCGTCAGTAAAGAGAGATTGGAATCAGCATATGGAAACTTAAGGGCTTCTTTTTCCTTAATATAACTTAAGCCTCTTATTCAGCATATCTCAGACATCAAGAAGACAGCCCGGCCTCTCTTGGGAAATCCTTCTGGTGAGGGTAAACCCTGCTCGCAGGTGAGGTTCAGGAAGACCAAAAGTTAATGGGGGCAACAGTAGGGGGCTTGTGGGTTACCTGGACTAATCAGAAGGTTAGCAGTGAGGGCTTGGCCTAAAGCAGAGGCAGAAACAGGAAGCAAGGTTGAGATGCAGTGAATGTGGGTTGAATCACTAAACCAGGGGCAGGAAGGGCAGAGACAGAGGAAGTGAGGGGACTGAAGAATCCACTTCAAAGACTGGAGGGCAAGAGAAGCAGCAGGAGGGGCTGTGTACAGAGATCTTGAATATTTAACTGTGTGCCCAGCCTGCTCCTCTTGCTCTGACCACAGGGGCTTCTCACAGTACACACCACGTTAGCTTTTAACTTCTACACACATAAAGACTGAGAAACATTAATAATTAATAAAAACTTAAAATATGACTACATTTATCTCAATAAAATTAATATTTTTTTCCAAATATGTTTAGAAGGAAGTGTTACATATTAAAATTCTGATGAACCTGGTTTTTCCACTACAACTAAACAGGGTAATGAGAAGAGCAAGTGCATGCCGATGCACTCAGTGGTATGCTTTTATCAGCCAGTGTAGAATTCAGTTAGCATCTCCCCACTCTGCGATTCACCACTAAACCACAGCCGTGATCGCAATTGCACTCCAGCCAGGCCAACAAGAGCAAAACTCTGTCTTGAAACAAAACAAAAAAACAAACAAACCAAATCCCCATAACAGCTGAGGATCATTGCAAGGATGCATATGTTAAAATATGTACTTTATATACAGATATATTTTGTAAAATCTACTAATACATTTTACATAACGTATTATATATATAATATGCATATAAAATAAAACAGCAACTTGTGACACTGTCTCTAAAATAGCATATAACACCATAATAGGGGAAAAGGGAGAGGAGGAAATCAATGTATCTCATGAGAGCTTCTAATTCCTGTGCCTTCAAAAAGAAAGTTGAGAACCGTGACTTTTGGTTCTAATGAGAAATTAGAAGTCCTGAAGTCTATGGAAATTTTAAAAAATACATACACTTGAAATAAATAAACTAGCACTTTCTTAACTTTTAAGAGAACTTTTGAGACATGTTGAAGTGGATAGACAAACAAAATACTTTCTAAGTAAACAATTTAGTGCAGGCTATATTAAGTTCTTCAAATTCTGAAAAAGAAAAAATGGCGTATCATTAAGAACTTTCCATCTGAATCAAGAACTCTTAAAAAAGATGGTCAGATCATTTTTACATTAGGGGAAGTATTTGTTTTCAGGTTTTATAGTTATGTAAAAACTATAAAAGTAGTTGAAATATCTGACCCTTCCCTTTGAAGCATTTAATTTTTTTAGCATAGAATTAGAATATGGGAATGCGTTTTCTCTGCCTGTATTGGGAGGCATAAGGGTCTCTTATTTGGTCATACATAAAATAAATGATTTAAATGAATGAAAGAGGTTTTAATGTGAGCACATTTTAAAAGTACTTATTTATTGATTAACTTTTATTTAGAAATAATTATAGATTCACATAAAGTTGCAAAGCCAGTGCAAGGAGGTTCCATTTTTCTTTCTCCCGATGGTTACATCTGATGTAACTATAGTACAATAAAAAAACAACAGTTTTCTTTTCTATGAAAATTTCCTAGAAAACTCTTAGAACCCCTCTTTCCTACACATACACATGCACACACATGCTCATGCACTTACTTCTGTGTGTAGACAGAAGAGCTATTTTATCTAAGAGTTTCAGCCTGGAGGCACCTTCAATCAATAGCAGCCTGCTCCTGGAAGGAGGTTGGAAAGCCTCTAATAGTGACACCATTCCTCTTGGAATCAGGTCAAGCCCAGGAGACTGGAACCAAATAAAGAATAATCTGGGGTCATGGCCAAGACTTCCATATCAAAGTTTTTACTATCAATGACCAAACACAACAACCTGACAGATTGGAAGAACATTTTTATGATGTTATAGATTTTTATCCATTATCCCTTTTTATTCTTACAGAGGAAAGGGCAAAATACTACTCACAATAGCTCTTAAGAGGTTTTGGTTCTTGAATTCATCAGAAAAGAAAGTACAAATGAAGTACTTCTCAGTCAGCTTATATTATGTCTTTATTACTCTTAATATGTGTACTCTGTGATTAGGAAATATAATATTTTTAGGTCATACTTTAAAAAGTATAATGCATTAGTAAAAGCAGTCTGGAGCTATATGGTTGGCTGAAGGCAATGAGACGACATGCACCATAGTTAGCATATTTCCTGATACTTCTCTCTCCAGAGCCTTGCAGGCATCACTAATCACACACGGAGTCATTTCTCGTTGAGCCTAACACCATCATCACACAGTTTCTGGCAGCAGCAACCAACTGATTGTACTTGGCATTAGAAATGGAATCTAATGTGGGGTTATTGGTGATATGGAAAGGCTTTCCTAAGAAGTTGGTTTTGAAAGTACTTTGAAGAAACTGAAGGAAGGGGACTGAACATTGAAGAGTCAAACATCCTATGGACAGATGATCATTTTCTTAGTAACCTTAAGAGTGTTTGTTCATGACTATAATTCCTAGAATTCCAAATAGTATGTATTACATTGTTGTTACTCCATACACTTTTGCTGAATTAATGAATAAACGTTTTTTTTTTTTTTCCTTTTTAACCACCAAAGAGTGATATCAGAAAGGAGGCAGATTTTCATAGCAGGACAGCCCCTTAATGGGTGAGGGATCCTCTGGGTCTGGTTCTTAGTTTTACATGTCCAGAAATACAATTCTACAGTTCTCAGTTTCTAGTATCATTGTTCTCTCAGTCACAAAACTTTGGAATCTCTTGGCTTGTCCTCTACGCATATGCAATCAGTTACTAAGTCTGCATTACAATAAGTCTTATTTTCATTATTTCAAATTGAATGCCTCACTAAAATTACTACATAGTGTTTTAATTACTACATTACCTTCTTAAATTTGTAATCTTTGATTTTATGTTTGCTTAAAACTTATTTTGTGCCTTGTCAAAAGATGAATATTATAAAAATAGATTTGTTTTTCTATAACAAAAAATCTTAAGTATTGTAGAAAAATGGACTAATTATGTAAAAAGAAAGACAATGTAAAAATCATTCCTAATCCTACCTACCAGAAATGAACAGAGTTAGCATGTTGATTTGAATTCTAGTGGTATTTTTTTCTTTGGTAATATATTGTCTTTATTTCACAAAAAATATTTGTTTATGTTATGTATATTTCTTAATAACATGCTTTTTCTTATTTAAAATATAATCAATACTTCCCACATACTTTGTAGTATTATTGTTGGAATGGCATTTATCTTATGGATAATAACTTCTTAACCATTCCCTTACTTATAGTCATTTCCATTTTGTGTGGTGAAAAACACTGAAATAAATACTGGTATTGTAATAACATATAAGTAAATTGTACAATACGTTTTTTAGAATAATTTCTTTTTTTTTTTCTTTGTGACAGAGTTACGTTCTGTTGCCAGGCTGGAGTGCAGTGGCGCCATCTCAGCTCACTGTGACCTCCACCTCCCAGGTTCAAGTGATTCTCCTGCCTCAGCCTCCTGAGTTGCTGGAACTATAGGCTCCTGTCACAACGCTTGGCTAAGTTTTGCATTTTTAGTGGAGATGGGATTTCACCATATAGGCCAGGTTGGTCTCGAACTTCTGACCTTGGGATCTGCCTGCCTTGGCCTCCCTAAGTGCTGGGATTACAGATGTGAGCCACCATGCCCAGCTAGAATAATTTCTAAAAAGGTTATTTATATAATTTAAAGAGTAGAAAACTGTTAAAGTTTTTCACTATGTATTACAACATTGCCTAGCAAGAAAGTCACATCAACATAAACTCTCACCAGAAAAATGTAAAGAATTGGCAATTCAGTAGATAAATTAAACAAGACATTAGATACAACTGAAGGAGTAATTTTTGAACTGAAAGATGAATCTGAAGTAATCACCCAGAACCCAGGACATAAGGAAAAAATACAGAAAATATTGAAGATGGGTTAAGGGACCTGAAAGATAGAAGAGAAAGTCTAAAATCTAGCTAACAAATGTTTATAAGGAGGCAGTAATAAAAATGTGTTAGAAGAAAATTCAAAAACATAAGGCTGAAAGGTTTCCAGAATTGATGAAAATATGAATCATCCAACTGAAAAATCTTAATTGGTCCTGATCAGAATAAAAAATAAATAAATCTTGAAAATATAAAAGACAAAATATTTGAAATAACCTGATATAAAATAATTTACCATCAATGGCATACAAAACAGAGTAACAGTAAACTTGTCAACAGAAAACAACATAAATTTTAAAATAACAGAAGAATAACAGAATCACATATTCAAAGCTTTGAGAGAAACTAGATTTTATATTTAGTAAGACTATTTTTAAGTGTTGGGCTAAAAGTTTTTTCAGTCAAAAAATGAGAGATTCTACTGCCTAATTTCTTCAACAGAGGTAAAGAAATGCAGAATAAAAGAGTAGTATTCCACGAAAATTATCGAGCTAAGAAAATTGGTATGCATGTGAATAAATATTTTTTAAAATCCAGTGACTAAAACAATAACAATGATGATTACTTTTGAAAGTTGAAAAGAGGAATAGAACTAAAATATCAAGTAATGACATTTTAAGACAGCTAAAAGTATTTGGAATGAAAGTTTTCTTAAGTGTTTTTACTGTTCAGAAAGATGGAAGATATACTGACTACATATAAATTTGTTAATTCAAGCTAACCAAACAACAATGTTAACATAATTCCTAGGGTATATTAAATGAAAACATAAAAAAGTAGAGAAAGGAAGAATATGAATAAAACAGGAGGAATTTTGTAAAGTTAAACATACACATATTTTAGGACCGGCAAAGCTATCTTAGAAAACTTGCATGTGAACATCAATAAATAAATGAATAAGTAAATCCATAAAATATATAAGATTTTTATTACATTATTTGTAGCACTGAAAAACTGAAAATTAAGTGGATAAATAAACTGGTTTATTCACAAAATGAAATACATACGCAATTAAAATGAACTATATCTGCATACATCAACATGGCTAAATGTTCAGAATACTGAGTGAAAAATTAAGTTGTAAAAAAGAATATGTTGCTATTTTTATAAAATTTTCAGATGAAATAGTACAATATCCCCTATATATGATGTACAAAAAGTAAAGTATAAAATATAAAAAAGGTTATCTCTTTCAGCTTCAAAATACTAGCATCCTCTGCAAATAAAAGAATTAGATGGAACTATAGCTACACAAAACATTTATGTCTTTTAAAAAGAAATGCCAGTTTGAAGGAAATATGCTAATATCTGTTAAATCCAGTACGCTAGATACGTGAACACCAGATATATTATTTTCTGTACTTTGCTATATATTCAACGCATTTTAGACTTAAAAATAACATTTAAAAGAAAGCCTTTCTCATACCCAAATGACTTAAGTCAGATGAATGTTTCTAAACAGGTTGCTTCAATTTGCTGCTCCAAAACTGCTTAGCCCAAACTTTTACATCTGAAGCAAATGACATCCTTTTTAAAATAGTTTGGCTGAAGACTAAACATTTCTTCCAATAATATTCCAATTTTTCAAAAACAATTTTAGAATCCCTCTTTTCGAATTTCCTAAAGCCCTTTGTTATGATGAGTTACCATGAAAACGACACTGTTTCATATGTAAACTCTGTTCCAGATAGGAGTTGAGGTCAGACACTCAGCACTCAATCCTGAGCATATCAGGGTCCCTGCCCTCCTGGGGCTCTGAGCCCAGGCATCTTCAAATAACTGTGGACTCTTTAGAACATAAAATTCTCCCTGAAAAGGGAGCCACCAGCGATCAGGGGGAATGTGTAGTGTTTTGTGTTTTTTGTTTTTTTTTTGGTTTCTTTTTTGTTTTTTGAGACTGAGTCAGGCTGGAGTGCAGTGGCGAAATCTCAGCTCATTGACACCTCCGCCTCCCGGGTTCAAGGGATTTTCCTGTCTCAGCCTCCCAAGTAGCTGGGACTACAGGCGCCTGCCACCAGGCCCGGCTAATTTTTTTTCGTATTTAGTAGAGAAGGGGTTTCACCGTGTTAGCCTGGATGGTCTCTATCCCCTGACCTTGTGATCCCACCTTAGCCTCTCAACGTGCTGGGATTACAGGTGTGAGCCACTGCGCCTGGCCTGGTGTAGTTTTGTATGAGGCAAAAAACAAAAGATTGTAAAACGTAACAGAAACCAAAGGTCCAATGAATAATAGGAAACAAATGTCAAGGTACAGGAAGATTGCAAGGGTAGAATGAAACAACACAAATAAGCAAAAACCACAATGTGAAGCACTTAGTGTTCAGAAATCTGGAGAGAGAGAAAGAGAAACTGAGAGGAAGACATGGATTATCACAGGGAGAGACACCATGTGGTACTTGCAACGAGGGCTCAGGGCAGAATGAAACAAAATGTACAGTGCTTTCTAAAAGTCTGTCTATAAGAAATGTAGCTGTAAGAATGAGAAAGACCACAAAGAAAGATGATCTGCCATGATAGCTTTTGAATTCCCCCTCAATAAAATGGCAGATATATAACCCAGCCATTGTAAATGCCATCTACTTTGTACTCTATCCAGCTTTCTAATTCCAATTAAGTATGCTGAATTCTGTGACACATGCAGAGCTCGAAAGGACAAATTTTCAACGCTCTCTTAAGAGAATTCATTAGAACTTTATCTTTCAGATCTGGCTACAGGAAACCTTGAATGCCTAGCACATGATGGAGTGTCGTTCAGAAACAAGACAACCGTTTTAAACTCGGAATCCGGGCGTCTGTTCCAAAACAAGATGGAAAACGCTTCCTGAGAGCTTCAGTTAAAACAGTGTAACAAATGTTTCAGCAGATCTCAAGTATTGTAATTTATCACGTTTATCCCCCAAAGAAATCTGCAATAAAATCCCAGCGTGTGCAAGATAAACGCGCTGGAGCACACGGGGCAGTGATTAAGAGCGTGGGCTCCCACCTCAGGCACACCTGGGCTTAAATCTTGCTTCCACAGCTTACCAGGGTGTAAACCTGAGCTCACTTTCCTCTCTGAGCCTCAGTGTCCCCATTGGTTAAGTATGGCTAACAGTATCTCCATGGACACATTTGCTTTGGAGAAATAATTAGATTGGGTGGGTAAAATGTTTGGTGCAGTGCAGAGAGGGTAAGCACTCCTACAGCCTCTCAAAGGCACCACTAAAGTGGTGGTGATGGTGTCATGATGACATGAAGATAGTGACCATCTCCATCACCATTGTCCTACGGGCTCAACTTTGTTGCAACAATCCAGTTCCGTGCAGTCTCCTCCATGAAGAAAGCTTCCCTGACCTGCAGAGAGCATGTGGTTCCTCTGCCAAAAGCTCTTGTTTTAGCTTCATTGTATATTTGAATTTGGTTCATGTTGCCTCCTCACTATTGCTAAGTGATGTGCTCTTAGCATAGAGAGCTGTGGCTGACAAAATTATCAACCAGCAAGAGCAGCTTTCGGGAAAATACTGAATCATAGTTTACAGAATGATAAATGAACCATAATTATTAACAATGATTAAACTTACTGTATTCTCTCAAAACCCTTGTGCATCCGTTTCTGCAATTGGGATATGTCAGGCAGTGGAAATAGGGCACACTTCTCCTCAGACAGTATTTGAATTAAGTTAGAGCTAAGTCATTGATTCTGCTCTTTAAGGTGAATTTCTCTGATTTCATCTAGCATGTCTTTTTCTCACAGGAAGCAGCTTTTCTTAATAAAAACACAATGTTGAGAGCAAAAGAACTGGAGTGTGTAGTAAACACACAGTTTGAGAAAGCTGGAAACAGAAGTGGAACTTCTCCCTCACCCAGACGCCGGTCATCTGTGCATGTACAGCTGAATTTTATTTCTTATGTCACAGATGCATTCTTGAAAAGGAGTTAGCAGTGACTATGAGAAGAAACAGGATATAGGGTATGCTGTGAAGGCAGAAATGTCCGCTGGTGACCGTAGGTTATGTAGGGAGTAAATAACAGCAATGAATCATCTAAGCAGAATAAGCACACACCCTCCTGGCCACCTACCCTCCACATTCTACGTTCCTGAATTTAATAAATTGGAGTGAAAAATGGATTTCTAAATTCTATACCACAATAAAGACAAATCACTCAAGACAAAATGAAAATACAGAAAATCAGAAAACTGAACCTATTTGTTGAGGATCTCAATGATGACTACACATCAGAACTATCTAGGTCTTTCTGAAAAATGTCCTATGCCTGAGGTTCACCCCAAGAGTTTCTGACTCCCAGGTAATTCTAGGATGTAGTGGCGGTTAAGAACCATGGTCTTATGTCTTTTATGATAAATCACTAATTAGCAGTGATGGGCTGATGTATGAGGAAATATGTACTTTCCTTAGTGAGTAGTAACAGAGATTTTTCTGTTTTAATATATTCATGTTCCAAGCAACAAGGAAAAACCCATTATGTACTCTCCCATCAACATAAAGACTTTAAAGAGCAAATTTCACTTGAAAAAAATTCTTTTTAAAAAATGGATAAATGAGTGTATGGAAGGTGGGGGAGAAGGTTGAGGTTGCCCTATCAGAACCTCCTACAGAGTTTTTTTAAGTACAGATTTGTGGCATCATCCTCTCCCCTAAAAGGCCAAGCTGAAACTCACTGGCAGCTCCAGCACATGCGTGATTTTGAAACCTGAGCCACCTTACTAGTTCAACATCCAGTTGTGTTTCTCAGCTAACTCGGGTCTTGTTTGTATCTTCCCTAGAATGCTGAAGCCCTGATGGAAGATGAATAGAAACGAGACAATGCTGTCTGTCCCACAGGTGGCTGGTTAGCTGGCGCACCATCCCGTTTACTCTTGGACTCTGCTCACTTCACCTCTCACTGTGACTTTGCGATGGCTGGGGCTGTGCCAGCCTGCTACCCCTGGACACTTGATGATACCAAGAAGACTAAGGGCCCCTGAAATGTCAGAAATGCTGAATCTGCAGCAAAAGAGATGTTATTGATGCCCTGGGTCCTTGTAATCTCCAAGGATAGGAATCGAGAGGGCTTACCAGACACAGGAGCTAAAAAGGAGAAAAATGTATTTTTGCTTGGGTGCAAGGAAGTCAGTACTGCAAAAGGAAAAGGTGGGCTGCTCCCCAAGGGCAGGATGTGGGTTAGTTTTCTAGGGCCTTTCTATAGACAAGAGTTTTGTCAGGGCGTGAATCGGAGGGGTTGCTCTAGAGCTTGTGCACTGGTTTTACATGCTTCCTCATACATCACAAATCACATGGGCATTTTAAATCTCCACTGCTGGACATGAATGATTTTTAGCATTAATTATGAGTTCAAGTTTAAGTCTAACTGCACATGCAGGACCTCATGGAAGACCCTAGCCCCCTAAAGCAGGAACCTGTAGTTACTAGTTTCTTGGATCTTTTGTTATTGATCAGCTGGATGTTGGGTAAGGTGCAGCATGAGTAAGGGGCTTTTGTTCTTTTTCTCAAAAGCACCTCAAAACAGGAAATCGGCCAGCCTGTCTGTCTCAGGAAGACCAATAGGTGTGAATTCATCTTTGACCAATATTTCCTAGGCTCCAAGTCAATGTAGATTTACACCCCAAAATCTTCATCTCTTCAATGGATTAGGAGGTAATCTAATGATTCACAAATTGAACTTAATTTGTCTACTGAGTGACGTTGAAGAGAACTCTAAGTGGTTTTTCCAGTAGGTTTATCTGCTAGAGCGGATGAAATCTGTTCTTATTCATTGCAGGCCTCCTGAGATCCTAGTTTCTAAATTTTTAGCAGGCTCTTCACCTCTCTGTCGCAGGGTGTGAAGTGTCTTCCCTGTACTCACAATAGCTATTGATTGATTGTTTGGTCATTTACATACACAAATAACACTGTTTTCTTCCTCAGCGACAAGGAACTCCCTGATTCCTATCTGATAGTTCGCAGAGATGTAGTGAGTAAGTACAAGCAAGTCTTCAACAAAATTTCTTGCAAATACTCTGTAGGTCAAGTCCTCGTTTAATCAACCAGGAAAGTACAGTGTCTATGTTAGATTTTCAATCTATCAACATGCTATAGCTTTATTTGATGAAAAATGTTCCATGCTGTGTGACCATTAAAATATGAATTATAGGTAATCATCTCATCAGAGATGAATTCTTCACATTTAAAAAATATGAATCCTACCTTAAGGAAAGCTTCTATTTTCAAAGTGGAATCTTTCTAAATACCCTTGAAACTGGAGTTATTTTCAAGTGCCCTAGAGAAAGCAAACAGCTGTTGAATCCTACACAGAACTAAGGGTTCAAAAATCAGTGCTGAGACTTTCCATTTAGCCCAGCAGGGCCACCCAAGTGACATTTCTGGGGAACAGAATCAACTTCAGTAAATTAGCAAACATGCACCACAAATGGAAATATTCAATTGAATATTTATAAGAAATAAAAAATTGAAGGTGTATTGAAAAGAGAATCACTTTTTATTGTTGAAATGTCTAATGCTTCAAGCTAATAGTTTAAACTGAAAATCAGGGTGTTATTGGGATGGGAGCGTAATTAACATTTTATGAGTAACTGTGGTGTTGTTTGTTATTTTTAAAGGAAAATGAAAAGCAAATACTTCCCAAGTGCACGTTGTTTATTTCAGTTCCCAGCGGGGCGGAGATTTTAATGGTGCTTGCTGGTATAATGGAAAGAGCACTGAACTAGGAGTCAGGAAACCCGAGTTTGGCCAGTGATCTCTTGGCTTTGATTTTCTGCTCCGTAAAGTGAGAGAGGTCTTGGCTAGTTGTTTCTGGCACACGTCTGGCCACATGACATGCCCCTTCCTCAAAGATTATGGGAGACCCGCTTCTGGAGTGCTGAGGTTAGATCTCACAAGCTCATCATTTAGCTTACATGAAACTAACAGATGGGTCAAAACATTGAAAGATTAGCAGTGTTTATTCTAAGGAAGAAAGGGAAGGACAGTTGCAGGAAATCATGGAAGCTGAGATGTCATATTAAAAGAAGCAATAGAAAGAATCTTTGAGCCCAGGTTATCAAAGACACAGGTATCTCCATTGTGCAATTGTGAAAGAGAGATACAGCATGATTTGAAAGTTTCTGATGTGACTCAAGAATGCCTACAAGGAGGCAAGTAAGAGGCACTGCTGTTTGCACTGACTCCCTCTCACCCAGTGCATCTCTGCTTGGTCAGTTTTAAATGCCACAGTTTAGTGGCTAAAACCTAATTGAATTGTGTATTCTAACACTATGTCCTAGAAACTGGTGAATCTGTATTTGTTCCCGATTTCTGTATCTGTTAATGCCACTACCATTCTCTTTATACCCTGTTTTATTAGGTTGATGCAAAAGTGATGGCGGTTTTTGCCATTAATCAAAGCCCATGTCCAGTTATGACCTCGCTTGTCAATTCCTTTATATTTCGTCTCAGATTTATCTCAGTCATTCACCTCCCATAGCCACTTCCTGATCACAATCATCTAAATTACAGCAATGCCCTTTTGCCTAGTCTCTGCGTCTCCATTTTATTTCTTCTTCAACTCTTCCTTTAGCACTTCTCAAATTAACCTTTCTGTCTCACCATTCTCATCCTGTTATTCACTGTCACAGAATCATATACTTTTGGTTAATTGTCTCTATAATGGCTTCAAAATTCCTCGGAGTTGGAAGGTTCTCAATAATTCAAGCCCACTTAGCATTAGAAATTATTTTATTCTGTTTTTCTGTTTGTATCCTAGGATTGAGCCAAACTAGAATTGCTCCCATATCATGTGAGTGAGCCCACGCTGCTTTTATCTGATTTTGTCCTGCTCTTTCACATTTTCTATTGAATATCTATTTTCATTTACTGAAAGAATAGCAGAAGAAGTGAAACTACATAATCCTATTTCCCAGCACAATTATTTCAATTTTTATGTAGGACTTTTACATATGTGTATGTATTTTCATAAATGCAGCCAATTTTATGTGTACTTTTGCATTCTCACTATAAGCCCTTTTCATTTGGCTACATAATTTTCATTTTGAATAGTTGCATAATTTTCCATACAGCAGCTGTGCCATAATTCAGGCAAACATTTTTCTATTGATGGCCATTCTGGTTGTTTCTAATTTTTAGCTATTACAAGGAGTACTGCAAATTTTAGCTGCTATAAATAATGCTGCAATTAATAGCTGCATGTATAACATTCTGTTTGGGGTTTATTACCTTTGGATAACTTTCCAGGAGTGGATATTACTGGGCCAAAGATATAAAATTTTTATGGCTTTTTGATGTACATTGACAAATTATTTTCCAAAAAGGTTATACCAATTTATACTGCCACCAGTAATGTATATGAGTGTACTATTTTTCCTACAAACTTGCTGACTCAAAACAGAACTATACCTTGGTAACATATTAATTTTTCATATTTTTAGAACATGTGTTAGGAAATGTAATGTTGAAAGTTTAAGTATTGCATTTTCTTATGTATTGAATTGTCTGTTTACATTATTTGCTGGCTGAATTTGTAAATTTCAAAAGGTCATAGGCCATGTTAGTCTTCTTTCCACTTAGTAGCACAGCTCAGCACTGTTTGTGGTGCATAGAGTATTCAATATGTATTTTTGCTGCAAATAAATATGTATTTATCTTTTGAGGTTTTAATATTTTTTACCAAGCCAGATGAGCTCTTCACAGACTTATGAGTATTAAGTATTAACCATAAGGTAAATATTTTTATTCTAGTAAATTTTGCTTTAGAAGACACAAAAGTTATAATAGAAACTGTTGCTATATTATTTGTGCTTTCTTATATTGTCTTAAAACCTAAAAGTTGTGCTTTGTAGAGATGCTAATGTGTACATTCAAATTTTTATTTATTTTTCTATTTTTTGTTATCGAGTTTTTGGGGGAGGTTAATTCTAACTATTCTTGAATCAAGACCCATCCTCAATCCTTCTTTCAGGTTCTGTCCAAGTGCTGGGTTATTTACCTGAAACTATAGTTACTGATGGCTTAGATCTGAAGCTTTTGGGTTGGATCCCACCTGGAGCCTTAGCTTTGCTTCTGTATGTAGGAACATTTTTCCTAGGCAGGAGGGATTTAAATTAATCCAGCTAACACTTTGAAATTCAGGATTAAGTCACCATTGCTGCTATTTTAGCCATAAACCTTTATTTCAGCTATAATAACAGAGCTTCTGCTATGGTCCCATGCTGGGTACCTGATATTTTAATATGATTATTTTGTTGGAGGGACATTTTGATAGGGATATTTTTACATGGCCTAGAAAAATGAATTACTAAATTTTAGGTGCATTTCAATTATCAAGAAAGAGTGTTTCACAGACACTTCCAGCCCATCCTTAAGCCTCATTCCATCTATCCATCACGTCACTGATCCCTGACCCTCCCCAATTGTGAACATCACAGCAAAATCAAAGTAAAGGTTAGATTTAAAAATCCAACCTGTTCAAGGTCTATCATAGTCTTAGTAATTGAATTTCTGTTTTCTGTTTCCAACTTTGAAATACTTTTAGTATTATAACTCATCTGTATTAGTCAGGGTTCTCTAGAAAAAAAAAACAGAACGAATAGGATACACATAGATATGTAAGAAAAGACTTGCTACAGGAATTGACTCATACAATTATGGAAGCTGAGAAGTCCCACAGAATGCTGTCTTCAAGGTGGAAAACAGGAAAGTCAGTGGTGTAATTCAGTCTGGGTTTGAAGATCTAAGAGTCAGAGAGACAGATAGTGTCGCTCTCAGTCTGAGGAGGAAAGTCTGAGAAATGAGGGAGGGTAGGAGGTCCTAGGAGGAAGGGGTTTGGTATAAGTCCTGGAGTCCAAAGACCTGAGAACCAAGAGCTCTGATGTCTGAGGGTAGAAGATGAATACTCCAGCTCAAGAAGAGAGAACATTCACCCTTCCAAGGCCTTTTTGTTCTGATACCTTCCCATACTGGTGAAGTGGTGGGGGGCTTCTTTACTCTGTCTACTGAGTCAAATGCTCATCTCTTCTGGAGACAACTCACAGAGACATCCAGAAATAATACCTTGCTAGCTATCTGGGCATCCCTTAGCCCAGCTAAGCAGACACATGAAGTTAACCATCGCCCCACTTTGGTATAAGAGGCTCTTCAGATTCTGGTCCATGCCCCTCCCTATAAAGCTTCTCTAGTGCAATTGCCCACTGATGGCTTTAAAGGGTGCCCTTTCCTGAGTTCATGCTACAGGGATCTAACTGGGAAGGTTCTCTGGCACTGTGTCTTGGATATTTCTGCCTGACATTTCTAGCCTCTCCACCAGAACCTCCCTGCTGCTTCTTTCATTGTACCAGTCCATTGTCATGTCTAGTTTTTGCTGATCTGCCAGGATAGCAACTTCATGCTGAGACATAGCTGCCTCTTTTTGGAAGCCTTCCTTGTAGCGGCCCCAGTCCATGGCATCACTCCTATTCTGCCCTCCAAGGAGCCTCAAAACCCCCGGTTAATTCCCATTCTTCCCAAGCTCCATAGCACTTACCTAACTTGTATTCTATTAAAGCTCTTTGTATTATGCTTAGCTGATCTCCGATACATGACCAAGTCCTAGAGAGTAAGCGCCGTGCTATTTCACATTCTCTTCAGTCACATTGTCTCGTCTATGTTCTCATACAGAACATTTAAGAGAAAACAAAAGCTTTAATTTTGTCCCACCATTCTTCTCTGGCCCTTCTTTGTTCTTCAAAACTCCTCTGCTTTAGTCAAATATAGTTACTAAATCCTTCTACATCTTAGTTTATATTGATTGTCCAACAGAGGGGAAAAAACACACCAAAACGACAAATGAATAAACAAATAAAAATGACTTCTTTTCTCTTTCTGTAAATCACATGCTTCTTCCCAAATATCTCGTGTCTCACTTCTCTGTGAGGCATTCCCCCACCTAACCTTATGGTGCTTAGCTGTTTCCCCATTTGGCAATTCCTCTCTCCTATTACATTTAGGCTTTATGTATCAGCTAGCCCTCCCTTTACCCCTTGCTCTCTGAACCTAGTATGCATAGGTAGATGAAAGGAAAAAAACCTCATGAAAGTGATGCCGATGAGCTAAGGTTTTTGGTTATTTTTACTTGTTTTTTTTTCTTTTGAATTTTTTGTTTGGCTTTATTTGTAGTGGTCGTGATGAATTTCCATTGGTCCATTCACACTGCCTCATACTGGTTCTATAGTTAAGAATTTGCAAAATAGCTGCATGGAAGTAGGGGTGCATGCTTTGCTCATGGGTGGGGAAGTCAACTCACCCACACAAAAACAAAAAACTGAAAAAAAAAATGAAAAACAGTTATCCCCAGTTGACAAAACCATGTTTTCTACCAAGAAAGATTCTCATCCGTTAACATAACATCTGTTTTATGCATTTCACAGAAGCCTCAATTGCAAACAATGGACAACCCACTGAGTTTTGTTTCTGTGCAAATATTGATCAAAGATTCAGATATATAAAATATTTTACTTATTGTGCTGATATCATGTGCAGATAGGCATTAGATATTATTATCTATCCAACATAGATGTTCTGCTGATCTAGCTACTATCAGCGATATTACTGCGGCTATATAGATCAAAACAAGCATTGCAATATTTTCCATGCTATGTGCACAGCCTACACAGGAAAGAAAATGGGGACAGCTTACAAAGTATAGGCACATTGTTCTGTAACCGGTTCCCATAGTGCCAGCATTATCAAAATGAGATAATGCCTTCACAGTAAAACAAAATTTCAGATAAACAGACAAAACAGAAACTGAGTCACAGAGTTGAAATAGAGATTTTATTTTTATCCAAATATCTACCCTGGGTCTCAGGTGACAGGTTAGATAGAAGGGAAACAGCAATTTTGTACCATACTTCTACTAGTGAAATGGCTGTGTGGTCCTGAACATTTATCACATATTGCCAAGAAGGAAGGTTTTATGACAATAGAAAGACTGGAACTAACCAAACCGCAGGTAGTGAGTGCCAGCTGCAGAGGCCAACCTGAACAACGGACTCGATCTTTACACACATCGAATTTGTCTTTTAAATAATACATTCAGGCACTTGGTCTTGTGCTTTCAAATTCTTGTTATGTTGTTTCCTATTTATTATGATCAAATTTATATTTATTAAGTAACAGCTCATCATCTATGATAAAAACTTTGAAATCATTTTAATCTTATTTGTCACATATGCTATAAAATAAGGTAGTTGCATCACCAGCCTTACTCAAAAAGAGGGAAAGCTGGAAATATGAGTGTTGGAGCAACAAGCATAAGAGAACACTGGAAACTGGCAGAGCTGAAATGCAAAGCCACACCTCTGACTCCCTGCCCAGTTCCTTCAGGTTAAACTGTACTGCTTTTTTTCTGGATAAATGCTTAAACCGTTTATCCCAGTCTCCCACAAAAAAAAAAAACTAAACTCACTGTGGAATTTTCACATATTCCTCTTCTTAGAACATTGGTGTCTTCTTTTGCTGAATGAGTTTCTTTAGGAATTAACATTTACGTCTTCCAGACAAGACACTCCAGGGTGTGTATTACAGACGAGCAATGATGTGCCTTGGCAGTTAATGGCACTCTGTCAAAACTACCAGGGCATGTCTTTATTAGGTCATAATGCCCACCCTGGAGTGTCTTACAGCTTCATTGTTCCCTCTTCCACTCCAGAAATTAGCAAAAGACATATTTTAACTCATGCTTCTGCTTTGGTAATGAGCTCAGAACGGATGAACACATGTGTGCTGCCTGTTCTGCCTAGCACACATGTATTCAGAAGTAAATGCAGGTCACATAACCCCCAATTCCAGCTTCCATATTTTGCTACACAAAGTTTGGCATGGCTTGAATACCTCTGAAGGTAAAAATCTAGTATACAACATCTGTCTAAATATTCAGACGCTGAAAACTCATGAGGCCTCCCCTTCTGCCGATGTCCTTAACACTTACCTCTTGATTTATCTGTTTTTCTGCTAGAAATATCCACCAAAAGAGTAACATTTTGGTGGAATATTTTAGACTAGATTCCAGAATAGATTATTTTCAGTATTTTGAATACATATTAATAACTAGTTGTGGTCTTAAGAATTATTTAAGCTTAGGTATTTTACCCATATTCACCAAAACTCTTTCATCAAAATGGAAAATTCATTATGTGCCTTCAGCTGATTCTTCTACCATCAAGTCACACTCTCCTTACAATAATCCTCAAAATGACAAGAAAAATGAATGAGAAGTTACAAGAAGTAGCTGACATAGGCATGTGTGGTTCTAAAGTATGGCTGCCTAGTAATAATCCCTGTATTGGCTGTGGAAACGAGCATGAAATCAGGCTCCAGATCAATGAGCCAAACACTGCCAGGGAGCTATCTAAAGGACACAGGTCTTGGAAAGTTTGTGGTGGAGAAAAATTGGTTTCAGATGGAGTTGCGTAGTCTTGTGTCTTACCTCCAGAATGATAAATACCATATAACCAAAAAACAGATTGACTTAGTAATTTTAAAACTTCCCACAAAGCTTGACGCCCAGATGGCTTCATTGGTAATTTCTACTAAACATTTAAAGAATTAAGACCAATTATTCATAAGCTATTCCAAAGTATAGAAATGGAGGAAGCATTTCTAAACTCACTCTATGTTACCTATATGACCCTGATACCAAAATGAGACAAAGCTAGGAATCAAAGGAAATTGACTTAATCTGATAAAGGCCATCTATGAAAAACCCACGGCTAATCTCATACTGAATGGTGAGAGACCGAATAATTTTCTCATCAGATCAGGAACAAAACAAGGATATATATTGTCACCATTTCTGCCCTGGCAATGAACAATCCAAAAATGAAACTAAGGAAACCATGTCATTGACAATAGCATCAAAAATAATAAAATACTTAAGAATGAATTTAACAGAGAGTACAATACTTACAGTTTTGAAAAATATAAAACATTGCTGGAAGAAAATGAAGAATATCTAACAGAAGAAAAGATACCCATATTTATGGATTGAAAGACTTAATATCAGATTTATCTACAGATTTAACACAATTTCTATCTAATTACCAGCTGGGGTTTTTTTGGGGGGCAGAAATTGACAAGCTAATTCTAAATTCGTGTAGAAACACAGAGGAGCCAGAATATCCAAAGCAATCTTGAAAAGAAGAACAAGTTTGGAGTACTCATAGTTTCCTACCTTACATTTACTAGAGAGCTACAGTAAGCAAGACACTGTGCCGCTGACATAAGGATAGGCATATCAATTGATGAGGCAACATTGGGAGTTCTGAAATAAACATATACATTTATGGCTAACTGATTTTCAACAAGTATGCCAAGATAATTCAGTAGGGGAAAATAATCTTTTCAACAAATGAAGCCAGGGACAAGAAGATATTTGCATGCAAAAGAGTGAAGTTGAATTTCTACCCTACACCATCCATAAAAATTAATTGAAAAAATGTTTAAATCTCAATAAAAAGCTCAAAGTATAAACTCTCATAAGAAAGCAAATGAAACAATCTTCTTGACCTTGAGTTAAGCAATAGCTTCTTAGACATAATACCAAAAGCTCAAGCGACAAAAGAAACTATAGGTAAGTTATACTTCATCAAAGTTAAAGTTTTAGTGCTTCAAAGGACACAATCAAGGAAGGAAAAAGACCCAAGGAATGGAGGAAAATATCTTTAAATCACATAACTAATGACAAAAGATTAGTTTCCAGAATGTATGAAGAACTCTTACAACTCACTAATAAAAAGACAACTAACTTAAAAATGGTGAAAAGACCAGAATATACGTTTCTTCAAAGAAAATGGACAAATGATCAAATGATCTAGAAACACAGGAAAAGATCATCAACATCATTATTCATTAGGGAAATACATATCAAAATAAGACATACAAAGAGATACTACTTTGAATCTACTAGGATGGTTAAAATTAGAAAGACAGGCACTAAAATAAAAAAGACGATACAAAATGTTGGTAGGGGTATGGAGAAATTGGAACTACATATTACATGTCCATATATGCAAACTATGAACTATACATATAGGTCCAAATGTAAAATGATGCAGCCACTTTGGAAAAGAGTTTAGTAATTTATCAAAATCTTAAGCATAAATTGATTATTTGACCCAGCAACATCACTACAAAGTATATACCCCAAATAAACAAAAAGATGTGTTCAAAAAACCTGTATGTGAATGTTCAAAACAGCATTATTCATAATAGCCAGTAAGAAAATAAGCAAAGTCAACTCACTGATGAATGAATACATGTAAGTGAATAGCCACACAATGTAACATTATATAATAATAAAAAGAAATGAAATACTGATGCATACTACAACTTGGATGAACCTTGAAAACGTGCTAAATAAAAGAAGGTAGTCACAAAAGAATGTATTACATACCATATGATTTCTTTTGATGAAATGCTTAGAATTGGCAAACCTAGAAAGACAGAAAATAGGTTTGAGCTTGCCTAAGGGTAGAAGGCTAGGGTATAGGAAGTGACTGCTATTAGGTTCAGAGCTGCTTTGGGGGTGATGCAAATGTCTTAAATTTGATTGTGGTGATGCAATATATTTGTAAACATACTAAAACTACTCATTTGTATATTTTAAATGGGTAAGTTTTATGGCACATAAATTATATCTCAGTAAAGTTTGAAAAAACGAAACGGTGAAACAGGAGTGTAATGAAATCACAGAATAGCAGCAGTATAAAGGCCTAGAAATTAAAAACAGGCATATCGTTCTGAAAATAACAGGAAATGATTATAAACACTAGGAAAACAAATAGCTGTAGATGAAAGATAATGATCAAAATATGTTGAAATCTAAGCTATAAGTTTTAATAACAATAAATTTAGGAAAGATAATTCATTTAACCTTGACACTTCTAACATTTTTATTCAAAGTACTAAGCCCAATGAGGTGGGGTTTTAGTTTTCTCTAAGTGGCCAAACATGAGTCTATAATAAATAATACTTAGATAGTTATATTATAACTTTGTAAGTTATGTCAGTTTCCAGTTTATAGAATTAATCCATAGCCAGGCACAGAAGACTTAACTGTGGGTTCAGACTACATTGTGAATGCATAAAATTGGACACTATGGGCATTACTTTCCTTAGTCTTACATAGGAGAGAATCAAGAGGCCCCTGTTGTTTACATATGAGGAAACAGAAGAATAATTATATATTTTTTAAATTTAAAAGCAAGCAAAAGAAGAATTGAAACTGATTTTTGATAATCAACAAAATTTAAGATGGTTTGAATGGAAGGAGGGGATATTTATTTGCTACCTAAAGCTTATAAAACAAGAAATTGAGGTAAAATCCATATTATTTATGATTATAAAGTTTGAAATAGATAAAAAAAAATTTTTAAATACTTGCCTCTGGAAAGTGCAATGGGGTGAGGGATGAGTAAGTGTACTTTCCATGTTTTGAAATTATGTGACATTAGAGGCTTTAAGGATCATGAATGTGTCACTTTTACAAAAGTAAAAGTACCAGAAACAATAATAAATTGAAGTCTTCCAAAACAAATGAGGAAATTATGAGGAATTATTTTAAAGACAAACAAACCAAAGCAAAACAAATCTCAACAGAGAGCTATGGCTGGAGAGGTGCCCAGTCAGGCTGCCACACTTTGCTTTGAGTTTGAGTTCTGAAGAGTTCATCCCTGAGTAGGAACTTATTTAAGTTGGTTTTCATGCTGCTGATAAAGACATACCCCAGACTGGGAAGAAAAAGAGGTTGAATTGTACTTGTAAGTCCAATTCTATATGGCTGGGGAGGCCTCAGATTCATGGTGGGAGGCAAAAGGCACTTTTTACATGGTGGCGGCAAGAGAAAAATGAAGAAGAAAAGCGGAAACCCCTGATGAATCCATCAGATCTCGTGAGACTTACTCCCCATCACAAGAATAGCACAGGAAAGACTGACCCCATGATTCAATTACCTCCTGCTGGGTCCCTCCCACAACACATGAGAATTCTAGGAGATACAATTTGAGTTGAGATTTGGGTGGGGACACAGCCAAATCACATCAGAACTCTAGGGAAAAGGTACTATACTCTAGGGTGGCAGAGAGTCTCATTAGAGCATTTTTTTTTTAACACAGCCACACAGCAATGAGGTTTCCATGCATTGCCCTCTGCAGAACTGATCTTTGGGGAATCCTGCAGGCATCCACATAAGGAACAGCATGAAGAAGCTAGATTCTGCAATCCTCCAGCTCGCTCTGTATTCAGCCCACAGAGAATTCACCTCTCATTGAGATTCTCCTCTCATCAAGGTTATCAGTCCAGCAGTCAATAGCACCGAACCCTTTTATCAGCCCCACTTGGTAATTATAAAATATTTGCAATTATACAATATGCTAATTCTTAGACGGCTACAAACAGCTTAATCAATTGAGTGCATTTTATTATTTCTAGTCTAAACATTATGGACTCACATGAAGTCTCTGAGATCAGTAAATTATTCTAGATTGTTAAACTGCTGCCAAGCCAATCAGAAATTTTATTTGAATTTATTAGGCTTGCTACATTATTTAGCCAGCAAGATTGAGAAAAACAACAGAAACAAAGAGGCATTCCTGGAGTCACACTGTGACGCTTGATCAGTTCCTGTGAATTACAAGGGGGAAAGCCATCAAAATTCAGGAAAATCAGAATTCACCTGAAACCTTTACTGTCAAGTTGAAATTAATGTTAAGCTAGGTTCTTGAGGCATGTGTACTTCTTAAAAGCATGATTCCTCTGTCATGATGTGTCTGTGTGTGTGCATGCATGCAGGTGTGTGGCAGGTGACTAACATCTATGTTGTAGTGTATAGGTGTGTATATGCATATGTGGTGTATGTATCTCCAACTGTGCTACAGAGAAATAAATAACTATACATATTTTTTCATACGCAGAAGGACCAACCACACTTGAACATCCCAAAACAGAGCAAGAGAGGAAGTACTCTGCCAGTATTTATATCTAAATATATTCAACAAGAACCATATATTCCCAGACATAAGGCAAGGCTTCTATCCACCCCAAAATGCATCCCTTCCATGTAGTCAAATTTTGACAAGCTTTTATACCACTGACTTGATTTTTTAACAGCTAAATACCCTTTAAAGAAAACAAGTTACCATAAAACCTCCTCAAATAATGCTAGTTTTGGATGCTGAGAGAGATCTCCTGATTAAAAAGGTTTAAAATATTAAAAGAAGATAAGCTTAATGGAGATTTAGCCATTATACTTGGAGGTATAATTGTCTAGTTTCTAGGGCTAGATATTGTTTTAATAAGTTAATTAAACACCCCTGTTAAAATAATATACTCAGTGTTATTATTGTGTGGATCATGAACCTGTTCTTGTAGCACGAGTGAAAACGTTTCCTAATGTTCAAATGAAGGTTTTTGTAACCTGAGATGTAACTTCTAGTGTCAGCATCGTACCTAGATTAAGAATATGCTTTATTTTAAAAACTGCACTTTGAAGTGAAGTTGATGTGCCCTGAAGCAATGCTTCTCAAACTTGAATGTGCATACTTATCTCCTAGGGATCATGTTAAAAATGAAGATCTCCACTGGGGGCTAGGAGTTTTCATGTCAGTGCTGCTGGTCTCGAGACCTCACTGTGAATAGGAGAACCCTGTTAGGTGACTCAAAATCATTTAATGAAGATGAAGACATTGATCAATGGTGTGAAACATGCAGGTGAAGAGCTGGGATAAATGTTGTCACGTAAAGAACTAGAAAGCAGCCATGCACACACACATAACCTAATGTGCAAATTTTAAATACGCAAATGTGAGTAACTGGATAAACAATTTAAGAAAACATTTGACCATTCCATCCGTGTTTCTACATGTTATATATATTTAAGTCTCCGAACATATTTTTCTTTGGGATACAGACAGACTGCTTTCTATTCATGGTCATCTATATGGCATTTCTCTTGATAATTTTTTGCTCTGTTTAGCAGAGTTGAGAGACATAGCCAAATTAGAATTTTTTTGAAGATCAGTTTTTTGAACTGGAAAAACATGGGAATGTGTAGATTTATTTTGATCAATGATTGAATAGAATAGCATGCTGAATTGACTCATCTCTACCACATGATGAAAAAAACTAGCTTAGGCCAGGCGTGGTGGCTCCCTCCTGTAATCTCAGCACTTTGGGAGGCTGAGGCAGGCCGATCACCTGAAGATGGGAGTTTGAGACCCCTGACCAACATGGAGAGGCCTCATCTCTATTAAAAATACAAAATTATTCAGGCGTAGTGGTGCATGCCTGTAATCCCAGCTATTCAGGAGACTGAGGCAGGAGAATCGCTCCAACCCAGGAGGCAGAAGTTGCAGTGAACTGAGATCACACCATTGCACTCCAGCCTGAGCAACAAGAGTGAAATTCCATCTCAAAAATAAACAAACAAACAAACATGCCTATGTAATACAGGGTAGGCCATATTTAAAAAAACAATTGTACACAGAAGGAAAAGAGGAGAAAGAAACGATTCCTACCGCTAAGCTGTGTAACCTTAGAACCAGAACTCAAATAGGAGAGAGGCTTGTGTCTCAGAAGAAAAAGCTGTGATAACAAATGCATTTTTTAAGGGTGGCAAATAAATATGAAAATAATAGACCAGTTAAAGCTAAATAAAAATAAGGTAAAATAAGCATGTTTTTAGTTAAATTCAAAAGGTTTTCTTGTTTTAATTATCTCTATTATTTTGCAACTATAGACACAAAGTTAAGCTGCCCTCAGAAATGTCTTTCCCCATTGGGTCTCTATTTTGTTCCAGGAAGGGGTTTCCAAGGGCATCTTCTTTACATATCTTCTGAACAATTTCACGAGGTAGAACAGCACATATTATTGCTCTGGTAACTACCCAAGAACTTAACTCTGCTTCTACATGCAAAAAGTAAAATAGATGTGTGAATGTAATTGATGACAATTCTTTTCTTCTCAATTGTGAACCAGATTGACTGATCAAGCTATAGAAATGAAAATATTAATAAAGATTTATAATACTGTATTTTGCTTCAGCAATGAAACCACGACTCGGCTGCCAAAAGGATCAATAGCCTTATAACACTTGCTTTGTTTTAATATGCACAAAACAATTTATATAAAAATTTTAAATGTCTAGCTTGTTGAAACTGGAATAGACGCAAAGAGCTTCCTAAAAATGAATATAGCTGTACTGCCTGAAGAAAAGAATGCAGACTAACCAAAAAACCAATTAGATTTGGTGGGGCAGGGAATCCAGAAATGAACGTAATGTCATACATATTGTCTTTTTAGAAATAGTCATATAGGCAGGGCACGGTGGCCCAAGCCTGTAATCTCAGCACTTTGGGAGGCCGAGGCAGGCAGATCATGAAGTCAGGAGTTCAAGACCAGACTGGCCAACATGGTGAAACCCTGTCTCTACTAAAAAATACAAAAATTAGCTGGGCATGGTGGCTCATGCCTGTAATCCCAGCTGCTTGGGAGGCTGAGGTAGGAGAATTGCTTGAACCTGAACCCGGGAGGTGGAGGGGTTGCAGTGAGCCAAGATCGCGCTACTGCACTCCAGCCTGGGCTACAGAGTGAGACACCATCTCAAAAAAAAAAAAAAGTGATATCACAATTGGTATTATAAGATATTCTTGACTACAAGAGAAACTACTAGTAATATACTAGTATCTAAAAAGATATCAATGGGTAATTGTTACAAGAAAAAAATACAACAAAATTATTAGAAGAAAAAACACAAATAATAAAAATCAATATGAAAACATTTATTTTCACTGTTAATGAAGAGTAACATTAAAAACAAAAGTGAAATCATTTTTGATCATCATTTACCTTTATATCCAAATGGTAGAGGTATGTTGGTTTACCTTTTTTGAATGTTTGACAATCTGTGTGAAGAGTCTTAAGGATGGATGCACCCTTTGGGTTAGTAATGATGCTTCTAGGAATATATTTTAATAAAGTAATTAGAAATGTAAACAAAATTCATGAACAAACATATTCAGAACAGTTTTTGTTTTTGTTTTTGTTTTTTGAGATGAAGTCTCAAGTGATTCTTATGCCTCAGCCTTCCTAGTAGGTAGGATTGCAGTCACTCACCACCACACCCAGGTAATTTTTGTATTTTTGAGATGACGTTTTGCCATGTTGGCCAGGCTGGTCTCAAACGTCTGACCTCAAGTGATCCACCCACCTTGGCCTCCTAAAGTGTTGGGATTACAGGCAAGAGCCACCTTGCCTGGCCAGGATTCGTTTTTAATAGTGAAAAATTGAGAATAACTCAAATGTCTGACAAATTATAGAGTGCCATGGCCTGTGTGTGTCTCCCCAAAGTTTGTATGTTAAAACTCAGTCACCAATATGATTGTATGAGGAGGTGGGGCCTTTGGGAGGTCATTAGGTAATGAACGGGATAGGCACCCTCATACATGAAGCCCAGCAAAGTCCCACGACCCCTTCTGCCATGTAAGGACACAGCAAGAAGACTAACATCTATGTATGAACCAGGCCCTCACCAGACCCTGAATCTACTGGTTCCTTCATCTTGGACTTCCCAGACTCTAGAAGTGTGAGAAATAAATTTCTGTTGTTTATGAGCCATCTAGTCTATCACATCTTTTTATAGAAGCCCAAACTTCTGAAAAATTTTAATGACATAAGATAGGGACACAAAGAAAACTACATATATAAGTTAAATATTACACATGCATATATGTATTCATAATTACACATTTTATTTAGAAAAAAAGCTGGGTGGAAGCACATCAATCTTTTCTCCTTTTAATTTTATTCTATTTTGTATTTTGCCAGTTTCCCCTCCAAGCCCACTTAAAGGATATTGTACCTTAAGAGTCAGAAGAAAACCCAACAATAAAATTTATTTGAAGTATAGGTTATATAGATTAGAGTTTCCAGAGAAAGTAAAAAAAAAATTAAGATGCGCCCATCACGTGATGAGTCCTAAATTATACCAGTTTGTGCCACACTGTACGCTAGTGCGCCAACATTTTTCAATAATAAGGCTTTTTAGAGGGGCTTCTTTTACAGTAACTTTCAGAATATCATTCAAAAATATTTCAGTTATTCAGTAGCAGATAGTGAATTCATAGGTGAAACATTTATATTTATACATTCATACCAATAGCATTAAAATCATTGATCAATCATCGGGGGAGGCAATGAGAAGAAATTTGTTTTGCATATGTCTTCTTATGTTTTTGCATTCTGATCTCACAGAGCGCTTGTAATGCTGTCCATTAGTCACCATTACCCTCAGGTCTGGCTCTATTGCTGATTGCTTTCAAAAGTCCTGCAGCTGAGAAGACACCCTAGAGAAACATTCTAGTCATGTAGGCACCATAGCTTAAAACCACTTTAAAAAACTTGGCTTCAAATCTAGCTTCCTGGTTTGACTTATAACAAGATGCTTGCAGTGTAATGCCATTGCTTTCGTGAAAGATGGCAAAAGGACTATTAATGACACTAATTAAGATGTGTGAATATCATTTAGATACTCCTTGTTGCTTTCCAAGTACAAGCTATGTTACCTAACACATTAATTGGTAATGATACAATCGCATATCTTTCAACTACAAGGTCAGTTTTTAAAGCAGGGCTTTTATTATTAATGTGCTTTAAGTTTCAACACAGTCCACGTAGAAATTCCATTAACAAACTTTACTGTGCTCCCCTTTAACCTCATTACCGCCACATCCCCTCCCACCCGCTCTGAATATTATGGTATTGTGGGTTGGAACATTTCAAACCTTTATCCGGCCTTCAATATAACTGCTAAAGCATTGTATACACACCCAGAACCTATTTGTTGAACAGACTTTTGCCTTCGACATTTTTAAAGGTGCCCGTTCCCTGGCTTTTTGACCAGCCCAACAAAATCCAAATGCTACTTATTTGAAATCCGCTATTCATCTATCCAGCATATCTGCCCAAAGTAAACTTTACATCTCTAAAGTAAAACTTAGCATAGAAAATAAAAGAATACTAAAGTGTGACCTCTACTAATAGAATACCCCACTTACAGATCTTTAGACATTTAAACGACATGGATTAGTAAAGCTAGAAGAAAATTTTATCCCCATTAGCTTATTTTACAGCAGACAAATATGAAAGCTGAGAAAGTCTAAGGCACTTGACCAGGGTTTCAGCACTAGAAGACAAGTCCTCCTGTTCAGCGTGAGATCTCTGCTTGTAACCAGGCACCCCTCTCCCAGACTGAGCAAGGATTAAGAAAAGCCTGTTGTATCCCAGACCTGTTGCACACCTCCTTCCTATTTGATTTGAGTACACAACATCTAAAATGCCAGTCGGGGAATAGGAACCTACGTTTATGCAGAACTTGGTAGCAGTCAAATGTTCTCTCATTCATAACTTCATACAATTCTCACAATGCCTTACAATTATGTGTTATTCTCTCTACCCATAACTGCATGCTCTATAATTGCATATCTAAAAAGTGTTTTTGGTTGTGGTCACATATGAAAGACTACTTGCTTTAATATAAAACTCTTGAGTATTAATTTCTCCTCTTCCAGATCTCTGTAACAATTCCGTCGTTGTTACCTCACATTTGGAATTGGGGAAGGGAGGTCTCAGGCCTGCCTGATGTGTTTGGAAGTAATGTTTGTTTTCTCCTACGTGACATGGTTTCAGGACATTTTGTCTTTACATTTAAATATCATCTTCATATGTCTTTATGCAAATTTATTTATTTATTTTTTTACTTTTAGCTAGGTTCCTTGGATCTGAAGATATAGGTTGTGATGATTAATATTGAATGTCAACTTAGATTGAAGGCTGCAAAGTATTGTTCCCGGGTTTGTCTGTAGGGGTGTTGCCAAAGGAGATTAACATTTGAGTCAGTGGCCTGGGAAAGGCAGACCCGCCCTCAATCTGGGCAGGCACCATCTAATCAGCTGCCAGTGCAGCTAGAATAAAAGCCGGCAGAAGAACATGGAAAGACTAGACTGGTTTAGTTTTCTGGCTACATTTTTCTCCCGTGCTAGATGCTTCCTGCCCTCGAACATTGGACACCAAGTATTTCAGCTTTGGAACTCGGACAGGCTTCTTTGTAGACGGCCCACCATGAGACCTCACCTTGTGACTGCGTGAGTGGATACTCCTTAATAAACTCCCCTTTATATATATATGTCTATCCTACCAGTTCTTTCCCTCTAGAGAACCCTAATACATAGGTCTTCAATCCAAGAACGTTATCATTGCTTAAAGTTTATTATTACTTGGTTAAGTTTTGTCTTATCCCTTCTTTGAGAACATTAGTTATATTTGGGTTAGCTTTTTTCCTCTAAATTCCATATCTTCATCTTTTCTCGCTACTTTTTAAAATATTTATCCTTTTCTTCTGCATTCCAGGAAAACTCAATATTATGGTTCAGATTAGTGTTTTAATTTTCCACAATATCAGTTCTGTTCTTTCCTGCTCCCAACACTGATTCAAGTTTCATGATTGCTACTCCACCTTAATTCATCCCAGTCATTTTCCTCTCAACACATTCTCTTTTTTATTCTTGTAGTTCCTGATTCATGGAGCTAATACATTTTTCTATCATATTGAAGACATAGAGCAATTTACTACATCTTAACAAGTCTGCTGAAGTCATTTCCACAGATTTTTTTTTCAGAATGATATACCATTTATTTCACACTGTATCTTTCTCTTTTCTTTATCTCAAATGAGGATGCATGTATAGTCCTTGTGTTTGTCAACATCAGGGTGTCTAGATTATCCTCGTTCCTCCTACTGATGATCCAGTCAGGGGTAAATAGGTCCTCTGTGTCTCCAGTTGAAACCTAAAGAATGCACTGATAAGATCACTGCTTAACCCAATTTTCAGTGTCTAGCTCTATGTCCCATATTTCCACACTAAGGATGGGGATCACGGGCATATATTATATGAGAGGGGATGTCCTTCTTGAAGAATCATATTTCATGTGATTATAACTAAATTATGCACACCCTGGCAAAATCATGGTTAGGCAGACATACACAAAAGTTAGGTCAGAATACATTTAAGATGGTATGGACCATAATTTGTTGAAAGGCACTGGATGGTAGTCATTGAGCCAAAAACATGGGAAAATTAAGCCACATTTCAGGTTTCTTTCCATCTTGTCTGCTTTATTCAATATTTATTCCTTGACTCCCATCCTTACTGTGCAACTTAGAGTTGCACTAAGTGACCTCTATCATGCCTTTGAACTCTAAAATTCATAAGTAATTGTGAGAATTGTATGATGTCATGAATGAGAGAACATTTGACTGCTACCAAGCTTCCCTGGATCTAGATACCATTGCCCATCTTTTAAATTTCTCTCTTATCTTTAGACGTGAAGTCTAATACATGGTTTAAAGGGGACTTGCTAATTGAAGGGGCTGCAGATAGTATTCAGGTAACCTCAAAATGTAGCACCTGTGCACAGAAGGGCAGCCAATTCTCAGCTAAATACTTAAGATTCAGAACGCTGGTTCAAGAAGCAGGCAGTGGGGAAGGAAAGAAGCCCCAGCCTGTCTCCTCAGGGGAATGGGTTTGCTTCTTCAAGCAGCAAAATCTCTGAGTGCTGCTGATTATATTTCTCTATTCCTCTCTACAGGTCTGGTTGATGGAATTTTCTTCAAAATTCTGGCATTTTGTGCAACATGAGTTTTGGTGCTCCATTTTCTTGGAGAATTTTCATTTTTTCTGTATCCTCAAAAGTCTTCTGGAAGAAGTAAGAAGAAGCTGCCTCAGAAACTGTGAAACACATGCCACGTTGGTTCTAATTTTAGTCCCAGACCACTCAATTCAGTTGTGCAGATAAATGAATTGTCACAAACTATTTACAGAACCAAATTGAGAACAATCCTCTCTTATCCTTACCTTACCATCCTGGATCAAATCTGCTTGGGAACAAATCTAGTATTAGATATTTCTTCTTTAGTATGAAATCATGTCAATACGTTAACTTTCCACATATATTAATCGAAAGCTTATTCTAATTAAGCAATAGCTACAAATTAAAGGAATTGAAAGCGTCACTGCACAGGCAGAGGAGGTTTTCTTCTAAGCTGAAACCCTGTGGGAATCATAACCCGGATGATATAACAGGCAGCTTGGCTTTCCTGCTAGGAAACCCGGATCTGTCATTTTTATGGAGTAGGACACTTTATCCTCATGACTGCATTTTAATCTCTCTTTTATTCTGATTGTAGGTAACAAAATAAATACAAAACAAATCCATAAACAATATTGGAAAAAGCGGTGCATTTTTCTGAATTTCAACAAAGCATGTGGTCAGATCTCTCAAGTTATTCCAAGGACAGAGTGATCCAGGATGAGTACTTAGGTGGATTACTGCCCACATCTTCAGCCATAAGCAATTAGCAGTCAGCCCAGCACTGGGCACCAGGGTCCCTGGGATGATGGCAGAGGAAGGCATGATTTTCCAGATTGATGGATATCATGTCATTGGGAGGAATGAGAAATGAATTAAATGATGTTGTCACAATCTTCACATTTTTTACAGATGAAATCCAAACCGATCATTGTAAACTGCACAAGCATGGTGGAGAAGGGACACTAAAACATCATTTGGTCAAGTAGTTAGGGGTTGATAAGCTGAAGTCTCACCATATGTTGACCTTGTTAAGAGATGGCCAACACAAATGAAAAACCAAGCATGTATAGCGTCTAGGAAAAAGAGATGACGATCTTTCACTCTCCTCAGCTCAGATCTCAGCAGGAACTTTGGGCTTCACCTGGGTGCCATTTAGAACAGTGAGGAATTGGAACACATCTGAGTGAGGGTAAGCAGAATGTAAAACCCTAGAAACTGGCATGGTGTGGAACAGGGGAAGGTCCATCATACTCAGACAGCCATTTGTAAAGGATGTTACTGCTCAGACCCATGCTTAGTAGAGAGTTGCACTAAGTGACCTCTATGATGCTTGTAAATTCTAAAATTCTAAGACTTTGGAATTATTGATTGAATAGTATTTTCTTCACTCTCCCTTCTGTCGAATAGTTTGCCTTGAAGAGAAAACACAGTAGCAAAAATGTCCAAATCATATTTTTTAAGGTATATTCATTCCTACAAAGTTGTCCAACTGGAGGGTAGGATAAGAAAAACACAGTAAGTGTCCAGAATTTACTGGTTACAGAATTGCTAACTGTAGAGGACTATTTCTATTTGTTTGGTTATTTTTTTTCTAGGAAGGAAAATTTTATATTTCCAAGGTGTTTCAAAAAAGAAAGAACAATATATCACTCAACTTCTCTTCTCCTTTATTCCATCATAATAATAAAGAACTAACCCCTAATTCAAAGAATATTGTGTGGATGATGCACTTTTTCAACATTCTACAATTCAAAAAGATGTTGATATCAACATTTTAAATGCAGAAAAGCTGAGAACTGCCAAAACAAAAACACAACAAAAATAAACAAACAAAAATTTCTCCATGGCATCTTTCTCAGCTTGGGAAATGTTTTTGCACATCTACTATTAAATAATTGCTCCTGATAATATGGTATTCTGGTTATATTCAGTGAGTTTGTTTGTTTTCCAGAGTTAACAATCATGTCTTTATCTTTAATCTTACATAGCTCAAACGAATGAGAAATTCCTGTTTCTATAGGTCTTCAGTGATGCTCCACCAATCCCAAATGTTGGAAAAAACTCTTTATAACGAGTGAGCCAAATCACTCGTGCTTTTGTTTGAACCCATGTTCTCCTTCTGAATTCTCATCAAAGACGGTGAACTACACATAACAGAGCTCTATGAAGCAGATCTTCACAGACTCGGCTGTTGGGAAGAAGATTGCCTGCTTTACCAGGGAATGGAAGGGACAGAGTCGGCAGATTCTCTGTTGCAAGTGCTCAGGTGGGAAGCAATCTTTAAGATTATCTAAGACAATTTCACTTCACCTCCATTGCAGGCAGACTAGCGCTCCCCTAAAGCTGTCTACTTCCGAGCCCTCCAAACCTGTGAATAGGTTGCCTTACATGTACTAGGACTTGGCAGAAGTGATTTAGAGCATGACCTTGGGAGGGATAAGTTATCCTACATCATTCAGATAGGCGCCACCTGATCACATTAAACCCTAAACACAAAGAACTGTTTCCAATTGTGATCACAGGTTAGAGAGGTGCTGAGCTGTTGGCTTTGAAGATGAAGAAAGGGGCACACAAGCCAAAGAATGTGAGCAGCCTCTAGAAGCCAGAAAGGCCTCCGGAGGCAGTGTATCCACTGTCCACATCTTCATTTTAGCCCCAAGAGACCTGTGTCAGACTTCTGACCTCCAGGGCTATAAAGATCATAAATCAGCATTGTTTTATACCTTGAAGGTTTTGGCAATTCATACTGCAGCAATAGAACAAACAAACAAAAGGAAAGAAAGAAAAGAAGAATATGGAACCCAAACGATTTGCCTCAATAGCTGCAACCTGAAGCTTGAACTCACACCTTCTAATGCCCAATCCATATACCTTTTCCATTTAGTGATTCTGGCTTCCTAATTTTTTTTAATACTTGAAAGAGGAGAATAATCAGCTTCTACTTCTCCTTAATTATTCTAACTAAAATGGATTTTTCAAGGCATCATTTTATACAAAATTTTCTTCTGCTAACAAATAATTGAATGTATGATTTGTAGAATACAGTATTACTTGAAAGTAGCCATTGTTTGTTTCACTCTGAAAACCATAAAGCGTAGGACTGACGACGGCTCTTTGCTTTCCCCTTCTCCTTGTTCTTTAGCACGTTTTTTTCAACCTGCTGTATTCCAACTACTTGTTTTTAGACCTCTCATCTCCACTCTGTCATGAATTCTCAAAGAGGAAGCATCAACACTAATTTCTCTATGTATTTCAGGGTCTAGAACAATTTCTGATATACAGGACTACTTAATAAATGCTAAATAAATGAACAAATATAGTATTTACTCATTTAGCAGACACTTATTCAATATTTAATTCCTCTTCCCCCTATGTCCCCATACGCTACACAGAGAGAATCTATAAATAATTAAGAAATACCCACTGTTTATCAAGAACAAGTAGCCCCGTGTGTCCGACAAGTACTTTAGCAAATCCCAAGTATCAAAATGCTAATTGAGTAAGCTTTGTGAGATTAGAAAACAATCACAAAACTCAGAGACAGAAAATACACATTCTACCGGGAACTAAAGGTCTCTTTAGGTTAGTGCTAACCCTGGAATAAGCAGCTAATATTTATTTTATTTTGTTTTAATTTCTATACATTTATGGGGTACAGGTGTAATTTTGTTACTTGCATAGATTGTGGAGCAGTATAGTCGGGGCTTTTAAAGTCATGGCCTCCAGATTCGTCTATGCTGCTACAAAGGACACGATTGCATTCTTTGCGATGGCTGAGTAGTGGTCTGTACCTCACTGTGGCGACCACCTTTCTTTATTCAGTCATCCATCGTGAGATACTTGGGTTGATTCTATATCTTGTTATTGTGAATAGTGCTGTGAAAAACATATGGGCGCAGGTATCTTTTTGATAATAACGATTTATTTTCCTTTGGGTAGATACCCAGTAGTGAGGTTGCTGGATCAAATCATAGTTCTATTTTTAGTTCTTTGAGAAATCTCTATAATATAGTAGCTAACTTTTAAAATGCCATTCCACCAGCACATCCCAAGAACTCTGTTTCTTAAATCACGTATTTGATTGCTATTAGTTTAATTAACCAGAGTCCTAATTTTCACTGATCATAGAAACTGTTCAGGTTGTCTCCTGGGGGCTTCATAGAGTCATGGAAGGCAAACATCAAAGCAACCATGGAAATGACAACCCTTCCAGTTATTTTAAACAGCTGCTGGGACACTCAGTGGGGCAAAATGTCATCATTTTTAAAAATGGGAATTTACCTTTGTTCTTCACTTTTACCATCCTGCAATAAACTTACCCTCATAGGCCATAGTTCTAAAACAGAAGAGGTTGGCCAGGGGTTGGGGGTAGATTTTTCTCCCCATGGGACATTAGGCAATGTACAGGGACATTTTTTTACTGTCATGACCTGGGGAGTGCTACTGGAATCTAGTGGATAGAGGCCACAGATGCTGCTAAATATCCATCAGTACCCAAGATAGCCCTGCGCAACAGAGAATTATCCACCCACAGTGTCAATAGTGCTGAGATTAAGAAACCCTTTCCTAAGGTGTACGAACTGCTATAGAAACAGAATAATAGCAGCATGCTTGTTAATATGCATATTTATTTAATGATGTTTATTACACAACTGTCACAAACTAACATCATTATAGCACAAAACTAATAGTGTTGATATCACAAAACTAATGTGTTTTAAAGGCAACTTTCAGTTTAATCTATGGATTTTTCAACAAATCACCACGATATGAGAATGGCATGTGTTTTATGTTGTTCTAATATTACCAAGTGTGGGAGACTTTACTTGAGCCACAGTTCTTTGGATGCCATAAAACAAGTACAGGATAATTTAGTGAATATGCTCTACAAAGTGGTTCTAGGTACCCCCTAAGGAAGAGGTTCATGACTGTAAACCTTAAGTTCATAAAATAGCCAACGTGTGACATTTTGCCAACTTCTGGAGCTTCTGGAAAAATATTCTGCCAAAGAAAAATTCGTATTTCTAGTTTGGAATTAAGAACTCAGTTAATGAAAAGGGAGAGAAACTAAGGTTCTCTCTCTTTCATTCTTGTTTTTAGTGATACACAAAGTAACAAGCAAGCTTCATTCCAGAATAAAATGTCAAACCCAAAGTGAAATACTATCTATAATAAATGAGGCTTCTCGTGGTTACCATGTAGTACGTTTTCTCAGGTAATAAAGTCATTGTGTTTTGCGTGGCTTCATTCTTTTAGGCAGAGGAGAAGGGAGGGGGAGGTTGTTCGTATTTTGTGCTTTTTTTTTTTTTGATGGGTTTCTTTCCATTCTTCTTGTGCCAATTGTAATGTTTTATGATTATTCATGATTTAGACAATGGTGCTTCAGGCAGTCAATAGCAATTATGCTTGTTGAGAAGAACATATAATTCAGACTAGACCGATGTAGATTTTTCCCCTTTACTTTAATGTTTAGTTACCCAGTTAGATTTAAACTGAGTACACAACATTTAAAGAATGATTTTCACTAAAACCTAACTGACATTTAAAAGTAGTGTGGTTTTTGTTGTTGGTAATACAGGAGAGTAAGATAAAACATTAATTCACTTAAAAGGTGTATCATATCAGTTCAAATTCAATCCCTCACGTTTATACATTGTGTGAGGTGTTTGTACTTGGGGCCTGAAAATGATAACTTTGTACATTATCCGGTAAGTATGCAAAACTCAGCAAGCACTGGGCATCTAAGTTATTTGTCTTAATGACAACAAATTCACGCATGGTTTAAGTTTGGAAGCCCAAGTTTAGCACTATACAGAATGAAATTTCAAATACACATTATTTACTATTCAGAAATTAAAAGCCGGAATAAATAATAACACAATGGTCAGATGAAAAACTATAAACTTCTATGGACTGAACTGCACTCCCAGAGTGATTGTATTTGGAGATAGAACATTCAAGAAGGTAACTAAGATTAAATGAGATCACATGCATGGGGCCCTAATCCAATGGGTCTGGTGTCCTTATAAGAAGAGGACAAGAAGTCAGAGCTCTTTCTCCATGTTCAGAGAAGAAAAGCCACATGAGGACGCAGTGAGAAGGCAGCTATCTACATGCCAGGAAGAGGATCCTTACTGGAAACCAACCCTGCCCATCCATTAACCTTGGACTTCCAGTCTCTAGAACACAGAGAAAATAAATTTCTGTTGTTTAAGCCACTCAGCCTGTGGTATTCTGTTACAATAACCTGAGCAGATTAATACAGTGGAGGTTTTAAACATCTGTATATATCCTATCAGCTAGCCAGCACTAGGTTCAATTGAGTTAACCTTTTTACTGAGTTCCAGACTTAATATTAAGTCTGGATGAATGACCAGCGACCTTTCAGAAAACCATCAGGTACATTTTCCCTGTAACAAGGAGAGCAATGGTCTACTGAAGCTGAAGACCAAGGTTTTGCCTAGTGGTGCACATTATGAAAAATTGTCTCTATTTCCACCAACTGTACATGAAGCATTTAACCAAGAAGCACCAATAACTCTCTTGACTCATTTAACTTTAAAATTAGCAATGATCTTAAAATTACCCAGTTAAACTCTCTGGGAGCAGCATACAACTGGGGAAAGATTGGTCCAGTGCCAGGCAGACTTAAGTATGAATCCTGGCTCCATCAAGCAGGTGCAAGGGGGAATTAGGCTGGAGACTTAGCATCCTTGAGATTCAGTGTCTTCCTTGATAAAAGGGGAATCATAATAACAATGATAATAGTAAAATTGACCATTATAACAATAATATGTTGATCTTCAGAGTCTTATGGGAATAAGTACTAAGCATAGTGCCTGGCAACACAGCAATCATTCAAGGAAAGTGGAGGCTGGCATTACTGTGACGATGCTGAAGATGATGCATGAACGTCTCTCTACCTAGGAAAGCCAGAGGCTAGAGAATTGCTAATCTATTCAGAGGTGACTCTCAAAGGATATTCATATTAAATTTGGGATGTAATGATTAAAATCTTTGATAATTTAGAAATAGTTTGGAGGCTGAGAGCCTTGGTTATACCACAACAAATACCTTTCAACCCTTTAGACTCCCCTAATTTAAATGTGCAGCTGTCTGCTTTGAATTTGGGGTAGGTGGGCAGTATTTTTTATTTGTTCCTTTGTTTTCAGCCTCACTATGTATTTTTTCTCTCAGACATGTGGCTTAGACCAAGATAGTCAAGGGGGCGGTAACAGGTTAGATTCTGGGTTTATTTAGAAAGCAAATTCAATCATATTTGCAGGTGGACTAGTTATGGAATGAAGAAAAAAAATCATAGTCCAGGATAACTTGACACTTTTTGGTCAGAGTAACTGAGATGGGGAAGGTTTGGGAAGAAGGATCTGGGTTTCCATTTTGGACATAGAAAGTTAAAATCACGTTGTGCTTTAAAATTAAAAACAGTGTGGTTCTGCTGCAGAAGAGGGAGAAAAACATTCTGGGGAGATGAGTAGGTGCAGTGTGACCCACAGGTCACAACGAGGAACTCAGGTAGGACCTCATAAGCAAGGTGAGGAGATGGAGGTTTGTGATATGGCAGAGCAACGTGCTTTGGAGATTAATTTACACTAGTGATAGGACAGGACGCAGAGAAATTCTAGGCAGAAAAGGGTGCGTCCCTAGCAAAGCCCCATCCTCAAGCTGAAATTCCTGAGACCGAAGTCCAAAGTGAGAACTTACATCCTCGTTTTACTGTTCAAATGTTACCTTTTCCAAAATCAACCATGGGCCTTGCTGCCCCCAATCCTGTGCCCATAAACACCCCAGACTCGGCTGAGGTGGGTGGATCACAACGTCAAGAGATCAAGACGATCCTGGTCAACATGGTGAAACCCCATCTCTACTAAAAATGCAAAAAATTAGCTGGGTATGGTGGCACGTGCGTGTGATCCCAGCTACTCAGGAGGCTGAGGCAGGAGAATTGCCTGAACCCAGGAGGCGAAGGTTGCGGTGAGCTGAGATTGCACCATTGCACTCCAGCCTGGGTAACAAGAGCAAAACTCTGTCTCAGAAAAACAAAAACAAAAACAAACAAACAAACAAAAAAACCAACCCAGACTCAGTTAGCAGAGGGGAAAAGCAGCTGGACATCACAGACTACAGCTGGACCTCAGAGATAAGCAGCTTGACTTCAGAGGGACAGCTTCATGGCATAACTTCCATGAATAATCCATCCAAAGATGGCCAGACTTCAGGGGAAGATTGCCTTCCCAACCTGTCCTTATTTCAGCTCCCCTTCCCTCTGACAGCCCCTTGCGTTGGTAATAAAATCCCCCACATTTACCATTCTTCAATTTGTTTGACCTCATTTTTCCTGGATGCCAGACAACAGCTGGGGAGCCACAAGTGCAGATACAAAAGGCTGTCACCCTTGCCCTTTGCCTTTGCTGGCAGAAGCCAGCCACCTCATGTGAAAAGGAAGAGGGTCAACTGAGCCGTTTACACTTAAGCCATCATTGCAGAGCTATAAGAGCACTGTAACACTCCTTCTGGGGCTTCAGGGCTCTCAGGTGCCTCCCAGATGCTGCTGTGGGGCCAGCATGGAATTTGCTCCTGCTGGTGCCCAAAGCGCTCACCCTGGATCCTGCACACACTCACCTGTGTGCTCCATCCCATGAGGGGTGGAGCACAGTGAGTCCAAGTGAGTGGAGTTCACTCCTGCTGGGGCTGAAGTGGCTGGCTGATTCCAGCATTCATGCACTCCAGTTCCTGCCTTGTTCACTCTCATGCTCCCTCCCATGAGGAGTTGAAAACTGCAGGCTGGGTAAACAAGGCACCCCTGTCGTGAGTCCCGTGAAAGGGTTAGGGAAATATCCTACTTCACACCAACACCTAAATCCGTGTTTAATTAAGTAATTATGTACTGCATAGACTATCAAGTTGACACATAAAACTAACCACTACAACTGTACTTCAGACAACTTAGTTACTACCCATTGATTCTAAAACTAAGTGTAACCTTTAGAAAGGGTATTTAAGGCCTTTCTGATCTGACCACATATGTTCTTTCCAGCATAATCTTACTTTACATTCTCTCATCTTAGCAGGTTAGTCATTGTTTTTCTGTCCATAGCAGGTCCTGACAGACTTTCACACTTTCATACTAAAGGGTAGGTTCCCTGAGGTAGTGAATCTGTCTCAAGCTCACTGCTTAAAATGTAGGAGTGTGACAGCTTATCTTTTTGCTCACAGTTTTAGCTGGTTGTCTCTACCAGTCTCATCCCTGCACATCGTATCTGACCCTACAACTTTCCTTGTTCAACGAGATTTGAGCAGAAGTGATGCAGGACAGAAGCTGTGGGACACATCAGACGGTTCTTGTTCCTGGTTCTGCCATAACTCTTTCCCCACTGCCATGAGACTGATAGGTCAGCTTGGGTCCAGGAATGAAGCACAAGGCACAGAACTGTAGCAAAGTCAAACAACAGAACTCAAATACAAAAAAAAAAAAAAAAAAAAACAGAGAGAGACGTACTATGAGTAAGAAATACATTTTTCTTCCTCATGTGGCACTAAGGTTTGGAATTGTTTGTTACCTCAGAATAATCTAGTGAAAGCTGATGTTAGCAGACATCTACCTATCTGATGAATGGAAACATAAATGAATGAATGAAGTTGAAGTTCATTTCTCTTGCAATGCCTCTTTTCGAGCCGTTTTCTGCCTATTGAAATTCATTCACCTTTTAAAGAAGAGCTCAATAGCCGTTTCCTGTTATTTTCGGCCATAATTGATGTTTTGCCAAGTCTCTATCCAAAAATCTTTTTTTTTTTTTTTTGCATCAAAGATTCCTTCCTTCCAGTGGGTATTCAGGAGCAAAATTGCTGGTTAAATAGAAGCATTACTGTTTATGTCTCTAAATATGTATTTAATTCATTTCTGATTTCCAGTGACTTGTTTATTTCCAAGTCAGTTGTTAGCTCTTCGACTACATCTTCTATGTATCACTCACATAGCAATCACAGGCTCTCAGTAAATGCGCGTTGTTGGTGAAGTCGGAGTAGTTTCAGGAAATAATATGACCTTATACAGATGATGGCATGCAGCTATTCTTTAGATAAAAGCCAAAGAGGCTTGGGTTAAATGTAAAGGAAACACATGACAATGATACTTCAGTGGATTGCAGAAAAATCTAAAGTCAAACACATGGTCAAAAATTAGGGTCTATTTTTCTTGATGAGAAATCTCAGGTATAGCCATAAGTAACGTTTCTATTGAATACATACTGAGCGTCGGTCACTTTACTGACATTACTTCATGTCATATTCCAACAATCATATTTTTACGTATCTGGAAAATGATGCTTAGAGAGGATACATCACTATATTGTGGTCACTCTTCTAGAAAGCAGTAGAGCTAGAAATTAAACTCAGGTGTGCCTCAGTCCACAGCTCAGTTTAAACCATACTGCTTTCTTAAAGAGAAGATTTAGGAAGATCCTTTTGAGCCCTAAGCTCCCACACAGTAATCCGTCATAATAGAAAACTTGCCCTAACCAAGGTATTCACTAAAGTCCCAGAAGGCATTGCCCCTGACGTAGGGATTTTACTTGAGAGTATGACAAGCAGGAGTCTGTAGCATAGTATCCAGAAAAGATGATTCTATTGTGACAGAGAGTAGATTAGGGTTTGCCTGAGGCTTGGAGCTAGAATGGACAGTAACTGTAAATAGGCATGAGGTATCTTTTTGGGGCAATAAAAAATGTTATAAAATTGGATGGTGGTGACAGTACACAACTCTGAAAATTTACTAAAAATCATTGAACTGTACTTTAAAAGGGTAAATTTTATGATCTGTAAGTTACATTACAATAAAGTTGGTAGAAAAAAAACAGAGTTGTTTAACCATAATAGGTGTTTTATATATACATATGGTGGTGTGCCACATAATGACATTTTGGTCAACGACAGACTGCATATATGATGGCACCCATAAGATTATAATACCATATTTTTACTGTACTTTCACTATATTTACATACAGAAATACTTTCATTGCCTGTAGGATTCAGTACAGTAACACGCTGTACAGGTCTGTAACCTAGGAGCAAAAGGCTCCATGTATAGCATGTTACCCTATAGCCTAGGTGTGCAGTAGGTGATACGGTTTAGGTCTGTATAAGTCCACTCTATGATTGTACAACAATGAAATTGCCTAATGATGCAATTCTCAGAAGGTATCCCCATCATTAAGCAGTGCATGACTGTACATATACATAGATAGTCCCCAACTTATGATGGTTGGACTTACAATTTTTTGACTTTATGATGATGCAAAAGCAATAGGCATTTGGTAGAAACTATACCTCAGGTTTTGAATTTTGATATTTTCCCCAGGCTAGCAATATACAATACAATAATCTCTCCAGATGGTAGACGGCAGCAGCAAACCACAGCTCCTGGTCATCCATGCAGTCCCAAGGGTGAACGAGCACTACTCTACAGTGTGCTGCTGCCAGATGACTCTGGCCAACTGTAGGGCAATGGAAGCATTCTGAGGACACCTAAGGTAGGGCAGGCTGAGGGATGATGTTCAGTAGGTTAGGTGTATTAAATGTGTTTTCAACTTATGACAGATTTATTGGGACATAATCCCACTGTAAGTCAAGGAACATCTGAACACACACAGATACACATACACACACATATATATAGACACATATGCATATATGTATTTATAAGAACATACATCAATTAGCAAAAGTAGCAATTTTTTCAAATACCATCTGGGAGGTAGCCTTTTTATGTTAATAATAAATATGATAATCACAAAATATTTGTATTCAGTTCAAGTTGCATAGCAAAATGCCTCCTGTCCCACTGTGTATTGAATAAAGCTGACTTTTTTTCTAAGTATTCTCACTCAGACTTTTTGCCAGCTCAAACTGAGTTTTCCTAATTTGAGACGAGAAAGTTTATTTTTCTGCATTACAGAATCATGGATGCTCCTTCAATTATCTATGCTTATGGAAAGTGCTAGCAAACTGAGCACTTTATACCCACGACTAATCTCCAACTCCTATTTTAGACACTAAAAGTTCTGCTCTACAGAGAATGTGGAGAATCCATTCAACTTTTGCCTTGTACTCAACTGTCTGATACACACAATGTTCTTTAAATCTCATGGTCAGAAAAATGCTGTGGGCTTCACTAGTTGACATTTCATCCATATTTTCCACTGGCATTTGTTTTAACACTTTACATAGCAATGGACCAAATATATATATATATATATAACCAAGACCAGTATGAGCCACATAAGAGTCATAGGCAAGCAATTGACTTAGCACTCTGAAAGTGACATTTTAAAAATATTTTTTAAACAGTTATTTAGAAGAAAGGCTAAGAGCAGTATGCAGAAAGTTAAAAGAATTTTTTAAAAATCCTTGTTTACCTCATCACTGGTTTCTTGGATCACTGGTCAGACTTATCATACTTTACACTGTGAAACAATATGTAGATTTACATTTTAAAAGTCTTTACAACTAATCTAACCAGACCTTTGCTTCTTTAAATGTAATTAAGTAATCAGCTACTAGCATAGAGCCTACCAATGTGGAAGTCAGACTCAATCGCTAATGGATCAATAATGCTTCCCTTCCAACCACTAGTCCTTGGGAGATTTCAGCCATATAATTTTTCTCACCTTATTATTTTCCCAAGTAAAGCACCCCTTGTAGATGGGCACCCCTGTTAGCTGTCTCATGAGTCTGGTCTTTATCTTAGCTCTAATTCTATTAAATTTTAGTTACCAACAAAATTCCATGTAAATCAAGTCTAAAGAGAAGAGAAGGGTAAGGCAAAATATGATAACACATTGCCGAACTCCAGTGAATTCTGCTTTGATGTCGTATTTCCACGACTTTGCTGAGTAGTGAAATTGCAAAAAGGCAACTAAAAGAAAGAGAAAGAAAAGCAAAGGCTGTGAGAAGAAAATCAGTCCTCCATGCATTAAATATGATTTGGGAGTAATATCATGTTTTCCTGCCGCAAATATCCTGCACCCATGTACTTATTGGTATTGCATCATTTCCGCCAGGAGGCAGCCAAAGTGTAGGACACGGTACATGCTGAAAACAGGCCTCAATACCTGACAATAATAAATTAAAATGACATTTGAAGAAAACCACTAAATGCAGCTATTTGTCAGATTGTCACGTTCTGATACATTTATTTTCTTTATACAAATATGACATCCACTGGCTTATTTTAAATATGATTCACTTGTGACAAAATCCAAAAGGTTTGCATTTTGTGGCATTTTTCTTTCCCTGTATAATTTTGAGTACCATGTGGGGTTTTATGTTTAATAATATGTTGTAACAGATGTCAATATGATCCAGAACTGAAATGATACTTGCTCCAAATCTTTTTGTCTGCTTCTTGCGGTTTCAGGTTAACCTAATCGAACGCATTCTGCAGATCAACTTGACTGCCTTGGAGCCTCTGAGAAGCTGACCCACTTATTTCTGTAGAAGGGAAAGTTTAAAAACTGAGAACATGTAATACTCTGCTAAGTGAAATTAGAAAGAACTGCTGTTGCAGAACAGTGAAAGCATTTGAGGTCTTTCCACTGCTTAGACATTTTAGATTGTAAATCTGAGTTTTTATGCAATACTATTGAACCAGTCTCTGTCAACTATCCACCATGTAGCTATGTGGAAAAGCTAATAAAAGGATAAAGTTTGAGTCATTAAAGTGATCTTATCTATCCTTCCTTTTTATTTTAGCAGGAATGTCAGGAACAAAACATTCTGAAAATAATGTATATTTGCCATAGTTTGGGAACAGCATGTTCGCTTATTTGAAAAATATGTTCTTTTACTCCTTATCATAATGCATCTGATTCTCTACTGCAAAAAGACCACAAAGGGTGAGAATCAACTTGCAAAATCTAATCTATGTATCAAAACTTTAATACAGCTTTATAATGAAGTTTCCATTCACATCAATGTGATTTAGAAATGACATTTTTAAGTACAAAAAAAAAATCATGCTCTTAAAAACCTAGAAATCCATATATTTAGAAAGAGGCAATGAATAGCATTAAGCAGAAAGCTCAGTACCAGAGCCTTAAGAGCTAGGCACTCAAACATTTCAGCAAACACATCTGTTCCTGTATTTCTCAACTTATAAAACTCTGAAACTTGTAAGCAATATGATGAGAAAGAGGCAGGAAGTATATATTAGGATTCCCAGGTCTTCTAAACATGCAATTTAAGGCATTTCTTTCCAGCAATCATTTTCTTTATTTGCCTGCTGAGAGATCTGGGGTAAGCCTCACTTTGCTTAGATACTGTTTTTATGTCTTTAGATAACAAATATCTCTTTTCTCAGTATATTTTAGAATGTCCTAAATAGAGTTGTATAATTTTAAGTACTTCCTATGTGTCAGACCCAAAGATAGTGATTGGATACTGATATTTCTGAAACGGAAGTCAATTTAGTATTGAAAAACAAACACTTTCCAAGAGGAAAAAAAAGAACCATCTGAATCATTGACAAATAATGTAGTGAGATGAGAGAATTCAGGTGAGTCAGCATCTTCTGCATGACTTCGTGCTCACATAAAGTGATCAACAGATTTTCTTTTAAAAATTGAATGTTACACGTTAACATTCTCCAGATAGCTATGGTACATCATCAGCTCCAAAAATAACATAAGGAAAATGATATTCACCAAATGCAAAACGGGGCTCTCCTCACACACACACAAAATTAATCAAACTGAATTAGGAAAGAGGTCCATAAATAAACTTAAAATGTGGAGGAAAAATTTATAAAATATATCATTTCTCCCTAATTATTCCTTCTACTTTGGCATCTATTTGAAAATTTTTATTTTAAAAAGAATGTTTTTAAATAACAAAGGAGGAAAATCAATTGATATACATATATGCCACATAAATTGACAGAAACCAAATATTCCAACAGAAAAATGGCACTAAAAAACATGCAAAGATAATTGCAGAAAATACGAAATACATATAGTCAATCAGCATATACAATTACTAAGCCTCACTGATAATCGAAATCATATAAATGAAACAACAGTTTTTCTCTTGAATGGCAAACCCAAAATAAATTTTACATAATATGTGTTATTAGACATGTAAGAAAATACAAATTTGCATATAAGAGAACTATAAACTTTAAATTGTTTTCAGAGGAAATTTTCTAATCTTTATTGAACAAATTTATATTTATTTCTTCTGTTCCAGCAAGTTGACTTCTACGTATTTCTTCTAAGGATATAATAGTTCAAGTGTGCAAACATACATGAAAAAAATGTGCTCATCAAAACTTTGTTTAAATTAGAGATAAGTCAAAATAATCTAAATGTCCTGTAATACATTTTATAATGCTGCATGTTTATTTCTTTATTTTTAAGACTATGATACATTCATAAGTGAAAATAACAGCTTATAACACTGCATGTAAAGCATTATTATAGTTCTCTTAAATATATATATGTAAACATACATATATATGTTTGTATCTACATATACAAGGGGGAATAAAAGAAGAAAGGCAGATAGGGAGATTTAATCATGAAATTTTCTCAGGATATAATCTAAAACAGTGGACTACTTTGAAAACATAATTAAAAAAAAAAAAAACAGAAACCAAAAAAAGTAAATGGAAAGACTGTGAGTATTACTAAATACATAAAGACTATGCTGAGGTCTGAGGACCAGCTGATAACTCACACTGGGTAAACCTTCTCGAGGAAAATCTTGAGAACTATAAAGAAGTGCTATTGCTCTATGCACAGTCCTGCTCATTGCTCCAAAGTTTCCAACTTTCTAAGTGTCTTAGGAGCATGCTGGTTATTCCTGAGCCTTGCTTGACTCTGCTTCACCTCATTTCTCCAGCCTGCACTATCTAGTTGGCCACTAGAAGTCATATGAGCTTAACTCCCATCCTGGCATCTGCCATTGCAGCCAGTGGATAAATAGTGTCTGTATGTAATCAAATGCCTCTAGATACTGGCACTATATTTCCACGAGGTTGAAGAGGTGAGAACATGCTAAAACGAGTCAGAGGGTGGATTTAGCTACAGTATTTAAAGTCACCTGCTAAAAGGAAACAGATAGCAGAGGAGTGAACTAGCACGTCTGTGCCAGTGACACAGTCGCCTGAGAACTTCTCTCTCTGCTTTAGGATTTCCCTCTTGTCAAGGCTCTACCCAAGAGGTCTCAGTCCTTCCCAGTTCTTCCTGGGAGAATTTGCTCCAGATCTCTTCATTTCCTTCCTCCCTTCCTGGTCAGAACTGCCACAGGGAACTTAGGTGCTCTGCCTCCATGTGCTGCCCACGTTGATCCACTTTGTCATAGAAGGGCAGCAACTTGTCTCTCCTGGATACTTGAACTAGTTTTAATTCACAAGGTCATCCTTAGATAACCAAATGTACATCTACTAATGCCAAAATGTGCATTTACTCTATGGGCATTACGTAGTATTTATTCAAATGCCTGTAGAAATCAGCAATATATTTCCATTGATTTAAGCAATTTTTATTTTTATTTTTTTGGAGGCAGTCTCACTCTATCCCCCCAAGCTGGAGTGCAGTGGCATGATCTCGGCTCACAGCAACCTCTACCTCCGGGGTTCAAGCTATTCTCATGCCTCAGCCTTCCCTGAGTAGCTGGGATTACAGGCACCTGCCACCATGTCCAACTAATTTTTGTACTTTTAGTACAAAATTTAGTAGAGACAGGGTTTCTACTAAACTTGAACTCCTGACCTCAAGTGATCCACCTGCCTTGGCCTCCCAAAGTTCTGGGATTACAGGCATGAGCCACCGTGCATGGCCAGAATTAAGCAATTTTGAACACACTTTTGTATTAAGTATTTGTGATTTCTTTGATGCTGTGAAATGCTTGACTAATGCTAGTTAAGACTGATGAATCTTCTAGCCTTCTTCATAAGTGGCAGAGGGAAGGGGTCAGAAAAACCTGATTTTCCTTGTGTGACTGATGCTCAGACAATGTGTCTATTTTACATATGTTTTGTTTTTTTAAAACTATCATCATGATGCTTAAGGGACATAGCTGATTCCAACACATATTGCTTCTACTACACTGACTGAAAATGACTGAAAATATTTGGAATTTGGGAGTTCATCAGGAACTGAATGATTTATAAACTGACCTGAATGTCAAAAACAGTACTTGTAATAACATTTCTGTAATAAATTTTCAAATTCCAAATTTTCCAAAAAGCTTTAGATGGTTATTACCTTATGTCTCCATATAAGAGGGTTATTTTACTTACACACATGTATTCGGTTTTCTCCAGCTCCTCAGAACAGAAATCATGTGCTGTAGTTGTCTCACTCACAATGTCTAACTCAGAGTCTCATATAGACATGTACCAAAAGTATAAATGTTCAAAATATTCACCTCATTGTAGCAATTACTTTTCTCCTCTGTTTTTGACATATTTCATGAAAATTGGTATCTGATGCTTTAAAAATGATTTCATTTTCAGCCAATTTTCTGTCCTGGCTTACAAAAGTGGGGAGAAATATATATATTTGTGACAGTAATAAGAGGTGTAAGAAGCAAATTCCTACCTTCTTCTCTATAGTAACAAGGTCTATTGTTTAAGTTTCCATTTAAATTCTTTCCTGAATTTTCCCGATTCAGTCTGATTGTTCTTCATCTCCTTTATGATCAGCTGAATCCATGATCATGAGCTTGGGCTTCCTGAGCTTTTCCAGAGTGCCCACATGCCTTTGACCCATGAATGAAGCACTTTCTGCATAGATGGGTGCCAATGCCCACGTGGCACCTGGCAGAGGCAGAAAGTAAGTGTGCTGGGTGGGCTTAACCCACCCTTCTTCAGCTGAACCACCTGCTGTAGAAAATGCGTGCAACTCCTCCAATTTGGAAATGCCTCAAATGACCCAGGAAGAGGTGGGTGGGGATAAAGGGAGTTTTCTCAAAAAGAATCAGGGCATAAACAATGTAATGATAATGATGGCTTTCCCTGCCTTTTTGCACAAATTACCCTAAAGGGAGAAATGCAGAAGCAGATGCAAAGGTGTATGGTTTTAAAGTGGAATGTCCACTGCCTATATCTGAGTTGGATCATAACGATCAGTTTTCTTCCAGAGTAACGAGGTTAATTTCAAAGACTTCAAGCCTCACCCTCTAAACCCATACACTTAAATGCTCAGAACATTTTGAGACTATAATTTGGTGTGTTCCTTTAATAAAAGCCCATTTCTTTCTCCTTAACTAAAGGTAGAGAGGAGGAAGCAATACACAAAATGCTAAAGATGACTGTAGAATAGCAGCCCGACAGCGCTGAGCTTCTGCTACTCCCCGACTTACAAGGCTACTTTCAGCAAATCCCCTAAAGTCTCTGCCTCAGTTTTATCCATTTGAAAACATGGGGGTAAAAATCTTTATCAAAAGGTGATAACTATCCATTTGGTTATCACTAACATTCACCAAGCACTTTATGGCAAGGAATTCATTATTATTTAGTAGTAATGTATGTTCAAAATTCCTTAAGTCCATTGGAAACGCAGTGCTGGAATCGATGGGGATTTAACTCATGTTTAATCTCAACAGAGCAAGTGCCCAAACTGTGGCACTTCATCCCTGCCAGAGCTGGAAAAAATAGTTATTTTGAGACTAAATGAGAACCTGATACATGCTGAAAACTTCAGGTCAATTTAGGTACCAAGGAGGGGGAAACATTCATTTCCAGAATTAAGTTTTAGACATAAAATTGAAATGACTTAAAACTATCAGGAACGAGGAATATTTGGTCATCGGGTCATTCACAGTTTCATTTGGACATATTTTACCTTTCAAAAAGAGAAAACAAAAAATAAAGGAAGGAGCCCATGAAATTGGTGCATCTGCAGACTTTCCTTTTAAACCTCAAACCTACTTTTCCAAAAGAGGTACTTACTTGAAACGGGATATTTCAGAGCAGATCAATTACTGATAATCTCTCCTGGCCTGTAGATTAGCAGCGCTGATAATATCTATAACCACATAGCTTGGCTAAATAAGCACAACTGAACAATCTATATTTTTCAATTTCCAATATGGGCTGGGATTCTTTGTGAAGAAAAAGGGTCTTATGATTTTAGGCATCTGTGACAGCAGCTCCCATATACGATCATAGGAGTACAGTTTTTTAAATCCATGTAACTTCTGATGCATGAAACACAGCCCAGAAATATACCAGCAGCAAATACTGCAGAATCTTTGAGTCTACCAGTCCATGCTGTATGATTTTAAAAATCTCAAACCATAAAAACAATTGTATTTAACAATTCTGTTGAGAATCTGCTGAAGAGGAGGTAGATAACTAGAAAGTACACCTGTGGGAGATTCTAAATTTACCTGCTGCTACATTATTGCTACAGGGATTTTTCTGTATAGTCCAATTTTTGGAATTTCAATGGAGAAAGTTAATTCCTGTTATGAATTATAACTTTAAAAAGCCATGGCATGCTTCCAAATTTTTCAAATTTTGTGTAACTTTGGTAACAAAGTTAAATAATTATTTTTTTTTATAGCTCTGGTCTCCAAAATAGAGGGTGCAGAAAAATAGATTGACATATAGGGAGGATTTTATATATATATATATATAATTTATAATTTACAATATACATGTAATCATATATATAATTTATAATTTACAATATACATGTAAGCATATATATATATAATCTTCCCTATATGTCAATATATAGGGACATATATTGACATACAGAAAAAAAAAAAATATATATATATATATAGAGAGAGAGAGAGAGGGATAATCTCACTCTAGCTCAGGCTGCATGCAGTGGCATGGTCTCAGCTCACTGCAACCTCTGTCTGCTGAATCCCAGTTCAAGCAATTCCCCTGCCTCAGCCTTCCAAGTAGCTGGAATTACAGGCATGCATCACCATATCCAGCTAATTTTTTTAAATTTTTAGTAGAGACAGGGTTTCACCATGTTGGCCAGGCTGGTCTTGAACTCCTGACCTCATAATCTGCCTGCCTTCGCCTCCCAAAGTCCTGGGATTACAGGTGTGAGCCACCGTACCAGGCTAAAAAATGATATTTTTATACACTGTCTTTAAACTCCATCCTTTTGTATGCCTGGAATGATTTTTTTGATAATTAGAAATTACTATTACTATTAGAAATTACTGAAATGTAATCATTGAGATGTCCTAGGTTTTTAAAATAGAGACTGTTTCTGCATCAGTTTTGGCTGATAATTCAAAAGATGCGATCGACAAACAGAAACCCAAATAAGACAATGTAGAAGGCAAGTATGCTCATGCTCACATAAGCAGAAGTTCAAACTGGTTATGCCATCTTTAGGCTCAGGTTATTGAAGGGTTGAAGTCAAAAACAATTTCTTGGGAAGAAGTCGTTGGATTTCTATGGTATTTTTTTCTCTGTACCTCTATGGGGGAAAGAGTAGGATTTGCTTCCCTCTCACTTGAAGCTGAATGAGAGGGATTTCAAGATGACTTTGCAGGCGGGACTTTTACCCACTGTACCTCGGAAGACACATGGATTGGTGCTGGATTGTGCCTGAAAAAGTCTTTAGAACTTTGGTATTTGCCAAATACAATGGATGAGGTATCCTGAAACTCTCCTGAAAAATGATCAGTAAGATACTCAGAGAAAGAATGTATGCTATAGATGAATGAAAGAATTGATTTATCCTGGGGAATCTTCTGAGCTTCCAGTCTTCAGATGCCTCCACACACAAGCCGACATAAGGGTTTGGTTTGAGGATCCTGTTAGATTGACTGGGTATGTTTTTTGCTGCCCTCACCTCCTGCAAGGATTACGCATACATACATACATACATACATACATACATACATACATACATACATACATACATAGCTCTTTCAGCAATACAGGATGTAGCTATCCGACTGAAGCAAGCAGTTCGTCCTTTTGTCTACTCAAGCGTCTGAAAGTTCACAGCCTTTCCCAGAGCACTCTAGAAGTCCTGCAGCTTTGTCTCTAACTTAGCTCCTCCTTGTCTATTTCCTCCTTTGTTCAAGGCTGAATGTGTCCAGAGACAGCTTTCTCTAGGCAGCTCAACCAAGAACCCCACAAAAGACAGAGAGACTGAGAGGCAGGTTCTTGGGGTTATGATAAATGGGATTGTAGGTTTCTGTGGGAATGTGTGCTCCACTGGGTACAGAGTTGTGCTGATGCTGGGGGTAATTACTATATGAGTATTGATAGCGATTATAGTAGTTATACAATAGACGTTCTTAAAACTGAGAGGGACATTTTAAAATGAAACTATTAGAATAAAATTATACATAATCATTAAAAAATCAAAACCAATGGAAAGGTTTAATAGCAGAGTATACACAGCTGAGGAATGAGTGAATTATATTATACATGTGAATTATATTATACATTGTTCATGCATAGCTGAACAATGAGGATACATTCTGAGAAATGCGTCATTAGATGATTTCACTATTGTGCGAACAACATAGAGTGTACTTACACAAACCTAGATGACAGAGCCTACTACACACCTAGGCTACATGGCACAGCCTATTGCTTCTAGGCTACAAACCCACGCAGCATATTACTGTACTGAATACTGTAGGCACTTGTTAACACAGTGGGAAGCATTCGTCTATCTAAACATATCTAAACAGAGAAAGGGTACAGGAAAAATATGGTATTATAGTCTTACGGGACCACCATCATATATGTGGCCAGTCAGTGGCTGAAGCATGGTTATGTGGTACAGGAGTGTACATATGAAGAAATTATCCAGAATGCAGGAGAGACTCAAAGAAATGGACGGGATGAAACAGTAGTCAGCTGATGGGCATTCCAAAGAAAAGGAGAACTTAAAAGAATGGAAAGGGAGAGACAACATTCAAATATATAATAGCTGATCATTTCCAAGAATCATTTTAAGACAAATATTCAATTTCAGGAAACTCAATGGATTTCAAGCGGGAAAATAAAAATTAACATCTCTCTCTATAGATTATAGTGAAAATGCAGACTAGTATAGACAAAGATTTGATATTGAAAGCAGCTAGATTTTTTTCTTTAATCATGTTCAAAAGTATAACAATTAAACTGAGAAACAGATGAGTTCTCAAAAGTAACCTGTGGAGGGAAGAGTAGATCAGTATCTTCAAAGTGCAGATAGATGGTATCTATCGATCTAGAATTGTATATTCAGAAAGACGTTCAAGAACAAGGACGAAATACATTTTTAGATCAACAAAAATAACGTTCACCACCAAAACACCTTTACCGAAGAAACTTTTTAAAGAAGACATACTTCAAGAAGTGGCAGAATGAAAGCAGAGTGCATACAGGAGATACAGAATGGCACTGTCAGTAAAGTTAGCGAAAACATGGAAAACATGCCTGTAACACTTAAGCATCGATGCCATGAAACAAGAATAGCGATATTGAATAATAATGTATGAAGTTAAGATACCAGAGAGAAGATACATTTAAAATGTCAAATAAATTTATGTACATCATGAGGGCAGGACCAGAGATAAACATTCTAAGAACTGTTCATTTTTAGAAAAGAGGATATTGCATGGTTTAATTTTAGGATTTTAAATTTAACTATGTATGCTAAATTTAAATAAAGAGCATATCACCTTATTTGGGAGAGGAAAAATATAGAAATGAGAATAAAATAAAGAAAAACCTCAGTTGAAAACTAAAAGAGGTCAGGAAAAGGAAAAATAACTGAGAAAGTGGGACAAAATAAAATATAAATAAATACAAATTTATTTTTATTAAAAGTCAAAGACTATCAGAATGGATAGGAAGGAAAGATTTTTAAAACTGTTTAGAACGGGGAACTCTCCTGCACATTCGACAAGGCTAGTTTATTCTTTTTATGATGGTTAAGCTGATTTAACATTGTGTCTCCCCAACAACCACACTTGACTAGCTTAAAAAATGTTTTTAAGTGCCTTATTGATATAATTTGTATGTATACCATACAATTCATCTATTTAAAATAGACAATTCAATGGCTTTTAGTATGTTCACAGATACGTAACTATCACCGCAATCCATTTTACAATACTTGTAAACACCTCAGAAAAAGGCCCTGTACCCTCTAGCTATCATTCTCATATTCTTCCACCAACACTCTACCAGACATAAGTAGCCACTAATTCACTTTCTGTCTCTATAAACTTCCCAATTCTGGACTTTTGTGTGAATGAAATAATATAACTTGTGGTCATTCATAACTTGCTTCTTTTTTGATGCTTTCAAAATTCATCCATGCTGCAGTGGTTATCGCTAAAATGTTTTATTGTATGGATATACCACATTTTTAAAATTCATTCATCTTTGGATGAGTATTTACGTTGTTTCCATCTTTTAGCTATTATAAATAAATGTGCTATAAAATTTATGTACAAGTTTTTCTGTGAACAAGTTTTAATTTCTCTTGGGTATAATGCCTAGGGCTAGAAATTTGGGGTCATATGATAATTCTATAGCTAATCATTTGAGGAACTGCCAAACTGTTTTCCAAAGAAGCTGCATTATTTTACACAATCCCATCAGCAATAATGAGGGTTTCAATTTCTCCAAATCATCACCAGCGTATGCTACTGACTTTTTAATTCTAGTCATCATAAAGGGTATGAAGTCATATCTCACTGGGGGTTTGATTTGCATTTCCCTGATGATTAATAACGTTGAAATCTTTTCATGTGCCTATTGCCATTTGTTATCTTCCTGGGAGAAATGTATATTCGGATCATTTGCCAAATTTTTAATTGTGTTAGTCTTTTTATTACTGAGTTGTAAGAGTTCTTTATGCATTACATATTACCTATACAAATCTCTTATCAGATATATGATTTGCAAATATTTCCTTCCATTCTGTGAGTTTTGTTTTACTTTTCTGATGATATCTTTTGATTCACATGTTTTTAATTATGAAGAAATCCAATGTCTCAAAGTTTTCTTTGCTTATGATTTTGGGGCATCTAAGAGTCCTTGGCTAAATTCAAAGTCATGAATATTGTTCCTAATTTTTCTTCTAAGATATTTATAGTTTAGTTCTTACACTTAGGTTTTTGATATATATTTAGTCAATCTTTGTATATGGCATGAGGTATGGGTCCAAATTCATTTATTTTCATATTGCCATCCATAGTACCACTTGTTCAAAAAAATTTCCCCCATTGTGTGGTCTTGGCATTCTTGTTCCAAGTTAATTGATTATAAATGTACAGGTTTATTTCTTGGCTGTCAATTCTAATCTGGTGATCCATATTCCTATCCTTGTGCCATTATCACACTGTCTTGATTTTTGCTTTGTAGTAAGTTTTGACATCAGAAAGTATGAGTTCTCATACTTTGTTCTTTTTATTCTGGATTATTTTGGCTATTCTCAGTTCCTTCAATTCCCATGTGAATTTTAGCAAATGCCGTCAATTTCTAAAGAGGCCAGCAGGGACATAATAGGAAGTGCATTGAATCTGTAGATCAGTTTAGAGAGCATTGCCATCTTAACAAAATCAAGTTTTCTGATCTGTGAACATGAGATGCTTTTCCATTTATTTAGGTATTTTTACATTTCTTTCAGTAACGTTTTGAGCATAAGTTTTGCATGTTTATGTTAAATTTATTTCTAAACCTTTTATTCTTTTTGATGCTATTGTGAAAAATTGTTTTGAAATTTTTTTCAGATTGCTCATTGTAAGTACATAAAAATAAAATATTTTATATATTTATCTTGTATCCTGAAACCTCATTGAATACATTTATTAGCTCTAATGGTTTTATAGTGAATTATTTAGTATTTTCTATATAAAAAATTATCTGATCTGTGGAGGTAGTTTTACTTCTTCCTTTCTAACCAGGATGCATTTAATTTTTTTTTCCTACCTAATTGCCATGGCTACATACACCAATGCACTGTTGCATACAAGTGACAGTGAACATCTTTGTCTTCTTCCTGATGTTATGAAGAAAACACCTATTCTTTCACCATTAAATATAATGTTATGTGTGTGTTTTGTGTAGATGTCCTTATCAGGTTGTTGAAATTCGCCTCCATTCTTAATTTGTTTAGTGTTTTAAAAATGAAAGGTGTTGGATTTTGGCAAATGTTTTTCTGCATCTATTGAGATGATCATGTGGTTTTTGTTTTTTATTCAATTAGTACAATGTATTATGTCCATTGATTTTGGGGTCTTGAATCTTGCATTCCTGGGATGACTCCCATTTGGTTGCAGTGTATAAATACTTTTTTATTTTTGTGGATTTGGTTTCCTAGCATTTTGTTGAGAATTTTTGCATCCGATTTCATAAGACATACTGGTCTATCACTTTTTTCTTGTAATGTCTTTGTCAGGTTTTAGATTCAGGGTAATACTGACCTCAGAAATTGAGTTGTAAAGTGTTGTCTCCTTGCTGGCTGAATGCTTGTGTCCCTTGCCAAATTCAAATGTTAAAATTCTATCCCCCAATATCATGGTAGTTCATCAATTTCTGCTCTAGTATTAATTATTTCCTTCCTAGTGTTTGGTATAGATTTATGCTATTATGAGTAAACATGTTACATTTTATATGATAGAGGTCCAATATTATATTATCTACATACTATTTTGTACAACTGCCTTTTAAATAGATCAAGAAAAGGGAAAGTACTATTTTCTGCTGTCTTTTATTACAGTTACTTTCCCGGCGTTCTTTGTTTTTTCATGTGGGTTCAGTTTACCATCTGGAATCATTTGCTGTCACTCTGAAGAACTTCTCTCAGAATTTATTATAAGGTGGGTTGCCGGCAACAAATTCCAGCTTTACAAAGATCTGGAAAAGTCTTCCTTTCTAACCTTTACTTTTTAAAAATAGTTTTGCATCGTAGACTTCTTGCTTGACAGTTACATTTCTCTGAGCATTTGAATATGTTCTCTCCCTGTCTTCTGGTCTCCATTGTTTATGTTGAGAAGTTAGTCTCAACCTTACTGAAGTTCTCTGAATTGTGTTTGTCTGAGAGAGTTTTTATTTCTCCATTAGGTTTGTTTGTTTTGTTTTCAATTTTTGTTTTTTTTTTTTGAGACAGGGTCTTTGCTCTGTTACTTACGTTGAACTGCAGTGGCTCAATCGTAGTTCACTGCAGCCTTGAGCTCCCAGGTTCAATGATCCCCCAACCTCAGCCTCCCAAGTATCTGGGACTATAGTGTGTGCCACTACGCCTGGATAATTTCTTGATTATTTTTTTCTGCAGTGACAAAGTCTCACTATATTGCCCAGGCTGGTCTTGAACTCCCAGCCTCAAGCAATCATCCCCTCTTCACCTCCCAAAGTGTTGGAATTATAAGGGTGAGCCACAATGCCTGGCCAATTTCTCTATTAATTTTAAAAAATAATTTCACTAGATAAAGAATTCTAGTTGGTTCTTTCTGTTAACATTTTAAATCCTGTACTTTGCTTTCTTCTTACTTGCATAATTTCTGAAGAGAAGTCTGATATAATTTTTATCCTTGCTTCTCTATAGGTAAGAACTTCCTTTTCACCATGACTTCTTGCAAGATTTTCTTTTTGCATTTGATTTTATGTAGTTTGAATATTATATGCCTAGGCGTAGAATTTTTGGTATTTAATCTGTTTAATGTTATCTGAGCTTCTCAAATGTGTGGTTTGGCGTCTGTCACTAATTTTTTTAAACTGTCAGTCATTGTTACTTTAAATATTTTTTTCCTTATGTTCCCTTTTCTCTTTCTTCTCCCATTATAGCATTCCTATTATGTGTATATTACACCATTCATAATTGTCCCACAGTTCTTGGATATTTTTTCTATCTTTTTCATTTGTTTTCTCTTTGCATTTCAGTATCGGAAGTTTCTATTGACCATATCTTAAATCAATAATTCATTCATTGCCCTGTGTCCGGTCTACCCATAAGCGCATCAAAGGCATTCTTCAATTATGTTACAGTGTGTTTGATATCTAACATTTGTCTTCCTTAGAATCTCCTTTTCCATGCTTAAATTACCTACCATTTCTTGCATGTTGCCTACCTTTTCCAGGAGGTTTTAAAATCCCAGTCTGATAATTCCAAAATCTCTTTCATATGTAAGTCTGATTCTGGTGCTTGCTCTGTTTCTTTGAGCTACATTTTTTTGTGTGTATCTTTTAATATACCACATAATTTTTTATTGAAAGGCAAATGTATGATGTCTAAGGATGGTACCGGCCTCTCTGTAATCTGTGGTTCTCTGTATATCTCTGTCTCTCAGATCTGGGGAGCACCAGTTTTCCTTGTGACCTATATTCTGTGATGGATCTAAAAATCAAAGTAAAGAATAGAAAAATAGAGAAAATAAATCGAACTAAAAGCTGGTTCTTTGAAAAGATTAACAAAGTTAACAAATTCTTAGCTAGATTGACAAGGAAAAAAGAGATAAAACTGGAATCATTAGAATTAGAATCAGAAAAAAGCAGACATTAATACCAACCTTACAGAAATAGAAAGAAAAATGCAAAAGAATGGCTATGAGTAGTAAGCCTTGCAGCTGATAAATGTGAGTTCTTCAATATTATTCCTCCTTTTAAAGAATATTTTGTTATTTCAAATCCTTTGAATTTTCATGTTAATGTTATAATTAGTTTGTCAATTTCTTTGAAAAGTCCTGATGGGCTTTGATTTTAAAAAATTGTGTTCAATCTATAGCAATTTGTGGAAGACAGTTATATTAAAAATATTGCATCTTCCAATCAGAGGTATGCTGGTAAATATTTAATAATGGGTTCTCTGGGAGGGAGGATGGTACCAATTCACAGTATTTAATCATCTCTATAGTATAAATGTTTCCATCATTGTTGATATTAAGTTATAAACATGACATCGTTGAACGTTAAGTCAGGAATATAAATGTTCACAGCCAAGTCCCATGATCTATTCTGAACCGTCTCCAGGCTGACATTACTTCTAATCCATGAATAATATAGCATTGTTCTTTATTTATTTATGTCTGTCATTTCTCTAACAAATACCCTACAGTTTTCATTGTAGTTGTTTACAAATCTTTGATTGGATTTATTCCTAGATAATTTGTATTTTTATGCTATTATAAATAATATTATTATCACTTGTTATTTAATATGCAATATTATTTTCCTCTTTCCTTTTGCTAATATAATGGAATTCAATTAACTTTTTATATGTTGAGGATGTGAAGCAACTAGAATTTTGTTATATGCTTCATGACTATGTTCAATGGTATAATGCTTTGGAGAATGATTGGAAGCTTTTTATGAAGTTAAACATGTGTTTACCCCATAAGACAGTAATTCTACTCTTAGGTATTAATCATGAGGAATAAAACATATATTCACAAGAAATACTATATAAGGGTATTTATAGAAGATTACTTCATATTAGCCAAAATCTGGAAACAATTTAAATATCCATCAATAATAAAATTTATATATAATTTATGGTTTATCCATAGACAAGACTTCTCCTAAACAAAAAGCAATAAACTATTTTTACCTAAACAGTATGACTAAATCTCACAAAATAAAGGAATCTGATGTTATTTACTTTCAATCCAACAATAGATAACACTAATCTATGGGGATAGAAAATCAGAAATGTTTGACTCTGGGTGATGGGTGGATTTTAGACAGGAAAGAGGCAAATGACCAAGGAAGAAGCAAATGACAGTTTGCTTTATATTTGGAAATGTTTCATATACATTTGTTTTGTGTGAAGGTTACACGGGTGTATACATTTGTCAAAACTAACCAATCAAAACCTTTTCATTCTATGTAGTCTTTTATGTAAATTATACATCAAAAGAACAATGCTAGATGGCTTTTTAAAAAAAATACCATTTTTTAATGTAATGAAGAACTGGAAACAAATGATATCCAACGAAAGAACCTGAAAACCAAGTGTGATGGTTAATTTTATGTGTCAACTTAGCTAGGCCACGTACCCTAGTATTTGGTGCAACATTATTCTAGATGTTTCTTTGAAAATATTTTTAAGTAAAGCAGATTACCCTACATAATGTGGATGGGCCTCATCCCATCTGTTTTGAAGGCCTTTACAGAAACAGACTGACATTTCTCAGAAGAGGCAGTCATACCAGTGGATTGCCTTTGAACTCAAACTGCAACTGTTGCCTGGACCTCCAGCCTACCATTTTAATGTGAGAACTGGGGACAAGACAAGCCCCCACAATCATAAGAGCCAATTCCTTAAAATAGAACTCTCTATGCACATCCTATCGATTCTGTTTCTCCGGAGAACCCTAAGTAATATATCAAACGACAGCAAGACCCTAGGAAAGTAAGTGGAATACCAAATCCAGTTTTCGTTTTAGCATATCTGTTGAAGGAGGTCAAATTGAGCTTTATATATGGTCTTCCAGACTTCAGAGAGAGATAAATTCCAGAGTCTACACAAAAGGAGGAGTCAGCTAGGAGCCTCCCTCCATAAATCCAGGTCTCCAGAAGTCTACATCCTTAGTGCAAATATAAATTAGAAATAAGCTGACCTCACTGTCAGGGAAATTGCCTCAAACACTGACACTTAGAATCAGAGGTAAGAAATATCTGCCCTGAGAATTTGTAAACAGCTAGCCCTTGCGGGAATGTGTAACCTGAATTCATAATACTTGGATGATCTGAATGAAACCCTCAAGCTAAGAATTTAGTTTAAAGTGATTCCAGGCTAGTAGGATTCCCAGAGAGTCTGGCAAAAAAATACAAATCATTTTGGAGGAATTCACTTCAGCACAGAACTCTATGAAATTCAATTTCTAAAGGTCCAGGAAACTCAGGCACAAAGTAAAAAATGAAAATAAGGAATAAAAACAAAAGCAAAGATGCTACTATACAAAATAAGGGATTACAAAAAACAAATCAGCCAAAACAACAGACATTAGAGTCAAACACACAAAAACTGAGACAACAGAGTTATCAGACACAGAACATAAAATGTACATTCTGTGTATTTATGTTAGTATATATGTTAGTATATTTAAAGAAATGAAACTGAAAATATCAGTAAAAGCAAGAGACTATAGAAAGATCCAACTTCTAGAAGTAAAATAATGATAATTTAAATTAAAAATAAAATATGAAAGGGAAATGAGTAAGTTTAGGGGCTTGATATGAAATGGTCTCATCAGATTCCTAGAGGATAATAAAAAGAGAATGGGGTAGAAAAGCATATATTTCTTTTTTTATGACTTCTGATACTAACAATGAGTTAAAGTCTGATTCCACATAAAAATTCATAATAATTTTGAAATTTGGTTTTATGAAAAAAATGATGATTTCAGAAAACAATAATTGTGTTCAACAATGATTGAACACATTTATTTGCATGGATCGAATAAAAGTGATTATAGGCATGTGCAAATTCAGAACTGAAGTTTTATACTAATGTTTCTCTGAGTTTTAGTTAGCGTATCTTTTTTAGGAAATTTGTTAATGAAAGTTGTTTTTAAATATTTTTAGCAGTCCAGATGATATAAAATAAATATTCTGAAATTTCAATTTCCTGACTTTGTGAAAGCCTTGGTCTCCTTTCAGTGATTTATATTTAAATTGATTTATTTTCTTTCTATCATGATGGGTAACTTTCTTATTAAAGTTATAGAGTCTCAGATTCACAAGACAAACCCATTTGTGGGCAAAAAATGTAAGTCATACACTCACATGTGGAGTCCTGTTTCCCAATAATTCTTTTTTATTTCAGCCAAAATGTCTTATATACATAGAAAAATTACGAAATGAAGCAATGATGACAAGTGCCACCGGCATTGTGCTAGGAAATCTTCCTCTTACACAGGCGCTAAAGGATTACTTTTACTTTTACATGTATCTTCATGCTCGCAAATGAGAAAAAGGCTTTTGATGAGGAACTAGTCACAAGATTGTTCAATTAATAGCTGAAGATCACAAAATGTTTCGCACGATTTTAGTCACTTGCTTTTCCAGCCTGTATGGAAATTATCAACACTATGCTTTGGCCCAGTGAAGCATAGGAAACTGAAAAGTTACCATTACTGAATTGCTGTCAGTAAGTTCATTGTCAACATGTTGTATTACCTGGGACAACAGTGATCTAGAAAATTGTAAAAGAAAAATGTCTTCATTGCAGATGGATAAATCTACAGACATTATTAGGAGTGTTCAGTTAATAGTACGAATTAGAAGTCCTCAAGAGAAATGCTTCATAGAACATTACTAGTTCTGCAAAGACATATCAACAAATTACTGAAGAGGAAATATTGAAAGCAATAAATAAGTACTTTGAAACCAAGTATTAAATACATACTGTGCATATTTTGTGTTGAAAGTCCACTGAAAGAAATTCACAAAGGCTCTTTTTCCAAATGCTTCAGAAACCCTAAGGATCAAAGTTTTAGTCACTAAATGTTTCTCTGTGTAAAATGCAGTGTTGTCAAAATGGTGAATCTGACACATTAATATACAATTGACTCTTGAACGGTTTTTAACTTTGCAGGCCCACTTACATGTGAATTTTTTTCAATAAATATATTGGAAAATGTTTGGAAATTTGTGACAATTTGAAGAAACCTAGCAAATGAACCACATAACAAGGAATATTGAAAAAAATAAGGAAACAGTACATCATGAATGCATAAAATATATGTAGATACTAGTCTGTTTATGTGTTAAACAACTTTATGATATCAATGATGCTTCCAGTCAACAATAGCCTACCAGTAATTATGTTTTGGGGTACTCAAAATTTATATGTGTATTTTGTCTGCATTGGGATCAGCACCCCTAACCTTCATGTTGTTCAAAGGACAACTATACTGTGGATTACTTTATCTCCACATACAACATTAGAAAGAGATTTCTTCATGTCCTTTGAAGAATCTCTGTGCTGTCTAGTGGACTCTTGGGTTGTCTCAGTCTGTGGGGTCTGTACCTTTCACTGTCTCTGACCTGTTTACAACTCAGTAGAGAAGAGTTATGACTACACTAGGACAGGTACAACCTCTGAAAAATGAAAACTTTCAGCTTCATGATCATCTTATCTCCAAACCAATTAAATACTGTGGAATGGGCTCAAGTACACATATATTTTGAAAGTTCACCAGGTATTTGGATGTACAACCAGGATTGAGTGAAGACTATAGATTCAGAAGTAGCAAAAAGAAGGAGAAACATCGCTCCTCCAGACATGATACTATCAGAAATAGAAATGGAAACGGCTGGTTAACAACGTGGAAGAATCAGGAAGCATGAACCCACAGATATCACCCTGGGATTTACTATAGTCATGAAAAAGAAAATTCAAACCTCATTCCAAATCAACTAAATCACAATATGGGGGAGTGAAACAGTGCTTATTAAAGTATCTCAGGTGACTCTACCATGCAGCCAAAGTGGAGAACCACAGACCTAACTAACATAGGCAACACTAGAATATTTACATCTGGGATTCTTTAAAATATATGCTCAAACAAGCGGGATTGAATTCTTGGTTGTAGGGCCTTTAGAGGGTGGTGTTTACCTTTGAGGGGAAGAAATGCACCTAGTTAACTATCAGCACTAGAATAGGTTGATCCTAAAACAAGAAATGGGGATACAGAGAGGCAAAAAGTCGGCCTGAAGCAAGATCTTCCTTGTCCTTACAAGGTCCCTGGTAAAGTTAGCCTCAACTCCAAGGCACAGGGATGCCTGAGCTTCCCCAGGTGGATCGTGACTGGCAGGAATACCATATGAAAACCTGCAGTTAGATTCAGGCTGTGGGTTCTGAAGGCGTTCAGCTCAGATAGCATGAAAAATAACCCCAATCTCTACTTCCCACCACTTATGCAAAGAAGGTGTTGTTGTTTGACAGATTCCTGCTCTATCACACAGGTGGGAGGGCAGTGACACTATCACAGCTCACTGCAAATTCTGCCTCCAGAGTTCAAGCAATTCTCCCATCTCAACCTCCTGAAAAGCTGGGACTAAATGTGTGCATCAACACACCAGGCTAACTTTTGTATTTTTAGTGGAGACGAGGTTTTGTCATGTTGGCCAGGCTGGTCTCAAACTCCTGATCTCAGGTGATCCACTGGCCTTGGGCCCCCAAAGTGCTGGTATGGATATGAGCCACCACGCCAGGCCTCAAAGAAGGTTTGAATTAGAATTGTATACCTGCTTTTCTGTAAGAGACCATAGTAGATAATCCCATCATGCCACCTATTACTGTTTACTTCCTTATCCCAAAGCCATAACATCTCCAAAGTATAACTCTTAGGATGTGGCAGGAATGAGCATAGTCCCTGCCCCCTGCAACATTACTGACTTCTAAATTAATCTGCAAGTATTTACAGAGCCTTCAGAATGCTCCATTCTGACCTTAACATTTTCACATTCCCTTCTCTAAATACATTTTCTTTTTTCAGATTCTTTAAATTCTTTTTTTCCATCTTTGGGCCAAAAAAAAAAAAAAAAAAAAAAGCCTTTGATGGCAGGACTGTGTGAATGTAAGAGTTCATTCAAATGCAGTTGGAAGTTTACTTTGGCTTTTGTGCCTACTCAAAAATAAATAAATTTGATTCAATAAATTTGGAAATATGAATTTCGCATAGGACTCTGACGGAAGCAGGTTGGGCTGGGTCAGGTCTATTTGTAGTTTCATAAATGGGGCTAATTCTGGCTTGGATCAGCACAACCGCAGCCCTAGAGTGTTCAGAAATGCTCTGTGTTTCTATTTAGGGGTTAGAGTTAAAAGAAAACATGTGCCCAGCTTGAACTCTGCATTTCAGGGTTATAACGTCACAGCAACCAGGCTAAGAACTGTAAACCTCCATAGAAAAACAGAGAGAGAAGCGGGAGGGAGGGACAGATTTGGTTTGAAAGACCTGTTAAGAAGGTTGAGATCTAAGATTAGCTTTGCATGAAAAAGGCGTTGAGTTGGTTAAGACCAATACCCCAAAAATAATAATTTATATCTTTGTTTCTAATGGAATTCATCATTTTTAGCATGCCACTGAAATAATTTTAGTTGATTCATTTTTGTATATGTATTGATTTATTCTTCTACTCGCTCACTATTTATGAAGCACCTACTCTGTGCCAGATGATGCAGAAGGCATTTCGGAAGCTGATGATCCACTCTTGCACTTCAGTGGCCATTTGCTATGCATGCCCAAGACAGTCTCCTGAAAACCTAACCTTCCTTCTCGCATTCTTTAACTCCCGTTGAATCTGAATTTAAAGCAGTTCTTAACTATCAGCCCTGATCTGGATGCTGACTACAGCTGTGACTTGGCGCTTTCCCTTCTGGCCTTCTCACTCTCTCTAAGTAATTAAGTTCCCTCATGATAACGAAGCATCATTACAATAATATTGATACCTGCTGTAATCACTGGCATTCTGGCTTTTCAATTTCCAGTATTTGCCTTGGATCAAGTAGCTCTGTGCTAATGCAGCCGAAGGTCACCCGATGAAGGGGCTGATAGTGGAGAGGACAGCTCTACTTAGCATGCATGGAAGGTTCTGCTTTCCTGGCGTTGTGGAGCTAATCTTTCAAGTTGTCCTTTTTTGACTTTCTCAGTTTAATCAGTTTAATCTCATCTTCCCTCTTTTCTGATTACAAGGATTTTCTGTAAAAAACTTGCCTCCACAATAAAGACCATGTGGCAATTTATTCTCATATTGATTACAAGGTTTCTGTTCCGCCACCAATGAGCCAATAATGGGAAAGGGGGAGGAAGGGTGGGAGAAGGTTGGAAAAAGAAGAGCCAGGAGAAGGAGGAGTGGGAAATAGGAAGTGAGAGCCCTTCCATACACACGCCTTAGTAGGAAAGCCACATACTCCAGTTATATGGGAAACCTAAATCATCTTAAATGCACTGAAAGCAGAAATGACAGCTAAATTGGAAAGTCTCCACAATGATTAAAGTTAGTTAAAGACAGCTATACCAACAAGGGCTTACTTTATATTTTCACACTAAAGAGATAGAGATAGATAGATAGACACACATGCACACACACCAGACACACACACACACACACACACGCCCCTTCCAAATTCAGAGACATTGCAGTGTATCTAAGGAGATAAATCACACAGCAACAACCTTCTCCAAGAATTCAGCAAATTCTGCTTCCATCTGTTCTTTCTGGTCAATGCAGAGCAGTGAGCAGTGTCTTGCTGGGCCCTTTACAAAGAGCAGATGCATAGCCATTTGCTAAAAGAAGAGAAAAGGCAAAAAAAGTGGGGTTGGAGGGAAGGTGGTGAGCATGTTTATGAGCTATGACTATACATCCTTGTGAAGATGTGCAGTTAGCAGTGTGTGCACGGTTCTGGATTGCAGCAGAGCATTCTGAGGGCGATCGAAAATGGAAATAAATCAGAGTTTGCTGAGTTGATGCATTTAAAGAACAGTTGTGCTCTCTAAGTCCTATTTAACTATTACCCTTCAAACTGATATAATTGGCTGTGTAATTCTTAAATATTCTAGAAACTCGGGGAAACTGGTTGGCCACGTATTTAATCACGCTACGCCCAGTGGGGGGAAAAATAGCATGTAAAATACAAAAAGTATTTATTTTCTTTAATAAGAAAGAACTAAGTATATTTTAAGGCATTTAACGTATTATAAGTGGCCAAAGCAAAACAGTGAAAAAAAAAAAAAAAGAAGAGACATTTCCACAGAAACTCACACATGCTGGGGAATTAAAATTAATTTGTTTCTTTTTAAATTCACAATCTCTTTCCAATTGTTCTGATAAACTACAACAATCATGAAATGTTTAGTGGGTGCTGAAAACTGTAGTCATTTGCAAAGATTACACTTCGTTCTAAGAACCACAAACCTATACATTTAAAATGGACCAAGCCATTGCCTAAAATATTTGTTTCCTTAAATGGAGAATGGTAAGTGGGGCAGGGAGAGGGGGTATAGGGAGAGCCAAGCGTTTTGCACAGCAACCACACAGCATTTCCACTGCCCCTAGTGAATCTTTGTGCTTGATCTTCAGGGTTCCTGGAGATAATGATATACTATCGCCAGCTGAAAAGAACATCTGTTTTAAGAACCGTGAACTTACAGGAGCCATTTGTCTGTCTGATCTGCTCCCATTATTTTCCTCCCCATTTTGAACCTTTATATTTCTCCATTGATCAAATCTACACAGAATAAAGGGATTGAGAAAAACACTAAACAGCCATAATTTCTTCTCCCTTCAAAAGGTTACCCACCACCTTTTCTGTTAAATAATTCTGCTTGACACAAAACACTCAACTTTTTTTTTTTTTTTTTTTGCATGTGTTTTCCTTTCCCTTTAAATGGAAGTCTTTGGTTCAGTGGGGCTTACGGCTTTATGACAATGTGGTGAAGTTAGCCCGGGAGAACAATGCATCCATTAATCTGCCTCATGCTTAATTGGTAACTACTGTATGGGCTGGCATTTCAAACACAGATTGCAAATGTACTTGAATTAGTTACTGTTTAATTGATACAACTGGCACTCAGCCTAGAACCAACATGCAGCTACTGTAAAAAGAGAGAGACTTGAAAGCAGAGAGAAAAAGAAAAAGCAAGGTATGATTGTGATTCACTCTTTAAATGTTTATATCAATTATTTGTGAAATATAATTACTTATTTTTTATAGCACTTTGGCAAGCAATAGACCAAAACAAGCTGCTAAAAAATACCCGGAATGCTTGCTGACATAAGAAATAGCAATGATCCCCAACTCTCTCTCCTCTTCATTCTACTCTTGCTCTTCCGAGGATAGTTACGTATGTGCAACCAAGGTTGGGGAATACAATATTTATCAAGAGGGTAATTTTGACAATGTCCCCACAATAGCAGAATTGCAAAAACAAACCAGAATACAATTACGGTAATAATTCAACTTTATGACCATTCACACAAGTGTTACTATCAACATATTTTCAAGAGAAAAAATTAATTCCCTTAAATTAATCCCCAAATAATTTCCATGTAGGCATGCCATGGAGAAACCATTAGTTTCCACAACTTGCTTTTAAATAGAGAGCATTTTGATTCCAGAGATGTTGTAATCATATCAATGGCTGTCATTTTTCAAGCATCTTCCACCCACCCAGAATCGCACTAAGTGATTCAATACACAATTTCTCATTCAGCCCTCCAAAGTGTCATGCTTTCCTCCTCAGTTGAAAGCCTTATTTCATTGATTAAATCTATGTAAAATAATTGGACTGAAAAAAAAGCATTAAACTGAAGTTCTTAAAACCTTTTATAAAAGTTACCCCACGTGGCTTAAATGATGCAATGATTTTGCTTAATATAAAACACACAACTGCTGTTTTGAATGGGCAGGTATGTGCTAGCCGTGGAAGAGCTGATGGCTTTTTCATACCCCGAATACATGTACAGAAACCCAGTACTTTCCTTCAGTCTGCAGTGAAAATCCTTTCATTGGTTTACTACACAGTTCTTGAATATCCACAGTATATCCAGCTTGGTCTTCAATTATGTGAGATACTATGTAAAATGGATCTCAATATTATTATCAATGAGTTTCTAACTGCCAGTATCAAAGGGACAGCATCTCTTACATCTTTAAAATGTTTGCAGTTTATCTTTGGTTTGTATTAAGTGACTTTTGTCGAAACTCTGTAGTATTTGACATTCTTCTTGGCTTTCCTGACATAAAGCCTTCCAGGTTTCCTTTTTTTTTTTTTTTTTTCTTCCTGGTTTTCATCCTGCCTGCCTGACTACTTCGGAATTGCTCTGAGGCCCTGATACGGTTTGGATCTGTGTCTCGCCCAAATCTCACGTGGAATTGTGATTCCCCAGTGTCAGAGAAGGGGCCTGGTGGCAGGTGATTGGATTTTGAGGGTGGATATTCCCCTTGCTGTTCTCATAATAGTGAGTTGAGTGAGCTCTCACAAGATTTGGTTGTTTAAAAAAGCGTAGCACCTCCCTGTGCTCTTTCTACTTCTCCAGCCAAAGGGGCAGATGTGCCTGCTTTCCCTTTACCTTCCACCATGATTTCCTGGGGCCTCCCAGCCATGCTTCCTATACAGCCTGCATAACCATAAACCAATTAAATCTCTCTTCTTTATACATTACCCAGTCTCAGGCAGTCCTTTTAGCAAAGCGAGAATGGACTAATACAGGCTCCTCTATCCAACCTTTAAACATGGGAAGTTTGTATCTCAGATCTCTTTAACTCTCTGTGTATATTTGCTCTGTGCAATCTCATTTTATTCTGCTGACTTCACCTGTATACCACATGTAAGTTATACATCACAGTCCCAGAGAAATTGTTTTCCTGTAAAATAATATATATGACTTTTTAAAAAAATCACAGAGTACAATCTTGGAGAAATTTCCAATTCTCTTTTTGCCCATTAGATTGCTCTATTAGAATTCAGAGCTGCATGCACAAAGCCAACTGGACTCTAGGTTGTCTAATGACAGCTCATAAATATGTTCAACCGTGGGCTCACCGTCCAAACCCACTGCCTTGCTTTTTCTCATGTCTTTTGAAATGGTGTCTCTATTTTCATAGTCACCCAAGCTACCAGCCTGAGAGTCATTCTTGATATTTCGCTGACCTTCATTTCTCTCCATCTCTGCCCACCTGATTTGATCACCAAGTCCTGCAGACTTTTTAATGCTCATAATACTTACTTTTTCTTTAAAAAAATTTCTTTGTTTCTGTCCTCAATGCCACTGTGTTTGGATAATTCTTACTTCAATTCTGAATTATTGCACTAACCAGCTAACCAGTTTTTCCACTTCTCCTACCAACTCTTCTCCAATCCATTCTGTAGAGATGATTCCAAAGAATAAAAATGCACCTTTTCTTGCTGAAGATTGTCCAGAACTCTCATAGGCTTAAGGAAAAGGAACTGTTGTGTTCTGATCTCTGCCTATTTCTTCAGTTTTCTTTTCCTCACTCTCCCAAACATGCCCACCCTTCTCTACCTGGTAATTCCTACGATTTCTTCAAGGCTCAATTCCACAGTCATCATTCTGCAAAGCTATCTCTAGCCATCCTTGGCTAAGGTTAGGTGTTGTCCTGTCTTCCCGTAGTTCTCTGTGCATACTTCCATGACAGGCTTGATCACATTGCACTGTAACTCTAAGCTATTTTAAAGTTACTGGTTAGGCTGTTAGGCTGTAATCATATTTTGCTTTCTGGTATTTTTAACTGTTGATATGCTTTACATATTTTTTAAAAGAGAGACCTATTTGTTGGTATCTTCAAAGAGAGGTAAAACATAATGTTCAACTCAGTTTTATACACCAGGTATGTAAATATTCGTTCTGTGATTTCTCTGTTGGAGGGGCTTTTAAAAATAGATTTAGAGAGTACAAGTGCAGTTTTGTTACATGAATGTATCACACGGCATTGAAGTCTGGACTTTTACTGTGGCCCCCACCCAAATAATGTACATTAAGTAATTTTTTATCTCTCATCCTGCTCTTCTAAGTGACATCAGGGACATCATTTAGCTTTTCTAAGTATTAGCTTCATTATCTAAAGAATTATCTTTAAGCTCTTTGTAACACAAATGTTTATGTTTAAATGGTTCTCTCCATTTTATGTTGTGTAATTAATTAGACATTTAATACAAGTTTTCGTGGTTTACTGTTGGTGAATGAAAAGGTTTTGATTCAAAGTGTTCTTAGATACTAATTTTTGTTCCTACACTAAGTGATGTTAGTTTATATCCACAATGATTTTACATAAGATTTAAGCTGGTTCACAAGAACATATCCCCCAAGTGGTAAGAAGAAGGAGGAAAAGAAAAGAAGAAGAGGAGCAGGAGGAAGAGGAGGAGAAAAAGCAGGAGTAGAGAGAATTGTGTCAAAAAGTAAATACTAACACATGTAAAAGTCAAAACTAGAAGCAAGTACAAATACATGCCTGCACTGTAATTGCTATACGTAATTGTAATAGGTCATTTTAAAATGTGATTCTGAGCTTCCTGGTGTACAGAATGAAAAAGTAACAGTCTCAGATAACAAACACCTATCACAGGAGAAGCAAGGCTTTTCCAGCACTCACTTCTTCCTTCCTTCCTTCCTTCCTTCCTTCCTTCCTTCCTTCCTTCCTTCCTTCCTTCCTTCCTTCCTTCCTTTTCTTTTCTTTCTTCTTTCTTTCTTTCTTTCTTTCTTTCTTTCTTTCTTTCTTTCTTTCTTTCTTTCTTTCTTTCTTTCTTTCTTTCTTTCTTTCCCTTCCTTCCTTCCTTTCTCTCTTCTTTCTTTCTCTGTTTTTTTTGATAGAGCCTTACTCTGTCATTCAGGCTGGAGTACAATGGTGCGATCTTGGCTCACTGCAACCTCCACCTCCCTGGTTCAAGCCTCCCAAGTAGCTGGGACTATAGGCATCTACCACCACAGCTGGCTAATTTTTTGTATTTTTAGTAGGGTTGGGGTTTTGCCATGTTGGCCAGGTTGGTCTTGAACTCCTGACCTCAAGTGATCCATCCACCTTGGCCCCCAAAGTACTGGGATTACAGGTGTGAGCCACCATGCCCAGCCTCCAGCACACATTTCTAAAGTAAGTTTTTCCACACTGAGCTGAAGTGTGTACCAGACACCAAATAATGCCCCAGACAATGCCTCAACACAATTCTTAAATAAAATATAAGAATTAAATTGATGAAGTTGTGCTTAAAACACCCTCCAAGCAAAGGCAAGGCCATTATCTGAAAAGTTTGTAAAAACAAGTCCATCCGTGACCTTCTGATAATCTACTTTGATTAAAAATAAAATCCAGAATACCTAAATAAATACCAACAGAACACACCCTTTTGTTAATCCTCTCCAAACGTCACATTTGCTAGATTGTAATGGGTCCTGGTGGTATGTTTTGAATAAGAGTCTACTCTAGGAAGTGGCAGTTGCTGCCTCATTCACAGTTTACTAAAAGCAGTTACTCCCACCACTATTCATATGGTGTATCCTGGTTCCACCACTAATACACTGTGTGACTTTGAGCAACTGACTCAACCTCTCTGTAGCTTCGTTTCCTCATCTGTAAAATATGATAATAGCACTTAGCTCATTGGATTGTTAGGAGGATAAAATGCAATGAAACACGTAAAATGTCTCTGGCGGTGCCTGGTAAATAGAAAGTGATACTATATTTTCTTTCTTTCCCTCCCCCCCAAAATGGAGTCTTGCTCTGTTGCCCAGGCAGAAGTGAAGTGGCACAATCTCGGCTCACTGCAACCTCCTCCTCCCAGGTTCAAGCAATTCTCCTGCCTCAGCCTCCCGAGTACCTGGGATTACGGACACGTACCACCACACACAGCTAATTTTTTTGTATTTTTAATAGAGACAGAATTTTGCCATGTTGGTCAGGCTGGTCTTGAACTCTTGAGATCAGAGTTCATGATTTGCCCTCCTTAGCCTCCCAAAGTGCTGGGATTACAGACGTGCGCCACCGTGCACAACCAAAGTGTTATTATGTTACATAAGCCTGCCTTAGACGTGCATGCTGTATGTGCTTGTCGATTAGCAGCAGCACCAGAAAAAAACATCCTTTTGTTTCTGAGAGCACTATGGATCACACATTCGCAGCCTGTTTAAACTATCACTAGATTGTGATCTTGTTTACTTTGGTGATGCATTTCTTCTTGTATTCATAGACATAGAAACTTGATTTTAAAATCTTTATATGTCCAGCTTTCTTTGTGGCCAACCGTTATCAGTTTTAAACAAAACTTGTCCTCTTGTAAGATGCAATCACATGATTCATTTACTGGAAAAGTGAACAAAAATTCCACACATTAGGCTGGAAGTTTGGATTCTAATCCAGCTTAGTGATATCATGGCAGCCTCCTCATCTGCAATGTTTGAGCCTTGAGATAGCTGCTAAATGTTCATTCTGGTTTAAAAATCTCTGATTCTAAATATTCAAGTTCAATTTAAGGTCAAATATTCTTTTAAACCAAGGAAAACAAATGAATAAAAATCTGTATGTAAAATATCACTCCTCTCTGATATATAGTTCTTATTTCCCTAAATTTCTGAATTCTGAGGAGAATTGATACTTTCTTGTTTAATACTGTTTCCTTTGAAGTTCCTGAAATTTTCAGGCTAATAAATCCCCAGGTGGCTCTATTTCAAGTGTTACCCTTTGCAGCAAAGAGCATCTCTCTGAGCTTTAGACCTAATTTTGCTCTGAGTGTTCTCGCCTTATTTAAGATGGGAACAAATTTCCCATGGATTGCCCTATCCCTCCTGTGCCATCCTATCTCTGATCAGAAGGCAAGCATTGACCTGCAGGAGAAGCTCACCGAGTATTTCTGCTCCCTTTTCCACACTCCTCATTACTCCTCCCAAAGGAGGAGACAAGATCAAAACACCCTATCCACAATGGGAAAGAGTTATGATGTGAATTATTCAAACCATAAGACTGTGTTGACATAATTTTCAAACAGAGGAAGGTGACAGCACTGGAGTGTGGATTTTTCCTCTCTGGTCTCTGTTGCTTCCATGGAGGATAGAATGGTAATGAGAGCCTGAGCCATTTCCCCTTGAGAAATCCCAAACATCTCCCTTTATCTTTAGCTCTGTCTTTCTTCCACTCTGGACTCCTCCTGCCTCTAGGCGCAGCCCAAGATCAGGTTTGATAAAGCCTGGAGGAGGAGAAACAGCACTGGGAAGGCACCCCTCCCTCTTTCATTTCTTCATGGTCTCTTTCCTCTCATCTTGGGAGGTCCACTTTAATTCAACCTTTCCATTGACTTGAGTGGGGACATTAGAGACCCAAGTCTGGGTTTTGGAAAGATCCACCTGGCTCAGAAAAAAGGGATGCTCCAAGAACAGCTGACTTCCTGAAGACCTATGTTGGAGACAGAGGCCCCACCCAAGCAATAAAGACTTGAGGAAATGACCGGCTTGGTCAGACTTTCTCTTGTGACTGTTGCCCTTGGAAGCTCACCACAGAGGTATCTGCAGCAAGGCAGGACTTAGTTCTTTCTGAGTTCCCTTGCCAAATAACACCACACAATAATCCCTTTAATTGCAATTCAATTAACACAGCTACAATTTGGTATAGTTAATTTTAACTGATTCTATTATTTTCAATAGCAGCTAGTAGTTGATGGCTGCCTTTTTCTTCTGTACTATTCCCTTTTGATGAACAGTGGGAGTGGAAGGGCTTTGCTTTCAAAATCTCTGCTCCTTTCCCATTCACTATGCAGATGTAGCGGAGTCAATTAGGAAACAATGGTTATATTTTTACAGCCATGTGTTTTAGTAACTTAATGTTGCTACTTTAGGACTTTATGCAGCTTTTCCAATTCTGTTCTTTTTAAACTTTAGAATATTTTTTCTTAACTATTTCCAAACAGAATCAATTTCTAAACTTTTTCATGATTATTCCCTATAAAATTTACTCTTTCACTGACTAAATTAAAATCTTGGGTGTGGCGACCATATCCTGTAAATACAATCCTTACCCCCTATTTTACAAAGCATATAATAGGTGTGCAAGAAATACTGAGTAGAAAATGGGTAAAAGCCATAGAAAGATAATCACAGGAAAAATGCAAATAGCCAATAAATGTAAAGAACCTGTTCATTCTTCTGAGTCATCATAGAAATGCACATTGGAATTGTCTATAAAATCAGTAATGATACTAATATGTTCTGATATTTGAATAATGTTCTAAGAGTGACCAGAGAATGTTGCTGAATGACTAAAAAAAACTTTCTGGGAAGCAATTCATCAATATGTGTTAAAAATCTTTAAAATGTATTTTGTTGAAGAATATTTCATGACATGGAACAATTACTGGTAATATAATGCTAATTTTAGTATTATTCAATAAATATTTATTAGGGGCCCTCCACGTGCCAGGCACTGCTCTAAGGGAACAAAATAAAGTTCATGTCTTCAAGGAACTTCTATGGAGAACAAAGTCAGCTGGTGGTAGTGATGGCAGCAGCGGCCCGTCTGGAGCACCTGCTGCAGAGATGCCAGCTGCAGTGGAGAAGGCACTGCTGGGGCTGCCCACTCTATGGAGCCAGCAGGTGTCCAGAACAGGTGGGAGTCCCCCCGCACTGAGTTGGCAGGGTGAGAGCCCCTTGCTCCCTGGACCACTGTTGCAGCTGCTCAGCTGGGGCTCTGAACCTGGGTACTCCTGCACTCTAAGGGGGCCCAGAAGCCCCCTTCCCCAACAAGCTTGAAAACTCCTGCTCCCATTCCCTGGCCTCTCTCTGCTCCTGGTGCCTGCTGGGGTGGAGCAAAGTTGTGGCTGAGCCTGGTGGGTGTCACCACCTGGCTGGGTGTGATTGCCCTAAGGGTGGCTGACACACCAACAACCTGCCACCTTGGACACCTCTAGACTTCGGGTGCAGGTAGGGGGCGGGGGTCTGAGGGCAGCTCAGCACATGCCTGCCAGTGTCTCTCCTTATGGACAGCCTGGGTGCTGTGGATGGCATGTTAAAGGCAGACAAGTTCCTAGGCAGGAAGTGTTGGGTCCCTGGTAAAACCCCACTATCGGGCCAGGAATGGAGTGAAGCCTGGGGGCCAGGCTGCCAGTTCTGGGCAAAGTCTATGGCCCAGAGTGAGAACTTCATTGATGACTCTTCAGCCAATTGGATGGTGCTTTTTCCAGGCTCACCCGTGCCTGCCTGTGGATTATTCAGCACACACTTCCTCCATTCTGAGCACATAAAAACCCCGGACTCATCCAGACTCACACACTTGTCAGGACGACCTGCCTGTAGCAAGAAGTTACCACTTTGGGTCTCCTAAGAGCTGTTCTGTCACTCAAGGCAGCTCCTCTCCACTTTGCTCACCCTCCAGTTGTCCACATACCTCACTCTTCCTGGACGCAGGACAAGAACTCAGGACTCGCCAAATGACGGGACTGAAAAAGCTATAACATACAGGGCTGAAACAAGCCCCCGGCTCACCGCATTGTGGGGGATGAGAAGGAGAGAAGAGCTGTGGCCCTTCGAGGATCCCAGACCTAGGGGTTCCCCATGCCAGGGCTGTGACATCCTTTTTTGTGGCTGTGGAGTTCCTGACACCTCCAAGCTTCTGGGCACCACTACGTTCCCCTCATCTAGAGGCAGGTAGAAGCCACGTGCAGTATATCTGGCCCAGCTGCCGTCTTGCACAGAGCTGGTGCCTGAGTCAGCACCTGTGCCCATGCCTGAAGCTGTCCACCCCTCCATAGCAGCCAGTGTGCCTGGCTATGCACAGTGGCTGCAGCCCGTACTGCTCGTTCACACAACCCTCGCTGCTTCATGCCTGGCTTGCCCTTGGCCTGCCAGGCTGAGTGGGCAGAATGAACCCAGTGGGCCCAAGGAAACTTGGGCAAAGGCGCCACCAGCCACAGAGGTTTCTGGCTGGAAAAGTGACAACCTAAGGATTCTGTGACAGTAAATGCTATGAATCATATGGCCATATGCTTCCTGAGACAGTCGTAGTTTAAGGCTGTTGTCCCACTGTAATTATTAGTAGCTAAGTACAACAGAGTGATGGGGAGGGTGTGATTTTAGGCACAGTAGTCAGAGAGCCATCTTGGAGAAGGTGACTTTTGGGCAGAGACTAGAATGCATTGAAGCAGTGAGCCCCGTGACTCTCCCGGGCGGGAATCAGTCAGTGGCAGAAAGACCAAGTGAGATGGAAGCTCCTCAAGTGTTTGAGGATCCCTGACAGGTGAGTGTGGCTGGCGTGGAGGAAGTAAAGGGAGAGTGGAAGGGCATCGAATCAGATGAGATTGACTCATGGGAAAGCCTTACTTAAACATGCATCTCAGATTTCTGAAAATGTTCAAAAGAAATTTAATGTGGACTCAATCTTATTTTTTCCCCCAGACATAGCTGTTCACGATGTGCCCTGCTCAGCAGAATTTGTTATTGCAGCTTGTATAATGAATGCCATGACCAGGGCACCTTGTGTTTGGAATGACATGGCGTGTCCTCCTCTACAAAGAGTAAAGTCGGGCCTTGACAACGGAAGGTTGGGGTGTGAGCCACAGTGAGCAGGACCTCATTGTCCAATATCCCGTGGCAAAGCCTTTCTCTTAGGAAACAGCCCTCGTTTACTTTGTTCTCAATCCTAATTTGAAAACATTCTAAAGTCAATGTAAGAGATTAATTGGCCAAAGTTTGTTACTTATAGTTAGTGAATGATACATTTTCAGAGGAATTTATTTTTATATTCTTTATTATTACTACTACGTTAATATTTTTTTGAGATGGGGTTTTGCTCTTGGTGTCCAGGCTGGAGTGCAGTGGTTCAATCTCAGCTCACTGCAACCTCCACCTCCCGGGTTCAAGTGATTCTCCTAACTCAGCCTCCTGGGTAGCTGGGATTGCAGGCATGCACCACCACGCACAGCTAATTTTTTGTATTTTTAGTAGAGATGGGGTTTCATCATGTTGGCCAGTTTCTCAAACTCCTGATCTCAGGTGATCCACCCGCCTCGGCCTCCCAAAGTGCAGAGGATACAGGCATGAGTCACCATGCCTGGCCTGTATTTTTAAATTTAACCCAAAGACACACACGAACCATGAAGAAGGTGAAGGCTAGGCCGTCACTTCTGTTCTCTTCACCATGACCAGTGGACCAGATTCTTAACTGAGTAGAAATTAGCCAAGAATTATGCTCCATCTGTACAGGATTTTGAAAAATTAACATCACTAGTTTATACTTTCTGTTAATTATTACTTGATATTTAATCCATTTCAAACGTTGGGCACCAATGAAGTGTCTCTTAAGGCAATTATTTTCCAGCTATTTCTGTGTATGTACCTCAGAAAATTTTGAACTCTTTGGTACACCATCACACATTTTTAAGCTTGACTTCTAAGTTTTTAATCATAAATTCAAATTGCTGCCGAAGTTTAATTTCTGGTAGATTGTAACTATAGACATTTAAAAGTAAAACTATTATATCGCTCTTTGAAATACAATAAATTGAATATAAATACCAGAGCAATTTGCTATCTACCATTATCAATTTAAAAATATTAACAAAGTGTTTGTCAGTAATTTTACATTATGCATTTTTCTTCCTGAATTGCTATTTCCATTATACCTAATTACTCATCTCTTCTCCCTAAAATAGCTACATAAATTAAAATTCACATGTGTATCATTTCACCTACCCATCAGGATATAAACATTAAATTATTTTTCTGCAATTTTCTTATCATTAACATTAGTAGATCACATATATTGATAAATAATTATTAAAAATAAAAGGCTTAGCATGGTGGCTTATACCTGTAATCTCAGCACTTTTGGAGGCCAAGGCAGGTGGATCACCTGAGGTCAGGAGTTCAAGTCCAGCCTGGCCAACATGGTGAAACCCCATCTCCACTTAAAAAATACAAAAAAATTAGCTAGCTATGGTAGTGCATATATTTAGTTCCAGCTACTCAGGAGGCTGAGGCAGAAGAATCGCTTGAACCTGGGAGGCAGAGGTTGCAGTGAGCCAATATCATGCCACTGAACTTCAGCCTGGGTGACAGAGCAAGACTCCATCTCAAAAAAACAAATTAATTTTAGAAATGCTTTTATTATTGCTAGAATTATATGTTGTCTGGCATTAAATCCATTCTCAATTTTTGCTTTTGTAGTTGTAAATGCTGAAAATTTTGTTGACATAAATAAGTCGATCAGAATGGAAGTCTCGTTATAGCACTGTCAGTCAACTCCATAAACTTCCTCTAAATTATGTGTCAGATATCACAAAGTGATCCAGAATCAAAGATTTTCATAATTAGCTGAAAACTTGGTTGGGGTATCCTTCAATTTTGTGGGAAACAAAATATTTTTTAAGAAACATGACTTGCAAAGGATATTTTATCTTTACCCAGTTACGAAACACATCTTTCTCAGTCCCCGAAAAGGATACTTAAAAACTTTACCAAGACAATTCAAATGACCACAGTCAGTTACACTTTCACTCAGAGGCATCTTGTACTAAACATGCTTATATTTTATACACAATATACTAAGAAAGATTTGTTAAAAAAAAAAAAGTAAAGTTTCATTTTAGAAGCCCTTCGCTAACACAATAATTTTTTTAAATCTTACCACGTATTTCAAATACATTCTCGTCAACATTTGGGGATTTAGACTTAGCTCATTGAATTTATGAGAACTGTCCGCCACATAAACTAAATGACAAAAGACCCTCCTTGTCAAAGCCACCAGTCAAGTTCAACTTCCCTTCTGCCTGAAATGTATGATTTCACTTTTCAGTTTAAAGAAATGAGTTACTAGGCATTCCATGACAACCATCTCCCTGTTGTCTTCTAATTGCAGAATAGAGAAAAAGATACAATAATAGACAGAACACAGAGCCTGGCCATGAGTTTTTCCTGTGGGTGAAATTAGAAGCCCCTGGTCTCATGAGAATCTAAGTGAGGGAGTGGAAAAAGTGATGGGATATCATGAAACAATTCAAACTGTCTGTCACTTTGGTACCCATGAGAGTTTTACATCTTAAGGCACCGAAACAGAAAATCAGGATAGAAGGGAGAGACATTTTATTTATTTTTCCATCTGTCTGTCTGTTTAGTAAAGTGGGAGAAGGTGATGCAGAAAAGAGAAGGGTGAGGAGTGTGAGGACACTCCCATCCTGAGTCTACATTCTCAGTCCAGAGAGGGAGCACACATGAGAGTTGAAGACTAGGACGCTGATTCCCTTTAAACTCTTCATAGCTGTTTTCATGTTCAGGAGAACAGTGGCCTGGCGTGAATACTGATATTGTAGCAGAATCAGATTCCCTGCCCTCCGGGAATTTATAACTTAGAGAAGGAATGCATGCATTTGTCAGTTCGTCCCATGAGTACTGATATGGGGCCTTATATATTCAGGAAACTATGGAAGGTGCTGTTATGTGAAAGAAATAAAATGACTTAGGTATGGACTGTGCCCTCAGTCGTCAGTGAGTCCAGTCATATAAGGAAGACAGGAATAGATCCTGTGAGAGAGACAGAGATGAAGGAATATGCAAGTTCAGAGATGGGGAAGATTACTTCCTGATAAGCCTCTGCAAAGAAGGTTATATGGGATTTGGCCATGAGAAGATAAAGTGATAAAATTCTGTGATATATATAACATTAAGAAATTCAAAGGTCTATATAACAACAAAACCCATATTGTAGATGTTGAGTGCACAGACTTAATGGGAAATAAGATTGACAAAGGAATTCAGACTAGAATCTTGAAGGCCAGAGGATCTGATGTGTATTCTAAAGGCACTGGTATTTTTTAAATTATAGAATTATTGTAGAAGCAATACATATCTATCAAAGAAAATGTGGAAATCATTTTTCTCCTAGAGATCTTTATTCTTATTAATATCTTGTATATATTCTTCCAAACTTGCAGACGGAGTTTCGCTCTTGTTACCCAGGCTGGAGTGCAATGGCCCGATCTCAGCTCACCGCAACCTCTGCCTCCTGGATTCAGACAATTCTCCTGCCTCAGCCTCCTGAGTAGCTGGGATTACAGGCACGCGCCACCATGCCCAGCTAAATTTTTTTGTATTTTTAGTAGAGACGGGGTTTCACCATGTTGACCAGGATGGTCTCGATCTCTTGACCTCGTGATCCACCCGCCTCGGCCTCCCAAAGTGCTGGGATTACAGGCTTGAGCCACTGCGCCCGGCCCTCTTCCAAACTTTCTATACATACTCATATTTCTAGCACCTAGAATAGCACGCTAGCACATAGCAGGCATTCAATAGTTCCTGAGTAAACGTTTTTAAAACTAGAAATTTTATATCTGTCATTTTGCAAATTGGTTTTTTTCACATAAACATATCTTATACAATATTTTCATGTCAACTAATTGTGCACCATCTTTTAGGGGCTACATGGTATTTCATTGTATGGGTGTGTGCAATTTTTTATTGTCACAGAATTATCACCAAGTTTTAGCTCTTATAAGCAATGTTGCAATAAGAAATTACTATACATTACTAAAATTTAATTGGTTGAAATTATGCACACGTAACTGTAGAGGCTTTAGAGGATCTCTGAAAAATTGTGCTAGTTCATATTTAAGTCACTGCTCACAAAATGTGTTTGCTGTTCCTTAAACTCAATTATATTGGGTAGTTTTTTAAAAACTTGTGAATAAGAAAGATTTTAAAAAAGAATTTCACTTAAGGTATGTTTCTTTACCTTCTATTAAGGTTAAATATTATTTTTCACGTGTTTATTGGCTATTTGTTCAGTTTCTCTTTTGAGACTCGTCTATACATTGTAGACACAAGTTTTCTGCAAGAAAGGGAAGAGACATAACAAGAACTACACTTGAAGAGGTATTCAGCTGGCAGCGGGGATTTAGGATGAATTGGAGAAATAAGGCGGGAGAGGGGTTGATTCACTGTGGCGATGACAGAGAATAGTTTCCATAGAGCACTGTGGGCACCAGATAGTGACTTCAGGCACTGAGAAGTGACAAGGTAAGGAAACAAAAGCTGCATCATGCAAAGCTTTTCTGTAACATTGACTGGGAAAGAAAGGCCAGGACAGTGTGATCTGGGGCTAGAGGCACATGGGCACCTGTGTAGGCTGTGGATATGTTCTGTCGAGACTGAAGTAAAGTAAAAGGGGCCTGTGTGATGGAGTCAGGTCCAAGAGGAGGCAAAAAAGGAGAGGATGGGTAGCAGTGGTGGGTTTAGTTCTCTGAATCAGGAGAAAAAGAGATACAGGGTAAAAATCTAGAGAACTTTAATGATGCATACATTAAACAAATGCATATTTGTGTGTAAACACAGGAAGGAAGGTAGAATAGGCAAGTCTGAGAAATAGAATGTGAAATGCCATGAAGCAGAGGGGAGCCGGGCTGACGGATTTATGGAAGTGGCAGCTTTTGGGCTGGTCCTTGATGGATGTGTTCCTGTGGGAGCCAGGGCACTCTTGTACTAGGAAAGAATATTGATAGAGGCACAGAGACAGTCAGCAGGGCAGGAGGGTTCAAAGAGTGGAAAGTAGAAGGCTTTGGGAGGAGGAGAGGGTGTGGGGAAATTAAGAGAGAAAAGTCTGGCAGGGAAGTCAGGTCTGGGTGTGCCCAGGTACGGGGGACTCAGGCCTAACATCAGATGGACGCTGGAACTTTCAAAAGGACTTTCACAGACATGATGGTATGTAAGCCTCTCTGTGACCCTAGGATTGTTATCTTTAATTCAGTATAACAATGAGGAAACTGAGGCCCAGCAGGCTACCCACCTTGCCCAAGATCACTGAGGATAAAGGAAAGAAGGGAACCAGAGTTGTGGGGTCTCCTGACTCCTGGAGCAGTGCTTTCAGCTCACCGCAAATGCCTTTTATTTGACTCTGAGGCAGTGAGAATCCTATGAAGATTTCCGAGTGACATGATCAGAGTTTGTGGATGATGTTATAAAACCAAATCTATTAGTCACTTTCAGTCCTTTGAAAGTTCTCAAAGATTCAAGTAGAACTTTGCCATGACTGGCATATTTTTATCTAGTTCAAAGGTTCATCAAAGTCCTTTACAGATTAATGAGTTAAAGTTTGCTCGAGACAGTGTAGGTAAACGAAGCAACCTAATTATGTTCTCGGCATATCAAATACTGCAGCTCACTTTGCCTAAATCTAATTCAGACATTTATACACTTTCTAAAAATAGAAGATTGAGAATATCCATTATCCAGGACTAGTCATTCAATTAACAAGGAGATAAATACTAAAGAGCCTGCTCCCAATCATCAGAAAATGAGGGCACGGTGAGATCGAGGACATAAAATTATTGACCGTCATAGCACACCTTGGCAGGAAAGGACTGTGCTACCTTTGGTGTGACTGGCACTTTTTCAGCTATTGTCTGTGCTGAGCCTGTTACACGCTTACTCTTTTCCCACTCTATGGGGTATAACCAATTGCCCCTTTGCAGAGAGAAAACTGAGGCTATGAACCACAGATTCCTAATTTGCCCAAAGAGGCTAGGATCTGATTCTGAGCCAGAATGGTCACAACAGTCCCCTTCAAAGACAAACCGGATTCCATGTAGCGTGGCATGGCACTGGTTCATGTGATCTGAGGACACATCAGAAGCATAGCCTATTTCTGCCCATTCAAGTTTATTGACTAACAGAGACAAATTTATAGTTTTGCGATGTAGTACCCACAGAATTCAAAGTAAGAAATAACGGCAGAATCAAGGATTCCTGTCCTGCTTTTTCTTTTTGCAAATTACAAAAGAGGAGTTAGTTACTTTGAAAGACACAGATTGAGTGGGTTCTTTTAGACATTCTTCTTCTCTTAGGTGTTTTCTATACTATCAGGATGGGCAGAGGCTAGATGACAAGGTGAGGAAATGGAAATGTAATCAGTAGCTAAGAAAATGTAGTACTTGCCATAAATGCATGCTAACGCCCCTTGATCTCTCCCCCGGGCTCCTGAGGAGTCCTAACACCAAGCCTTTTGATACTGATAGATTGAGGGATATGAATCTACAGAAAGGGCTCGGTAAGAAAAGGAAGTATTTAGCCAACTTCTGGAACTAAAGGTTTTCATGGGGAATGTAGAAGAATGATGATGTAGAGAAAAGAAATGAAGGCAGGCTTCTTCACCCAGACAAAACTGGGTCAAATTCCAGCTTAGCCATTTTTACTAGCTGCATGATTTGGGATCTATTTATTTAACTGGTATGAGGCTTAATCTTTTCATCTGCAAAATGGGCAGTATAGTATTTGCTTCACATAAAGATTGTGAAATGTACAGGAAATAATTTTTAAAGAACACTTAGTTCATTGCCTGACACATGGTAAGGGCCTAACAGAGGTTAATGTCCCTTCATATGTAGAGAGAAGTCTAGTTAAGCAAGGAACTTCAACAGATCTGTAGTATCTCCAAAAATATGCTTACATCTCACCAAGGAAAATATACAAGGTGGTGATTAACTGATATAATTTATCGTTAATCGTGAATAATATAAATACAAGTTACCAATATTTTTAATTTCTACATAAATCAAAAAGTTCCAGTTTTGGGTTATGTAAGTAATAGCAAAATATACATAGTGGTGTATTTGAAAGGCTAACTATTTTGTATTCCAAGTGGATGTGAAAGAACAGTATTTGACAATAGTTTAGTTCCTTTAAAATGTAACTATTTTCAGCAGCAACCATTTTCTAACCTAACAAAATCTTCAGTTTCAGTAAACACTTTCCATTATAGGATAAATTTTACCTCCTACTGAAAAAGCAATGATGCTAGGTGACTTTCATCACCTGTAATATCAGATGATCAGAAAACACTCTAGAAAGACACGGAGACCTGGATTTCCACTTCCCGTTTCTCAGATGAGAGCTACAATGACAGGATCAGTTGGAAATGGATCTGGAAATCAATTAATAGGATAGGAAGACTAAACTTGGGCTATAACCCTAAATTAAGGTAGATTACTAGTTCTATAACATAGGAGGTGATAACAGATTTCTCAAAATTCTCGATTGTATTTTTACATTTTTTGCTTTGAACTGGAAAATTATTTCCTATATTCTCTTCATAGTGAATAAGTTATTATTTTCCTTTCTATCCTAATTTTTTAAAGGGATAATTTGTTGAGAAAATACAAATTTCTTGGGTTTCTGTTTCTTATCCTTTAGAGGAGACTTAGATCAAGATTTTTAAGTACATTAAAAAATAGTAATGTCGTCACTGCATCTGTAGAATGCTAATGGCTTTGGTAAGTCATAACAGGGAGACCCTGGATGAGTGAACCCATTTCAGTGACAACAAAAACTGTGGTGCTTATAGGACAGAAAAAGAAAATTATGGTAAAAAAACAGACATTTAAAAAAATGTTTTTTAAGCCCTCTGGTGCCATACCAGACTTTGAGATAAATGCACTCTATGGGTCTCCATTCTATCAATTTAAGAAACAATTTATCCTTTTTATTCTTCTACTTCAACAGTTTGAATAGGAAAAAAATCAAAATATTATATTGATGTGCTATTTTTCTGCAAGAGGAATGGGTTTGTGTGTAGATGTGTTCAGTGTGGCTCAAAAGTAATATAAATGAGAAAAGAATGTAAATGTATTCTTGGATTACAATGATATAAACCCACTGACTTTATTTCTTAAGAGGAAGAATAGGACGTGGAACCTGTGGTGAAGACATGAAATTTACCCTCTCTTCAGTTAAAGACCAGCATGTGGAAAACAACTCACAACCCTGACCCTAAGCTGGAGCTCAGGGGCCTTCCTGCTCTTTCAGAAAGTGGGCTGGTTGTCCTGGGAGCACCTCCGCTTGGAGAAGACCTAGGTGTAGAATCAGAGTTCTACCACTCACTGGTGAGGTGGCCCTGAGGAAATAATTCAGCCATTTTAGGTCTCAGCACCCTCCTTTGTAAAAATGAATACAATGATCCCTAACTTTCAAAGGTCATTACAGAGAGTCGATAATAAATGTATATTGCACACTGGAAAGCATTCTAATAGTTTACTTTTAATATTCAGAGCTGAGCACCACTTGGCAGCATCTACGCAGTAACTATTGGTGATACTGAGTGAGAAGGAAGGATTAACAACACGATGCAGGCATCAATTTCAAGTTTTATCTCAAACTGCACAAATTTGAATACCGCTGCATTTAACAGAGATACGTACAGCTTCAAAGTTATCAGGTCAGCCTCCGATTTTTCATCAAACTTTTTGGGGTTGTTTTGTTTTGTTAATGCATGATTTCTCCTTGTGGGTCCTAAACCTATCACAGTGGAGGTTCTTTAGGCTCTGTCTCTTTTTCTTTAAAAATGTAATTTCACTTTATGACATGTAAATATCAAAATAATAAATCTTATAGAAAAGATACACTGTGTCAAAACCTCACAGTAACTAATACTTCAGATTATGTCAGAAAGAGAAGGGCATGATGAAGAAATAGAAGAAAAGATTGCCAAATCTTTCATCCTACACGGAGAATCACTAAAGATTTTTCCTTTATTCTTAATATTAATGATTAAAGAGTTAGTTTCATTTTTGGTTACATTAAACTTAAGAATAAAGGGGGAAAAGGAGTATATAACCTGCAAATAGGCTGAGATAAATATGCAAAGAAAAAAATATGGCAGGAAAGAGATCAAAATGTGAATCTTATAAGAGGAGTTGTTTCTGGGTTAGTTGAATTATTTGGCTTTTCTGAACTTCCTAGGTTATATATATATGAAATATATATATATGTACACTCGGAAAGTACATTTCACTTGCATAAACAGAAAAATAAAGTCTACAAACAGAGTAGTTTATAAAAGGTGCTCAAGTAGACACTGTTTTCTGCAAAGTTCACGCTGCACAGCTGGAGGAAGCACCCTTCACATCAGAGTCTATGTGAAGGGCTGATTCCAGTAGTAAAGGGCACACCCAGGGCAGTCCCACTCAGAGATACTGCAGAAAAGTAGCATGGTGCCCAGCCAAGCACATTACACAACCTAAAGCTCTCTGATTGCCTCAAGAAGTGGTCTCCAGGCATCTTAAGATGCGTCCTCTTCTGGGAGATTCCTCCAACTTGTTGGTCCCTCCCTGGCTTAAAGGGCGGCATGGGTAGGGTACCTGCTCTGTATTGAGTCCCGCTATGGAGAAAAGAGTTTTCCTGCAAAATTATTTCATGTTACATCATTTGATCTTCATGACAACTCTGTGAACTAGGTATCCTTCTTTATCTTACATGTATGGATCCAAGATGAAACCTGGTTAGGTGACTTGGTTAAGGAAGAACTTTGCAGGAACCTCAGCACCTCTGGGAGCAAGGTGAACCCCTGAAGCACATCTGTGGGGAAAATCCTCCTTTCTCTCTGCATCCCCACAAGCTCCTTCCAGGGGCTTGAATTAGTTCATTTTCACGCTGATATAAAGATACTACCTGAGACTAGGTAATTTATAAATAAAAGAGGTTTAGTTAACTCACAGTTTCTCTTGACTGGGTAGGCCTCAGGAAACTTACAATCATGGCAGAGGGGAAGTAGCACCTTCTTCACAAGGTTGCAAGAAAGAGCGCAAAGGGGACATACCCGACACTTATCAAACAACCAGATCTTGTAAGAACTCCCTTACTATCATGGGGAAACTGCCCTCATGATCCAATCACCTCCTTCCCAGTTCCTCCTTCAACATGTGGGGATTACAATTCAAGATGAAACTAGGGTGGGGACACAGAGCCAAACCATATCAGAGGTGCATTTTTCTATACACCCAGCATCTTGATTTTGAGTCCCCTTGATCTATTCAGACCTTCTGTCTGACATGTAGTGGAATTTCTCCAAAATCATCCTGCAGAAGAGTCACTTAATAGTTGAATCCTTACAAAATATATTATGCGGCTTTACAATGAACAGAAAAGTGCTTTAAACAACTGCCCCTAATGTAGTCTGAATAAGTATGTCTTGCTTCTTCTCTATGTGCCATTCATCTTGCCTTCAGTTAAAAATTGGCCATGGAACCTACTATGTCTCCTCTAACGGAGGCAACTGGATATGCATGCCTCACCTCCAACAGGCAAACAGTGCAGATATACACAGCTTAGACCGCAAGGGTTCCTGGAATACAACCAGAATCCCCTGGACTCAAGGTGGACAACTTATTTGTGCCCAAACCCATGGAAACTGCCTGTTTCTGGACTGTATTGGCTTTTTAGAAATGCTGTTTGGATACTTAATTAGGTCCACCCTCCCCTTCCGATTAACTTGACAACCTGCTGCCAAAGTTAATAATTAACAAGGTGTCACAATACATCTCACAGTCACTCAATTCTTTGCTCACCTGCCTCCCTGTCTCTTCCTGCTGCTTCTGAATTGCTTGAACTCCCCTGGGATACAAACTCCCTATAATAAATCGTGGCACAAAGGCACAGACTTTTGTGGCTCTAACTGAAATTCACAATTGGGCAAGCCCAGGAGGCAATCACCTGGCCATTGCCCTAACCCATATGCATCCTCAGTGCTGCTTGCACATAGGTGAGCATGAAGTTTTAATGAGGCCTTCGCTGCAAATGCATTGTGCAATTACTGTTAAGATGGGCGAACATTTGGCCCGGAAAGAATTGCATTTTAAACAGTAGGGTTTCCCTATTAGTTGTTCCCAGCTATTAATTCAACCAGTTTGTTTATACATTTTGACAATTGCTCATGTGAAAGAGACCTGGGGATTTTATTTGACCACAATTTCATTATAAGCTAACAGTATGATAGGGCTGCTAATAAAAGTTAATGCAAGTTTAGCCTACATTAAGTGAATAGTCTAAATAAAGAATGGCAATATTGCTGCTATACTTTACTCTTTTAGGTACATGGATCTTATTTTTCTCAACCAAAATTTGGCAACTACAATTGTGCATGCAGAGACTCTGGCATGGAACATTTGAAAATATAACCATCCTTAAAAATCCAGGATGCATGTTTGGCATATGTAAACGACTGCCATCTATTCATTTCAGCACTCATTTGTTCCTCTGTTGAAGAAAATGTCTCTTGAATACACACTCTGTACTAGGCCTTGTTCTAGACACAAGGGTAAGGAAGAATTGTTCTATGATTCTAAGAGGTTTTATTCTCCTGGGAAGTACAGACAAAGAGACACTTCAGAAAATGTGAGTTTTGAGGGTAAGTAGAGTTGCTATGGATGTAGTTTATAGAGGAAGCATGAGAAAAGAATGTCTTTTAAATGATCGACCCCCCAGAGGAGTGGAAATGTGACAGCAGTCCCCTCTCACTCACCCTTGAACTAACTAATCATCTCTTGAAGCTACTTGCTCTGTGGGCTCTAGACTGATGCCAAAAAGCCATAAATTATCTTCTCAATGACATACGCTGCATACACTGAACACCATAACTCACACTATATAGTTCAACAATGCATAGTCCATCGCTAATCAGTGCTATTTTTGTAGGCAAATGAGAATTCCTGAAAACGACTTTTGTAATCTCCTGCCCTCCTGATAGGTCCTTTTTTCTTTAAAAACTCAAAACTCTTGTTTGTTCCCAGATCACTTCCCAAGGTAACTTGGAAGTGTTTCCAGGCTGCAGTCCTCAGTCATGGCCTAAATAAACTCTGTTTTCATTTCGCCTCAGTTTCTTACTTTAGGTTGACAAACACATGCTACGGTCTTGAAGGGTTAAGAAAGGCTGCCCTGAAGAAGTTAATGCCCAAGGGAGAACTTGATGGTTAAGGAGAGGGGTAGAAAACAGAAATGTGGGTGAGAGGTCGGGGAAGGACAAGGCTGGAAGATGCCCCAGGGAGAGTGAAAAGGATTCAATATGGCTACAGTATCCAGAGTAGAAGAATAAATGCCAGAGAGGTTAGTCAGGACTAGATGACAATCTCTAAGTCCCATTGGAGAAACAAATATAAAACTAACACCAATGAACATGTTAAGTGCCATAAAGAAGCGGCAAAGTCTAAGCGCTACGCAAGCCGAGGAGAGTCGGTGACTAGCTTTGCTTGGAAGAAGTCATAAAGAAGTCAAGTCAGGTTTTGAAGGGTGAGGCATCGACCAGACGAGAAAGCGGTGGAGGGTTTATCACACGGAGGACGTTGCTGTGCAGCGTCACAAGGAACCACTTGAGTGCCGGGGAGTGAATGGTCGGAGGAGAGGAAGGATGGGAGACTGGACTGCCAAAGCTGTGTCCTGGATGGTAAGACATGGGGAGGAATTTCAACTTCACTCTGGGTAAATTAGAAACCAACAAAGGATTTTAAGCTTACGCATGATGTTTCCATTTTCTATTGCTGCATAACAAAGCACTTCAAAATTTAGAGGCTTAAAATAACAGCAATTTTCAATTTGTAACGATTCGATGGGCAGCAGGGCAGTTCTCCGTGTCAGGTCAACTGGGGTCTCCCACGCAGCTGCATTCAGCTGGGAACTCAGCTGGGGCTGGAAACCCAAGATGCCTCATTCATGTTGGGGCCTCGGTGCTGGCTATTGGCTGGGGTGCCTTATTCCTCCCACACAGCCCGTCTTCCTCCAACAGTCACTCTAAACCATCTTCCTTACAGCATGATGGCTGGAATACAAAGGGAAGATTTCTAGGGGACAATTCCGGACATGCCAACACTTAGGAAATCTCCAATTGCATCGTTATTGTTAATACATGATTGGTCAAAGCAATTCATCTGGTCAACCCCAGAGTCAATGTAGGTTGTGATTACTCAAGGGCATGAATTCTGGGAGACATAACTCATTGAGGAGCCACCAATGTGACAGTCTACATAGTGTGAGAAAGAAACCTTCTTATAGCACAGAGGAGAGAACAGGGGCATCATTTAGAAGCTGTTACTATGCTTTATGAAAAAGGTAAAGGGGAACTATATTCTAGCATATAGGGTAAAATTAAGGCACGAATCATTGCTAAAGTAGAATAAATGTAACTTGGTGGTTTATTTGATGTGAGGGGTTAGAGAGCAGCAGAGAGAGGCTTAGAATAAATAGCTTAGTTGGAGACACCTAGTAGAGTTGTATATTGTGTCTGGGGGTATTTTAAAAATAGAGATAGCATTTTGAGAATGACAGCTAAAGCCAGGGTAATACACTAGATCACAGAAAAGAAAAGAGAAGTAACCATCAAATGAGATTAACGCAAATGGTTAGAAATATAAAAACCAAAAGAGAATAGTCTCATTTGGAACTCAGGATAAGATAAAGTGGAGGGATCCATACAGCAGCCCTCCCTCATCCACGGTTTCTCTTTCCTCCATTTCAGTTACCCACAGTCAACAGTGGGCCCAAAATATTAAGTGGAAAATTACAGAAGTAAATATTCACATAACTTTGATTATAACATGTTGTTATGATTGTTCTATCTTATTTATAAATTAAACTTTACGATAGATATGTATGTATAGGAAAAAACAGTATATACAGGGCTCAGGACCATCTGCTGTTTTAGGCATCCACTGGGTACCTTGGAATGTATCCCATAAGGACAAGGGATTGTCCTGTTTGTCAAATTGTACTATATTGTGTTGATTGTACTGCATTGTCAAATTTAATGTCAAGTAAAATAAAGACAAAAATTTGTCATTGTGATTGGTAATTAGGATGCAAATGATATTCTTTAGGGTTGAAAGTTGAGTGCTGCAGGATGGTAAGAAATTATAGTGAACTGGAATGAATGAGATATAAAGTAGAGATAACACCTTTCTGGATTTTCCTAATATTCTCTTAATCCAACAGCCACCAGTGGCTGTTTGTCCTGTCCACATGGCTCTGTGAACACTGAGATCAAGTCTATCCTTCAAATGTCAAGTTGTTTGGAATGTGGTCCTAAGGTCACATGCCCAGCCAGGCATCCAATAGCTGGAGAATTAAGCTCTCACAGTGGTTATATCTCCTATCACAAGATATCTCTTATTAATCTAAACAGCTATAGTTGAATGAAGGAGAGAGTAAGAGAAAGGGGGATAAGAGAAATAGAATGAGAAATTTTTCAAAGAGAAAATCGGGGACTATTTGAAAGATGGAGGAGGTATACAAGTTACTTGTGCCATTTATATTATCTATTATCTGTTATATATTATGTTTGCCATTTATGGCTGAAATCCAGATTGACCATTATAATGCAGTGATTAGTCTGGGAACCTAGTCAGTGTCAGAAGCCATATTGCTAAGTACATGCTTCTTTTATAAAGCAAAATTCCAATGACCTAAAAAAGTCATTCCAACTGTGACCAAACTTCTTTCTGCTTATGAGTGGGGTGCTTTGTTTTATGGTATACAGGAGCCATGAACTCATACAAACTTAAACCTCCAAGCCGTGGAATAAAGATTCCTTTTTTATCCTGTGTTGTATGTTAAATGTTGCAAAGATCCAAACAAAATGTGATTCAAATATCATATGGGCCTCCCTACCCTTAAATGCTAGGTGCTTTCACCTCAAACCTTCTCACTCTTGTACATACTTAATTCCATTAGCTAAGCCCTTCTCTCCTGTTTCTGAATCCCCAAGGCAAGGTGAGGGAAAGGTAAACTCTGTTCCTGGATTCCTCTACTCTCTGGGCTTCTGCCTCTTCATGTCTGTGTTCTGTTCTGCTCTGATTGACACTAGTGTTTCATTCAGCCACTTTGAATTTTTTAAATATCTCAACCCACGCAAAGCATATTTAAGAATACAGACTTCATTAAATTTCCCAGGGCAAGGCAGGGTTGAGCAGTCTCAGAATTGATTTATCTTTGTGGCTTCTCTATCTTCTTTCCTCATGCTCAGGGGCAGTCATCATCTTTTCCCCTCCATTTGAGATGTAAACCAAATCCACCTCTTCTTTGCTCTCATGCGGCGACCCCCTTTGCTGGTGATCACAGCTGGTTCTCACCTCTTCAAGCAGGATCCATCCAGATCATTTCCCAGTAAAGATTTTTTTTCTACAAGGGGAAGGCAAGGCTGACACCAGCTATTAATATAACCCCCAACTCTGCTACATGAATAATATCTTCTCAATGTCTGGTAATCATACGCTGGAGATTTTTCCAGGATGATTTTATTTTTCATGCAATATTATTGTTTTTAATAAATGCAATCATATAAAAAATGTGTTATGTGTTTCTATAACAGTCTATAATTATATGATATAAAATTAAAAACTGTATAGTTATAATATTATACATATCCATAAATTCAAAAACATGAAGAAAATAATTCATCAGATCATGTGTTTAGTTTTTATTATTTGGAAAACATGCTCATTTTACTAGTGGTAGCTATGGCTTAGAAAGGTGGGAAAATGGATTGGAAGCATATACAATTACTTATATCCATCTCAGGTTTTGCAGAAAGAAACTGGGAAGACATGAATATGTTTCTGCAGCTAGTAACTATAACCTGCTTAGTCTCTAAGGGCCTACTCAACCAAGAATGGCAAAGAGCTCATACTCCCTCCAATGCTTACATGAGTCTTCTCTGCAAAGTTCACCAATCTGAAATTGACATCACAGGGCTTATTTCATACATAAAGATACAGAATCTCAGAAAAATCTGCAAAGACTATTCTCAACAATTTCTAGAATGATAGTGGAATGCATGGGCGTTTCACATGAGTGAAAAGGTAACGGCCTCTGTTTTGACTCTGGCATTTACTTTAGGTAGCTAACTTTGGGAAAATGACTTAATTCCCCTGTGCTCCAGCATTTGAATCTGGAGAATAACAACAGCATCTACCTCCTAGGCTCACTGTGACTTTTACATGAGTGAATACATATGAAGCTCCTGGAAAAATGCCTGACACATGGTAAGCACACATTGAAATCCAACGGTCCTAGCTGTTTTCAGACTCAGATTAAGGGGATATCCTAAAAGGTAATACTTAGAAGTACTATTTGGTCTCTCACAGAAGTTTAGACAAGATTCTTGGCTGGGCACGGTGGCTCAAGCCTGTAATCCCAGCACTTTGGGAGGCCGAGGCGGGTGGATCACGAGGTCAAGGGATCGAGACCATCCTGGTCAACAAGGTGAAACCCCGTCTCTACTACAAATACAAAAAATTAGCTGGGCATGGTGGCGCATGCCTGTAATCCCAGCTACTCAGGAGGCTGAGGCAGGAGAATTGCCTGAACCCAGGAGGCGGAGGTTGCAGTGAGCCGAGATCGTGCCATTGCGCTCCAGCCCAGGTAACTAGCGAAACTCCGTCTCAAAAAAAAAAAAAAAAAAAAAAGATTCTCTGCAGTGATAATATATTTGATTCACATTGTATTGTTTCTTTGGTATTTCATTTATTATTTACTGCCAGCAGCATGAGGATTAGCAGGGTCCCCAAACACCCTGGGGCCCAAAAGGCCGCTGCAGATTCTGCAAAGACTCTGCCCTGGCCCTCCCAGGTCCTTCTAAGACCCCCTGACTTCAAGGAGGGCTTATCACCAGCAGCCACAGCAACACACAGGTCTCCTGTGGCAGGGACATCGGTCTCTTAGTCATCAAATGATACATCAAGTTAGAGGTTTTTGCAAAAATTTCTGCTTGAAATCTCAGAATTTAAATTTATGTGACAGGTATCAGCTCACAGCAATTTTTTCAGCAGCGCTTTCCCCCCCTAACCAACAAAATACTGTATTTTAAATAAACGGTTCTGCTGCATTGACTTTTACAACAGATAGTTGACAGAATCCTATAAAGTAAATGCTTCTTTCCTAAGCTGTTGTACTTGGGTACCTCGTGGTTAGGATTATATTTTTCCTATGGTCTTATTTTTAATTAATTTTCAGGGACCCTTTATAATTAATTTGACATTAATTATAAAATATAACTTAACAAGGTTCACCAAAACTAAAAAAAGATAAAATTGAAACCACTGAGAGGCAATCACTGTTAGATTTGGTATAAATGTCCAGAATGACTTCTTGCACCACATGCACTCAGAAATACATATTTTCACAAATGTGTATGATCATATAAATTATATAAATTAGGAATTATATAGATCAGGATTTTGTAACTGGATTTCGTATTTAGCATCTTTCCATGATCACAAATGGAGCTCTACGTTATCATTTTTTGCCATATACTCTGATTTTTAAAACAATCCCTTCTTAACAATCCCTTTTCCACATAGGTTTATAAAAACTGTAAACATATTTATTTGAATTTAGTTGCCAAAATAAATATGAGGCAAGAGGAGACACAGAGGAAGAGACTAAAAAAATACAAGCATTCATATGTTTAGGTTTGCCCCTGAAATTACCTTCATAGTTGCGTCGTGTTCTAAGCATGAAGTTACTTCTATGGCTCCTTATTCAGCTGTACATTTGATTTAAGCACTCAGGACACATGAAGCCCTTAAGCTGTTCACACTCTCTGTATTTAGGTTGTTTCTTATGAGTTTAATAATTCAGCATTTGAGGAGTTTCACTGAAGTCTATAATTACTGTTTCCATGATTCTCTTACAATAATTTTAAGGCATCTTCAGTCATAATTTCTGGCTCTAAATCGAAACCACTTGAAAGGTACCCAGCCTAGGTAGCTCCACTAAGACCCCCATGTCACTGGTCGTGTCAGCCTGGGAGATGCTATGTAAAAGTAACCAACTATGACCCAATAGGCTTCCCAGGATATTTATGATGAAACATGTTATATGTGTAAAGGAACTCATTTTTAGCTCTGTGTGTGTGTACATATATATGTATACGTGCATACCAACACATGAATCATGAAATTCAAACCTCTAGCAGTCTTCTCCATTGTTTTGCTAATTGTCTGGAGCTTTGATTAACATTTTCTAAGGAACATATCCCAGAACAACAGGTTCATTTTTTGACAGTCAACTAATAAGAGCTCATGCTAACTGCAGCAGCTCCCCACAGAAGGATCCCCAAGCACTCAGCCTAACACATACATAGAATTAGTATCACTCACCCACAGAGGGAGGCATGTGGAATCCAATAGCCATTCTTCACCTGCCACATTACAAAGCCTAGCACAGTAGGATTTAAGAGCATGATCAAAGAGTAACTTTTCTAACTGAATCTCCAGGGGACTACAGGGTGACAGTATAATTACCCCAGTTAGAATTTAGCCAGTCACGAAATTAATACTACCACTACTCTTGTAGGAAACAAAAGAGACAGGAGAGGACTTGAAGGTCTTTAATGGCCAAAAGAGGTCAAGCCCTCCGTTTTATATCTCACCCCAGAGACACATGAGATATTTCCCCCCTGACCAGGATGCCATCCAAGGCTGTTCCTTCTATTTTTTAACTGGACTGGAGAAATAGTCATTATTTTAATAGTGCATTGCACTTAGGTTGCTAAGGCTACCTAGTGACCCCAAGACCTGAAGCCTGGGCAGGTAATCACAGTGGAAAAGAGCTTGGTTTCCCTTGTCATGGCTGTGGATCAAGGAATGACTTTGCCTGCAAAACCTTGTTGCCTTAAGGAGAAAGACATACGGGATATACGTGTCCTTTAAAGAAGAAAAATTCAGTTTATCTGGCTGCATTGCCGTGAATTAAAACTCTTGGCATTTGGAGGCTCAGCAGACTGTGAGGTGGGATGGTCCCCAACCTTTTCCTCAGTATCATCCCCAGTAGCAGCAGTAACTAGGGGCCAGGCCAGGAACTTCTCTCTGCTCTGCTCCTACTTGCCTTTAAAGGGCTGATAGGGTTTGGATTTGTGTGTCTGCCCAAGTCTCATATGAAATTGTGATCCCCAATGTTGGGAGAGGGGCCTAGTAGGAGGTGACTAGATCATGGGGGCAGATTTCCCCCTTGCTCCTCTCATGAGAGTGAGTCCTCACAAGATCTGGGTGTTTAAAAATGAGTAGCACCTTCCCCCACTCTCTCTTCCTCCTTCTCCAGCCATGTAAGATGTGCCTGATTCCCGTCCTCTTTCCACCATGATTATAAGTTTCCTGAGGCCTCCCCAGCCATGCTTCCTGTACAGCCTGTAGAACCATGAGTTGATTTCGAATTATCCAGTCTCTGCTTTATACATTACCCAGGCTCAGGTAGCTCTTTATAGCAATGCAGCAACAGACTAATAGAGGTGCATCCCTATCTCAGAATCCCACAGAGTCACTGTGAGGGTCTCAAGGTCAGAGAAGCCGCAGAGAAAACCTGTGCTTCCCACCAAAGGAAAGCTCGGTGCACATAGGAAAAGCTTTTCTAGAACTCCTTTGTAGGCTATTTTATGAAAGTTGATCAAAAGTTTTCAAGTGTTCACACATCCTTAATTAGTAGCATCTTGGGTACTTCCACCAAGATGCAGGAGGCACCCATGCCCTCAAGAAAAGCAGGCTAGATCTGGGCATTTTCTTCCTTTATACTAGGAAGGTTTGAAGAATAATTTTACAATTAGATAACATTAAGGATGATGAAAGCTAGAGAGCGGAAAGCAGCCAGAATTAATTACTTACTTGAGGGTCTGCTCAGGCCTCTTTGGCAGTGTTCATGCTGATTTTATTATGGCAAATTAACCCTTGATATTCAACTCCAGGAGAGCTCAGTACAGCTGCAGACTCCAGAGCCCTTCCAAATGGAGAGTTCTGTTTCTTGAGCTCACCATCCTCCACAGCTCTCAACCAGCAATGGCCTCCCTGCCAGGCCACTCCGTTTCCTCATCATTTTCATTCTCTTAATTTCATTTGCTTGATCACTAAGTGGACATGATATTTCTATAGACAAAACTACATTTGGAAAACATTATTGCTGTAACTTCCAGTCCTCTGTCCCTCTTCAGGTCCCCAAAAGCAATTCACGTATGTCTGCCCTAGAAGAGATGGATGCCTGTCTAAATAAATAAATGAATGATGTACACAAATTTAAAATTCTGCCATTCCTTTATCTAGCACTTATTTAAGCGACATTGATTTAGCTATGCATAGGGAGCTCTTTGGGGATTATGAAGAGCACTGACGTGTATAAAATGTGGCTCCTGACATCAAAAAACACAGGGAAAGGTAGATATGAGTTCAAAAAAGAACAACTTTATGTATTCTGTTTCAGAAAATTATGCCGCATTTTTATAAAATAGCATAAAACTACTAAATGAGAATGATGCTCTCAGTATAAATACTTGTGCATCTTCAAGATAAAAAATATTTGGAAAAATGCACTAAAATAATTACTTCAGTAGCCATGTTTTATAGGAAGGCCATTCTGGATTAAACGAATCCAAGAAAACTAAAAATGTCTGAATAATGCCAGGGCACTAATGAAATTTCCAGCATCCCTGAGAGTTGGATCGGAAGCATCATTATCCACACTCAAATGTGCAGAAACTGAGATATATGTGATCTACTTTAAAAAGAAATGTGAAGCTGCTTGAATTAAAAGCAGATACATAATAAAAACATGAGGACTTAATAGAAAAACAGAGAAGCATGTCAGGAAGTGAACATGTATATGAAAAACCTAAAATAACATAATTTCTATGATTAAGCATTAAATTCAGCACTGAACTAACTCCCATTGTTCAAAGAAAAATTGGCAATATGATAAGAATGCAATTCCCATTTCATAATTGAAAACCCCATACTCCGTATTTAGGAGAGAAAAATTTTCCTTGTACAAGGATCTATGTTTGAATAACACAAGGAATGTAATTGCAGCAACCATCTTATAAAATGCACAGAAATGTTTTCTGTGTGATTGTTCTTACATTGAGTCTTAATAAACACTGAGAAAAAGACAACTCAATAAAAATGGGTAAAGCATATGTACAGATTATTTCGTCAAAGAATATATACAAATAATAAGTACACAAAAAGATGTTTAACATCGTTAGTGATCAAGGCAATGCAAATTTCGACCTCAATGAAATAATGCTTTAACTCATTAGAATGGTTAAGTTAATGAGTGAAATTCCGAGGACTGATGAAGATGTGGAACGACCTGAACTTTCACATGTTGCTGGTGGGAATGCAAAATGGTAGAAGAATTTGGGGAAACAGTTTGACAGTTTTTCATAAATGTAAATATCTTTACCATATGACAGAGCAATTTCACTCCTGGGTATTTACCCAAGAGAAATGAAAACATAAATACACACGAAGACCTGTACGTAAATGTCATTAGCAGTTTTGTAATAGAACCCCAACCTGGCTAAAACCCAAATGTCCACCCACTGTTAAATGGGTAAATAAATGGTTATAGAATCTCTATATTATTCATACATAGTTGACAAAACAAAGTTGTCCCTCCCATGTCCAGTGTACATTCTCATCAAGACTAGTAAGCAAATACATGTAAGAATAGTGGCAGGTAGTGCACAGTATTATAAGGAAAGATAAAAATGATCATGAATAGAAAGTAAAAGCGTATGAGAAGGCAAGAGTTGAGATTTTCAAACATTTTAGTGTGGGTTGCCAGGGAAGACCCATGAGTAAGTGTTATTTGAGCACAGCAATGAAAAAGGAAAGAAGTTAGCTAAGAAAATGTCTGGGTGTATCTGGGCAGAGAAAACAGAAAGTTCAAAGACCCCACAGAGGGATGCAATATGGTGTGTTAGATAACAGAAAGATATTCCGTGTATCCAGACCACAGCAAGCAGGGGCAAGAGAGTGGAGTCGGAGCACAGCTGTTGGGCTGTGTGAGCCTTGGTGAGAAACAGGTGTCGCAAGGATATACACTGTCATTTTCTATTTAGTATGTTACAAAGCTTGTCTTCCCAATCTGATATGATAGCATTTACACGTGCAGCACAGTTGCATGCAAATGGCAGCGTGCTCTTTGGTCTTCTCTCAAAGCGACAGGGTTCAAAAGCAGTTTCAGCACTGTACATGGAGTTTGTGATTAACAATAAGGAACTAGTTAAGAAAATCAGAAAGCAACATACATTTTTGAATCCCCAAGAAAACTTTTAAACCAGCTACCACATCTAATGCAAGTTGGAGCTTTGACATAAGATGTACCGTTGCTGTGGCAACATTAACACCACTCCCTCTAGCAACTGTCGGAGCAAGGTGTGGACAGAACACGCTTTAGTGATTTTACCATCTTCTGATGTAAGGAGGAATCCAGGGAGATGTTATCTCAAGTAATTGTCACTTCTTCTTAGGAAAACATTCTCAGAGGAATTGCAGTTCCTAAATCAGTCCTTCATTTTCTCTCACTTAAGGAACACTGACTATTTTAAATCCCTAGCCAAGATCTGCAATCTTCCTTCCCTTCTTCCCTGTTTCCTTCCTTCCCTCCAGCTATTTATTTCTCAATTTTGTATTGCCCACCTACTGTGTGTTAGAACTATTCTAAATGCCAGAGATATTGTGGTAAATAATGCAGCCAGAATCCCTGATTCATGAAGCTCACATTCTAATGAGAAAAATGGTTAATCAATACGTAAATAAATAATAAAATATAATGTAAACAGAGGTAGTGTTAAGTGCTATGAAACAATATTGTATGAGCAGAAAGAGTGAAGATTCATATGGTCTTTTAGAAGAAATAATCGAGGAAGACTCTGTGGATTGCAATTTAAGTAGAGGCCTGAAGGAATTGAGGGAGTGGGGGTTCCAATATCTGAAAAGGGAAACACATACCAGGAATCTGGTGTTGGAATATATTTGGATTACTCAAGGAACTGTAAGAGAGGGGCAGGGGAGGATATAAGCAAGATCAGTTTATGCAGGGTCTTGTCATAGATGGAGAGATGTTGGGTTTTACTTTAAGCATGATTATGGGATGTCATTGGAGGACTGGGTTCCTAACTGGGAATGTCAAGATCTTGTAAATATTTAAAAAGTATCACTCTGGCTGTGGAGCAAAAAAAACAAAACAAAACAAAAAAAAAAACTGTTTAATATAAACGTTCGTGAGAAAAGTTGCAGCAGAAGAGATTAAGAGGTTCCTTCCCTGTTCCACGTTAGAGAGGATGATGACTTCGAGGAGAGTGGTTGTCTTCGTACATTATGCAGCATTGGAATTTAGCCTTGAAGGATGGTGTGTCAGGATTACAGCCATCTGAGTAGAAATGTGATTGCCATGATTTAGCCACATCAGGAATTAGATTATTTTTCTAGGAAGTGAAAAGCCTGGAAATATGCAGGTCAGAGCAGGTACTGCCACTCAAAGAAGTCACCAAACACACGGGCTCCATTTTGCTTCCTACAACACTGTCCGGGGCATGTGCCCTTCATCCTCTAGGCTGCAAGATGGCGGCTCCACGTCCAGGCACAGCAGCCACATTCCAGACAGAAAGAATAAGGAAACATCCAGGAAAAAGGAGCAGTGCTTATATCAGGAAAGCCAATTTTCCCAGAAGCTCCCAGGGAGCTCTTGCATCTGTTGTATTGGTCTGATCTGGATGATGTGACTAACCCAGGAGACAAGAGATTTCAAAGATGGGGATATTTTTAGTGAGGCCCATTTCTACCACAAACAAAGTCAGGATGCTATTGGTAAGAAAAAAGAGGAAACTGCTATTTGGTAAGCAAGTAGGATTTCCGCAGGTGAGGAGTACATGGAAGGTAAAATCATTCAAGAGAAAGGGGAGAAGGGGAGACAGAACACAAGAATGAAGGATTAAAAACAGTAAAAGTATTAAAAAAAAAAAAAAAAAAGATGGTATCTTCAGAGAAGTCCATGCCATCCAGCTGGCTCAGTTTTAGGAGCAGTAACTATTAGATAAATCCAGAAGGTTGGTTCGAGTCAGGCCATGGCATCTGGACTTTATGCAACAGGCAAACTAACACCCCTGCAAATTCAAGAGCGTTAAAGAAAATCGATAGATGCCTGCGCAATAACAATCTCTAGCCCTCCGGCTCTAGTAAAGGCACACTGAGATAATTTGTGCAAAGTGTTTAGCCCAGTTCCTGGCACACAGAGGAACGAATACCGTTATTACATGATACACTAAAATGGAGAAAGACCACAGGTAGGGAGCCCAATTAGGAAGCTTATCCAGAGCACAAAGAGGAAGAGAGGGCCAGAAGCAGACTGGATGAAAGGAAGGTTTTCATCATCTTACAGGAAACACATGAGAGCCACCAGAAAAGTAAAAGCATGAGGCTGCTTCTCACATATTGGGAGGGAGGGGGAGGAATCACCTAAGATGTTTGCTGTGATCCATGTTCTTGAGGAACGTGGACTTCGATGTGGCAGAAAATGCCACTCCATATATTCATTTGTGTTTTATTTTAACCCAGGCAGAAATAAATCAGAGGTATTTTTTCCACTGCTGTACCAAAACCTCTGTGTTCTGAGCCTAGGCCTTCTGAACGACAAAGGTAGTTAACAACTTCTTATCGAAAGGCTAAGAACAGAGATTGAAAGTACCCACAAGAAAATCTCCCACTCAGGCTGTGATTTGGGGAGTTTAGATCTATTAAGGAAAGCTTGGACTCGGAGTGGAGGAGGATAAAAGGCCAAAAAGAAGAGGAGAAAGGCTTATTTGCCCAAGACTTAGCAAGGTTCTGGTGGCTCCTGGAGGGATGGGTACCTCTGTCCTCCCGAAGCTCAAATACGAAGGAGTTTTCTGTTGGTATCACACAAAATTAGAAAGAAGAAGGTTGACAAAACTAATAGGTGAGAGGCAGAGCACAGAGGCCAGACAGCAGGGTGGTCCCAACAAACAGGGGGTGATGGAGAGGTGTGGGCTAGGGGGACCCCCTCTCTGAGATGACAGAGCATGGCAGAGGTGGGGACTTTTTTTTTTTTTTTTTTTGAGACAGAGTGTCACTTTATTGCCAGGCTGGAGTGCAGTGGTGCAATCTCAGCTCACTGCAACCTCTGTCTCCTGGGTTCAAGCGATTCTCCTGTCTCAGCCTCAGAGTAGCTGGGACTACAGGCACGCATCACCATGCCCGGCTTTTTTTTTTTTTTTTTTTTTGGTATTTTTAGTAGAGAAGGGGTTTCACTATATTGACCAGGCTGGTCTCAAACTCCAGACCTTAGGTGATCCGCTTGCTTTGGCCTCCGAAAGTGCTGGAATTATAGGCATGAGCCACCCCACCCGGCCACGGGTATTTATTTAATCCCTGGCTCCCACGCTACCCAGGGGCGGGCTCAGGCAGGGCCCACCACCCCACCATGTCAGATGCAAAAATCCTCAAGCAACAGTACCTCTGTCCTGCCAGATGCTGGGAGGGGTCAATTCACCTACCTGTTCATCTCACGCCATCGAAACCCGGAAACTTCCTGTAGTAACATATTCTGGATGCCTAAGGAGAACCATTGGCCAACCCATTGTTTGAAAAGTCAAGGAAACTAACAAAAGGGATTGCTGCATTTTAAAGGTTTGGTGATTTCTTACCTCCAGCAAAGTTGAGAAATTAACCATTCTAGCTCCTCACTTCATGACCTCTCCAAACTTTAAAGATGACAAGTGTGAATGGCAACCCCACTGCAGGGGCCTGCAGGTCACGTTGGCTGCAATCCACAAAAATGGATCCATGTTAGAGAGTCCGGATTTAAAATGTCATTTTAAGGTTTTATGGCCAGGCCATAAAACAAAACAGATTTATGATAGAAATAAAATACAGCTCCTTTCCTTAGCGCCTGGTCACAAAAGCCTTCTTTTTTTTTTTCAATCCTGAGTACCATACACGTTGTGTGATGAGAAACTGCGTCAACCTCCCACCCTATGGGGAGAGAGCAATAGCCTGCTCGCTGGTCCCTCTTTTTCCTATTGGGGCTGTCTTAATTGGTCCCAAGCTGATTTGGAGAGAAAAAGCCTGGGATTCCCACCTGGAGAAGGGACTTCCATTATGACTGAAGAGCAGGGAATTACTTTGGGGAGTGGAAGTGCCTCCCCCTCACTGCGAGGGCGCACTCTCCTTTGACACATTCACCCAGTGCAAGGAGCCGTGCTGGAGCAAGACATCTCTCTTGCAAATCAAAGCCTGGAAGCTGCCACCAGCTGCCCCTTCACTTTGCTCCATCCGTTTTTGGTTAACTAATTGAATTTCCCTTTTATATTCTCCATGCTCGCTTTAGGCTGGCAGGCGGCAGTGCCACTGGCAGCCCACTTCTATGTATGAATTGGCTGCCACGCACCACAGTCAGCTCCTTCGTGAACTCTCTGTGTGCTAGTTCAGAGAGCACTGTTCTGCCATCATCCCACCATGGCACTTCCAAATGGCTGGGTATAATTGGGTTCAGAGGAGTTCAAAGCCATGCTCCAGCATCCTTGTATCAAAGCTCATTGAGCAACAGGGGAACCGTGCACTGAAATGCAGGCATGGGGTGAGGAGAGTTATTAGTGGAATACATTCAAATCTGTCTCGCTAGATTCCTGGGTACACAACTGGTTTTTGGTTCAGCCTTTAAGAGTTCAGGTGTGGTCCCCAGGAGAGGGCTCCTCTAATGGCTGTAAAAATATCTCATTTGTACTAATGCACTTTGCCTATTTCATAGCGGATCCTTGTGAGACTAATTTACATTTTTTTTAAATGTCAAGGCTTTCTCCAGAGATTGTTCATTCATTATATTTATTTTCTCGGACATGATTTTAACAAACCTTCCCCTGAAGAGCTTGCAGCTATTAACTTTACCGAACAGTTGCTCAAGAGAGAGTTAAAGGCAAATGGTCTAAGGGAAAGGACAGGGGCAGCACACCTCAGGGGTATTCATCTGCCCCCAAACTCATTTCATTAGTTCTTCCTTCACAGGCCACGACCAGGAAGAGGGAGAGGAAATGCCTGCTGTCCTTCAGTGGGCCAGTAGATTCCACCCAGGGCTAATCACCACATTCTGGCACATTCTCATTTTAGGGCCATACTTTGGGACCTCAAGAACAGAAATCATGTCAAGGGAGTGCTATCAAGCAAGGGATTCAGGACAGGAATGAGGGGAGCATGAATTACATGGGTGTCCGAAGGCTGCATGATCTATCCTCACTTAATTAGAATCTCTTGTCAACTCCACAATGGTAATAGCTCCAGCCCACACCTTGGGGAATTTCCCTCTTCCCAGAATGCATACTGCCCACCTCCAACGTTTAGAATCAGGGGCTCTTACAGTTAAAGTGGTCCTAAATAGCTCCTGAAAAACTCCCTATTCTGTGGAGGAATGTCCCTTGTTACACAATTGTTTGACGGGGGCAAAGAGCGGGAGCACCCTTTCTTTGAATGCTCTCCGCACCTAGAAGTCCTCCTTCTTTTAAGGCAATGGTGTCGTTTCTTAACAGTCGGAATTACTGTAGGATTCTCCCTTCCAGGACCTGAGTTCTATCTACTGCCAGCATGAGCATCGTTTCAGTGTCTCCTTTGGAGCAGTAGACAGTATTTACTCCTATTCTCGCAAAAGTAGCTCCTCCACGGAAACAAGTACCCATTTTATGCTTGTTCACCATTCATGCATTCCAAAAGTATGCATTAAGTGCTTCTAATTGCCAGGACTGCGCTGTGTGCTGGGGACGTAATGGTTGTAACCCTCTCCTCGCAAAACTCAGAATCCAGGGAGGTGGTTTTTTGTTTGTTTGCTTGTTTGTTTTTTGTTTTTTAAATGGAGTCTCACTCTGTTACCAGGCTGGAGTGCCGTGGCACGATCTCAGCTCACTGTAACTGCGTCCCCCCCACAACCCACCACCACCACCACCACCCACCTTGTTAAAGCGATTCTCCTGCCTCAGCCTCTCAAGTTGCTGGGACTACAGGTGCCCACCACCACGCCCAGCTATTTTTTTTTTGTATTTTTAGTAGAGACAGGGTTTCACCATGTTGGCCAGGATGGTCTCTATTTCTTGACATTGTGATCCCCCTGTCTCGGCCTCCCAAAGTCCTGGGATTACAGGTATGAGCCACTGTGCCTGGCCCCTGGGAGGAGTTTGAATCTAAGATTGGAACTATGCTAAGTGCCATATTTGCCTTGATTTACCCCCCTCTAGAAAGAACGTTTCATGTCCTTCAATGCTTTCCAAATAAACATGGCGCTTTACCCTCTGGATACTTTCTCTAACCAGGATGAAATTGATACATGCTGCTGAGAAATGGACACAGATCTTCACATTTGTCTCACTTTTGTTTGTTCTAGCATTTCAGGCTAATCCAGCATTCACAGGCACATTGTGGTCTACAATTTCATTTACGTGAAGAAAACCTACTCTATGTTCTGAAACAGTAGGGGAAGAAAGGCATGGCCAGGGTCAAGGAATGGTTAGACTTGACTGATACAATCAATTCCCTTTGGACAATATTAGGGAAGGGGTCTAAACTCAGGCTCCAAACAATTTAGGTGAGAGCCTTTCAGAACACTGCAGACGCCTCAGACACTGCCCGCTCTGGTCCCCCAGGCAATGCTGGCCATACTTGGAAATCACAGCAGTTGTAAGTCTTTTTTTCTACGTACCTATTTAGAATATGTTTTTATTCATAATTAAGAGTCCTTGAAGCATTTACCTAGGCAATTTCAAAACAGACCTAGCAAGAAGGGAAATAATACAAGTCCCAGAATTGTCTGGAGCTCCCCTCCTGCTCACCCTCCTCCAGGACTCCCTGTGCGCTCCGCCACAGCTAACCTCTCCATCTACTCTTCAGGTAGGAGTGGTTCCATTGTCACTTCTGAGTGACACTTTCTCTAACTCCATCTAAAGTAGGATGTGTCATCAGCCTGTCTTCCTTACCCTACTTTTTCTTTCTGCTTCTTCTTTTTTAGCAATTATAACTAATCTAAATTAGATTGTTTTGTATTTATTTATTTATAAATTGCCTGTATCCTGGAGCTTATGCTCCAGGAGGCCGGCAACTTTGTTAGCCCCTCAAATCCTCAATACCCAAAAGAATGCCTTGTATGAATCAGCTTTATGTTGAATGACTGAGCAGGTGAGTGGATGACGAGGAAACTGTTAAATGGAGGAAGAAGTACCTGCATTACCCAGTCCCAGACCACAGGGGCCTAGGCCAGATGACTTCTAGGGATGCTGTAACAGTCTATGTTTTATATGTAAGCGAAATTATTATTTTGCAACTACTGTCCCTTTTAAGATAGGGAAGGTTGCCACCAACTCTTACTCTAAATTTATGCGTGGCACAATGCCCACTTTAAAATTCCTCAAACTCCCAGGACCACCTCTGGCTCCAAGCTCCTTCTTCCACTGAGTCGGTGTGTGTGCTGTATGGATAATCTCAAGCTTTTCTCTTCAGGGCGCATCTATTCAGCCCTGGAGTTCAAGTTTCCCTAATTTTCACAGAAAGTTATTCACATTCGGCGCTATGGGGACATCTGAGAAGATAAGCAAAAAAAGTCCAGCTGCTCAATTTCCCTGCCATGTGGCTAAGCTCTTATCTCCTCTCTCCCCTCTCTCTAGTTCCCATTTTACAGCTCTTTCCTGCCTTTTCTGGAGCAAAGAAATGAATTCTGCTTTCTGCTGCAGAACAATTAGGCAGTTTCCACTGTCTGCCTCCCAACTTAACTCTAGTCTTATCTTCCTACATGGAAAGACTAGTCAAAGGCTTGGGTCCTCCCCCTCCTCCTCACAGTAGCAGGCAGAATTCTACAGAAGCCCTCCTCCGAGATTCCTGTCCTCTGGTTATTCTGCCTGCTACTGTGAGCAGGCAGCAGACACTAGTCAAGGATCTGCTGGGAAGAGGTTTTGAAGATGTAGTTAAAGCCCAGGTGAGTTGACCTTGAGATTCAGAGATGATCTGGGTGGACCTGACCCAAACGGGTGTGTACTTTGCAATGAGAGCATTTTCTCTGGCTACTAGCTGATGAGGAAGTCAAATAAACTCAAAGCACAAGGTAGGTGGAACACAGTACACTATTGCTTACTTGAAGATGGACTCCAAGCTCCTTCTTCCACTGAGTCAGTGTGTGTGGTGTATGGGTAATTCAGTTATTCTGGTTATTTAGTCAAACACTCATCAAGGACCTGCAGTGGGATGCAGTGGCTTTGAGCTGATGGAAGCTCATGGCAGGTAAGGAAACAAAGATGTCAGTCCTGTGGCCACAGGGGATAAAGTTGGCCAACAGCCTGAATAAGCAAAGAAGCACATTCTTCCCGAGAGCCTCCAGATAAAAACTCAGCCTAGCCAAAACCTTGATTTTGGCCTTGTGAGTCCCAGAGCCAAGAACCTAGGTGAGCCATGCCAGATGTGTGACCCCTAGAACTGTGAATAATAAATTCATGTTGCTTTAAGCTGCCACATTTGAGGTAGTTTCTTACACAGCAATAGAAAACTAATAGTATCACCATCATTTTCATCACTTAGCATGTCCCAGGTTCTATGCTGAGCACTTTACATGATTATCTCATCCAGTCCTGGCACCAACCACTACATGGGTAATACAAATATCCTTATTTTAAAGGCCACAGAGGCCTTTTGCGTGAAGTCTAGTTGTATATATAGTAAGTGGTAGAACCATAATTCAAATCCAGACAGCATGTGCCCAGAGCCAGTGCCCTTAACCAATATGTTTTTCTGCCTCCTTCAATTACCAAGTGTCAGGTCCCACCCTGTGGTTTTTACACAAAACTCTTCCTCCTCAGATCCTAACTGGGTATATTTATTTCTTCTTCTTCTTCTTTTTTTGAGATGGAGTCTCTCCCTGTTGCTCAGGCTGGAGTGCAATGGTGTGATATCGGCTCACTGCAACTTCGACCTCCCGGGTTTGAGTGATTCTCCTGCCTCGGCCCCTACCAAGCAGTTGGATTACAGGTGTCCACCACCATGCCCAGGTAATTTTTATATTTTTAGTAGAGACGGGCTTTCGTCATGTTGGTCAGGCTGATCTCGAACTCCTGACCTCAAGTAATCCACCCACCTCGGCCTCCCAAAGTGCTGGGATTATAGGCATGAGCCACTGCACCTGGCCTATTTCTTAAAATTACCTAATTGGATCATGACTTTTCCCAGGTGAACTCCTGTCTAGTTCCTCATCTCCCAAGAGCAATGTCCACAAAGAACTAGAAAAAAAGTTAAGATGTCTGGATGAGGATCACAGCACTTAAGAAGTGATGGATCTTTCCATGCATCCCTCAAAGCCTGGCTTTCACCTTCTGCTGTTTCACCAGGGAGGATCTAATCACGGAAATCTGGACATCCTGGCAATTTCAAGCAAATGGATCTTGAGTTCAAATGCCAGACAAGCCATTAGAAACTTTGTTTTCAAATCACAGACCCGTCCTCGTGGTGAGTTGGGGTGAGTTTCTCACAGAGTAACACTAAAAGGGATGCATGGCTATAGCCACATCTTAAGACAGAGAGAGAATGTGTGTGTGTGCATATGTACTCATGTGTGTGTGTTTAATAAGCAAACACTATTGCTTCCTAAAAGCTTTCTGCAACTTGGTTTTTACAAATCACACATGCTCTTAATGCTGGGCTTTGACATCTAAATCTGGAGCTACCCAGAAAGGCAAGTCCTAAAGGGCATTTTAAAAGTACATGCTGCACTATCCCTTGAGAGTAATAAGTCCCTCCGCTTTAAAACCATGAGAACCCCAAACATAAAAATACTCCCTGGATATTATGCAAGATGTTTCAGCATTATTTTCCAGCATACAAGATTATAGCAGCATTTTTCACTGAGAAATTAATAGTAAAATAAAATACCCCTGTGACTTTAGACATTCCCTACCCTTCCTTGATTCAAGCAAAGTCAACAAATCACACAGATTTTTGGAAGTAGGATAACCCACTGAGCAGAGACAGGGCAAGTGCAAATGCATTTGGGCTAGGACAGTAATTTGGTAAATGGAATTCTAGCCCATCCCCACCCTTATCACGCGTCCCATCAGGGTAGATCTAGGGTCAATCTCTTCCAGAAGTAGTGCTCATGAAAAAGGGGAAAGTTTTGTTTTGTTTTTCACTTTGGTAGAACTACAACAAAATCCCATTACGTCTCAAATATTCCAGACTTAAGTGAGCTGTCTCAGCAGGTTCACTGCTCCAAATTTCGATCTGATCCTCAAGAATTTTATAAGCCCCATAACTGAAGAGAAATCCTTGTTTTTGGAAGGGGGCTTATTTCAGTTATACCTAATAAAAAATAATCCAGCAATAACTGGGACAGCAGTTGATACCATCCCAGGTGTAAGTATGAGTGGCGGATTACAGGAATGGTGCTAGGCCAAGATCACAGGGTCAAAAAAGTACAACAGGGAAAGGTTCATGGCAGAAATCAAGGAAGGGAAGACCTCACTGTGAGTTTCTCCAGTTTGCATTTCCAAACCCAGACTACAGTTGTTGTTTTTATAATCTCAACTATGAAAGAATATAGCTTCTCTCAGAATCGTGTGTATGTCACGTGGGAGGAAGTACATAATCATGTTAAAAGCAGAACTGTGACATCAGTCAGAGCTGGGTTCATACTTCACCAAATTATGTCAATTGGCACAAATAATTTAACTTTTATGCATCTGCCTTTGTTTTGCTGTACCTCGAAGATAAGAGTGTTACAAGACCAGAATGCAGTCATGTAGCTAATATAATGCTTGGCATGGTGGTTGCATGTAGAATATACCAAATAAATATTGGCTACTATTATTATTTAAAAACAGAATAGTCTCTGACAGCAAGAAAATATACAACAAATTACCAAGTCTTATGCAGATCCCATACATGTGACATACTCAAAATGAATAAAGAAAATGTGAAATGATAGAGGCTGTGATGAGATGAAAGAAATAAGGTAGATGGCAAGGGTCAGAAGATTAAAAATAAAAAAGTAACAAACAGGCATCTGTGAGATTTTGAAAAAGATCTTCCACTGACATCTAGGTTCTCCTTTCCTGATTTCCAAGAGGTAAGAAACAGAACTAAAGGACAGGCATCCCTGTGTGTATTTATGAGCCCACCTGGTTAGGAGCAGCCGTCACTAAGCCAGAATCCTATTAAGTGCTGGACCACTGCAGCTTCCGTCCCCTGTTGAAATTAGAATGCTGCTTCTAACCTCCTTCTGTGTATTTCTAGAACTAAGAGATGGTTAGAAGTCAGAGGGAGGAAACCTGCACCAGAGCACCCTAGTATATTTTAGAGACTGTGTTAAACCAGAAATGGATCTGGATCTCCAGTCAAGGCAATACTGGCTAGAAAGAAATCATGGATTAAAACCCAGAAGGGCAGTAAGAAATTCCGATTTCAACTTGCAGCAGGAATATGCAAATTGAAAGACAAGAAATGTACAAAGATGAAAACTTACAGTAGGCACAGATATTAAAAGATAAGACAAAATAAGTCCCCAGTGGGTTCAGCTAACTTGAAGAACTGGGAATAAGAGGTTAACAAGATCTGGAGGTGCAAAGCAAGATTGCCCAGAGGCAGGGATATCAGATCCAGCAAATGAAAACAGAGGACATCAAGTTACACTCAAATTTCAGCTGAACCAAAAATAATTGTCTTGATGAATATAATAAATATGTCCTGTGCAATGCTTGGGGCATACTTATACTACAAAGATAACTGGTTTATCTGAAATTCATATTTAACTGAGCTTCCTGTACGTTACTGTCAACTCTATCTAGATACCTAGTTAATTCACTAGTCACTAAGTAGTTTATGGCAAAATCAGATCAATATTAATGAGATGTTAGAAAAAGAAGTGAATGGCCAGGGAACTGCAGAAACAAAAAAGAAAAGTAAGATCGATTATAGCTGTAGATGGTAAAAGCAAGAAGGAGTAGAGATCAGCATCACAGTTATAAATGTGAAGTCAGAACCAGAACCAATAAAGCAGATAGAGAGCAGGGAATATATATCACAGAGTGGATGCTTCACCCTAATGCCTGTCAGAGGATCTTCTTGTCATGGGTTTTCTTTGAGGTTCCAGGGCTTTCCACCCTGATTCTAGCAATATCACCTTCCCTCTCCACCTAACAGAAAACTGACACCTTGAAATTTAAATCAAGAGTTACCCCAACAAGTATATGCTACTGGGCAGGTAGTGTTTCTTGATATGGTTAGACTAGGCCGCCATTTATGCAGAGTCAATAAATATATACTGAATGCTTATTAGGTGTTGGGCAGTGTTCTGCTTGCCTTATATGTCCATCAAGTGTATTTTAGAGGGAGCTTGATTACACCAAATTAACTAAGATGACATCTTTTTTTTTTTTTTTTGAGACGGAGTTTCGTTCTTGTTACCCGGGCTGGAGTGCAATGGCGCAATCTCGGCTCACCGCAACCTCCGCCTCCTGGGTTCAGGCAATTCTCCTGCCTCAGCCTCCCGAGTAGCTGGGATTACAGGCATGTGCCATCATGCCCAGCTAATTTTTTGTATTTTTAGTAGAGACGGGGTTTCACCATGTTGACCTGGACGGTCTCAATCTCTTGACCTTGTGATCCACCCGCCTCGGCCTCCCAAAGTGCTGGGATTACAGGCGTGAGCCACCACGCCCGGCCAGATGACATCTTAAGAATGCAAATTCCTGGACTCCATGCCACCTATAAAAACCTCTAAGGGAATCTGGGAATCTTCACTTTCATAAATGCTTCAGAGGAGTCCTAAATTTTTAGAATCACTGATCTACCAACTAATACAAGCAGGTATGTCAGTACCTTTGACTTATGGGAAATATGTAGGGGAAAAACAAAATGCACATAGTCATATCTGCAAAATTAAATGGGTATAGGCTGGTACCAGGTGACAATAAAGGACTTTCCCAAGCCACTTGGTTAGTAAATGTCTGAGATGGAACTCACATATGGGATTCCCATTTCCAAGTACAGCTCTCATTCCCCTACATTCCAGATACCTCAAAATTAGTGTATCTGTTACATGTGTGCATTTGTGAGCACACATCTGCTGTGTGTGTGCAGGTGTGCACCGTCAGCACCATGCCTTTGTAAGGATTTAGTAAAGACCACTGTGATGAGGCTGCATGGTGACAATGAGCTTCGACCTTGCCAGGAGAAAGGGACAGACATTCATCCTCATGGCTTATGAAGGTTAACAGGCACTGATTCTTTATTCTCAGTCTTCTGTAAGTTTGATTCCATGCTGAAATGTACCTTTATTTCTATGGCTTATGAGACTTAGCTGCCAACAGAAGGTGCTCTTGATTCACAGAGAGAAACTCTGCTCTGAAGAGCGCATGTCACAGTCCCATCCGGACACACCTCGCCATAGCACACAGAAGGGAATCACACTGCATTCAACAGCACCGCCACTGGGAGATGCTTAAAGCCCGGAATTGGCGACCTGGCTCAACCCTGTCATACCTCTGTGAAACAAAAAGAAGGGAGATGGGTTTATTCCCATTTTATAGGTAGAAAAACTATAGGAGAGAAACCAATGGTAATTTTCTCTTCCAAGGCACTAGAGGTCAAAATTAGATAAAACTGAGAACAAACATTTACTCTTTTGCTTCCTCCAGTAGATTACATGGAGGCATTTTCTAATTTCCACCTATCTCCTTCCTACGTGGAATACATTGCAACCTCTTTCCCAACTGACCCGCTTCAGCTCCCAAATCAAGGATGGTGGAAGAACAGAAGTTTGCAACGTAAAGGTTCAGAAGGAAGTTAGAATAAAGAACATTCTAATAGCGAGTCAGTGCTCTGACTTTCACAGAAGTGTAATCACAGCCTCGGATTCAACTCTTCTCAACAGTAACCTCACCAAAGAAATGCCTCAGGTATCATCTGTTTCATTTTATAAAAGAAGACGCAGAGATGTAGAGGTAGGAGATAAGCTTGCGATACAGCAGATGAAAGTGGCAGGACCTGGAGGACAAAGCCCCGCTCTCAGCCCCAGCTCCAGAGCTCCTACCACTGAAATGATTTACCAGTGGGTCTGGGAGAGCCGTCGGGCTTGAAGGTCTTTCTCTCATTTGTCTCTGGGTTATATGGATGTGATGCCTCTTTTATAAAAGAACATTTGCCCTCACTCCAAAAACTTTGCAGGACCCAGTGTTTGCTCCTTTAAAAAATCCAAAATTCAAGTCCAGGAGCTACAGAAAAGTAAAAGTATAAGAGGCAGAGCTGAACAGGAACATGAAATATAACATATCAGATAAGCTTAGATTATTATAAACCTAGATTATTATAGCTTCTTCAGGTTTTTTATAAGTAGGGTTTTTTTAACTCATAAGAAATATTCATATATACATATATATAGACACTCCCTTATAATAAACACAGAAGCACACTGTTCCCAGAATCTTTGGCTTGGCTGAAATATGATGATATTCTTAGTTCTTCATATGGGGGGTGGAAAAAGCCTCTGAGCGCTCCAGGCTTTTTATAGCTCTGGCTCATGGGCGGCTTTTGCTGCAGTACAGCCCTGGATAGCAAAGGAGCCAAATAATGCTAATGGGGCAAACAGAATGTAATTGCTTATGTGTGCTGGTTATATCCTGAAACAAATTGTTTCTTAATGCTGAGGTCAGACAGGGTTTAATTAGGAGAAATACAATTGGTGTAAAATTCTGCAGCAGGCTGCTTGTTTGGTGTCATGCCAAGTCAACATCTAGTCTCTCCAAATGGAAATTTTCATTAGAGGCCATTGGCAGCCCTAGTTAGGCTGAGTTTCAACTATTCCAAGTCTCCTGGTAATGTAAACCTGAAACTCAGCATATCTCCTGCCTAATAAAGGGCTGTCCCTCTTGCATTTACTAGCAGTTGAGCATGTGCACACTGTCTTTCTCTGTTATTCACATACCCTGCCGCCCCAGTCTCCCCACTAGCAAAACGCATTTTCCACGGGAACTGGGTTCACTGAAACGGTTTTCCTCTCTCCTACCCCATTTAACCTCCTTCCCTGTTCCCATGTTCATAATAATCTTCAATCAGCATATCTTACTTCAGAAATATTTTCCTATGCATCAATCCATCTAATCTTATCGCAGAACCCTGAAAGGTGAATGGTTTTATATTTATAGGTAGGAAACCCAGCAAAGGTCATGTTAAAAGTAGGTCTCAGACCTCTTGGTTTTGAGTCCTGGGCTTTGGCTAAACCACAGAACTCAGGGCTGACACATGCTGAGCCATCCACATTCGCCCATGGAAATGAACAGGCACAAAACCATCTCTGTTTATTCTTTTCTTTTTGCTTCATTTTATGTGCTATCTAGGAAGAAGTAAGAGTGAAAGGTGTTATTATTCAAAGCCGCACAAATTTCCCCAAGACTTTGCAAACACTCTTGATGAGATGTGACCCTTTCTTTTGTGTCCCTCTTTTGAGACATGTCTTTTCATACACTCCACGACCTCAGTGGATGCCTGCAGCACTCACACTGCGATTTACATTCATTTGAAGAGCGTAGATCTTCACACCTTCAAGGATAAGGTTTTATCAGTGTTTCTAATATAAATCTTATGTCTCAAAAGTTGTTTAATTTATTTGGAAAATTCTGCTTCTAGGTTTCTATTGTTTCTCTCTCTTCCTCTCTCTTTTCCTTTCAGCTGGAGGCGGTTTTCATTACAGTGACAAAGACCCACCATGGTAAAGAAAATTGCACAGAGAGATCCCAAAAATCCAGCTACCCAATAGAAATCTAAGTCATTTTCCCCTGCAGTATCATATCAGCAGTAACCATCATGGGTTTCAAGACATACGGGACTAAGTTTTCATTTTGATATGTGACTCTGCTTTGCCGAGTCCCAGACGCCTTGTGAGCTGAGCCACATTTCATTTAGGTGCTGGGCCTCTGGGCCCATGATAATGTGCCCAGTTAGGGTCAAGGTAAAGCTCTATGCAGGGCAAGCAATTACTAAGCAATCCCTCTTCCTCAGCCCTGCTGAGCCAGGAGGCCATGGGAGATGCCTTTGAAAGGGGAGCTTTCTTTTCTTTTCTTTTTTTTGAGACGGAGTTTTGCTCTTGTTACCCAGGCTGGAGTGCAATGGTGCGATCTCGGCTCACTGCAACCTCGGCCTCCTGGGTTCAGGCAATTCTCCTGCCTCAGCCTCCTGAGTAGCTGGGATTACAGGCACGCGCCACCATGCCCAGATAATTTTTTGTATTTTTAGTAGAGACGGGGTTTCATCATGTTGACCAAGATGGTCTTGAGCTCTTGACCTCGTGATCCACCCACCTCGGCCTCCCAAAGTGCTGGGATTACAGGCGTGAGCCACCGCACCCAGTCTGAAAGGGGAGCTTTCTTAGCTGCCCGGGACTCTGTTCCAGGGTATGTTCTTTTCAAGCCTGAGAGGTATTGGAACTCTTGTGCCATGCAATGTCTAATGCAGATTTCTCGCTAATCTCTATTACCACAGACTGACGTCCTACGTAAGCTACGTTTGGCTTTAAACTACAGATCCCTCTCTTCTACAACAAGCTTGTATCAGAGATTAAAAACACTATTAAGTTTGCTTTCTACACAGTTTAAATTTCTAGTATTTAAAGATTTTCCTATGTTACTATTGTATAGTTAAGTCTTCCATAACACTTGTTCTGAAATTGGGTGTTTGTTCCAGTGCAATGCATATTCTAGAGAACAATTCAGGCAGAAGGTGAATTTTGCATTTGCTGATGCTCAGTTTTGTCCCTGAGAAACAGGAAACTGCGTGCAGCTGAACTGAGCTGCATAGGAACACACATGCATGAACTCCAACATCTATCAGCCGCTCTGGCTCATGGTGTGTGTGATTCCACAAGCCTGTGTTTTTTATTTTATTTTAAATTCCAGGATACCTGTGCAGAACATGCAGGTTTGTTACATAGGTATACATGTGCCATGGTGATTTGCTGCACCCATCAACCCGTCATCTATGTTTTAGGCCCCACATGCATTAGGTATTTGTCCTAATGCTCTTCCTCCCCTCTCCCCCGAACCCCCAATACGGCCTGGTGTGTGTTTTTCCCCTCCCTGTGTCCATGTGTTCTCATTGTTTAACTCCTGCTTACATTCTGTAATCCTCTCATGTTTGTGAGCTTTTGCATTAAAACAAAACAAAAAAGTAAAGCAGAACAAAAAACACACTCATTGAACACCCTAAACTTTCTATATGTCCTGGCTCAAAATGCCAAGCAGTGCCTCCATTCAAAGATCTTGCATGGAAATTGCCAAGTCCAAAAATGGCTCCTTTTGATGTTAGTAGGGGCTGTTTAGTGGTTTCAAAAACTCTAATTTCAAATCCATGAAATAATTTCCAGCTGTAATACAGAAGTTAATTAAAGAAGAAGGATATGCACTGCATCACATTCCTAGTTTTGATGAAACAGGTATCTCTTTAAATACATACCTTGCAGGACTTTCATCTCAATGGCAGAAAAATATGCCCCAGGATTTCAGGGTGCAAATGATGGCTTTACTGGGATGCTCAGTGCCAATGCTGAACCAAGAACAATGAACCACAGCCATCCACATCTGCTACTACAACTTTCCACCTAATTTCAGATAGTCCTCCTTCAACCACTTCACAATAACTCACACAGTACAATTCTTCCAAAGCCCGATCCCACAAGCAAACTTCTGTTTGTTTTTTTTTCTGGACAAAGTGCTGTATTTATTGTATTTATGCATTCTATAAGCATGAAACATGTATGAAACTGAACTTTTATTTTTGACAAATCACTGAAAAAAGTTTTTAAGTATTATGTCCCAACCTTACTTTTTTCTTAAGCCTTGTGGATTTTATTGTGCGATTTTTTATGGCGCAATCACTTTTTAGGGCCATATATGTCTGTTAGAGCAGAACTGACTATAGTTGATTCTTTTCCAGGTATTGTCACTGTCTTCAAGTATCAAATATGATGGTTTAGAGATTTCACATCTAGCATGCCCAGAACTAAATTCCTGATTATTTTCCCATAATTTGCTTCACCCACAGTCCTTACCAGGTGAGTTAATAGGTGGCTCTATCCTTTCGTTAACTCAGTCTAAAACCCCAACAGTTATCCTTAATTCTTCTCGTTGTCTAACTCCACATTCTGATGGCTCTGTCTTTAGAATACATCAATTTGTCAACATCCCACTGCTCCCAAGTTACTGGATTCCTCTAGTAGCTTCTAAACATGTCTCCTTTCTTGACCTTTGCCTGATCCACTTTCTTCATTCACATCTATTCTAAACCCAAGCATCAAAGTGCTCCTTTTAAGCCATAAGTCACATCATGCTACTTTTCCACAGCACTCCAGCGGCTTCCATCCAACTCCAGGTGAGAGCCAGAGGTTCACAGAACATGCACAGCCCACCTGCCCCATCCCACCAGAGATTCCTCCCCAGAGTCTCCTTCTACACCCTCTTCCTCTGGATCACACTACCCTAGCTGCCCTTCCTGCCCCTTGCCCTACCTCCCACATGGCAGGCTCATTCTTTCTTCAAAGTTTTTGCTCTGGCTGCTCCCCTGCTGATATGGGATTCACTGAGGTGCCTATGGGGCTGGTTCAATCTCTTATTCCCAGTCTTCACTCAAATGTCATCTTCTCAGCACATTCTTTAAACTTGAACCCAGTATTGCCAGTCCCCCTTCTCTATTTTTCTCAGTAGAATTATAATTTTTATCTTCTTACATTTGTTTTTTTTTTGAAACGGAGTTTCACTCTTGTTACCCAGGCTGGAGTGCAATGGCACGATCTCAGCTCACAGCAACCTCCGCCTCCTGGGCTCAGGCAATTCTCCTGCCTCCGCCTCCTGAGCAGCTGGGATTACAGGCACGCGCCACCATGCCCAGCTAATTTTTTGTATTTTTAGTAGAGATGGGGTTTCACCATGTTGACCAGGATGTTCTCGATTTCTTAACCCCATGATCCACCCACCTCAGCCTGTTTCTTGTTTTGTTACCCCCTTCCACCATTAGACTATGTCTCCTGAACCCATGGGGTTTTGTTAGTTTTTCACAGCTGCTTCCCCAGCTTCTAGAGCAATGCGTGGCATCTGGCATATGCATAATAAATATTGGTTGAATAAATAAAATGAGAGATTGGTCTCTTTGTGGAGGTAAAACAGGAATAAGGAGGACCAATGAGCAGAAGCTACAAGGAGGTTCAATCTAAGAAATAATAACTCAACTATCCAGGGTGTTTCATAAGACTAGAAAGAACTAGACAATTTCTGTTTCTCTGTTATGAAAGTGTTTAAGGGGTTGAGGAAGAGCTCCACCTCACCATGAATAGGTGGTGTGCACAGGGTATTGGTGCATTGTATTGCACCCAAGCAGAAACAACATCTTAGGTTTCTTCGTGCAATGGAAGTCTTTGATTATTATTATTAGGCTTTAAGTTCTGGGATACATGTGCAGTACATGCAGGTTTGTTACATTGGTATACATGTGCCATGGTGGTTTGCTGTACCCATCATCCTGTCATCTAGGTTTTAAGCCCCACATGCATTAGGCATTTGACCTAATGTTCTTTCTCCTTTTGCCTCCCATGCCCCTACAGGCTCCAGTGTGTGATGTTCCCCTCCCTGTGTCCATGTGTTCTTATCGTTCAACTCTGACTTATGAGTGAGAACATGGAGTGTTTGGTTTTCCGTTCCTGTGTTAGTTTGCTGAGAATGATGGTTTCCAGCTTCATCCATGTGCCTGCAAAGGACATGAACTCATTCTTTTTATGGCCACAGAGTATTCCACGGTGTATATATGCCACATTTTCTTTATGCAGTTTATCATTGATGGGCATTTGGGTTGGTTCCAAGTATTTGCTATTGTAAATAGTGCTTCAATAAACATATATGTACATGTGTTTTTATAGTAGAATGATCATTAATTCTTTAGGCATATACCCAGTAATGGGATTGCGTGGTCAAATGATATTTCTGCTTCTAGATCCTTGAGGAATCGCCACACTTTCTTCCACAAAGGTTGAACTAATTTACACTCCCACCAACAGTAAAGTGTTTCTATTTCTCTGCATCCTGACCAGCATCTTTTGATTCCAGATCTTTTCATGATTGCCATTTTAACTGGCGTGAGATGGTATCTCATTGTGGTTTTGATTCGCATTTCTCTAATGATCAGTTATGATGAGCTTTATTTCATATGTTTGTTGGCTGCATAAATGTCTTCTTTTGAAAAGTGTCTGCTCATATTCTTCACCCACTTTTTGATGGGGTTGTTTTTTCTTGTAAATTTGTTTAAGTTCTTATAGATTCTGAATATTAGCCCTTTATTAGATGGATAGATTGAAAAATGTTCTCCCATTCTGTAGGTTGTCTGTTCACTCTGATGAGTTTCTTTTTCTGTGCAGAAGCTCTTTAGTTTACTTAGATCCCATTTGTCAGTTTTGGCTTTTGTTGCAATTGCTTTTGGTATTTGAGTTATAAAGTGCCCATGCCTATGTCCTGAATAGTACTGCCTAGGTTTTCTTCTAGGGTTTTTGTGATTTTAGGTCTTACCTTTAAGTCTTTAATCCAACTTGAATTAATTTTTGTATAAGATGTAAGGAAGTGGGCCGGGCGCGGTGGCTCAAACCTGTAATCCCAGCACTTTGGGAGGTCGAGGCGGGTGGATCACGAGGTCAACAGATCGAGACCATCCTGGTCAACATGGTGAAACCCCGTCTCTACTAAAAATACAAAAAATTAGCTGGGCATGGTGGCGCGTGCCTGTAATCCCAGCTACTCAGGAGCCTGAGACAGGAGAATTGCCTGAACCCAGGAGGCGGAGGTTGCGGTGAGCCGAGATCGCGCCATTGCACTCCAGCCTGGGTAACAAGAGCGAAACTCCGTCTCAAAAAAAAAAAAAAAAAAAAAAAAAAGATGTAAGGAAGTGGTCCAGTTTCAGTTTTCTGCATGTGGCTAGCCAGTTTTCCCCATCACTGTTTATTAAACAGGGAATCTTTTCCCCATGCAATGAATGTCTTTTATTCCTGTTTGTGTTGAATTTCCCAGTATTTGCTTTCATTCCTCAGAAAGGGCTTAGAGCCACTTTCTTTTAACTATTTAGCAGTATAGGAAAGTGATTATGTTATAATAAAAAATACGCTGTCCCACATATGAGTTACAAATAATACACTTACAGACTGCCTGTCCCATCTCCCTCCAAGGCCTATGGGAAGCATCAAATACTTATGCAAGCACTTCGAAAAAGTAACTCTAGAAATACAACATAGACATGGTAACAAAAAACTGTGTTTAGCGTTCAGTATCTTTTTTGGACTATACAACTGCTTTATAGTAATACCATAAAATGAGGCTTCATGTACATTAAGGCATAATTATGAATTTTTTCATACCAAAACTGGGGTGGGAAAAGATGGTATTTATTGAAAGAGAAAGTTAATTGTGTTCTCTGGGATGAGGAAACTTTAAGATGGTAGTTTGTTCTGTTACCAAAAATAATATCTCAGTTGACTTAATGCCTTTAGTATAAGCTTAATAATAATATAATATCAATATGAATCTGGATAAAACTTATCAAGATTTGCAAACTTACTTCTATCAGGGAATGGTTCAAAGAAAGGAACTAAAAATGGGTACTTGGGAGTAGTGGGAATTTTCAACCTCACTTTCTTAATCTTCTAAGACAGGAGTCCCCAGCCCCTGGGGCTGCAGTCTGGTACTGGTCCATGATCTCATGATTTGTTAGGAACCAAGCTACACAGCAGGAGATGGGCAGTGGGCCAGTGAGCATTAAAACCTGAGCTCTGCCTCCTGTTGGATCAGTGGTGGCATTAGATTCTCATAGGAGGGCAAATCCTGTTGTGAATTGTGCATGTGAGGGATCTAGGCTGTGCACTCCTTATGAGAATCTAACTAATGCCTGATGATCTGCTGTGGAATAGTTTTATCTCAAAATGATTCCCCATTTCTACCACCCCACACCCTCCATGGACACCCGCTGTCCATGGAAAAATCATCTTCCATGGAACCAGTACCTGGTGTCAAATAGCTTGGGGACAACTCTCGTAAGATACAGAGAACTAGGTGTATGTCAGTGTGCAGGCTGTTCAATAACCAGCCTGTGTACAGAGCTGGCTGCTGTACTCTTCCCTGGGAAAGGAAATTCACTTCCCTCGTAAAGATGACACTGAACTAATGAGCGAGAGTTGTTGTCATGGCATTGTTAGTCATCAGCCAGCATGGACAAGCCAGCTGCCTTTGGCATAGTTAGCTGAACATGGAGAAAAGCAAGAGAGGCTTTTGCTTCTGTGAGAAGCAGAAGATGGTGAGCTGCTGGATGCAGTTGGAGCTGAGCCCTGAGAACAGCCAGGTGGTCCTCTGTGGACCAGGGCATGAGGAATGAGAAAAAGCCTTCTACAGAGTGATGTTTTTTGGGGGCTGAGAAAATCACAAGGAAGCCTGGGTGAGCAGTGGAGCTCTGAGACTCCTCCTATTTGCATGCAGTTCAGGGAAGGAAGAAGCTGTTTAAAGGTAAAGATTTTAGCTGCACTGGGAGCTTTGGCCTTTTCAGTGCAGAAACCCGAGAGACTGCCTGTCAAAACAGAAGTCTCTTGCTAAAACTACCTAGCTGGGAAGGCCTGGGCAGTCACGAGGGGCTGGGATGGGAGAAGGGGGGTCACATAGGAAGGGCAAACCCACCACAGCCACAGAGTCTGGGTGACATGCAGACAGAGAGAAAGGGGGAGCAGGACATGGGGAGGAAATAAATAAAAAAAACCAGAAAAGTGGCTGTGTGTCTCCAAGTGGATTTCCCCCCGGACACCATACTGCAGCGATGCATATTTTTTTTTAATTCATTAATTCCATTTTACAAACAAGAAAGTGAGTTTATTTGCATTTTCCCTAATTACATCTTCCCTGTTCCCTGTCCTATCTGAGTCTCTCGTGGTGATTCCCACTGCGAGATTGGCCCGCACCAAGCAACTGTAGGGTATTCTGCTGTTTCTTTGCTCTTTCCTTTTTAAAATCCAGTCAAAGCCCCTTTCCTTCAGTAATCCCCGATGTTCCCTCAGGAGCAGAGTTAAGATTTAATTGTGAAATTTGCATAGTAACTCAGCAAATAAATTCTCCCATCTCTCATAGACCTTTCACTGCAGAGGGCCATTTTAGTTATAAATCACTTACTTCTCCGTTCTCCACCGCATCAGCATTTTGTGCCCCTGAGCAAAGTGAAAAGGGGAGAATATCCAATGACAGACACACCAAGTTGGCGTTTGGCTTTTGTGTCTCTTGCAGGGCAGGGTAGAGGTAGAGGCTGGAGGAGGGAGTGACTGGCAAACACCATCTTTCCACCTGCTGCTTCTCTAAGGAAAACCCATGTGGGAATGACCTGGGCCTCCGACCCACACCCAGGAAACCACACACTCCCAGTCCCCTTTCAGCAAGCATCATGCTAGGAAATCCAAAGAAGGACGCTGAAATTGCACCCGAGCACGACAGACTTTCCCTGTCTGAACACCCTGAAATTTCCCACAGCACAGACGATCACAGAAAAACATGGGGGGAATGAATTTGACAAGCAGTGTTGTATTCCTGTGGCAATATCAAGGCTGTGGAGGAGAATGTGTCCCCAGTCTAGTCCAAGTCCACTCGGAGGCTTGGGTTCCATTTGGGACTCAATCTGGAAAGGTTTGTGAGGTTTTTTCTTTTTTCTTTTCCCAGGCTGAAAACATTCTCAATTCTGGACTCTTCCAAAGTGTTGTAAATATGGTTGTTTTGGCCAATTCAAATTAAAACAATTTTACTAGAGCCCAGAAAACTTTTTCTATATCATCTTTGCATGTTTTATCTTACTGTCCCAACTAGATCCACCTTTCTAGCATGAGTCGGACCCGAGTGTGGCTTAGATTACACGGACAGTCACAGCATGTTGCATAGCTGAGATAAAGAAAGAAAGAGGGGAGTATCAGGAAAACCAGAAAAAAATACAAGAACATCTTAGGAAAGGGGGAAGAAGTATGTTTGAGCAGCACTCTGGATATCCAATGTCTCTGCCTAGAAATAACAGACTGTGAGTGATACTGACCACAGGCCACTCTTGGACCCGTGGAGCATCCCGTGGTCCCTTAAAACTTTCCAGTCTCCAAGAAGGAACCCTGCCTGGCACACAAGCTGCTGATTTGGATTATCAGAGGTTAAACTGCTAATGAACCGAAGTCTGATAAAGAATGTTGCTACCCTTTCAGGAAAAAATTTACAAAGAACAAATAAGGAATTGTATGCAGATAAATTGCATTCACCTAAAAATTTGAAGATTGCTGATCAAACGCAAGCCCTGTAGTCATATTTCTTTCAAACGACTGATTTCAGTTCCTAATTTATTCTGTAGCTGATCAAAACATGGTGCCCTCATTTTCAAGTTATGCTTGTCAGTCCCAGGAGATTAGTGAAAATTTGAATCCCATAGATGAATCAGCAAGTCCGCATCTCTCACAGATGTGTATCTCCCCACCGACATACACCAAGTGGTCCTCCGATGTACGAGTTCCCTATTCTTCTCCTTTCCTACATCTCCAACGTAAGCCAATGAAAGGTTCTAGCATTGAATCAAAACTGCCTTTTTCCTCCTGATTCTATAACGAAATCAATACTGCTTCCCAGGAAAATGTTATCACAAGAAATCATAATGAATATAATAGAGCTAGCTAGGAAAACAATGCCTATTTGAAACCAACACCAGGCATAGGAGTTAAACACTGGTAATGTTATATTCAAATCAGGAATAAGAAAAGGTGTCTGTTCTCGCAGCTCAGTCGTTATTGTTTTGGAAGTACTGGCTAATGTAATGAAACAGTAAAAAGCATCAAATAAACATAAGCATCAATAATAGGAGACATCATTTATAAGTGATATGACTATATGCCTAGAAAATCCAAAATAGCTAAAATTAATAAGAATTACTGTTAAGCTAACAGGAAAGTATATGTTTAAAAAGCATTCTATTTGCTTTAACATGATAAGTAAAATATGGACAAATAGAAATAAATAAAAGAAGGCTAGAACAGCAAAGAAAGATTTCCTGGAAAACCCTGGAGAGTCTTGCAATTTCGAAACTCAGTAACAGAAGTTAGAAATAGGACAAAAAGCCTGAACACAGGAAGATTAATTGAAAAAAAATACACAACAGTGACTCTTCTTAGCCCTCACTCCTATTCTGGCAAAGTAGTCTCTGACAACCAGGCATTGAAGGCCACCATCCCTTCATGAAAGGACGGGTCTTGATTAAGAAGAATGCATGGTTGTCGGTTATAAAACAAATCCACCCTCATGTCAGTGGTGTCAAAGCTTCATCACTACGTCCCCGTTTCATCTAAAGCTGCTAGTCCTCAAGCCTTGCCCATGTATGAGACAGACAAGGACTGCAGTCAACTGTACAAATGCTTGATCCAGGACAGGAGCAGATCACTTGAGAAAGAGTGGAGCTTGAAAGATAAAGACAAGATAGCAACATAGAACATAGCATGAAGGAACAAATCAAAAGAAAGCAAAGAAGCATCGAGAGAAACAACAGCCTCTCATTAGTACCCTCAAAGAAATTAAGACGTTAATTTACAAAACAACAACAGCATGACAAAAAAAAAACAGGAATTGAAAAAAATATGATAGGAAAACAAGAAAGATTTCTTGGCAGGGCTCATGCCTATAATCCCAGCACTTTGAGAGGCTGAGGCGGGTGGATCACTTGAGCTCGGGAGTTCCGAGACCAGCCTGGGCAACATGGTTTGGGTAACTAAACCCTATCAATACCAAAATATACAAAAATTAGCCATGTGTGATGGTGCATGCCTGTAGTCCCTGTTACTCGGGAGGTTGAGGTAGGAGAATTGCTTGAACTGGGGAGGCGGAGATTGCAGTGAGCCAAGATCACACCACTGCACTCCAGCCTGGACAACAGGGCCAGAGTCTATCTCAAAATAAATAAATAAATAAATAAACAAAGGAACAAAGAATCTCATAGAATGATTACAAGATAAAAGCATTCTTTATTACAAGATAAGCATCTATGATTACAAGATAAAAGCATACACACACAAAAAAGCAAAATGAAAACATATGAGGTAAAAAAACAAGTGACAGAGTTGATCCCTTCAAGAGGCAAAATAGCCAAGAGGAATTTCAGAATGAGAACAGAGAAAGCAAAAAGGAAGACACTGAAGAAATGATACAATAATGGTTTCTTGGAGCTGTAGAAAGAATGAGTCTCTGGAGTGAAAGGGTTCCCTGCGAAGCCCAGCAGAATGACTTCCAACACATCCACAGTCTCATCAGAACACCAAAAATGAAGAGACCATTTCAGTAGTTTCCAGAAGAAAAAAGCAGGTCACAGAAATGGGAATTAGATCAGTATCTGTTGTCTCACTGGGAACACTGTATACAAGAATATAATGGAACTTAGCCTATTATGTTCTAAAAAGAATCGTAATTAACACCTAATTCTATGCCAGGCAACCACGCCCCTACCCTGGTGGAGGACGGAAGAGACACTCTTGGAAAGGGTTTGGAACCTAGTATTCTCTGGACGCAGGGATACCAGGCACTGCCTGGGCCAGGACTGGGGAACATCTCAGAAAGGGGGTTTGAGTGAAAGCCTGCACACCAATAATGAGGATCTCAGACCCTTCCCTAACTGGCTCCCAGGATACTGGCAGAGAAGCTTATATCTTGCAGGCAGAAGATTGGAGGGTTTCTCTCCAAGGGAAATGATGAGCCCAAGAAGAAAAAGACAGAAACTAATATTTCGAGTACAACCAATGAAAAGGCTGGGTTTCTACCCCGGCTCCCTAGGGAGAGGGCAACTGATCAGCAAGCCCAGAGTTTTCAGTGTCTTGCCCTTGTACATGAGAGGACTCAAAAGGGTCACCAGACATTTGAGGGAAGCTGCAACATGAAAGAAAGACAGAGAGAAACCAAACAACTTGAAAGGAGATTTACCATTAAGACATAATGAATACAGAGAGGACGGGGAAAATACTTATCTTAGTGAGATAAGAGGAGACATTAATCCTTAAAACAAGAAGAGGAAACTATAAAAATAATATTCAGCGAGTAAGAAAAATATTTCATACACTAAATTATGAAAGCAGAAAATTAGAAAACATACGAATAGAAGATATAAAAAATAAGCTTAGTAAATCTCCCAGAAAGTGGGATTAAAAAGGTAAAGAGATAACCAACTTTAAATAACATGAAATTAGAAAATCAAATCCAGAGTGTCCAGTGTCTAAATATTAGGACTTCTGAAAGGACAGAAAAAAGGGCAGATTTAATAAAGGTGCTTGGCTATTCATTTCTACCTTGAGAAATACCATCAAGCATTCAGCCCATTAAATTAAAAGATGCCCTCACTTATTTATATAATTTTGACATTATGTTTGAAATACACACCAGGGGGAGAAAAAGAATCTTAAAAATTTCTAGGGAAAAAATAAGCAGGCCATATGTAAAGAAACCTGGAATAGGAGTAATGATTGACTTTTCCAAAGCAACACTGGAAGCTGGAAGACAATAAGAAAATTCCTGCAGGGATCTGTGGAAAATTATTTCTAACCTAGAATTTTAATTCGGCCAAATTATTAATAGAGTGTGAGGGTAGCATAAAAATATTTTCAAATAGGACAAATACATTCATGGGATAGTGAACAATTGCACTGGGAGTTTCCTGGAGGAAGGCCCAAGGAGGACTCAGGAGGACTCGGGAGGACCGCTGTACATCGGGCCCCAAGACCCAAGACACTGGGACAGAATGACTTTCTGAAAGAAACAATTGAACAGATAGATTTGCTGGCGCATTGAGAAGAGTTTATAGATGCGTGCATAGTTTGTTGATTAATGAGAAGCTTGCAGAAAAATTAGTGAAACAATATGGAAAAGTAGAGGTGATAGGTATTAATAACTCCAAGGGAGTTTTGTAAAAACAGAGAAGACAGCCCTTTATGCTAGAAGACTGGTAGGACCAGCTAAACACATGTGCCTCTAAGTTGTAAACTGAGTGTCTATAAATTAAGAATGTTTTAAGTCTCTTTCACAGTCATCTTCTCAAGTATCCTGGATCACTTTTTGTTTGTTGTTTGTGTTTTGAGACAGGTATTTATTGTGTCACCCAGGCTGGAGTGCAGTGGTGCCATCATGGCTCACCACAATCTTGACCTCCTAGGCTCAAGCAGATCCTTCCACCTCAGCCTCCCAAGTAGTTGAGACCACAGGTGCTTTTCACACCCAGCTAATTTTTGTATTTTTTTGTAAAGATGGAGTTTCCCGGGCCGGGCGTGGTGGCTCAAGCCTGTAATCCCAGCACTTTGGGAGGCCGAGGCGGGTGGATCACGAGGTCAGGAGATCGAGACCATCCTGGTCAACATGGTGAAACCCCGTCTCTACTAAAAAATATGCAAAAAATTAGCTGGGCATGGTGGCGCGTGCCTGTAATCCCAGCTACTCAGGAGGCTGAGGCAGGAGAATTGCCTGAACCCAGGAGGCGGAGGTTGCCGTGAGCCGAGATCGCGCCATTGCACTCCAGCCTGGGTAACAAGAGCGAAACTCCGTCTCAAAAAAAAAAACAAGATGGAGTTTCCCTATGTTGCCCAGGCTGGTCTTGAACTCCTGAGCTTAGGTGATCCTGGACCCTCCTGCCTCAGCGTCCCAAAGTACTGGGATTAGAGGCATGAACAAACACCAATGATCACCCTCCATAAAATCACAATCTCCCCCATTCCCCACGCCTTGATTTTATTTGTTTCATATTGCCACCTGAGATAGGCTGCAGTTGGTTTATACATAGTTTGTGTTCCTCCACGCAGATTAGAACGTAAACATCAGGAGATCAGAGACTTCACTCTCATTCATTATTGAATGGCTGACACCTAGAGTAGTACGTAGAACAAATTAGTTACTCAATAAATAGTTGTTAATTAAAGGACATAAAATTCCATTCTACATTAGACATTTTTTATTGTTTAAGAGGTGGACATTTATTTATTTTAGTTTTTTTTCAGCTTTATTGAGGTGTAATTGACAAATCAATATTGTGCCTATTTAAAATGTACAATATGATGATTTGATGTATGTACATACTGTGGGGCAATGACCACAGTCAAGTTATTTAGCACATCCGTCACCTCACATAATTACCGCTTTTTTGTTTAGTGAGAACACTGGAGACCTACTTTTTTAAGCAAGTTGCAAGTATATGATACAATTTTGTTCATTATAGTCACCATGCTGTATTCTAAATCCCAGAATGTATCTACCTTATAACTAAACGTTTGTACACTTTAACCAGCATCTCTCTATTTCCTCCAACCCCAGCCCTGGCAACCACCATTCTACTCTCTGCTCTTTCAGAGGCCACATGTAAGTGAGATCATAGCAATACTTGTCTTTCTGTGTCTAGTTTAATTTGCTTGGTGTAATGCCCTCCAGGTTCTTCCATGTTGTCACAAATGGCATGACTTCCCTCTCTTTTATGGTTGAATAAGATCTCAGTGTGTGTGTGTGTGTGTGTGTGTGTGCACCAGCCACATTTTCTTTATCCATTCATCTGTCTGTGGACACTTAGGCCATTTCCATATCTTGGCTATTGATCATAATGCTGAAATAAACATGGGGTATAGATATCTCTTCAAGATACTGATTACATTTCTTCTGGATATATAGCTAGAAGTGGCATTTTGGATCACATGGTAGTTCTATTTTTAACTTTTTGAGAAACCTCCATACTGTTTGTTTTTATTTTTGTCTTTGAGACAGAATCTCACTCTGTCACCCAGGCTGGAGGGCAGTGATTGATTTGCATTTTCCTAATTAATGATTAGTGATATTGAGCACATTTTTATATATCTCTTGGCTATGTATCTCAGCTCACTGCAACCTCTGCCTCTCAGGTTCAAGCAAGTCTCCTGCCTCAGTCTCCCAAGTAGCTACGACAACAGGTATTCACCACCACAGCCAGATTTTTTTTTTTTTTTTTTTTTTTTAGTACATATGGGGTTTTACCATATTGGCCAGCCTGGTCTCAAACTCCTGACCTCAAGTGATCCGCCTGCCTTAGCCTCCATACTGTTTTCAGTAGGGGCTGTTCCATTTTCCATTTTTACCAACAGTGTACTTGGGTTTCCTGTTCTCCACACCCTCACTAACAATTGCTATCTCTTGTCTTTTTTATCAGAACCACCCTGACATGCATGAGATGATACATACCTCATTGCGGTTTTGATTTACGTTTTCCTAATGATGAGTGATATTGAGCACATTTTCATATATCTCTTGTCTTCTTTGGAAAAAATGTCCATTCAGCCCCTTTGTCCATTATTTAATTAGCTATTTGTGTTTTTTGCTATTGAGTTGAAGCAAATATATAAAGTTCCTTATACATTTTAGATATTAACTGCTTATCAGATATATGGTTTACACACCTTTTCTCTCATTTAGTAGGTTTCCTTTTGATTTTGTTGTTTCTTTTCCTGTGCAGAAGCTTTTTAGTTTGAGGTAGTACCACTTTTCTTTTTTTTTTTTTTTTTTTTTGCTTTTGTTGCCTGTGCTTTTTATGTCATAGCCAAAAAATAATTATTAAGACCAATGTCAAGGAGCTTTTTTCTTAAGTTTTATTCTAGGAGTTTTATGGTTTCTGGTCTTACATTTAAGTCTTGTGTCCATTTTATTTTTGTGTAAGGTGTAAGATAAGAGTCCAATTAAATTCTTTTTCCATGTGGATATCCAGTTTTCCCAACGCTAACTGAAGGATTGTCGTTTCCTCATTGTGCATTCCTGGCACTCTTGTCAAAGATTAGTTGACTGTACATGTGTGAGTTTATGTCTGGGCTCTCTACCATGTTCTATTGGTATCTGTGCCTGTTTTTATATCAGTACCATACTGTTTACCATACTTGGCAATGTAGTTTGAAATCAGGAAATGAAATGTCTTCAACTTTATTCTTTTTTCCTCAAGATTTCTTTGGTTATTTAGGGCCTTTTGTGATTTCATACAACTTTTAGAACTGTTTTTTCTACTTCTATGGAAATGTTATTGAAATTTTTATAAGGATTGTATTAAATCTGTATATGTGGGTTGTATAGGCATTTAAACAATATTAATTCTTGCAATCCATAGACAATGGATAGCTTTTCATTTGTGTGTGTCTTCTTCAATTTCTATCATTAATGTCATAGTTTTCAGCATACAGGTCTTTCACCTCCTTTGTTAAATTTATTCCCAGTATTTTATTCTTTTGATGATATTATAAATAGGATTTTTAAAATTATTTATTCAATACTTGTTGGTGTATAGAAATAACTTATTTTTGTATGTTGATTTTGTATCCTGAAACTTTACTGAATTCATTTATTAGTTCTAACAGGTTTTTGGTGGCCTTTTAAGGGTCTTCTCTACAAAAGATCATGTAATCTGAAAAGAGACAATTTAACTACTTTCTTTATGATTTGAATGCCTTCTGTTTCTTTGTTCTTGCCGAATTCCTCTGGCTATTACTATGTTGAACAGACGTGGTAAGAGTCAACACCCTTGTCTTGCTCCCAACCTTGGAGGAAAAGCTTTTAGCTTTTCACTGTTGAGTGTAATGTCAGCTATGGTCTTGTTGTATGTGGCTTTATTATGTTGAGGTACACTCCTTCTATTCTGACTTTGTTGAGAGTTTTTATCAGAAAAAGATGCTGAATTTTGTTGAATGCTTTTTCTGCATCTATTGAGATGATTATATGAATTTTATCCCTCTTTCTGTTAATGTAATGTTTCACATGTATTGATTTACTTATGTTGAACCACCTTTAAATCCAGAGATAAATCTTCCTTGATCATGGTGTATTATATTTTTAATGTGATATTGAATTTGGTATTTTACTGAAGATGTTTGCATCTCTGTTTGTCAAGGATTTTGGCCTATAATTTTCTTTCCCTGTGGTGTCCTCATCTAACTTGCGTATGAGAGTAATGCTGGCCTAGTAAAATGAGTTTGGAAGAGTTTCCTTCTCTTCAATTTTCTGGAAAAGTTTGAGAAGGATTGGTGTTAATTCTTATTTACATACTTGGTGGAATTTTTCTGTAAAACTCTCTGGTCCTAGGCTTTTCTTTGCGGGGAGGTTTTTGATTACCAATTAAATCTCCATATTCATTATTGGTATGTTCAGATTTTCTATGTCTTCATGATTCAGACTTGGTAGATTTTATGTTTCCAGGAAATTATTTACTTTTTCTAGGTTATCCAATTTGTTCACATGTAACTGTTCATAGCAGTTTCTTATGATCCTTTGTACTTATGTGTTATGTGTTATCAGTTGCAATGCTATCATTACAACTGATTCATTCATCTCCTCTTTCATTTCTTATTTCATTTGAGTCTTCTCTTTATCTTCGTCTATGTAAAGGTTTGTCAACTTCGTTTCACCTTAAAAAAAATAACATTTAGTTTTAATGAAATTTTCTTTTCTTTTCTTTTTTTTTTTTTTTTTTTTTGAGATAGGGTCTCACTCTGTTTCCCAGCTGGAACACAGTGGTGTGATCATGGCTCACTCTGGCTCAACTTCAAGCAATCCTCCCACCTCATCCTTTCAAGTAACTGGAACTACAGGCTTGCCTGTATAATTTTTTTAAAATTATTTTGCAGAGATAGGATCTCATTATGTTTCCTAGGCTGGTCCCAAATTTTTGGCTGAGGCAATCCACCCACCTTGGCCTCCCAAAGCTTTGGGATTATAGGCATGAGCCACTGTGGCCAGCCTTGCTGATCTTTTCTATTTTATTTGTGGTTTGTTTTTTATATATTTATTTTTGCTCTGATCTTTATCATTTCCTTCCTTCTTCTAGCTTTGGGCTTAGCTTTTCCTAGTTACTTGAGGTATAACGCTAGCTAGTCGGTTTGAGATCTTTCTTTTTCCTTACTGTAGACATTTATTGCCCCAAACTTCTCCCTTAAAACTGCTTTGGCTGCTTTCCATAAGTTTTTTATGCTGTGTTTCCATTTTTGTTTGTCTCAAAATATATTTTTATTTTTCTTTTGACTTTTTCCGTAACCCACTGGTTTTTCAGCAATATGTTAATTTCCACATATTTGTGATTTTTTCTATTCTTCTCCCATTGACTTTTACTTTAATATCATTGAGATCAGCAAAGCTTCTCAATATGATTTTCATCTTCTCAATTTTTAAAAAAACTTATTTGTGGTTGAACATATCTATATGAGTCCTTAGCATATACTTCATAAATTATTACATAAAATTACTTTTTATTTTGATGTGACTTTTTTTTTGCTTCTAAAATCAGAAGAAGAAATGTAAAATTGCAATTTGACATACTTTAACTGAACAGCTCTATGGCCTATAAAAAAATCATAACTTCAAAATCTCATAGGATTTTACCATCATGAGATGTCTATCTTTCTAACCAAAACAATTCCATGTGTAGACATTTTAAAAATGCCAAGACTCTACTGGAAACTATAAATCTCTTTTGCATGAGAGTTATTTAGTAAATTATGTCAAAGAGCAAAAAAAAATTAAGAACAAGAATTATCTGCATCTTTCTATAAGACTTTTATGTTCAACAATATTTACTAAGTTTATGAGGCCCTAGTTTTGGCTTTACAAACCAAACTAAGAAAACAAAATAATTTCGATTAAAACATCTTGGACTGATGTTGGGGAAAAGGTAAAACCCAAAATAGCACAAATCTGCTCAGCTAACTAATGTAACACCAGGCCTATTTATATAATTCTTAGGGAGGGCAATTGTTTTTGAAGTAATTTTTACCCCCAGACCCCAAGATAAATTAAAAGAAGAAAGGCTGGGTCAGAATACATGCAAATTTGGGGTATACATTTCATTATGAACATGAGATTGGTTGACTTAAGCAATTCTGCTTTAATATTTCACTAATTAGGTAGGGGACAGTTCTGATCGTGATGAGATTGTCCCACTCTATATCAGATTTCCTAGGAGACACATTAATTAAAGCAATTCTCCTTTCTCATGAACTAAAACTTTATGGAGACTAAGTGTACCTCCCCCACCCTCATCCTGTCACACACTCAACTCTGTGTCTCCCGTTTGAGAAAAAGAGTGACAGCAAAAAAATAAAAAATAAAAAACATAAGAGGCAGAAATAGCACTGCAACCCTGGTAAGCTTGTCCGAATATTTTTAGAAAATTCCAGACAGCACAGATACAATAAATCACCAATGGCTTGGAAAGACATGACATGACAGATCTTGCTATAACCAGAGAAGGAAATACCATCAAACAAAAACTTTCTAAATGTAAATGTACAAACTGCATGCAAATGCACAAGCCAAAGAATCACTTGATAAACAGGTAGAAGGATTAAAACTATGTATGTATCACCCCTTCCACATCTCCTCAGGCCATCATTCAAAATAAGATGCTCTAGCATATCTCTGTGAAGAATAGTCACAAATATTAAATAAATCCATATGACAATGGGATTGGGCATCTAATGCAGATTATGGCCCAGGACCCATGATGTGTCTGCTGCTATCAACCCCCCTACATCATGGGAAGGACCATAGAACCAGGGCACAGCAGGAAGAAGCTATTCTGTCTTCTCCCTCACTTCCCCCCTTTTCTATCATGACCGTCAACAGGCTTGTAAAAGTTCACTCACACACCTGAGATGTTGGGATGTGACAAGTGGAGAGGGTGCAGTGAGGTAGGAAGAGCGGAGAGTCTGGAACAACATTAATCAAGGCTTGGGTTGCATTTCTGCGACTTCTTATCTGTCATGTCCTAAACCATACTGGCCATGCTTCCTCATTTTTAAAATGCAAATAATAATGTAGACTTTGCAGGCTTTTGAGCCAGTAAGACAATGGAAATTTCTCAAAACCGGGCTCACAGTGGTAACCATTTACCACCAGCAGCCAAATCCAAAGAGCACCCCTCTCACAGTCCCCCAGTCCACTCAGTCTGCTTAGCATGCTCTAGGAATGAAGGGGTAAAGAGAATAACCAAAAAAGAGGAGGTCAGAAAACTCCATATATAGTTATTAAGCAATCTAAAATGAATATCTTGTTGTTCAGTTAGCAAATATTAATTGTCCACTACATGCCAAAAAACAATCTCTATTTGTCAGACTCCTAAATCCAACATGACTACCATGAAAGATAGGCGATGATTTGCTGGATCAGTCACGATTTGAATTAGTTAGAAGCATTTATTAACTGTATGTATTGAAGTGACATCCATTTCATTGCATATTTAGAAAGAGATAAAGAGGGAAGAGCGGGAAGAAAAAAGAGAGAGAGAGAGAAACAGACAGAGGAGGTGACTTGTATGTTTGGGGATCTTGAAGCCAAGGCAGTAACAGTTATTAATCTCTAATATGTATCCCCGAGTCCCTAAGAACATATCTGATTATAAAAATGAGCATGCAGAAGGCTGTGATAGTCATAAGGGAATGCTGAATGGTTAAGGCTTAGATAAGGATCTCCAGAAAATTCCTTTTATTGGAAAATTGCACTCAAAAGCAGAGAAATAAATTGGTACTAAGGCCTCACCACCTAGTTTGCAGAACTGAGACTTTTGCAGATTTTATTGACCATCTCCATTATCTGTCTAGTAATTTTCTCTTAAACCTTATTCTGGCATGAATTTTGGATTGTTTCAATTCTGGAACCTCCAAGGAATAACAGCATACTCACAACAAACACCATTTGAAGGAAACCCAGGAAGACCCATGCAATAGATTTCTGGGACTCAACTTAGAAGGCATGGTGGTACTCTTCACTATATGTCTGCAGTGATTTGTGGAATAAATTCCTCAATTTTACTAATCCTACTTTCTTTTATTATTAAAATAAAAGTAATTATTCTTATGGTCTTGCCTCAGAGAAAGCCATGAGCACATACCTAGCAATTTTATAAGGAGGCTTTAAGAGATCAGGAGGAATAAAGATGGGTGGACAGATGAGAACACAGCACTGGCTGTTACTGCTGCCCCATCTGCTAGAGACTAGAGTATTCAACAGTCCAGTCGCAAACTGCTGCTAAACCTGTAGGCTCTGACAAGAGAGACACATATCTTCTCATTAACATTCTGTAGTAAAGCCAGGGTAAGAATTCAGAACTACCACACAAAACTGACAAGAGAGAAGAGAACTGGTCTTAACCACGAATGTTATTGGGGCTCCACTGGTGAGGGAAAAATGGAAATCAGAGTGGGCAGGTTTTCCTGGCAAGTCCCTACATAAGAGGTAATAGGAAGCTCCTCCTCTCTAATTCTTTCTGAAAATAGGAAGAAGCATGGTGCAAGGGAAAGCTTTGACAGAAGGCCTAAGGGTTTTCTTATTTCTCCTAACACATTTTCCCAGCCCTGCTGTCCACCAGGCTCAGCAAACCACACATTTGAATCTGTCCCTGGGTTGATCTCTCATGGTAGATATCTTTCAGCTCCAATTCAAATCATTTTGATGCCTAGAAAGAGATATTACCTGTTACAAAGCCACACCAAGATTGTTCTCAGGCTAAACACTTCTTTTCCCTAAACCCAGGAACTGATGTCTGAGATAGCTTTAGCTTAAAAGTCGCAAAGATGAAAGAAACACAGGTTTGATAGAATCTAAAATTGTATAGACATGATTTCTAAGACACATTCTTTAAGGTTTAGTAAATCCAGCTTTCCAAATGTCCTAGGCTGCATGGATCTCCAAGTATCTCTGGGGAAAATGTAATGTCTATTAGTCCACTTCCCTGCTTCCTTAGCTCAGGGTTTAGGAATAGACAAACTACCCCCTCTGCAAGGCTGTTACAAGACAGGTCTTTCCCAGCCTCAACTTCTTCTGCAACTGGGAAGGGGTCTAGGAACGTGGGGATACTATGACACTAATACACACCTGCCAGAAATAACTTTCCTATAATAAAGACGTATTTATTTCTGTATTAGGAAGCTTGTGACTGTTTAGAGACTTTTTTAAAGGGCTTTAAGAAAAGATAGATAAAGGAAAAATGAGTGCACAAAATAAAAGTGGGTGTTCAAATGATTTCAGTGACTTTTTTGAGGGAAAACTTGGTGACTATATAAGACCAAATGGAAAATCCCAATATGGATTTTTAGAACTGGTTAAGAGATAGAAACTAAGAAGCAGAAATCAATGGTCATTTCTCAGCTTCAGACAAAGTTAATAGTTACTGCCTTTAGAATCTGATTATAGTTAATCCTCTAGTGCTAATTTTCTTCAATATATTTATTAACAACCTGGAAGTATAAAATGTGCTGATAAAAAATAATTACACAGTCTGTCTAGGCTCAGAGAAATTGTGAGCAGGGAAGAAATAAGTCACAAAGATGGCCAAGGAAAGAAATTCAGCTTAGCTAAGGGAAAGTGATGCCCCACTGGAAATCATTTTCAATAATCTTCCCCAAATCCCTTAAAGTGAATAAGAGTTGTTAGGCAGATGCTGTTACGTGTAGCAAAAGCATAGTCCCCCTTGATTTGAAGGACCAAGTTTAGTTTTAGCCAAGTTAGTTTACAAAAGACACAGGAGAATTCAGAATTAGCCTAAAAGAGCTGACCCAGGTAACAACAACCACCACCAAAAAAGCTTAGATATGCTCTTCTGTGGAGGGTCATTAACCTGTAAGTTCAAGAGGCTATACATAGTGATACAGTTTAGCTCTGTGTCCCCATCCAAATCTCAACTTGAATTGTAATAATGGGAGGGATAGCATGAGGAGAGATGCCAGATGTGGGTGAAGCGAAGGAAGGCAGCAAATCACACTGCCACATGTGTACCTATGCAACTATCTTGCATGTTCTGCACATGTACCCCAAAACATAAAATGCAATAAAAAAAAGAAAAAAATAATAATAATCCCCATGGGTCATGGGAAGGACCTGGTGGGAAGGTGACCAAATCATGGGGGTGGTTTTTTTCCATGCTGTTCTGATGTTAGTGAATAAATCTATGAGGTCTAATGGTTTTATAAAGAGTAGTTTCCCTGCACATACTGTCTCTTGCCTGCAGCCATGTAAGATGTGACTTTGCTCCTCATTCGCCTTCTGCCATGATTGTGAGGCCTCCTCAGCCAGGTGGAACTGTGAGTTCATTAAACCTCTTTCCTTTATAAGTTACCCAGTCTCAGGTATGTCTTTATTAGCAGCATTGGAACAGACTAATACAATGGACTCCAAAGAACTGGAGTGAATAATTATTATAGGAATAATTGCTGTACCTTAACTATACCTTGAATGACTCATCATGAGTGTGGCTATTATGAAATATTATATCTGTAAACTACACCCCTAAAGATAGGGCAATCACATCAACATTAACAATTGGTAGAAGACTATCTATTAATAACAAGTCTTCAACAGAAGGGGGAAAGAGTTGAAAGCTAGCCAGTGCAGCCTTTCCTTTGTATTCTCATCATATTCTTGCTCTGCTTAGGCACTTCTGGGGCTTCATAGGACCCCTCAGAAAGGACCTTGCTCAGGAACACTGTTTTACTACCAGCCAAATATTATTTAATTAATTTAAGATTGAGTATTTTACCCTCTAACTTTCCAGTAACAGGGCTGAGCTATGTTTTGCTTTTGGTTTTTAGAAAATAGAGAGAAAAACAGAGAAACTACAGATATATAAGTAGACCTACTCACTTCACAGGACATTTGTAGTAAAAAAGACTATCAGAATAAAATTACTTAAACCAGTGAACTTTTTTCAAATTCAGATGTAGAAATTAGGGTGAAACAATTGCTTACTTGTGAAAATACATGTAGCATTATCCTGTAAGTTGGACCCAAACATAACATATATTACTGATGGAAATATCAAAATAACACTTAAAGAACTACACTGACCAGAATGATACCTTTTGATATTTCAAATATTCCACATTCTCCATAATAATGTATTTATTTGTTTTTATTTCAAAAGCACTTTATACTAGGGACAATTATTTTAAACTAAAATAATTTGCTTTCCAAAAGGATTTGAGTAAGTCTACAAACACTTAAAGTGAATAGAATTTTAATTGCAAAAACTAGCTGGTAATTAAAATAGGCTCCTCAACATTTGCTCTCAAGCCACACCACACAAAGCGAATTTCTTGCTAATGTTTTAATAGACCTTCCACTTGTTCTATTACCAGCCACTGAAACCATGAGGATGTGTGGGAGGAGCTGGGGAAGTTCATATGCATGAACTTTTGGAAAATTAGACTTGAAACTCGACTCATGAATAAGTATTTACTGAATAACATCTGTCTGGTGCTTTACCAGCCGATGGCTAAGGGAAAGAAATACCTAACTGTAGACACAGTGCAGGGATGATGTGGAGAAGTTGTAGGTGAACTGAAATGATAGAGGAGAAGGCGGAGAAGTTACCAGAAACAGCAGCATAATCACAACCACAGCAGGAGTCGAGTTATTATAGGTACAAAAATGAAGACTCAGAGGTGCCAACTAATTTTTCCAAGGTTGGAGGGGAGGGTCACACATAAAAATGTGGCAGATTCAGGATTCAAAACACCCAAAATTAGTGTTTACACATAACTAGTTAGAATTTTCCATGCCATGGAAGACTGAAGCACTTCCTTCATAAGAATCCTGCTTCAAGACATGAAGAGAGTGCCTAGCTGTTTCTTGGGCTGCAAAGAAAGGATTGGATGGTTGAACAACTATCTATCACTTAATGACCACCCACTGTACTATATTAAGTCCTGGGCAGAACCAGAGCAAATCTAAGAGAAGAGAATTGATCATCAAGCAGACTGCATGCTTAAGAGTTGTGATTACTAAATACTGGTTGAATTAATGCAGACAAATACATGAACACCTCACTACTGCCATTTTTGAAGAAGCCATTTCCAAAGAACTCAGTGGAGGATCTCTCTCTCTCTCTGTCTCTCTCTCTCTCTCTCTCTCTCTCTCTCTCACACACACACGCACACACATAGCAGCAGCAAGTTGCTCATTGATCACCTTAGACACAAGTCCTGCCCTAGACTTGGCAAATTGCCTTTTCTGCCCAACCCACAGGATTGAGAATCTGAAGTGAAGTGGAAAATAAGAGCTGAAATAAAGCCATATTTGGGCACAAACGTTGAGAGATGAAAAGAAGAAAGTAAGTAGAGGAAGTGCAAGCAGAATTAGAGAGTGCTAAATACAAAATGTTCTCAGACGGAGGGAGAACAGCAAGCAAGCTGCAGCCTGTCGGCCCACGGGAACAAATTCCAGGTATTCAGCGCGTCTCATTCTCCCCACCCCCTCCATGCCTTCGTCTCTCTCTCTCCCTCTGCTAGGCTAATAAGACCAAGGAGACACCCTCCACGTCTTCCCAATGTGTTTGGGTGGGATTCATTCCCATGACGATGCACAGGCTTTGTGCTAATGCTCCAGCACTGCCATGAGGAAAGGTCGGGGATACTCAATTTTACTCCCTGCCACTTCAAGCCCTGGCTGCAATCATTTTTCCCTACAAAAGAGCCTCAACTGAGAGAGCAAGAGAAGGATACCTCCTTATTCAGGAAAAGAAAGATGCTCAGAGGTAAATGGGAACTGTTCAAGATTATTGGGGGAAATGTGTTCATCCTGAGAAGGCATTCTATTGTCAAATGCCAGCAGGAAGAGAGGAATAAAAAGACATGGAAAGAGAGAAGGGAACGTCGACTTTCCTTCTGTTGGCTGTCTGTGAGGTGGCAGTGAGTGCGCCTCCACCAAACAGAAGAGTCTGCAGGGAAGGCTTCTTAGAATTCTGCTGCCCAGCGCTGACAGCCCTCGGCATATTTTCAGCATGAGATACATTAACAAATAAGGAAAAGCATCCTCCTGGGCCTCCAATAACATTTATTTCATGCATGATTTCCTCAGAGGAATAGGAGCCCGTGTATTTTTTATTCCCGGCGTGTCCTGCCTAAGAAATCATGGCCAAGCTCACCTGCTGCTTACTTCTGTGTATTTTATACCCCTTCTTAAGCTTTGTCTGTCTTTCCCCGGCTCCTATTCTTCTTTCTATGCACTCCACACTATGCAGGTCTAAATAAAAGGGACACAAATGCCAAGACACAAGCTGTAATCACTGCATCGGCAGTGTCTCGGGCTAGACAGCTCAAATCTTTTATGGAAGGAGGCGGAGTAAGAATCCAGAATAAATACATTGAATGGCCTATGCAGTGTAGACAGAAACCAGGATAAATAAGCAACAATCAAGAGTGGTTCCCAAGCCTCCAGGCATCCTATCGGCCCTAGACATGAGCCAGGTGTTCTGGGCTCTTCTGTTGGCCTGAGTTAGCCTGAACCTCAATACGGGCTCCCATCCTTGGCTGCACAGAACACCTGGCAACTCAAGCATTATTCTTGGCCTCATGGGAAGTACTATGTTCCTGAGGCCCTGGTTTGCTGATTTCACAAAGTAGCTCCACATTCTGAGTTCCCTCTTCTCCATTTGTCCATCAGACCCATCGGCGTTATAATCCCAGCAAACCCCAACAGGGCCTATGTTGGAAAAATAACTTTACAGTTGATCTTCCCATGCAGCTTCAAGGACCCTTTTCCCACACTCAGCCAGAGGGTCAGTGGGAAGCCCCCGCTAACCCCAATGGACAGACCTCACCCAGCTCTATCTGATGCTTCTTCAAAAGAAATGGTAAAACTGGGTGGAGCACACACTCCGGGCTGCAAAGCCCGAAGCTGCAGTAATGACATAGAAAAATGGTTATGAAATAAAATGTTAAATGGAAAAAGAATGTGGAATTGTGCCTACATTACAGCTATAACTACATAAAATGTATTTACTTGGTAAGAGAACATAGAACGTGAAAAAACACGAAAAAGGCCATTTACTGAGATGGTGAGTCACAGGGAAAGATTTTCTTTCATTTCAACTTCCATTAACATATTACAATGTTATTTGTGCAACACAGAAAATAAATGAACTGTCTGAACCCACCAAGTTTCATATTAAAGCCAGCCCTGTGGTGAGCTGAATTTGCAGTTCAGTTTCCTCAAACCTACAAATATACTGACCTACTGTAAATGTAACTCACTTACCACCCCACCAATCCTGCAACTTAAACTACAGAAATAACTGACTTCAAACTCCTTCATGTTCATGCTGCTCCTGGCTGCTGTAGTGTGGATATTGTCCCTCCAAACTTCCTGATGAAATCTGACCACCGGTGTTGGAGGTGAGCCGCATGGGAGGTGCTTGGGTCATGAGGGTGGATCCCTCATGAATGACTTGGTACCGTCATCCTTGTGGTAATGGGTGAGTTCTCACTGTGTGAGTTCCCACAGGCGCTGGCTGTTAAAAAGAGCCTGGCACCTCCTCTGATTCCCTCTTGCTTCCTCTCTTACCATGTTCTCTCTGCACATGACGGCCCCCCTTCACCATCACTTCTGCCAAGAGTGGAAGCAGCCGGAGGCCCTCATCAGAAGCAGATGTTAGCATCATGCATCTTGTGCATCGAATACCATGAGCCAAATAAACCATTTTTTTTTTTTTTTTTCAGACGGAGTCTTGCTCTGTCACCCAGGCTGGAGTGCAGTGGTGCAGTCTCAGCTCACTGGGTTCATGTGACCTCCACCTCCCAGGTTCAAGTGATTCTCCTGCTTCAGCCTCCTGAGTAGCTGGGATTACAGGCAGCTGCTACTGCACCTGGCTAAATTTTTTTGTGTTTTTAGTAGAGATGAGGCTTCACCATGTTTGCCAGGCTGGTTTTAAATTTCTGACCTCAGGTGATCCACCTGCCTCAGCCTCCCAACGTGCTGGGATTACAGGTATGAGCCACTGCACCTGGCCTACCTCTTCCCTCTATAAATTGCACACCCTCAGGTATTCCTTCTTAGCAACACACAGTAGACCAAGACACTTGCCTTATCCCAACATTTATGCCAGAACAGAGGCATATGTCCTCTGCTGCCTTTCAACCCACCAAGGGTTGAAATGCCAAGCCTTTGTTGAGTGAGTATGCAGATTATCAAGCCATATCCACATCATTTATTAATTACCAGACTTACATAATGTCATGTTAATTTCTATACACACCATTTTAAAACAGTTCAAGAAATGCTTGAATATCTTGCCACATTCTCGGAATAGTACCAGGTCCTGCCAGGGACCTGAAAGAAATAAAAGGAGAAAGATTTCTGTCTTTGGCCATATCCACCAAGTAAGGGAGAGCTCATGGCTGGATGTGGGGGGGCAGTGGCAGAGCTGCCAGTCTTAGAAGATGGGAAAGAGATGGGCTGTGCTAACGCAAGATGCACTATTTTCCGCAAGATGTCGGTGGAAGCTGAATCACTTTTGTAACTTAAGAGCCATGCTCTTTATGGGATCATTTTTAAGAGGGACTACAGAACAATGCTGTACATCATTTGCCAGGACACGCTGTATGGTAAGAAAGGAGAGAGAGGGAGGAAAGTAGATGGCAGAATAATATTTATGAAAGGATTAAAAAAATAAGTAAACTGGAAAGTGAGTAATTAGGTTGAGAAAGAATTTGTGTAAAGACAGCTCCAGAAAGATTTACAGCAGTAATCCCTAATTTGTTTCACCACCGAGGGCCACCTTTATTACTTTTCTCAGTAGGATGCACATCTTCACAAATTTTTGTCTACTAACCACAAAACATTTATTGCTTACTGATTAATTTGTTTCATCATTTGCGTTCACTGACAACATCCGGAGTGGCCAATCGGAGCTTTGAATAATTACAAACTAACTTATATTAGCAGAACTGATGGAAAAGGATTTTCTCCCCCAAAACGATGACTTTGCATCTAGTCATCACAGCCTCACTGCTGTGAGAATCCCACTAAGCTTTTTGAAATGTTGAAAATAGCTCGAGTCCATTACAACTTCAGAGTATTGAAAGGTGTAGGGACCCTGGGTTGGAAATTCTCAAGGTCTGCAGCAGCCAAGAAAACCAGGGACCCTCAAAAGCAGACTCAGGTTGGAAGGCACTGGGCTTGCATGTGGTAAGTATGCTCAGAAAAAGAGGATTATGAATCCCACGGAAAGACTCACAGTCACTAGTGGGCATCAGCAAATGGCTGGCAGCCCCAGGACGTCTGGTGAGGGGCAGATGGCACCTCTATGTGGATGAGTTTTATTTCTTAACAGCTCCCCATATCTATCTTTTGCTACCTTTCCTGGTGTTACTTTCACTAATCACATTAAGAAGTTGTTGGTCTTTCTTTTTTTTTCTTTATTTTTATTTTTTGAGATGAAGTTTTGCTCTTGTCGCCCAGGCTGGAGTGCAATTGTGTGATCTCACCTCATTGCAACCTCCTCCTCCCAGATTTGGGCAATTCTCCTGCCTCAGCCTCCCAAGTAGCTGGAATTACAGGCTCCCACCACCATGTCTGGCTAATTTTTTTATTTTTAGTAGAGACAAGGTTTCACCATGTTAGTCAGGCTGGTCTTGAACTCCTGACTTCAGGTGATTCACCTGCCTTGGCCTCGCAAAGTGCTGGGATTACAGGCGTGAGCCACCACACCCACCTGTTGGTCCCTTTTTAATGAGACAGTGACTTAGTATTCTTCTAGAGACTTAATGTGTGTAAGCCTGCCATTATTGCCCTCAAATTAGACTCCTCTGTTCCTGCTCTGGACTTGATTGTATCCTATATGCTAGAAAGGGAAAAAGGAAAGACATTTGTGTATGTCTTATTTCAACCCCCAGTAGTCTCACAAACTGGACTGTGGACTAATTGAAGTACAGAGCTGGAAATAGAGGATACCTGTGCCCTACACGAGTGTGTGCGGCAGCAGGATGGAAGAAGAGCGGCTCCAGCAGAGAACAGGAAACAGGGAAGTGTGACTGCGAAGGACAGACCTTCTGTAGGCAAAGCCTGTGCATGAAGAAGCTTTTAGGAAGGAATTAGGTTTGATCTACAATGAAATCACCACCATAGGAACCATGTCTTAAGGAGTATTCTATAACCAGTAGAGGAGAAGCCCAATAGTAAACGACTAACATTCTATCACTTTGTTTAACCCAGAAATTCCCAAGGTAATTTAACCATAGAAATCTTCTATGCAATATCTAGTAACACCCCCTCACATCCTGTGAAGTCAATGGGAACAGTGAACAATCCTCACGTTGACTAAACGGCCATTGGAACGCTGTGACCGGAGATACTGACTCAGCAATTCAAGATTCACAGGATGAGACACAGACACTCAAGAAGAGAATATAGAAAAAGAGAAGTCAGATGAGATGAGGAGCTTCAATTCTCATTGCTACTTGGGTACCCACAAAAAACAAAAACAAAAAGAGAGAGAAAAGTGAAAAATGGAGAGGAAACGATCAGAGAATGCGCATCAGTTTCTTGTGGCTGCTGTAACAAAGGACTGCAAACTGGCTGTCTTAACACAACAGAAGTTTTTCCTCTCACAGTCCTGAAGGCCGGAAGCCCAAAGTCAGCATCACTGGACTCAAATAAAGGCATCCTCAGGGTCACATTCCTGCTGGAGGCTCTAGGGGAGAATGCTTCTCACGTCTCTTTCAGTTCTGCTGGCTGCTAGCTTGTGTGGTGGCTGCATCCTTCTCTTCAAGACCAGGATCTTCAATGCTTTCTCTGCTCCATCTTCACCTATGCTATGGTGTGTTGCCAAATCCCTCTCTGCCTATCTCTCTTTATCTCTTCTAAAGATACTTGTGATTGTATTTAGGCCCCACCTGGAAAATCCAGGAAACCCTCTCCATCTTAGGATAGTTAAATTAATCACACCTGCAAAGATATACCCCTCCTCTTGAAGAATTAGGACATGAATATCTTTGCAGGCCATTTTTTAGCCTACCGTAGAGGGTAATGAAAATAATTTGGAAATGAAGAGGAAAGTTTTAAGAAGAGAGTATGTTATTGTGAATAGCTCTGTAATGAACATATGCATGCATGTATCTTTATAACAGAATGATTTATGTTCCTTTGGTTATATACACAGAAATGGGACTGCTGGGTCAAATGGCATTTCTGGTTCTAAATCTTTGAGGAACCCTTACACTGTCTTCCATGTGGTTGAACTAATTTACACTCTCACCAACAGTGTGAAATCGTTCCTATTTCTCCGCAACCTTGCCAGCATCTGTTGTTTCTTGACTCTTTAATAATCGCCATTCTGAATGGTGTGAGATGGTATGTTATTGTGGTGTTGATCTGTGTTTCTCTACTGATCAGTGATGTTCAGCTTTTGGAAGAAGAACGTTAGGGAAAAGAGCTAATGCATGCCGGGCTTAATACCTAGGTGATGGGTTGATAGGTGCAGCAAACCACCATGACACATACTTACCTATGTAACAAACCTGCACATCCTACACATGTACCCCGGAACTTAAAAAATAATAATTATTATTCTTTTAAAAGGAGGAAAGTGTGGTCAAGGTCACCAAATGCTGCGAGGATAATAGGAAAGAGAAGAATTTAATGAGCGGGTCGTATCGGGCAGTTGGAAGGCTGCTGGTGGACATGGTCAGAGCATTCCAGTGCATTCCACCACAGGAATCCCCACTTGAGAGTGTTGGGAGAAATAGACCATGAAAAAGTATTAACAGAAACAGAGAATTTTTCACTTTTTTAAAAGCGACATAAAAAACATAGTTACATTTGTGAAATGTAATTTGATGATGGATTATAATCATTATATTATAAAGCTAAATTTGAAAAGAAAATGAATTTTGGAGTTAGTTTAGTGCTTCTTCTTTACTTGTGAACATCTCTGAATAATATTTTCCCAGTGCCTACTGCCCTCAAGTTTTCATGTCTCCTCTAATTGAAGCTCTATTTTTCTCAGTCATAGTTTCCTGCCTTCTTCCTTTCTTTCTCTTACATCCTGTCCTCCATTCTCCCACTAGACCTGGCCTTCCTCCATTTCTCAGTAAGGAAACCTGAGTGTCTAGCCCTTATCTAAGCATTGATAAAGAGTCATGGATGTAACAGAAAGAAGAGGATTTGCAAGAGCAAGAAAGATTTTATTATATTTTTGTTGGAAGGGCTAAAATCAGAGAGAAATAGAAAGGGAAATTAGGAAGAAAATAGGTATTAAAACACTTAGCACCAACCACAGATATACATGCATAATCAAGTATGTAGAAACATGACAGAATTCATCAAAAATAATGACAATAAGCAAAATAAGATTTGTACAAGTCTTCTAAAGAATTCATGCCTTCATTATTTTTTTCCCATTTGACTTACGTATTTATTCTCAGAAAGAAATGAAAACCCAGTGGCATAGTGGAAGTTCAATTTATCTCATCTCATAAATACCTTGTGATATCTAAGAGGTTAAGGACTTTGGAATCCCAAGTCTTTGGGACAGAAGACGGGAGAGTTTATAAGAAAATTAAAAGACCTGTGTCTTTAAATGTTTATAAGCAGCTTTATTTTAATAGCCCAAATTGGGAAATACCTTAACGTCCATCAAGTGACCAATGGATAAACAAATTATGGTGCATCCATACAGTTGAAGAATACTCAGCAGTAAAGAGGAATGAACTGTTGATACACACAGCAGAATCAGTGGATCTCCAAAACATTACACTGAGTGAGAGAAGGCAGACTCAAATGCACACATTCCATATGATTTTATTTATAGAACGGATAAGAAAGATAAATGTCATCTATGCTGAAAGGAAATACATCCGTGGTTGCCTATGGCCAGGGGCTTCAGGGCTATTAATGAGAAAGAGCACAGGGAACATTTTGAGAATGATGAAAATATTCTATAACTTGATGTAGGGGTGGTTATGTGTATAAATTTGTCAAAGCACACCAGAAGGTACATTTAAAATGGGTGCCTTTTTTTTTTTTTTTCTTGAGACGGAGTTTCGCTCTTGTTACCCAGACTGGAGTGCAATGGCGCGATCTCGGCTCACCGCAACCTCTGCTTCCTGGATTCAGGCAATTCTCCTGCCTCAGCCTCCCGAGTAGCTGGGATTACAGGCACGCGCCACCATGCCCAGCTAATTTTTTGTATCTTTAGTAGAGACGGGGTTTCACCATGTTGACCAGGATGGTCTCGATCTCTTGACCTCGTGATCCACCCGCCTCGGCCTCCCAAAGTTCTGGGATTACAGGCTTGAGCCACCGGGCCTGGCCATAGGTGCCTTTTATTGCATGCAAATTACACCTCAATGTAATTGATTTTTTAAAGTGTATGTTATCTTTTTTGAGGGGGTACTAATATTCATTCCTTAGAATAATATTAATGGTTTTTTTTCTTCTGCTTTGGAACAGATGAAGTAGGTTGACTACCCTGCATCTAGCTGGAGTGAGGGAGCAAATATTCTATTTCCAGGGGCCTTGGGGAGGCAGCACAGTCAGCAAAGCACACTTCCATTTGTCCATATCCTCTGTTCTCTGGGGATAACAGAGCTTTGTTAACTGAGAGGTCAGTGCATCCAAAAATCACCCACAAAGAGGTAATAAATAAATGCAAAAAAACCACAAAACATCCACAAATTAGGGAAAGGGCAAATTCACGAATTTCTACTTTCATAGAAAGAACAACAATGGTCACTCACGACAATAACAGTAACAATGATATCAAGTAGTCCCATCTGAAGCCCTTATGCCAATCATGTGTTCTGGCATTGTAGTGATCTATTTAACTGAAAAACCCTGTTGCTACACAGCACCTAGAAATACTGAGTTAAATATAGTAAATATTCCTTTCATGCAAACCTGAACTTATGAGACACTCAGAAAAATTACCAGGGGCAAATAAGAAATGAAAAGCCAAGCAAGGACAGAAGATGAGGATTTGCAGTTGCAGAAGGTGGGAAGTGTAACTAGAGCTACTTGCATTAATCCAGGACCCCAGATGCCCAAATGGATGATATGTCAGGGGCAGAGGGCATGCCTGTTGTCACAGGTTGTTCTCCCTGGAAATAAGAACTATGAGACAGAGCTTAGCATGCAGCAGAGTTATTAGGGATGCTTTTAGGATTGATGCCTGTATGGGGAGGAATGGGAGCAGGATTGGGCAGGAAAAGCAGAACTTCCACATATCCATAGCAAGGCCTTCTCCAACCCCACAGGGAGTTCTGAAGTTGGATGGCCTTTCAAAGTTGTCCTCAGCTGGGGTGCAGGAAGCCCAGCTTTTGTGCCATTGAATTCAGGCTGCTCCTAAGAAATAGGCCTGACCTTTAGCTAAGGACAATTCCCAGGCTTCAGCCATCAGTGGGTAGAACTCCCAGTAGCTGCGAAAATAAGTCCTTCAGGCCTGAAAGGCAGTGTATAAGTGGAAATCTGAGTAATCCCTGTGGTTTCGATCAGTGCCAATTTCTGCGATTGTAGAGCACATCCTAGCATATATTACACGGTTTTAGTTTGTCTCTCTCAGCCTGAGTAGACCAAAATTAAAAAATAGATTCCTAGAACCATTAACAAAAATGTCTGCCCTCACATGGGTTTCAGGTTTTAATTCACACTATTTAATTGGTCTGTGTTCTCCCAAGCAAATGAATCACTTTAAAGCATTTCCAGACTAGTAGTAACCTGGGGTATCTGGCTTAAGAAAAATTAAAGGAGGCTGAGGCAGGTGGATCACTTGATCCCAGGAGGCAGAGGTTGCCATGAGCCGAGATTGCACCACTGCACAAAGAAATTCATTTAATCAAATTTTAAAAATAGATCATAAAAGGGATATCTATTGCTTAAGGCATTAAGAATTATCTATAAAATTAAAATGAAATGGACAATAGAAACTATTAAAGGGATCAACATATATAAAAAACTGTTTCTATATTATTTTAAAATTTAAAATTTCTTTCTCTTTAGACACTCTTTTATTATCTATTTTTAAAAATTATATCTAAACTAGATACAGAGAAAGAGAAATTTGGAAACAAGACAATATAACTAAAACAGAAAACACCCAGAATAAAGAGATGAAAAATTTAAAGAGGGATTAAAATACTTGGAACATCAAATGAGAAAACTCAAACTTTATTAATTAGGAGGCAAGAGAAGAAGTGGCAAGAGAAAAAGTTGCAAGTGATAATGACTGAGGATTTTCTAGGAAGGATGAAATATACGAATCCTGTGATTCACAGAAGGAAAAGATTCAAAACAGGAAAAACGTGTCTACAGATCACCAACGCAAAAAGATCTTAAAAGCAAACAGAAGAAAAAGTAATCTATCCAAAATGGAAAAGAAGGATAACTTCTCAACAGCAGCAATGGAGGTAGAATGCAGCAATGAACTTCTATTTTATTTTTTAAAATTTATAAATAGCTAAACTATGTTTTAAAAATTTGAGGATGAATATGACCCACCAGTTGCATTTTTGGGCATCTGTCCCAGAGAAACTTATGTCCACATAAAAATTTGTACATGAATGTTCATAGCCATTTGTAATAGCCAAAAACTGTTAACTACCCAAATGTTCTTCAATATGTGAATGGTTAAACAAACTATCGTATATCCACACCACAGAGTACTACTAAGCAACAAAAAGAAGTGAGCTATTGATACAAACACAAACCTGAATGAATCTCTACAGAAGAATGCTGAGTGAAAAAGCCAATCTCAAAAGGTTACATACTGCATGATTTCATTATAACACCATTGAAATAAAGTTATAAAGATAGCATGGAAAATTGGCTGCCAGGGTTTAGGGATGGAGGGGTAAGGAGTGGGTGTCTTAAAAGGGTAGCATAAGGGAATCTGTGGTGATAGTACAGTTAAGTATATTGACCTAGTGAATGACATGGAGCTATCCATGTGACAATAATTGAACAGGGATTATTGAAGGGGAGAGAGAAATTAGTGTATATATAGGGAGTGAAATCTGAATGAAGTCTGGTTTGTACTAATACCAAGTTCCTGGAATTGAAACTGTACTATACCGGGAGAAGATGTTCCATAGAGGGAGGGTGGGTGAAGAATGCACAGGACCTCTCTGTACTATCTTTGCAACTTCCTGTAAATCTACAACTAAAACATGACAATAAAATTATTTTACTAATGATTTTAATAATTAATAAAATATATTAAAATAGTAACATAATAAAAACAAAGAAGAAATCAAAGTAGAATAAAAGCATGTTTAGAACAGGAAAAAATTATTTACCACTAGCTAATCGTCACTGAGGATCTATTTCAAGAAAAACAAAATGTTGGATATATTTATATTTAGTGGATATATTTCAAGAGAAAGGAAAATTATCTTAGATGGAAAAAGCCATTATAAACAAAGAAACCTGTAGAAATGTAAATGAATTTCAACAAGAATTGACTATTTAAAAAAATAACAACAATACTGAGTGTTATGATAATAAGGTAGAAATGAAGCACTATAGTAACATGTAAGATGCAAAAAAATTATTCAAAAGAAAAAATTTTAAGATTTATACAACAGCCTAGAGGAAACTAGAGATAATAATTGATATTAAGCTTTATTAGCTCAATTATTCATGTTTAAGGGGTAAACACCAGGAAAAAAACATGAATAAACAAAAGAAGACAGGAGAGGAGAGGGGAAGGAGGATAAAAGGAACAAAATAAGTTGGTAGAAGTAAATCCACTTATTCATGATCATACTAAATATAAATGAAATAAATTCCACAGGTAGAGATTAGAGATCATCAGAGTTGATAATTGTAATAAATATGTACAAAAAGAAATAATAAACTCCAGCCATGTTCTATTTATGGAAGTCCCAACTGAAACATAAAGACACAGAAAGTTTGAAAGTAAAAGCAAAATATTAACCAAAATAAAGCTGGTGGAGTCATATTTATATCGGACAATAAAAATCTTAAGGTACATCTTAATGAGTATTTGTGTATTAGTGAAAAACTTGAAACAACCTAAATATTTATTTAAAAGGATGAATAAATACTGGTGAATTTATTTAAAGAAATACTATGCAATCATTAAAATCACTGAACTAGAGCAACATATATAAATGTAGAGATGTCCAAAACTTAATGGTGGAGGGGAAAAAGGCAAATTGCAATAAAATAAACAAACTATGATACTTTTAATACAGGTTAAGAAACAAGTAACAGTTTTTTCAACCTGCTATATTGTCAGTGGTATCTGCCTTCCTTTATATAGCTTCATGCCCATGGAAACTGCAAAACTGACTCATATCTTCATTTAGTTCTCTATCAGGAGAGGAAAAGTCTTTGATTAGTGCAAGGCTGAGCCAACTGGCCTCAATAAAAGCTAAAATTAATCTCAAATGGTCAGGGTAGTAAGGGATTGGTCTCCAATGGCTGACAGTACAGCTCGGAAATAAGGTTTCCTTCAAAGCAATTTCAACCTTTCAGATTCTGCCTGAAAATAACCAATCAGGAAAAAAATAATTCTTTTGGGGGAAAAGACAATGTTGAAGAAGCAATGTGGCAAGCAACAAGCTCAGCAAATAATCAACAACACATGTTCTATGGTCTGAATTTTGTGTCCCCTGAAAATTCTTATGTTAAAACCTAATCACCAATGTGATGGTATTAGGATATGGGGCCTTTAGGAAATAATTAGGTTTAGATAAGAGCTTGAAGACAAAGCCCTCATGAAGAGGATGAGTGCCCACTGTATTAGTCTGTTTTATCTTGCCATAAAGTAATACCTGAAGCTGGGTGATTTATAAAGAAAAGAGGTTTATTTGGCTCCTGGTTCTGCAGGCTGTAGTGGAAGTATAGTGCCAGTATCTGCTTCTGGTGAGGCCTCAGGGAGCTTACAATCATGGCAGAAGGCAAAGGGGGAGCCACCATATTATAAAGTGAGAAAAGGAGCAAGAGAGACACAATGGAGGCAGCAAACTCTTCTTAACAATCAGATCTCATGTGAACTCATGACCACAGGGAGGGCACCAAGCCATTCATAGAGGATCTGCCCCAATGACCCAACACCTCCCGCTAGGCCTCACCTCCAACATTGGGGGTCACATTTTTTTTCCAACATGAGATTTGGAGGGAACAAATATCCAAACCATATCACCTGCCCCATCCAGCAGGTGAGGACACAGCTAGAAAACACCAGCTATGAACCAGAAAGCAGGCCTTTCCCAAACACCAAATCTGGCAGCACCTTGATCTTGGACTTCCCAGCCTCTAGAACTGTAGAAAATAAATGCTTGCTGTTTATAAGCCACACAGTGTATGGTATTCTCTTATAGTAGCTCAAAAGGACTCAGACAAATTGTTCACGTTTCCAGTGAACTATTTCATTAGCATTGGCCTATCATACCACCTGCACAGGAAAAATTACTATAGTTTATGAAGTAGTCAACGAATAAATAAATATACATATATATGATATGTATACTTTATGTGTATGTATATAAATATGTTTATATATGTATAGTTACAGATGTAACTATACATATACATAAATACATAAATGTAAATAAGTATACATATCTGTGAATGTGTTTATATATAAGTATACCAATATGTAAATAAATATATATACTCTATATATGTATATATACTCTGTGTGTGTTTGTGTGTGTGTGTGTGTGTGTGTGTGTGTGTGTGTGTGTGTGTGTGAAGAAAGTATAGATTAAAGATGTTTTTTAAAGTGAGGGAATGGGTACCAAATCCTGACTACGACAGTTTTATGTCGTAGATTAACCCTAAATGCTAAAGCATCTTTCCCAGAGCCTGATGGTCTTGTGCACTGTGGCATTTCCCCAGCTGTGCTGGATCCACACCTTCGTGTACAGCATAGTCATTCACATGTCACTGAGAAATGCTTGAAATTGCAGCTACGCAGAGACGTGGCCAGTCTAAGGCAAATGGGAAAGCAAGACTGTAAATCTTCTGATTGTTACAAAAGAACACAGAATCTTGTTCCCAGGGCCACTCTTCTTCATGCAGCACTCATGCATGGCAGCCAAGAGCTTCTCCCTGGGTCCTACGTGTCATCAGAAGTGATCTCGCAGCAGAGGCTGATGGTGGCATTTGATGGAGCACACAGGGAACATCAGATCATCCAAGATGATACCTGTGCCATGAGTAATTTCAGCCCAATCCACATTTGAATATGGCAACTCTGGTCCGTAATTAGAAGGACAGATTAGGATGGATGGTGTAGTTATGATGAATAATAATGTTATCAATGCTAGTGAACTTTTTGTTTGGCTGTTACTATAATACATTTAGGTGGAAGAGGCTCTGCATGAGGTTTTGCTTCCATCCCTTCTATCTGCTTGTTCTCTGTCCTGTTTTAAAAATTACTATGGAAGTACAGTCCTATAAGGAGTCTGTTTGGAATGCAGGTTCTACAGGGAATTTCCTCTAATCCCTGTCTTAGGGAATTATTAAGACATTGCTTTATTTATCTGACAGCCTGCTCAACAAAGGAAGCACAAACAGTAAGAGCAAAAGAGAATTTCTATCTCCTCCTTCTGCATGAGCGGGCTGCTTCTGTACTCCAGCTTTCAGTTAATGCCCCCACCCCCACTCCATTTCTCAAACTGGGGCCCTTGTTGCCGTCTTGTCCCTGCCCCTAACCCCATCCCTTTAAGGCATAAATAGATCTGACACTTGCCTCTCCCACCCCAACCCTTCGCCCAGGCCCTACTTCACATCCTCATCTCTCTTCTGAATTATTACAAAAGGCCCCACAGTGTTTTCTCTCTTCTGGTGTCCTCTTAAATTTGAATTCCGCATGACTAAGAGTAAATGATCTATAGGTAAAGTCTGGCTCTGCCACTTCCCTTGTGAAATCCTTCAGTGGCTTCCATGCCCATAGAATAAAGTCGAAACTCCTCAGATGGACATGAATGGCCCTTTGTAACCTGGTCCTGCCCATTTCTCCAGCCCCACTCCATGCCTTTCATTTTTCACTTCATCCAAACCCAATTGGTCACAATGTTACCAGTGTCACTGGGGCTTTGTTCACATTAGACCCTCTCTTGGAACATGCACTCACATTTCTTCCTCTCCTGACCTTCCCTTGACCTTCGAGGAATGCCTCCAGTTCTCATGTCCTCTAGGAATGCTTCCTTGACCACCTGGGCTGATTAAAGAATTCATCTCTCCACCTCAAAGCATATAGAGGTGATATGCATGGATCACAGGCATGGTTCTCAGCACACACCCTATTACAGGGACATGATCTGTCTATTAAAATAATTTTCCATTTTTATCTCATTCCACGCTGTGACTAGCATGATTAGGAAGCATAACAGGTTTTGAATATATTCAAGGTATATGTTGAATATATAAGTTTTAAATACATTGAAGATACATGTTTAGAATATATAGGTTTTGAATATATTGAAGATACATGCCTGGCACTCTTTCAGGCCTTTTTATGTGTGTTTTCTTATTTGTTTAAAATGTTAATTATCTGCTGATCAGGTTCTTCTATTCAATGTGTGGGAAGAACTAACAGGAATCGGGCATTTCCCACTGAAGGCAAAGTGGGTCCTCAGCTTCCTCCCCCTCAACACAAGAAGCTCCCCAATGCCTCTCACATTTCAGTATTTCAAAGCAGGTTGAGGTGGAGAAGGGAAGAAAACAGTCGAAATGAAAATGGTTAAGTTAATTAATTGCAAGCGCTCTTGTAGGACCAGCACGTTTATTTAATCAGTTGCCTAGTAACCCTGCCTGGGTATGACGTGAATCTGATCAGCCTGCCGCAGAAGCAAATGATGGGCCATTTTTTTTTTTTCTCCCAGCCACTAGTGCTCCCAGCCTGCTTCGGTGCACTTTGAGGTTTGGAAAACCCAAATTCCCCCTCGTGCCCCCTAGCATGGAGATTGTGAGGTGGAAACAAATTCTCATCCTCTTTTTCTTATCAGTCTCCACAGACTTCACAGCCAAGTGAAGAAGATCTTTGCGTGAACACGACCTTTCAGCTGGTGAATCAGATGACTAGAAAAATTACCCACATCAGTTTTCTTTATGGAGTGACCCACACACCAAGAAATGCTGCTCAGCTCCCAACACTGCTGTCATCTAGATACCCACGTGGATAAACAAGTCATGTTTCCACAAAACACTGCAGGTTAGGGCCTCTGCTCATGGCAGGATGGAGATGGCAAAATAAAGAGGGGGCTTTGGGCTGTTGGGTTTGTGTCATGTGAGCTTTTTTAGTGACCTTTAATGGGGAGAGAGACTAGATGCTGAGTTTAATCACATAAGACCAGCTCAAGACAAACTGCGTAGTTTTGTTTCCTGTCTGAAAAGAAAAAGAATAAATAACCCACGCACTAACAGGCAACTGAACGCTGAGCACTCCGTTGGTCCTAGATTTACTGGAGGATTTGACAACAAGAATTTGCTTGTAGTTTTCCACCTTCTCCTGCTATTTTCCTAGCCAGTCATTTTGAACGTCCCTCCCCCATCCTTATCCACCCCTCAACCATTCCCGTTCTTAAGCCAAATAAAAAGGAAACATCAGTGAAATAAAGACCCATGTTTCTGCTTTGACACACCATGACCACATTTTTATACTATTATGAGGTGGGGTATTTTTTTTTCTATTTGTCAGTCTCTGTGGATAAAAGACTCCGTCTTCCATAAAGAATTCCCACCAGAAATCTTTATAAGCCCTCAATCAGAGAGACACTCTGCCATCGTGCTGTGCAAAAGCTAATCTAATTAAGACAGGATCTGCTAAATTTAATAGCCTGCTATGAATTTTTACAGACATCTGGTAGCTGGAAGTTGGAACAGCTCTCACATATAAAATTCACATTGTCCAGATGACCAATATCAGGGTCGAATCTTTTCTTTCTTTGGGGAACTTACATTGTTTTGGTTAGGAATGCTACTTTCAAATCATGATATCCTACAGGTAAATGCACTGGAAAGAAGATTGAGGATTGAAACTTCTAAATCTCAGTTTTCCATCTACACAATAAAAACAAAGATACTTTCGCTGTCTGATTTTATGGATAAATCTGAAAATGTATATAAAGGGCTGACCTCAGGGGTGGTACGCAGCCTGTACAGTCACACAGCACCCAGCACTAGCAAGCCCTTGCCTGGTGCGAAACTCTGCTTTCCTGTCTTGATAATATTAATTTTTGAACAAGGAGACCTGCATTTTTTATTTCCCACTGGAGCCCACAAATTATGTAGCCAGTCCCGTGTATATAAAACTCTGCTTGATGCCTGTTCCATAGTAGACACAAAATAACTAGAATGTTCTCCTCCCCATCCTACCCTTCAACTTAAAATTATGAAATCCAAACTTGTAGCTTTTCTTTCACTTCCAAGCTGGAAAACCTCTTGACTGATGGTCTTATCTAAGAATCCTCACTATCACCTCCACTAACAACGTTCATATTATAGTAATATAAAAAAGTTAAATTGTATATATGCCTATATGGTTGTATGTGCAAAAATTGTCAATTATTACAAAAACTGATACTGATTATCTCTAAGGCAGAGAACCGATATCAGAAATTGGGCTCTGGAAAGGGACATATTTTTGACTTCATATGTCCTTCTTTTTGTCTTGTTTTGCTTTACCATATGTATGTTCTGCCCTTGAAAACATAGAACAAAACCTGATTTTGTTTTACTTAGAGCCCAATAATCGTAACTACACAGATATATAAATATACATTCACTCTTAACTGTTGTTTGAAAAGGGAAATCTAGGTAAGGCATAGCTTCCTCAAAATCCAACCAATTGTCCCCAGTTCTAGAAGCATGAGTTCCATCCCAGACTCAAGGCGCTCTCGAGATTTCCTCCACCCGCCTTATGTTCCATGGTCCACCCAAAAGGGAAAGAGAAGAAAGGGGTGTCGGTGTTCTTTTGATAGAGGTATCGCCCCACAAAATTTCCTGCAGCTCAGAAAGTTTATACACTCACGGGCAACCTTCCTATCACTGGAAAACAAGGAGAAGCAGAGCAACCCATGGAAAACGTATGTTCTCACAATGTTTTGCTCTGGGACTGTGGAGAAATAGAGCATCTAATAGACTTTGAAGTGAAAGTGGAATTCCTGTGAAATGAGATTTTTCCAAAGTATCTGATGAAGCAGCTCTTTGGCCCCCAGCCAGGACCAGAGCACTGCATGAATGACCTTGGGCAGTGGCAATATCAGGCCCCTCCCCCAATCTGCCTGGATAATTACCAGTTTAATAATTAAGCATGTGGTCTAAATTTGTGTTCAGCATTTCTGTTTAATTCTGTGGGTCATCCACGGGTGACTTGTGTATGAGGGTTAGGTTGACTAGCCAGCTCTCAAAATTTGAGTGAAAGAAATCTTCCATTTCATTTCATCCTAAGAGTTCCAGTCTCCCACAATAGAACCCAAGATATCTGCTAACAAGAGAAATAAGATTCCTTCAGTATTGTTTTATTCCATTGCTCTGGGGCAACTAGATATTTAAAACAAACAAGAAAACACATCAAAAAAAGAGAGGGGTTACTCACTGTGTTGTAGAACAGTTAGTTTCTGACTCTTCTGTCTGACAAAAAAATTGTAGGATATTCAAATATAGGATATTCAATTATTTTACTGCTCAATTTCTTGTGGCTTCTCTGCTGTGGTCTGTGGAGGACAAGACGGGATTTGTGTACCCTAGAAAACACCTGTAGCAGCATAGAGAATAATTTGTCCAAGATGACAGTCAGTGGGTGTTGGAAAATAAAGATACAGTTCACCCCTGGCTTCTCCCAGTCCTTCCCAGCTGGAGTTCCAGCACTCTTGCAATTCTGGCTTCCCAAAAAATCCCATCCAGGGCATAAACTGTATCTGTTATTGTAGCTGGCAGGGCCTGGAGTTAAGCTGAGCTCTCATAAATGTGATTGTTTGTGTGTCTGGGTGACACCTGGCAGTGTGGATCTATTTTGTGCTTCACTTGGCTTAACATTTGCTTTTCCTTCCCAGCAGTGCCCAGAACATAGAAGGGGCAGAATACATATTTGTTAAAGCAATAGATGAAGAGGGAGATTGGTATCATTGCCTTGTGTGCTAAGAGGCCCAAGGTACTTTTAACTCTAAGCCCCAACTATTTTAGCCTGCCCTTACTCCTGCTTGTCAGAATAGAGGCGTTAACGACTTTCTCAGCTTCTTCACAAAAAGACACATTTTAGTTGGTTTAGGCCAAGAGTCATAGCATTAAAGGCGAAGAGCATGGACTCCAGAGGCCCATATTTTCTGGAGTAGTAACCCTGAACACCACTTACTTGCTGTGTGACCTTGAACAAGTTACTTAACCTTTCTGTGCTTCAGTTTCCTCATCTGTAAAATGGGCATAATGCAAGTTCCAATATCATACAATTGCAGTAAGGATAAAGTAGTTAATATTTTAAAGTGCTTAGAATGATGATAGTGTATAACAAGTGCCATGAAAATGACTATGAAATAAATCAAATACTATTTCTAGGAAAAAGAAATACTACTTCATAGATGGCAAATGCATTTCAGCATAAGAATGAACTTATATTCATTAGCAGGAGATATCTGAAACCATGTGAGGAAGGAGTCCAAGGCCACATTTGGGCTAAGATGAAAAGTAGAACCTGGTGATTGATGAATGTCTGCCATGGATTCTGACAGAGGAAATGGATAGACATGTGCCCTGTTTCTGCTACTGCTGATATGCATATGATTTTTGCAACCTAACATGTTCCAAGAACCCAAGGAAATGGATCACAAGTCTAGAAAGCTTGAATAAATGTTTTTCAAGTACACTTGTGTGGCAGATATTATTCTAAGTGTCAAAATAAAAAGATTAACAAGGTAGACACTGTTTTCAGGATGTTTACAGACCAGAAGGACACAGGGACCTGCAAATTCTCAGATAAATACTATGTGCAGGCATGGAGTGTAAACATAGAACTTTGAGGGCACAAAGAGGTGGCAACTAACATACTTCAGTGTGGTAGGGACAGAAAATAATCTTAGGGGGACTCCACTTCCTCATATAAAAGATCATGTGAAACTCCAATTTCCCTTGTATTGTATACAACCATACAAATGTACAAAATATATGAAACAGTGTTTTTCAGACATTAAACAACAACCAACATGGAACTCTGATTCCAGAGAGAAGAAAAACAAACAAGGTAAGATTTGCAACTGCTCTAGCTTAATGTCTGCAAGCAGATTCAGCTCAAAGCACAAGGAGGAGCTGGTTGTATTTTTGAGTGGAGGAGACAGACACTGGAGTCAAAAAAGGCCAAAGCAGCTAGAATTTAAGGTCAAAGTATGGGTAAGAAGGGACCTTCACAGACAGAAAGCTAAGATCTGCAAAGGGCTACCTTGCGTCTCTGGCTGAATACGTCTGTGCTCACAAATTGTAAAATACATTCAAGTACGTAAAAGAAAACATAAGCATGACAAGGAGAAAACAGAGATATATACAAACTACACAAATTTAAATTCTAGTGATAAGGTAAATTATCTGAACTAAAAATTACTTGGGAGTGATTAATAATACATTTTTAACATATCAGAGTTTACCTTCAAATAATATCACACCTCTTCACATACAATGTAAGAATCTTGCAAGGGTATTCCTCTAACCCCTCATCTTTGTGTATTGTTACTAAATACTTTACTGCTACATAGATAAACTCCACAATTCATTGCTATATTTTTCTTTTAAGAATCAATTATCTCTCAAAGAAATTTTTTAAAAAGCAATGCCTTTTATATTTACACACATATTTATTATTTAGGGCACTAATTATTCCTTTTTGTGGGTCCATATAACCATCTGGAATAATCTGCCTTAAGCTTAGATCAGTTTTTGTCTTTCTTAACATTTCTTTTAATGCTTGTCTTCAGTGATGAATTATCTCAGATTTTGTTTTAAAGTCAGTATTTTGCCTTCATTTTTAAGAGGTATTTTTTTCTGGATATAAAATTCTGAGTTGACATATTTGACTCCCATCACTTTAAAGGTGTCCTTCCATTGTTTAATAGCCTGCATAGTTTCAAGTGAGAAATACGCTGTCATTCTTTTTTGTTTTTCTGTACAAAAGGTCTTTTATCTCGGACTGCTTTTTAAAATGTCTCCTTATCATATGTATTCTGAAAATTTAATTATGTTATGCCTTTTGTGCTTTTTAAAATATTTCTTCTACTTAGGATTCATTGACCTTACTAGATCTGTGGATATTTTTGTTTCATCAATTAAAATAATTTTTCAGGCCTTTCCTTTCAAATATTTTTTTATTCACTCCCTACATCCCACTCTTACAGTTTGGTCTTTCTCTCTCTTTTTTTTTTTTTTTTTTTGGTCTTTTTTTCCTCAGTGTGTCTATTATCAATAGTTTCTATTGCTAGTACTTCAAAGTCCCTGATTTTTTTCTTATGGTGTCTAATTTGTCCAGTAATTGATAGAACAATTAAATAAGAAATGAAAATATGAAGTATTTGGACTTTTAAATTTTTATCTAATTTGTTTTTATAGAATATTCCAACCAATAGCAGAAAATACATTATTTTTAGGTGCACATAAAACATTCACCAAACTAGACCGCACTTGGGATCATAAAACAAAACTCAGTAAAGTTTAAAAGATTAAAATCACACAAAGAATGTCACCTGACAATACCAAAGGTAAATTAAAAATCAGTAAAAGAGATTTCTAAAAAGTTTCCAAATATTGGGAAAAAAATTGAAATCCATTTAAAAAAATTTTTAATATTTAACTAAATGAAATTTAAAATATACATTATGTCAAAACCTGTAGAAAGAAGCCAATAAAATGTCTAGATGAAGATTTATTGCATTACATTCTTCTATTAAAAAACTGAAGCCCAGGCACGGTGGCTCAAGCCTGTAATCCCAGCACTTCGGGAGGCCGAGTCAGGTGGATCACAAGGTCAACAGATCGAGACCATCCTGGTCAACATGGTGAAACCCCGTCTCTACTAAAAATACAAAAAATTAGCTGGGCATGGTGGTGCGTGCCTGCAATCCCAGCTACTCAGGAGGCTGACACAAGAGAATTGCCTGAATCCAGGAGGCGGAGGTTGCAGTGAGCTGAGATCGCGCCATTGCACTCCAGCCTGGGTAACAAGAGTGAATCTCCGTCTCAAAAAATAAAGAAAAAAAAAACTGAAAACTCTCTAAAGTCAATTATTTATGCTTATACATAAAGAAATTAGAAAAAGAAGAATAATTTGAAGCCAAAGTAAGCAGAAGAAATGATAATTCAAGTTAATGAAATAGAAAACAACAACAAAAATTCAATAACATAGAAAGATGGAGTTTTTTTAAAAAAGATCAATAAAACTGACAAACTTCCAATGAGAAAGTGCAAAGACAAAAATTATCAATGTAACAGAAAGAATATTGCTAGTTTCTACCTAATTTAAAAGCATAATCAGAAAATGTAATGAACAATTTATGCCAATAAACCTGACAACTTAAATGAAATCAGCAAATTTCTGAAAAAAAGAAATTGCCAGAGCTCATTCAGAAAGAAACAGATACATTGAATAGCTCTACATCTACTGAAACACTTGAATTAATGGTTAAAATCCTCCCACAAAGGAAACTCCATTTCTAGATGTCTTCATTGGTGAATCTACCAAACACTTAAAGAAGCAACAAAGCAATTGTACAGAAATTCTTCTGGAAAATAGAAGAGGCAAGAACACTTTCCATCCCATTTTATGAAGCTAGTGCTGCCTTGATATTAGAACCAGAGGAAGATATTACAAGAGAACTCTAGAGCAATATTCCAAGAAATACAGTGGCAAAAATCCTTCAAAAATTTCTAAAAATTGAATTCAATAAATGAAAAAGTATCATGACTAATTTTAGCTTATCTGTGGAATCAAAGATTGAATTGACATTAAAAATATCAACTTGATTCACCATATCAACAGACTAAAAAAGAAGAAATACATGTATATTTTAATGAATGCAGCAAAAGAATTTAACAAAATTTAATGTCTGTTTAAATTAAAAACTCAGTAAACTAAGAACAGATAATAACTTCTTCAATCTAAAAAAGACCATATACCTAATGTCATACTTTTAAGAGGTTGAAAAAAGGTTCCCATCCTTTCTTCTTAAGGATGGGAACGAGGTAAGAATGCTTTTACCACTTGTATTCACCATTGTACTAGAGGACTTTGTCAGTGCAATGATGCAAGAAAAAGGAAAAAAAAAGATATCAAACTGGAAAGAAAGAAATAAAGCTGACTTTATTCAGAGATGAGATGATTGTATTTGTATAAAATTCTAAAATAATCTTTTAGAAAAGAATCTAGGAGATTTTTAAAAAGAAGCCAGGAGAACTAACAAATGAGTTTAGCAAGATTATAAGGTAAAAAAGCAATATAAAAATTTGATTCTATTCCCATATACTGGCAACTGGAATTGGAATTAAAAAATAAAATGGATATTGGAAAATAAAATGGAATTGAAAAACAAAATAAAGATAAATTTATAATAGTGTCAAAAACACAGAATGCTTAAAGATGAACTTACAAAGCATGAGCAAAATCCTTTACATGTGAATTACAAACCATGGCTGTGAGACATTTAAAAAGGTCAAAACAGATACAGAAATATATCGTTTATGGATCAAAAGTCTCAACAATGCTAAGATTTGAATTCTGCTGAAACTGATCTATACAATCAAATTGTTCAATACAATCTCAATCAAAATCCTTACAGAATCTCTAAAATTTTAAAAATAAGAACAAAGTTGTAAGCCTTATGCTACCTTATTTAGCAATTTTCTTTAAGTGTGGTATTGGCATAATTTAGATACATAGGTCTGTACTACAAAATAGAGAAGTCCGGTAATACACCTACACATATATGGATAGTTAATTTGGGCAAAGGCGATGATGTAATTAAGAGGGGGAAAGTATCATTTTCTTTAACAAACGGTGCTGGAAGAATTAGATGCCTATGTGCTAGCCAGCCTGCAACATGTCCCCCAGTAATCTTTGCTCCTAGGTATTCAGATCTTTATGGAGTGCCCTCCCTTTGAATTGCAGCAGATTTATGCAACCTGTAGAATATAGCAGAACTGAGCAGGAGTGGCTCTCACCATATAGAAATGAGATCATTTTTCTACCCTGTTCAAAATACTTAAATAGCTTTATGTCTCGCCCAATACAATTCGAAGTCCTCACATTGGCTTAATACCATCTTTGATGAATGATTCTCTGACTTCATTTTCCACCCCTCTCTCCCTTACATTGTCAGCACATGAATTTCACTGTTGCTTGAATCTGCCTTGACCTTGAAATCAGCCTTGTTTGCCCCCTCACTTGACTCTGATCTCAGATTACATAAATGTCCCAATAACAGGGAGTTCATCCTGACTACATGTCTAAAATAACCTGCCCCCTACAATTCTGAACACTGTATTCCTTTATCACCACGTGACACACAGCACGTATCACCACGTGACACACAGCACAGCTACATGTTTGCTCATTTATCCTCTGTTGCCTCCTCCTTTTGCTTCAGACACTGGAATGTAAGATCCATAAATGTGGCGACTTTGTTATATTCATATAACCCCCAATGCCTAGAAAAACACCTAGAATGTGATAGGTGCTCATGAAATACATTGAATGGTTAAATAAACCTCTGTACTTTATCAGACTGGGAAAACAGAAATATGAGAAGTTAACATGAGGTCAAAATTCAAAAGAGGAGAAATGCAAAAGGAAAAGAAATTGGAGGCAAAAAATTGGGGTTTATCACAAGATCATGGCAATTCCAAAGAGTATTCAAAAGTTCACAGTCTGGGTCAGCTAATGAGAGGGCATTGAAGAAATACTCAGGGTTAAGCCAAGAGAGGAACTTTACAACTATCTAAGCAGCTCTGCTTTCAGGTACATGACCAGGTTGAGAAGACCCTCAAAAACAGAAAACAAATAAAATAGTACAGGAAGAGATTTGATACTACCTGAAACAGTAATTACTCTGAAACTGACTAATGTCTGGGTTACCATGAGAAGAAGGTGAGTCATGTGAAAGAGAAAGTTAACTCAAGTAAAATGAGAACTAAGGGGCAGATTATGTTCTGATCATGGCAATTGTTTTTTTAAAGACTTTTTAATGATTCAAGAAGCCATCCTCAGCTCTGCTTCCTCTATCACCTTTCTTCCTGAAGCCCTCCTACTTATTTTCCCACCAATGTCAAGGGCAGAGGCACTTTAACCTTGGTTAAAGTGGAGACTGTTGTTTCCCAATATCCATTTTCCCCCTCTTCCTTTCAATGGGGAACCCTCTGGGTTTCACCTCGGCACCCACACCCAACTGTAGACTACAATGCTTTGTCCCACTTGATGCTAGGGATGGATTTATGACTGACGTGTTCATGACAGTGGAATTCCAGTGACACTGATCTGTCCAAATCCTTTGTTATCTTCTTAGGCATACTCATCATGCACTGGCTCTTTCCTGCCATCTGGAGCACAGCAATGTCATCTGGCCAGCCTGGATCACTAGATGACTTTGTCGAAGAAAACCTTCATATCTACTCTGGGCTGTTTAACAAGAGAGAAATGAACCTTCTCCTTCTCCTTAGCTCTCTTTGCAGGCAAGCATTCCCAAACCTTGTTTCCACAAATAAAACAATGAGAACAAAACCTGCCTGCCTGCAAGGGGCTACATGTTTACAACTTTAGAAACATCAATAGTGTCTCATCTTTGGTATTCACTCAGTAAACTGCTAGACTTATTATTATTTTTTTTGAAGTGGAGTTTTGCTTTTTGTTGCCCAGGCTGGAGTGCAGTGGCAAGATCTCAGCTCACTGCAATCTCCACCTCCCAGGTTCAAGTGATTCTCCTATCACAGCCTCCTGAGTAGCTGGGATTACAGGCGCCTGCTATAATGTCCAGCTAATTTTTGTATTTTTAGTTGAGACAGGGTTTCAACATGTTAGCCAAGCTGGTCTCGAACTCCTAACCTCAGGTTATCCACCTGCCTCAGCCACCCAAAATGCTGGGATTAGAGGTGTGAGCCACTGTGCTCAGCCTAGACTTATTATTAATTGTATTGGCCACACACAAATGCCTCCCAGAAGTGATAGCATGTCGGGAAAGAAAGGGACAAAGGAGAAGAGAGGCAGCATGGTCTTGGATCTACTCACCCAATTTGCCTCTGCCTTCTTCCTCAGTTCTTAAGGAGTAGCACTTATCACTAGGCATTTTATGCCAGATGAAGACATCCTCATAGGACAGGAAGGGAAGACTTCATGGCTTCACTGGGCCCTCTCTAGTTTCCTTAATCTTACTTAAGTAAAGTTATTTTCCATCCCCAATCAATCACTTAACAGAAGCCACAGTGACAAGGCACTGCCTCCTGCTCTCAGTCGTGTGCTTCCCCTTTAGCTGAAAAAGCTAAAAACTGAAGACAAAGCAATACCTCCATGATCCTCCAAATAGGATTTCTGTGGTTTTAAAACCCTCAATAAGGAAATGCCTGAAAATAACTTCTCAGCTGGAACAAGACCAGTGCCATGCAAGTCCTCCAAAAATCCCTGGGGACGGTTTCCCTCCTCCTCTTTCTAACTCTCCCTTTAAAAAAAAAATCTGTACTTTGGATTTGCAACTTTCACATCAACTGTGGAAATCTCAGACAAACATGGGCACAAAAAAAAAATCTTCCCAGATATGATGTACTGTAATGTTTACCATTTTAAAAGAGTCACTTCTTAGTCTGCTGCACAGTAAATAACCCATTTGTTTCACTCAAATCACTTCACATAATAAAGGACTTGTGTAAATTCAGCAGGAGTTCTGTCATCCCTAGGTGATGAGTTGGCATTGGAGGATTTATCTCTACCATCCACCAGTATGAAAAGCTGGTGCTGCGCTTTTTAACATGACAAAAACAGTGAGAAAGTTGCAGCTCTGGCTTGTGAATTCATCAAGAGCTGACTTCATGAAATCTTAATGAACAGATTCAAGCAAGGGCTGGGAATAACTCATTCAGGCAAACAAAAATGCATTAATGCAACATTAAGCTCAAGAAATACAAACCTACAGAGCCTAAAAATTTAGTCAATGCAGGTGAAATAAATAGTATCTTTTTGTATATGCATATTTATGCATAGCAAGAGAGAGAAAGAGACAGAAAGAGAGAGAGCAAGAACACAAATAACTGTAACTCAGGATACAATGATGTAACGTTGTCCAATGAATCTTTCAGTAATGATGGGTTAATAACCTCAGGTCAAAAGCTGCCCTGGACTTGCTCCAAAACATGCTGTCAGCAAGGGAGAGTTTGACCTAGCATTATAGTGAGAATTCCTGAAAGCAGAATTTACTCCTATATGTGAAGGCACAGATACATAACAGGTTGGAGGTACACAATTTGTGTTTTCTTCCTGGCAAAAGATGCTTTTCTTTGCTAATAAGCCTAACTCCCATTTGCCTTTCTCTGCCAGTGTCTTCGGGGTATGCTCTGCAGACACTGATGGTCTTCAGGAGCTCACCCTTTCATCTGGAACGCACAGACAGGATAGAGTGAAGTCTGGGTGAGGTTTACTGCAAAAACACAGGCTGGGGTGATGGTGAAACCTTGCCAGTAACATGATTTCACTATCATGGCGGGCTCTGAGGTTCAACAAATATTTATGGAATATGTCTTCGTTGCCAGATGGTCACTTTCTTACCTCAACACTATGAAACTTCACTACCCTTGTCTCTTTCCGGGATGAGGGAGCCAAGATTGAGTGAGGGGAGGTGCTAGCGTGGTGCTCAGCTCATGAGCTGGCAGCCAACACATTACCTTCCTCCCACTGGAGCGCCTGCATTTTTCACTCATCCATGTTGCATTATGTCATTTTTGTCCAGTTCTGCTGTCCACATGCAAGTCCTCACTTGTGCCAAGACACATGATTCTGTTCTTTGGTGCTACCTGTGAAGTAGCAAAGGCCTAGAGTTGAGAGTGAAATGCAAAGGGCACTGTCCCCAAGGAAATCATTAGATTTGCAAGGAGGACTAGACGAGGACAGGTTCTGTTTCTCCATCCATATGCACCAGGCTGCCATACTTCCTTTCTCTAGGCTGCTCCCACACCCAATGGAAATCAGTCTAAGTGGTGAGCTGCTACAAGCTGCTTTTTAAATAAAAGTGCTTCACACCTAGGACATCTCAAAATAAGAGACCCAGACCTGAAGAGATAAGATTGGACTATTTGAGCTAATGGTCATTTTAGCTCCCTATAATCATTTTATTATTAATTCTATAAATGGTTAATATGAAACCCTTTGTAATACTTTCATTTAGGACTTGGTAAAATCATCCACTTGTTAGGTATATAACTGGGAGAATTGAAATACAAATATAAGCGATCATCATATTTTGGTCACATGTGGTTAATTTTTCTTAGATAAAACACCAAGGAACCCAATATGGAAATGTCAAAATTGCCTTGGAGTGAAAAACTCAATTTGAATATTTATGTACATGCTCCAAGTTGAGGCAATCCAACAAACTGTTTAATAAAGACAAAAGGATTCAGCTGTTTGTGCACTTTAATTTGCAAAACAAAGAACATCACATAAATGTGATTTAGTTATATTATTACACACATTAATTTATTATTCATGCATCTTATTTTCTATAACCAAAACAATAAGATGTGTTGTAAAATATCAGCATTGCCACAATTCAAACCACTTACAGGAAAACTTTGGTTAACCAGGACGCAGTCAAGCTAGGATCCCAAATGTACCAACAGTGTGTGTAGATACACAGATGTGTGAACACAAGAGGGAAAGAGAAGATATTTTTAATCGGTAAAAGTAAAAATAAAGAGAAATAGGCCAGAATGTGGAAAGTCTTTAACTCTCTTGGCACCACTAGCTATTTTCCTGTTTAATGTGCTTGTTCATCATCTCTACCCCCAACGAGAATGTACACTTTGGAAACTGAGGCTTCGCTGCTCTTGTCTCCTCTGCTTCCCCCTTGCCTACAGCAGCGCCTACCTTTTCTGGTGCTCAATTCATTCAGTTGCATGAAGGCATGAATGAGCAAGTTCTCCAGCTCAGTGTATACCATAGACTTAGGATCTGCACGGCCGGTAAGAAACAACGTCATCATGACTCCAGGCCCCCGTCGGCCCAAAGTCACATTTGTAATCTGACTGCTTCCTTGGTTTTCTTAATTGAAGCAAAATATACATAACATAAAAGGCACCATTCTAATGATTTTTCAGTATACAGTTCAGGGGCATTAGCACATATATAATGTTGTGTTGCTATCACCACCATCCATCTCCAGAACTTTTTCATCTTGCAAAACAGAAGCTCTGTACCCATTAAAGACAGCTCCCCAATTCCCCTTCCCCTCAGCCCCAGCACCCACCATTCTTCTTTCTGTATTTGTGATTTTGAGTACTTCAAGCTCCTCATAAAAGTGGATTCATACAATATGTGTTCTTTTATGACAGGTTTATTTCACTTAGCCTGATGTCCTCAGGGTCCACCCATGTTGTAGCAAGCGTCAGAATTTCCTTCCTTTTTAAGGCTGAATAATATTCCACTAAATGTGTATACCATGTTTTGTTTACACATTCATCCATCAAAGGCCACCTGGGTCACATTTGATTTTGATGGCACGTACTGTCTAGGATTTTTTGTTTGTTTTATTCTGTTTAATTCATTTTGAATGCCTTTAGACAGGGCACATCTTCTCCAATTTTTCACGCCACCCCTCTCTCCTGACTCCTCTCCCAGCTTAGTCACTTACTCCTTTCCATGCCTTTCTACAAAGATTAAATTTTGCTGATTATATTCTACTTGCTAAGGCAAAAATAGGAATAATCCATATTAGAAGTCAAGAATTAAGCCAGAGAAGAAGTTTCTTAACTTCTATTTGGCAGTTTTGGTAAACCTCTAAGTAAAACATCTATTCATTGAGCACTTCAGACATTTGAAGTTTTATTCAGTACATTTGAGGGGCATTCTCGTCTGATTACTTAATCCTCAACCATTTTATACAATTCCAGTATGATCAAACTGGCATGCTTGCGCACTTAGCATATTCTGACCTAAATTTGGTAGGTTGCCTGAATTCCTTCTTTTTATTCATTCATTCAATAAATTTTTATCGAGTGTCTGTAACTTGTAAGGCATTGTACTATTAGATTGCACTAACCTAATAGCTTTGCAGATACAAGCATTAGCAAAACTTACATAGCTTTGGCCCTTGTGAGCACACTCTCGAGAGGCACTGATATTGAGCAAAGAGTACTCAAAGTAATATAAACTTTCAGCATGAAAACATGCTAGGTGAATTCCAAACAGTGAAAGGAGTATGGTTCTACTTAAGCAAATAGCAGGGAAATCTGATATAGTCCCAAATGTGGGTGAGTGGTATGTGTTGGGGAGGGCGGTGACAAACTGGAAGTGAATGTTCTTCTCTCAGTCTGACCATGTACATGAAGTTATCTAGGGGAGGTGTAATGGATAGATAACCTCATTTCCTTTCCTTCCCATTCATTCATTCATTCATTCATTCAGACATTCAGGCAGTCAATTTTATTGCACATCTACTATGTGCCTGACATAGTGTTAGGCATTAGGGGTATAATCATTAACAAGACACACATGGTCCTTACCTATATGGAGCTTACATCCTAGTGGACAAAAACAATAAAACACAAGTAAAGAAACAAAAACACAAGAAAAAAAAAAACAAAAGCAAAATAATGGCAAATATTGTAGGAGCCATAAAGGAAACCAACTAAGACTTAAATAGAGAATAGGTTGCTGGGGAAACCACTTTGAGTAGGGTGGTCAGGTAAGGCTTCTTTGAGAAAGGAACATCTAAGTAGAGTCTGAAGAGATGAGAAAGAACCGGTTGTACAATGAAGTGGAAGGAAAAGCATTGTGACCAAAAGGAACAGCATAAGCAAAGTGAGGGATGAATTTGGAAAACCACTGGCTGAAAAACAACGTGAGATTTGGGACTTGGGCAGTTGCTTCCAAGGCCTTGGCAATGAGTTCAGGATTTTGGTCGGTTGTTCATTTGTTTTCAGGTTTTTGTTTGTTGTTTACATAATTAGAGAAGTGACAAGATCTGAACGGAAGACTGCCTTTGCTGCTGTGTAAAGCAGGAATTAGGGATGCCATTTAAATGCAACCCAAGTGAGGGATGGTGGTGTCCTGGCCTCTGCATTTTCATTGCTTTTTTATCTTTGGAATCTACCCCCCTTGGCCCCACACTAGGATGTAAGCTCCTTGCAAGGAAAGGAGCTTCTGTCTGGTTTTGTTCATGACCATACATCAAGGGCCTGACAGTGCCTGGAATGCAGGAGGTGGTACTCAGCAAACACTTGTTATCGTTCGGTAAGATCATCGGCCCTCTGAATAATGCTCTTGACTGCTAACTTTTACACATCAAGATCCGGACCATGCTAAATTTACTGAAACAGTATCTGTGGTGGGGGTGCTTATCATTTTCACTCAGCTTGAGAAGTCTCAGTGAACATGCCAGCAGTCTCATTCTACTCTGAAGCAAAGATTTAATATCTGGAAGCAGCAGTAAGACTGCAGATCGCTAAGGCTTCATTACCTTTACAAAACAGACTACAGGGCATTTACTTGTGTGCTCTGAAATATTATCATAAAACTAAACTGCACTTGTCAAAACAAACAAGCAAAGTAAATTCCATGAGGCATTATCGCCTCAATAGCAATTGCATTATTTTTACAAGCTAATTCATAAAACCAGATAATCCATAATGGTGCACCCCTTCATAAATGAGAATGTGTGAGACCCTATAGCATTAATATATCAATGCTGATGTGTAAATAACTATACTGATCCCTCAATAAAAGTGTTTTATTCTCATCGCTATTGGATAAATAGGCTACTGGAATAATTTACTTCTTTTTCCTCTTGAAATAATATTTCTAAAGGTAAACATTTAGATTCAGAATATTGTTTAAAACTAAGTTTGATTAGAGTCTGCCAAACTTCCAAAGAGGAAAATGGATGATAACTAATAATAATAACAGTAATAACATGAAAGCATTTGGTACGAAAAGTTCCTGACTTCACATACCCCAGCCAATCAGTCGCCTGAACATTTCCAATTATCCACGTGTGCTGGCATTGTGCAAATAAGCCATCTGAATGACAGACTGTATTTTTCTTTTCTCATTCAGACGTTTTGATTCAAAGTTATTGCAACTTTTAGAAGAGAAGCGGTGATTTTAAAGGGCACTTTTGCACAACATGCTTTGATTTGATTTATCACCGGAGTAAAAATATCTATTAGTCATTTAGTTCATCTCTCTCTCCACAGCTCTGACTTCTTGCTTTATATATGGCGTAGGACAGGCACATCTCACAGACACTAACATAAAATAATGCTTACTATGTGTATGATCCTTCCCGTTTCAAATACCCTTTCATATTCCAAATTGAGTAAATAGAAAAAGAGACAAACATTTTTTTTTTAGATCCAGCTGGAGTCTTTCAGAAAATGATACTTTATATATACATTATGTGGAAAAGTAAACACATCTTAAAACATGAAAATGTGTATCCTGCTATTCATTAAATGCCCACTGGATTATAGTTCCTGTTGTATAGTTGACCAGAGATTCTTATCTGAAATCGGTCACTGGAATTATAAGAGTTTCTATAATGGAAGCATCCAGTTATAACTAACAGCAACTTTGTTTTCAAGGTTTAATCATAACTGCATGTTTGCATCCAGTGGGTGTAATGGATCTTATGTCTTAATCCTTGTGAAACATTTGCTTCATTTGGAACGTAAATTGGTATTTTCAATGGAAATGATCATATACTTACTAAGAGCTATTTCAAACTGGCATCTAGTAGGAAACATTGGATTGCCTAAAATATAGTATAATGTGTCTTCAGGGGTGTGGAAGTGGGGGTAGAGGAGTACTTGAAAAGGTGAGAGATTACTCAACTGAATTGTGAAAAGAAGAAACAGGAAGATTTAAAATAAAATTGCAAAGAAATGAAAAATATCTGCAAGCATTCTTGAAGCAGTCTCATAAGACTCTCTAATATAAATTTGCTCTTGAAAATACCTTGACTTGAAAGCTTTTGAAATTCTTTGATGAAAATTGCCCTCTGAGTACAAAGCAATAGCATTATTAGTAATTATTACTATAAGACATTAATTGAAAACAGAAATACAGAAATTTGTAGTAAGTTTCACAAGTGAAAATAGTACATATCTTGCTAACACTTTGGCCAAAAAAAAAAAATGAACATGAACACAGTTTAGTATTTTTACTCTGATTAATAAAACACCAATTAGTATTTTCTGCACATGGAAAACAAACATTAGAACCAGATGAGTGAAACTATCAAAGATATCCAGTGACAAGTGACATTCAATAACAGAAATAGGATTCTCAAAAGAATGATTTTGTTTCTTACTATGATTTCATTTAACCCATGTCATTTATTCAATAATTGTGTTTTGTGCACTAACTACATTCCAGGCACTGTGCTAGGAACTGCTGACCAACAGAGCACCTAAAAGAGACTCTATCTTCAAGAAACTGAAAGATGGATGGAATATCTACACGAGTTTCACCAGTTTTATTTGTATTAGTTATAGTAAGAGTAGCATCGTTATTAATACTTGGTTGAGTCTCAATTCAGTAGTAGTAGAAACAGAAGATACTTAATTTCTGCGGTTCAGGTTCAGGCAGGTATTGGGAGTGGCTCCCATCTTCTTTCCAAATACAAAGTGCCAGTTTCTCACTAGTCGATGGAACAGGCTATTTCGAAGGACCTCTTACCTCTACCGATCCCTACTCTACACCAACACCTGGCCTCAGTGCACTTCTCAGATATGCCCCCAAGCTCCAGCAGAAATCAATAAGTAAATGGTCAATTAAGATTTCATTTTTAAGGACCAAGATGGAGCACACACAGATAAAGCAGAAATCCACAGAGGAGGTTCCTAACCCAACCCCAGCAACTTAGGGAAGGCTGAGGTGTGAACTGGCTCACAGGATGATGTGTCTAGAGTGAACCTAGAACTGAGCATTCCTCACGGGCACCACGTGTATTGCTCAAATCAGGGAATCTCCCTCTGATCCGAATAGTTATTCTAGGCCTCAGCCAAATTTTAATTCCAATTGTTGTCATGTTGGAGGTTTAAAGGAGTGTGGAATAATTCAAGGAAGGATAATGTATCTTATTTCTGCCAGGGGAGTCAATTATCCTGTGAACAGAGGAAGAACTCTGGTTCAGAGCTTTCTGAAGGCAACGTGGGAATAGCTGGGGAGGAAAATGCTGCTGTGTGAGAAAGAAAAACAAAACACAACAAAAAACAGAGAGAGGCAAATGGCATAATGTACAAACGAGGACACAGACTGTGGGAACCTCGAGCGAATCCCCTGACTCCACTAATTAGATGACAATGTTGGGGCTTTGCACTAAAATGCGAGGTGAACCACTTGGAGGGGATCCAGAGGAAGGCAACGATGGTGCCCCACGGTCTGGGGACACTGGAAATATTGATGCTGTCGGAAGAAAGCTCAGAGACAGTTTCTAGTTCCTGTGTCAGCATAAAAAAGAGAATCATAGGCAGGGACACTGGACAAGGTGAAAGGGTCAGGCGTCAGCATGGGGCTTTGGGTTATGCTGGTTCCAGAAATAATCACTCGTTCACATGCTTGGGAGAGGCCGTCATCCAGGAAGAGGTGATTTGATGACTGCCTGTGCAGAGGAGGTCAAGACCCCCGAAATCAGTAAGAGCTGCCCAAGCCCCTTGGGAGCCATCTGCCCACGAGTCACAGTCCCTTAAGACAAGAACGGCATTCTCGCTCCTGTGCTGACCCACCCCGCAGCAGCCCTTTGCCAAATAACTGCATCAATAACACGTCCCAGAGCCCAGAAAACAAACATAGGCTTTCAGCAAATCGTGGGCCCAAGGCAGGTGCTTAGGGAATTTCCTTTTATTTTTTCCTTTTCTTTTTCTGAGAAATAGTTTAAAGGTTTCAGTTCTTTGCATTTGTTTGTTCCTGTATTTATAAAAATATAATAAATAATTCAAAAGAAAGGAAGAAGTACATAAAACATAGTACTGCACTACCCAATGCAGTAGTCACTAGCTGCATGTGGCTTTCCAGAGCATGAAATGTGGTTACTCCAAATTGGGACATGCTGTAAGTCTATGACACACCTGGATTTCAAAGTCTCTCTCTGGATGAGAAAACGATGGGAAAATATTACATGGATAATTACTTTATACTGATAATAAGTTGAAATTATATATAACCTAGTCTACACAAATATATAACTTTAATTATATATATATATACTATTAAAGTTAATGCATCCATTTCTTTTTACTTTTTTAAACGTGTCTACTAGAAAATTAATTAAGTATGTGGTTCACCTTTGTGGCTCTCATTATCCTTCTATTGAACAGAGCAAATGCAGAATACAAAACCAAGGTCTTTAGTCTAAGCATTCCTGTCCTCAGAAACGGCACTCATAACATTTTGTGTATTCATGGAGAACTTTGATATATAAACAGCGAAAACCAAAATAGAACTATTTTACCTGTATTTTACTGAAATTGGCTTTGTCTTTCACCTAATAATATATATAGGAGATGGTTCAATGTTGGCACAGGAACATTTCTCTCATTCGTTTTTAATTTAATTTTATTTTATTTTTGAGATGGAGTCTCAGTCTGTTGCCCAGGCTAGAGTGCAGTGGCACAATCTCAGCTCACTGTAACCTTCACCTCCTGGGTTCAAGTGATTCTCCTGACTCAGCCTCCTGACTAGCTGGGATTACAGGCATGCACCACCACGTCTGGTTAAGTTTTGTATTTTTAGTAGAGACAGGGTTTCACCATGTTGGTCAGGCTGGTCTTGAACTCCTGACCTCGTGATCCACCTGCCTCGGCCTCTCAAAGTGCTGGGATTACAGGTGTGAGAAACTGTGCCCGGCCTCATTCTTCATTATTGCTGCATGAATGTTGCATTGATGTACCAAAAATTCAGTTAACATTCCCTTATTTATGGAAGTTAAGCTCCCATTTTCTTTCCTTTGTAATAATATCACTGACCTATTATTGGAATTGCTGGGTCAAAGAGAATGAAAATTTATAATTTTGATAGAGACTACCAAATTGTTTTCTAAAAAGTAATCATCAAATTATATTACCAGCTATTATGAAAATATCTATTTTTCATACCTTTGCCAAGTTTTTAAAATTTTATTCAATCTGATGGATGCAATTTATACCATTTACATTTGGTTTTCCCTGATAACTGCTGAGGTTGAGTAGTTTTTCGCTGGTTATAACGAATACAATCACTAAATAGAAAACAACTTCATCCATCCTCAAGTTTTCTGTTTAAAACCCAATCTGGGACTCAGACTTTCTTACATTTTCTTCTGTGTCCTAGCTTTACGGTTGAAATCTCAGAAAATCTCTTCATGCCTTCCATGACTAACAGAAGGCAAAGTCTTCCCATCTCTTTTGGTCACAGGAACAATCTTGCTTCATGAACTAAAATGTCCAGTCAAGACTCAAGCACATGGGTAATTCTTTCCTTTATTCAACTTGAAGCTGATCTGTCCTCCAGCTCAGCCTCTCCAGGCTCAAACATTTTTCCTTCCTTTCCTCCCAGACCCAATGCAGAAGGAGCTGGTAGCTTCATCCTCATTCCCTACCCTTACACTTACTTAAAGTTATTAGTTGTTTGGGTTCTTTTCTTGATGTTGGTTGAAGAAGCTCTCTACGTATTCTGCACAAAAAATTCTTTGTCTGATATGTACGCTGAAACTATTTTCTCCCAGCCTGTCATTTTTTTTAACTTTATCATATCTTTTACCAAAGATAGATTTTGAATGTTGATTTATCAAGCTGTTCTTTTAAGTTCAGCAGTTTGTGTTCTTAGCAAAGCTTTCTATACTTTGAGATTACAGAAATAGACTCCTATTTTTATTTTTGTAGCAGCATTATTGAGATATAATTCACATGTATTACAATTCTCCCATTAGAGTATACAATTCAATAATTTTAATATATTCACAGAGTTTTGTAATCATCAACATAATTGATTTTAGAATATTTTTATCACCTTTAAAAGAAACTCTATACCCTCTAGCCATCACCTCCCCCCAATCCTCCCATTCCTACTAGTCCTGGGAAACTGTTAATCTACTTTCTACATGGATTTGCCTGATTTGGACATTTCATACAAACAGAATCATGTAATATGTAGTCTTTTCTTTTGTCTTTTTTTTCTTTTACTTTAGATGCTGGGGTCCATGTGCAGGTCATGCAGGGTTGTTGCATACATAACCAGGTGGTTTGCTGCCTCTATTCTCCCTTCATCTATATCCCGCATTTCTCCCCATGTTATCCCTCCCCATCCTCCCCACCCCCAGCTGTCCCTCCCCTGCAACCAACCCAACTGACCCCAGTATGTGATGCTCCTCTCCCTGAGTCCACGTGTTCTCATTGTTCAACACCTGCTATGAGAACATGCGGTGTTTGGTTTTCTGTTCCTGTGTCAGTTTGCTGAGAATGATGGTTTCCAGATTTATCCATGTCCCTACAAAGGATACAAACTCATCATTTTTTATGGTTGCATAATATTCCATGGTGTATATGTGACACATTTTCTTTGTCCAGTCTATCATTGATGGGCATTTGGGTTGGTTCCAGATCTTTGCTTATTGTACACAGAGCTGCAATGAACATATGTGTGCATGTGTCTTTATAACAGAACAATTTATAACCCTTTGGATATATACTCAGTAGTGGGATTGCTGGGTCAAATTTGATTTCTATTTCTAGATCCTTGAGGAATCACCACACTGTCTTCCACAATGGTTGAACTAATTTACACTCCCAATAAGTGTGTAAGACTGTTCCTATTTCTCCACATCTCCCCTCCAGCATCTGTTGTCTCCAGATATTTTGATGATCACCATTCTAACTGGCGTGAGATGAGACCTCAATGTGGTTTTGATTTGCATTTCTCTAATGACCAATAATGATGAGCATTTTTTCATATGTTTGTTGGCCTCATGTATATCTTCTTTTGTAAAGTGTCTATTTATATCCTTTGCCCACTTTTGAATGGGGCTGTTGTTTTTTTCTTGTATATCTGTTTTAGTTCTTTGTAGATTCTGGATATTAGCCCTTTGTCAGATGGGTAGATTGCAAAAATTTTTTCCCATTCTGTTGATTGATGTTTCACTCTAATGGTTGTTTCTTTTGCTGTACAGAAGCTCTAAAGTTTAATTAGATCCCATTTGTCTATCTTGGCTTTTGTTGCCATTGCTTTTTGTATTTTAGGCATGAAGTCCTTGCCTATACCGACATCCTGGATGGTTTTACCTACATTTTCTTCTAGAGTTTTTATAGTGTTAGGTTTTATATTTAAATCCTTAATCCATCTGGAGGTAATTTTAGTGTAAAGTGACAGGAAGGGGTCCAGTCCACATTGATTTTGTATTCTGCTTTCTGCATATTGCTAGCCAGTTTTCCCAATACCATTTAGTAGTCCTTTCCCCACTGCTTGTTTTTGTCAGGTTTGTCAAAGATCAGATGGTTGTAGATGTGTGGTGTTGCTTCCAAGGCCTCTGTTCTGTTCCATTGGCCTATGTCTCTGTTTTGGTACCAGTACCATGCTATTTTGATTACTGTAACCTTATGGTATAGTTTGAAGTCCAATAGTGTGATGCCTCTGGCTTTGTTCTTTTTGCTCAGGATTGTCTTGGCTATGTGGGCTCTCTTGTGATTCCAAAAGAAGTTTAAAGTGGTTTTTTCCAGTTCCATGAAGAAGGTCATTGGTACCTTGATAGGGACAGCATTGAATCTATAAATTACTTTGGGGACTATGGCCATTTTCACGATATTGATTCTTCCTAACCATAAGCATGGAATGTTATTCCATCTGTTTGTGTCCTCTCTTATTTCATTGAGCAGTGGTTTGTAGTTCTCCTTGAAGAGGTCCTTTACATTCTTTGTTAGTTGTATTCCTAGGTATTTTACTCTCTTTGTAGCAATTGTGAATGGGTATTGGCTCTTCATTTGGCTCTCTGTTTGTCTGTTATTGGTATATAGAAATGCTTGTGACTTCTGCACATTGATTTTGTATTCTGAGACTTTGCTGAAGTTGCCTATAAGTTTGAGGAAATTTTGGGCTGAGATGGCTGGGTCTTCTAAATATACAATCATGTCATCTGCAAATAGAGACAGTTTGAATTCCTCCTTTCCTAATTGAATACCCTTTATTTCTTTTTCTTGCCTGATTGCTCTGGCTAGAACTATAATCTGTAGTCTTTTAAAAGTGGCTTCTTTCCCTTACCATAGGGTTTTCAAACTTTACCCATATTGTAGCATGTGTCAGCACTGTGTTCATTTTTATGGCTGAATAATATTCCATTATACAGATATATCACATTTCACTTATACATTCATTAGTTCATAGGCTTTGGGTTGTTTCCACCTTTCGCTATTATGAATGTTGCTGCTATGAACATTTATGTACAACTTTTTGGTTGAACATATTTTTTTTATTTTGTCGGGTGGGTATATGTGGGAATTGCTGGATTAAATCATAGCTCTGTGTTTAACTTTTGAAAGAACTGTTAGGCTAATTTCCAAAATGACTGCATGACCAGTGTAGAGGGTTCCAATTCCTCTATATCCTTGCTAATGCTTGTTATCATCTGACTTTTTAATTATAGCCACCCTAGTGGGTGTTCAGGAGTGTTTCATTTTAGTTTTGATTTGCATTTCCATAAGTTTAATGATATCAAGCATTTTTTTTCAAATGCCTATTGCTCACCTACATATCTTCATTGGACAAATGTCTATATGAGTCCCTGGCCCTTTTTCTTTCTTTCTTTCTTTTTGAGATAGAGTCTTGCTCTGTCACCCAGGCTGTAGTGCAGTGGCACAATCTCAGCTCACGGCATCCTCCACTGCCTGGGTTCAAGCAGTTCCCCTGCCTCAGCCTCCTGAGTAGCTGGGACTACAGGCACGTGCCACTGCGCCCTGCTAATTTTTTTTTTTTTTTGGTGTATTTTTTGTAGAAATGGGGTTTCACCATGTTGGCCAGGATGGTCTTGATCTCCTGACCTCATGATCCGCCTGCCTCAGCCTCCCAAAGTGCTAGAATTATAGGTGTGAGCAACCATGCCCGGCCCCTCGTCCATTTTTTAATTGAGTTATTTATCTTTTTATTATTGAGTTTTGAGAGTTCTTTGTATCTTCTAAACACAAGTCTCTTATCAGACACGATTTGCAAATATTTTCTTCCATTTGTGAGGCTGTCTTTTCACTTTCTAGATAGTATCCTTTGATATATAAAAGTTTTTAAATTTGATAAAGCCCAGTATATCTGGGTATACTTTTTTTACTTGGGTGGTTTGGTTTTGTCACTTGTCCTTTGGGTGTCACATTTAATAAACCATCACCAAATTTGAGATTACAAAGATTTACTCCTATATTCTCTTCTAAGAGTTTGGTAGTTTTATCTCTTACATTTAGGTCTTTGGTCCATTTTGAATTATTTTTTGTATATGCTTTAAGGTGGTAGGGGGATCAAAACTCACTCTTTGCATGTAAATATCTAGTTGACCCAGCACCATTTGTTTAAAAGATTGTTCTTTCCCCATAGAATTGTTTTAGCTCTCTTGTCAAAATTACAAAAAGCAAGACCCCTATATTTTGGTTCTCATGTTTTTATAGATTTTTTGTTTCATTTAGATTTATTTTGAAGTATGATGTCAGGAAAAGGTCTGCTTTATTTTCTAAATTGATGGTTAATTGTGACAATATCATGTTTGAATAATGGATTCTCTTTTCTTATTAACTTGAAATTTTACTTTACCATATGCAGTATTCTACATAGGTCTGTTTAAGAATTTCTGTTAGGAAAGCTTTATATCTGAGTGTTTATCCTTGTGACATTATCCTTGTTAGCACTAAGACATGTTGGTCTTCGAACTGGCTTCTTTTCTCAGCAATAACATTGTCTTCTGAGTAATTTCTCTCCTCCATCATCTCTCTTCTCTTCTTCTGGAAGATACAGCTATGATAACTTTGGATACATCCCTTATCCTTAACTTTTGTCTCATGCTTTCTAACTCTTAGTGCTTTTCTATTATTTTCTTAGAGAATTCTTCAACGTAATCTTTACATTAATTTATTCTTTATTTGTGATTTTTGTCCATTTCCAAATTCTATACTTGATTTTTTTTACAAGTGAGTGAATATAACTTTTTTGCACATCTTTCCAAGGAAAGATAACTTTCTATAACTTTTACCTTATTGTAAAAGTTATGGGCATGCCTCTAACAGGCTCTGTCTCCATGCCAATATATATCTCCTCATTCTTAACACAACATGCACACAAGCCAATCGCCAGCACCTGTATTTCTTTGCCTGAGGGTTTTCTTTTGCCTCTGAAGCCCACATTACTGCCAAAAACATAGGCTTGAGGGAATAAGGAATTAATGTCCCAAGGGAGCAGCCCTCAACCAAATACTGACGGAAGTAGGTATAAAATTACCCCCGGCTCCTTCACGGTCAGATGGGAGACTCTGACTCATGTGCTCTCCACGGGTTCCCAGAGTTTCCCCACTGGGACTGAATCCCTGCTGCCTGCAGTGGTTGCTGGCTCAACACAATGCCTTTACTGGATAACTTTCCTTCCCAGGTTCACGTTCTCATTCCCCTCCTGCTGTTGCTTTTATCTCCTAAGTGAATAATTTGCACTGGAAACTTTGTCTCAGGGTCTGCTTCTAGGGCAGCCCAAACTAACACACCCGCTTTCTATTAACTCAGTTTCTCTGGGCTTTAGTTCTTCTACATTTTTTCTTTAATTCCTCTATTTCCTGTGGTGGTAATTTTTATTTGTTTATCTTTATACTTGAGAATACCTTTTACTTTATCTATTTGAGCTGGGCAGTTCCCCTTGGAGGAAGAGTCATTATGCAATTAAGTATTTCTTTCTTAGCCTCATCTCCTCTTCTGCATCCACCCCACCGGGCCCCCGGCCCCAGTTTCTGACACAGCCCCTGCTTGTGGGGTGGGGTTGGGGGAAGTAGAGGCAGAGAGTAAATATTAGAAACAAGAGAAATTGTATTTGATGGACACATATGTAATCTTGGGGTGCTGCCTGCTGAATATGGTATATTCTCAGTGTGCATTTTTGACACATGGGGAACTTTGATGGGTTTTTCTGGGAGTTTCATCGGCAACCCTCTGGCTGCCATTTCTGTGATGCACAGTGACAACTGAAGACTCCACCCCCTGACTTGGGGCACTCACACAGGCCTTCTTTGTTACAAATCATTAGTGTCCAGGGAGCCTTCCTGGGCCAAATCCCTTGTAAGCTCCAGGCCAGGTAGCAAATCTAATTGACCCACAGGTAAACGAATTTACAGAGTAACCAAGTAAACAAAAAAACAAACCTTAACTCACCTTGGGGAAAGCATGGCTTGCTCCAGTGTAGCCACCTTTCCTCACTCTAACCAGAGCCTTTTTAAATCTTGCAATTTCTCAGACATAGTTCAAACACCAAATTCTAAGGGAAACATGTCAGACTATCCAAATAGTCCCCTTAGCTGACTTGAAGTAAGGAGGCCACCCTTCCTGAATCTCACTTCCTTCCTCAACCTTTTTATAACCTTGAGGTTTCCTTTTGGTATGGTTTTGGTGATCTTATTTAAAAAATCATTTCTAGGCAGGAGAATCACTTGAATCCAGGAGGCAGAGGTTGCAGTGAGCTGAGTTTGCACCACTGCATTCCAGCAAGGGCGACAGAATAAAATTCTGTCTCAAAAAAAAAAACAAAAACAATTTTTCCTACCCCAGTGCCTCCATAAAAATATTTGTCTTAGATTTTTATTCTAAAAGTTGTGTTTTTGACATTTAGGGCTTTAATAAAGCAGTGCATTCTTCATTCCCCGTAAAATCACAATGTCCTGGGGATCCCCGGCCCCATACTCAACTGCTATCTTTCCATGCTTCAGGAAAGGGGTGGACTCCAGAAGTGGGCAACTTCAGCTACAGCAAGGCAGATACCACTCAGCTTTGGTTTCAAATTAAATTTTCCTTCTAAGTGTAAAGTAAAACAGTTGTCTTGGGAACTAGAATTTGTTAAGAGAGAAATGGTTTCTACATTCCAAAATCTACCTTTTGCAATATCAAGAGGATGCCTAACCCACTTACATGAAAGAAGTTTCCACCCCAACTTGGAAAAAAGTGAAGAGCTTTTCTAATCTTCGATGTAGCAAAAGGAGAAAAGAGAAAGAGCTCGAGAGGAGGACCAAAATTAACATCTAATTTCTCTAGCCAGAGGAGTAGAGGATGGGGAAGAAGCAGAAAAATGGCAGAGCTGTTGCCACTCTACCCCTTCCTCTGGCACAGACTGTGAGAACGTTAACTGTCCTTACATGAGCCACACCCAACATGGCAGCAGCCACACAGCAGGCCAACCTCACTGCAGGAAGAAGCTCATCATAGAAAGGACAGGAGATAGTGTCCTCTCTGTCACCCCAGTTCACATGTAGGTGGAAGGGATCCATTTCTTCAGGCCAAAGACACTTTCCCTGCTTTGCCACAGATGCATAAGACAGGCCCTGAGAACCCCAATGTTTCCCCAGGACTTGGGGTGCAGACTGAAGACCCTCAGTGCAGCTGATACAAAGCTGCTGGTATGAAGCTACAGCTGGGCACATTTAAGACATTTATGTTTCTCTAGGAAACGTTCCTGGTTTAAAATACTTGTCCTGAACTTGATGTTCCTGTCCAGTATTTCCATCATCATTCTTTCTTTAACTCTGCTGGCAATTTTAGGGAAATCCTTGAAAGTTCCCAGGAAGGGAAGAAGAGAGTTACAGAGTTGAGGTGCAGCAGGCCTGCCAGGATGAAGCCCGCAGATGGTGAGGCAACCCTGTAGCAGGTACCACGGGGAGCTCAGCTCATCCAGGATTGGGATGGAAGGCATGGTGGTGATTCAGAGGAGAGCAAACCAATGCCAGGGTCGAGGGACACTGCTCCTCTGGCCAGAGAGAACCAGGAGAGGACACTCTGTTATGAGGACAGGCAGTTTTCTCCCTCTACCCAGATAGCATCCTGTCAAGAAAGTACAGGGAAAGAAGCCATAGAAGTGTAAGCATTTACCTAAGAGAAACTAAATTCACCAAAGATATCCTTTTATAGGAAAGAAATTGAGTCACCTCTCATGGACAGTTTTTTCTCCATCCACAGAAGAATAAGACCCCAAGCATAAGATGAGAGAAATTATAGAAAATTAAGGAAAGTACATTTTCTTTCGAGAAGAAAACTCATTTCAATGTAGCATCAGCTCTACCGCATATAATGGACCTATGATAAATATCTTTAGACACTGCCTGGTTCTCTCTGATCTTTCTTTAAATAAATGTTTAAATGCTAGATTTTATTCACAATATTGATGATGAAATGTTCCTTATCTTTAGTGTCGCAGATGTCAAGGAAATACACACGCTCTGCTTTGCCCTTGTTTCCGGTACTAGACCAAGGGGTGGAAATGCATGGTTGAAGGCAGAAAGCCCACCACTCCTGCAGACAGTCAATTCCTTTATTTAACTGCCATTACAGTGAGAGACCAAAACGTTTATCCTCCTCTTAGCTCCCCTATTTGCTTCTTCCCTGGGAGGCACTGGATGGAGGGGCACTTTTAGATGCTGCTGTAGATAGTCTCACTACAGTAAAAGGCTATTAGTGGAATTGCAAGACAGACACAGTAATGGCAAAGTGCACTTCACTCGTATGCAGGACACGGCGCTTTCTAATGGAGCAACATTAGAGAGTAAACCCAGCGCAGGACTGTGAGTACTCTTCAGTGGCACAATGAAAGGCCCTCGATCATTCTGGACCTTGGCTTTCTGGGTCAGGAAGAGCCGAGGAAACTGCTCAGCCTGTAAGGGAAGGGACTGTTCGGGGCTATTAAGGGAATACAAGGAAAAGCTGAAGTCATAGAAAGACAGTAGTAGTTAGAACTTGGAATTGTAAAATCAGGTGAAGGAAGGAGAAGCTGGCACAAATAGAAGAGAAAACACTATTAGGGAAAACATTTTATTTCCAAAAAGCAAAGCAATAAGAAAACAAAAAGAAAAGAAAATCAAAATGTGGCCTGCCTCTTCCTCCATAACTCACAGGACTAGAACCTCTGCAGAAAGAACAGCCATTGTCTTTTATCCCAAGGGACTGCTTTTCCTCTCACACTCCAGCCCTGGGTTCCCCCAGCTCCAGCATTAGACCATTTGGGATGGTCTGTCTGCAGCTTCTAGAGAGGTTCCCCTAACCTCATGCAAACTTAATGGTGGCGTTGAGCGATGGGCCATAGTCCTACTTATGGTTTCTTCCCTCATTTCAAGTCACAGAAGGCACTATCCCAAAACCCTCGAAGCAGCCCACCGGACTCAGTACCAAGCTACAGAGAAAAGTAAGTAAAGGAACAATTCCATCAGGCTTAGAGAAACAAGGTTCTCCCAATCAGGTTATTTCCTGGCAGTTCCTTACCAGCTGGGCTAACTTCTAGTCATTAAGTTCACAGTGACCTTCGCAGTTGCCAGGAATGCTCAATTAAATACTTGAACAGATAGTAAGTAGAATGAATAGCACATGACCCTAAAATTGGCAGTGGAGTTCAAGAAAGAATGATGCTGTTTTGGTATATTGGACAGAAACATTAAGTTCGGAACAAGGATTTTAAACCAGGACACTTCCTAGGGAGACATAAATGTCTTACAATGCGCTCCTAGTGGCAGCTTTGTTTCAGATGCACTGAGAGATCTTAAGAAACTTTGAGATGATCAGAGTCTGTCCTATATATCAAATGCAAAATATGGCAGGTCTCTTTGGCCTAAAGAAACAAAGAGAAAAGGAGGCTTCAAAGTCTGTGGAAAGAAGCCAGAGGGAGGGGGTCCCAGCATTGCCCTAGAGTAGGGTCCAGCTCTCCAGACCTCCAACCCGTCTGCTGTTGAATACTAATTTTGTGCTAGAAACAATGTTGAACATTTTGTATGTGTCATCTGATTTAATATTTCACCAATGCTATGATGTAATTATTATTTTCATTCTTTTTCAGAAAAATAAAGTACAACTTAGGGGGTGAAGTAACTTATTCATGATCTCACAAAGAGCAATGGGTAGAGCAGAGTTCAAATCAAGTTGGTCTGGCTCCAAAACCCATGCCCCTAAAATCATACCTTGGAGTCAAAGAATGAATGCTGGGCTCATGCTTGTGGTGGCTCAGGCTTGTAATCCCAGCACTTTGAGAGGCTGAGGTAGGCAGATCACTCGAACCCAGGAGTTCAAGACCAGCCTGGGCAACATGGTGAAACCTGTCTCTACAAAACATACAAAAAATTAGCCCAGTATGATGGCATGCATCTGTGGTCCTAGCTACTCGGGAGGTGGGAGGATCACTTGAGCCCAGGAGGTTGAGGCTGCAGTGAGCCACTATCATGCCACTGTACTCCAGACTGGGCAACAGAGTGAGACCCTGTCTCAAAAATATATATATGTATGTCTGTGTGTGTGTGTGTGTGTGTGTGTGTGTGTGTGTGCTGGCCCCACTGCTGGATCTAAAGATGCTCTTATCCAGACACCTTTATTGACCTACACCTCAGGTAGCCTGAGATGAATCCCAGGAGCACATCCTAAGAGCCCCTGTCCTAAGTATAAGGATATACTACATTGGAAACATAAACTTTCCACAAATCATTGAAGCATGGCTGATGATACCAAGAAAAAAACAGAAATAATCATGAACCTAGCTTTAGAATCTCTACTTTTTTATCTTTTCTAAAATGGTAATGTATACCAACAGACAACATTCCTATTTTATGGATACTGGTTTTTTTCAATCCATATGGATCTTCTGTTGACATACTGATCACTAAAGTTGTTTGTGGATCATGGTTCCACATGATCCCTAACTGACAAATATTACTTATGCTCTTCTAGGGTCTCATTTCATTTCAATTAATGGACCACATATTTACCAGCGTGGCTCATTCACAGATTTTCCCTGGTATGGCTATTTGGAAAGCTTCACCTTTTAGTGTACAAAGTAGAAAGTGCACATGCAAATGTTTGCTCTCCTTTTATTTCTGAATATTTACTTCTGGGCTTGACCAACAAGAGTTTCACAGGCTTCTGTTGCTCCGAGAGGAAGGAAAAGTACTCTGGGTTGAGATCACACTTTGTACTCAATGGGAAAAGACATCTCAAAGAAAAACAAAAAGAAAAGAAACTTCACATGGCCTTCCAATGGACCACAGATTGGAAGACAAAGAGCCTGGAATCTTTTAAGACTTTCAGGGTTCAAAAATTTGCAAAATTTCAGATTTATGATTCTTAAAATTAAGACCATCTCTGAACATTTCTCCTAATCCTCCCCCCCCCCCGCAAAAAAACATTTTTGCAGAAAAATAAGGGGACTATCTTGTGGAATAAATAACCACAGCCAAGTGTCATGGCTCATGCCTGTAATCCTAGCACTTTGGGAGGCCAAAGTGGGTGGATCACAAGGTCAGGAGTTTGAGACCAGCCTGACCAATGCAGTGAAACCCCATCTCTACTGAAAATACAAAAAGTTATCCAGGCATGGTAGTGTGCACCTGTAGTCCCAGCTACGTGGGAGGCTGAAGCAGGAGAACTGCTTGAACCCAGGAGGCAGAGGTTGCAGTGAGCCAAGATCATGCCACTGCACTCCAGCCTGGCTGACAGAGTAAGACTCCAACTCAAAAAAAAGACAGAAAGAAAGAAAGAAAGAGAGAGAGAGAGAGAGAGAGAGAGAGAGAGAGAGAGAGAGAGAGAGAGAGAGAGAAAGAAAGAAAGAAAGAAAGAAAGAAAGAAAGAAAGAAAGAAAGAAAGAAAGAAAGAAAGAAAGAAGGGAGGGAGGGAGGCAGAGAGAGAGAAAGAAAGAAAGATCACAATACTGGTAACAACAACCACCACAAAACCCTATTAGGCATAAAGTCAGAAGACAGTAAATTAGGGGACAGTAAACTGTGAAACATAGATTAATAGAGTATTCATCCAGCACAACACTGTGTCTGTGAGTGTCTAACCAGAGAAATGATACACATTCTAGGTGTGTCAAACACAAGAGATTTAATATAGGAAATGAGTTACATAGATGACGAATGCACTCACAAGTCAAATGAGTGACAGTGAAGTAACTGCACTCAGAAAGTCACCATCACTCCTGCGGCCACAGAGCTAAGGGCAGAAGTGATAACCTCAGCAGAATCAAGACTCGGGGGTGCCCACAAAAGAGAGGCTGACCAGCACAAGGCAGGCCTTGAAGGAAGCAGAGCTGCTGCCAAAAGCACCTCCCACAACAGAAAGAAAGAGGGAGCGACCTCCTGGCTCTGCCCCACCGCACTCGCCACTTTTCTGCCAGCACCACCCATTGGTTGAACCTTCCGAGTAACCAGAAGTTGGGGAAACCTGGGAATCATACTCCCTGCAATCCAGGGCAGAACAGGGAAGGGCCAGGAAAGGATCCCAGAAGGAACAGGCAAATGGCCAGCACAGAATCTGATGGTTTTCTTCACTCATCAGCTTTCTTCTAGTCAGCTTTCACTCATAAGAAACAAAATAGCATTTTTCGAAAGTGATCAGTCCAAATTTTCAGATGTAAAAATGATGATTCATAATTGCTGGTATTTAGTAACCATCATCCACCACATAAGGATGCTTTCGTCAGCGACAGGCCACGCTTACAATCCTGGTCCTACAAGATTATCATGGAGACAAAGCAATTCCTGTCACCTAGTGATGGACAGCTGCCATGATGTCGCAGCACACTGCATTACTCGTGTTTCTGGTGATGACGGTGCGAACAAGCCTACATGAAAGTTACATGAAAGTTAATTAAATACAGCATGTAATACTGGATGATAATAAACTATGTGAATTGTTTATGTATTTACTATCCTACACTTTTAAATCATTATTTTAGAGTTTACTCCTTCTAATTATAAAAAAAAAAGTTAACTATAAATAGCCTCAGGCAGGTCCTTCGGGAGGCATCCAGAAGAAGGCATTGCTGTCACAGGAGCTGACAGCTCTATGCTTCTTATTGCCCCTAAAGAAGTTTCAGTGGGACAAGGTGTGGAGGTGGAAGACAATGGTATGGCCGACACTGACTCTGTGTAGGCCTAGGCTACTGTGTATGTTTGCATCTATGTTTTTAACAACAAAAAAATTTTAAGATTAATAAAATCAGCCTGGCGCATTGGCTTACGCCTGTAATCCCAGCACTTTAGGAAGCTGAGGCAGGTGGATCATGAGGTCAGGAGATTGAGACCATCCTGGCCAACATGGTGAAATCCTGTCTCTACTAAAAATATAAAAATTAGATGAGTGTAGTGGCCGCACCTGTAGTCCCAGCTACTCGGGAGGCAGAGGCAGGAGAATTGCTTGAACCAGGAGGTGGAGGTTTCAGTGAGCAAAGATGGCGCCCCTGCATTCCAGCCTGGTGACCGAGTAAGACTCTGTCCCCCCACAAAAATAAAAAAGAAAAAAAGCTTACAGAATAAGGATACAAAGAAAGGAAATAGTTTTTATAGCTGTATAATGCATATATGTTTTAAGTAAGTGTTGTTATAAAAAGTCAAAAAGTTTTTAAAAACTTGAAAAGTTCATAAAATTAAAAAGTTCCAGGAAGATAAGGTTCATTTCTGATTGAAGAAATAAAGCTTTCATATATTTCGTGTAGCCTGTGTGTTCAGTGTTGAGAAAGTCCACAGTCGTGTACAGTGATGTCCTCAGCCTTGACATTTACTCCCCACTCACTCATCACCCAGAGCAACTGCCAGCCCTGCAGGCTCCATCGGGTGTCCTATTCAGGTGCAGCATTTCTAAATCTCTTATGCCATATATTTACTGGATCTTTTCTATGTTTAGAAACACAAATGGCCTACAGTATTCAGTACAGCAACACGCCGTGCAGATTTGTACTCTAGGAGCAATAAGCTAGACCACAGAGCTCAGGTGTGTAGTAGGCTAGACCACCTTGGTTTGTACAGTTACACTCCACAGTGTTAATACTATAACCCAGTTCTCAGAACATATTATTTACCCTCAGAAAGAAGAAGGAATGTGTTGCCCAAATACACGTCCTCCATTAACTAATCGGCCACCGACTCTTTTGAAGCTTCTTTTCTTGACCCACATTTCTCTCAGGCTCACAGAACGACATCTCCCTGAAGGAAGGAGTCAATGAAAACACTTGTAGTATCTCCTCTTCTTCCCCCAGAGCCGAAAGGAATTATTATTGGCTTTATTGGTGGTTAAAAATAAAAATTATTACTAATCAGTAAATCTCAAATTTATTTTCAATTATCGGGTAGCGTTGAATGCAAAATCAACTGCCTTGTTAGCTTTTAGTGAAATCCTTTTAAAAGGCACAACTGAAAATACATCAGAAAAAAAAATCTTTAATGTGAATTTCCTGGGACCCCATGTCTACTCAGCATTTCCCTTTATTCCAATTGTACTGGGTCACCTGCTGCTTCAGCAGAGAGTCCCTCGTGCCTTTGATCAGTACACTGATGGGGCTTTTATAACACTTGATATTTATAATCAGAGAGCTGCATGCAGGTTATTGTTACATATTCAGAATGTGCTTTTCATTTCAATGAGAATGAGAATTATTCCCCTGATAACAATAGGAGTGATGGAGGTATTCAATGGCAAAAGTGAGGTTCCAGTAGGACCACCTTGAATCTAAGTGCCCGGGACAGGATCCTGCTTAGCCCAGAATGATGGACATAAGCTGGTATCTACTGAAGAGGAAAATGAAATGAGATCACATGAAATGAAGGCAAACTTTTATCTACTACAGAGAAAGAACCTCCTGGGAAAATATGGGCCTGCTAGGAAATAGTACTGGGTATCAAAGGTGATTTCTGTTTCCTGTAGTCAGTTCTGAACTAATTCCCAGAATGGCATGAAGGGATGCCAATTTGAACAGAAGACAAACTGTGCTCTCTGTCCATTTGAAATCACATCACCTACAAGAGTAATACAAATGGCTTGGATTTTTTACAGTCACTTACTTCTAAGAAGGTCCAAGGGCTTCCTACCCATGATCTCATTTACTAGCACACTGTGAACTCTGTTCTCCCACGTGCAAGAGAAGTGCAACTTCCCTGGGTAGAGGAGAGAGAGGAACTTCCTCTATTCCCTCTCTCTATTTAACTCTCTCTGGACAAGCAAAGAGGAAAATATGCTGGCTGTGCCCAAACCAGTGTCATGAAAACAACAGGGCCTTTTGAGAAGAAGACGTGTACTTGCTCTGGGCTGGCTCTGCCACTTTTCATCTGGGCAAACTTGGCTGAAGTCATTTAACCTTTTTGGGCCTCGGTTTCTTTGTCTATAAAATGGGTACAGTGAGTCTTTCCCTGAAGTATTGTTATATGAAATAGAACTAATACAGGTAAAATGCCTCAAATGAGGTTTGATATATCCTTGATGTTCAATAAATAGTATCATTTGTGTTTATTATATATTTAGTTGATCTGAAGCCCAATATCAAGCCTGCTTCTTTTCTCCCATTCCTACTGTGACATTTTCTCTCTTTCAGGCTCACTTTGGTGAGAATTTAGAAAAATGGCAGAGCAGAAGCAGGCACCTGCATAAGAAAAACCCAGGCTAAGATCACAAATGTACACAGAGGGCAGGGCCCACCTTTCCGCTCTTACATGAGAAACGCCGCATTCATCCAATGAAAGTCATTCAACCAGTAATCCCAATCTTACACCTGTCAGGGAGGTACAGTAATTTCCAGAGAAAAAATAGATTAAAATATATCTTTAAAAACTCCCTAATATTAGGAATCTAGAACACTCACTATTGAAAATTGGTATGGCTTGCTAAATAGACCTCAGGCATACTAACATCTTAGATGTCTGGTTTCATTGGTCCCTGCAATACGTAAAGCACTGTCTGGATACTGAGAGCCATGGTCCTCCCCTTGAGAACCTCACAGTACAGTGGGAAAATAATTTCTACATATATGGGAAATAGAGTGAGCATCAGCCACAGCCTTTTTTTCTTTCCCAGCCAACCCCAGCTTGCTGCAGAATTGAGCTAAGGGAGGTGAGCAACGATTTTTAGAGCCCTATTTTGTCATTCGGTGTTTCAAAATTATGTCCTCAGATTTTTTAGAAGAAGAGTATTAGCTTTGGAAGAAAATCACACATAAATCACCAAATTAGTTCTCACATTACTTACTTAAGTACTCTGAACTTTATAAACACAATACAACTTAATTATCCCTTTCTCAAGTGGTTTCCACAGTTTAAAGAGTCTCTGAATGACAAAGTGTATTTTCACAGCTGTGTAGTCACATAGAAAAATAGCTATTATTATCATCATCATAAGTTTCATGGGATGTTTTTGGTACCAAATATATTTATTCACTAGAGAACAACAATAAAAACCTAGTTGTTTTTCTGTCCTTTCACTGCAGTTTGAACACCAGTGTTGTAAATGAGTTGCTAGAGAACATGTTGTCTTTGCAGTTGCTTGGGAGCATTCCCCAAACCCTCTTGAAAATTAACATCAAGGGACCCAAACCACCTTCTCTGTTTGGATGCCACTCTGCGGGATCCACCCTGACACCTTCCACACAGATTGCATGAAAGGGACGTCTTGTCTGCTTTGGCTGGTTATCATTCTTGTTTCAGAATGATTTCAGAAAAGACCATAAGCTTGTGACAGAGTGAATTTGTGATCTTATCCAATCATCTGGGCTGTTTGCAAAACTTCAGTAGGTGGCAGCGTTTTGTTGATAAATGTTTTGTTAGCCAAGTGATCTCATTTAGTGCAACTGTTACAATATTAATAAACTGAACTTATGATTGTGTTTGCCAGGACTGAAAATATTGCCTTTCTATCCAGGGGCTGCTCTTATCTGAACTGACAGCAGCATTCATTGTCTTAGAGATGAAGCGGGGGTGGTGTGATTGTGTGCATGCTATTATAAGGAGAAAGTGATGGAGGCAGAGAAAGGGTTGGGAAGGGAGGCTGGAGATGAAGAAAGAGGATATAAAGCAGCTGTGATAAGATGCCTCGCCCACTATCCGGCTGGTTCTGACAAAATTCTGGGCTGGCTCCAGTGATCACTCCTTCCCTGGGTGCCCTGTGTGGCTCACAATGACCTGCAGATGGTCCCTGAGATCCTAAGGACACTAGGTGATGGTCATCGGCTAAGCAGCAGCTCAGACCCTTTGCAGCAAACCTGAGGAGGCTCACGAGGGCTAAATACCCCAACGCCCATTCATGAGAGTGCTCCAGATATGTCACTACACTTACGAGGGCTGGGAAAGACATTTCATTACCTCTTTGAATTAAAACAACTTCTGTCAGGCCAGTTGTGACCACCAGGACAGCTCCAGAGTAGGCTTAGAAGGATGAGAGGCGGGTGCAGCAAACCCTTCACCAAAATCTCAGCCTGTCACTCAAGCCTCTTCAAATCTGCCCCAGTCAATCTCTGTCACATCCCTTTTTCTTCACTCTTCTCTGCAAGCCCTCCTTTTAAAGGTTGGGAAGCCCTGGCCAGTAAACAGAGCACGAAAGACACTTGAGAAAGTGTCCACTCAAGAAAGTGTCCAGTCGAGAAAGTGTTCACTCTTTCTCAGAGGACCCGAGAAAGCTACCCACACTCAAAAGTTTTCAGAGGTACGTTGGCTAGGATTTTGGGAAGATCCCTTGTGGGAATCACATATATTGAGCCCAGAATGCGCCTTTTATTTTCCCAATTCCAGAACCTCGCTGCTGCTGTTCTGTTTGCTTCACTAGAGATGTCCTTTATTCCATCCCCGTCAGCAAGACAAATTCCAGGACTCAAGTCCTTTCTCGGTGATAAAGCCTTCTCTGATCACCCCGCCTGGACTGGACGTCTTTGTTTTATGAAGACTCACTGCAATTATTGCCATGCCAGCTGCGTGGCCTTCACGGCCTTATAACAGCAAGATACCTCGTCAGCGCTGCAACTGGGCTGCAATCCCTGAGAGCAGGAGGCCACGCCCTGCATGTGCTTAGAGGGACCCAGTGAAAACTTAGCCAGCACATCATTCCCATTGCTTTCCACTGACACACTTCACACCGCTTGTTTTCACTTCGTATTAGAATTATAAAAACACTGTATAGGCCGGGTGCGGTGGCTCACACCTGTAATCCCAGCACTTTGGGAGGCCGAGGTGGGTGGATCATGAGGTCAAGAGATCAAGACCATCCTGGTCAACATGGTGAAACCCAGTCTCTACTAAAAATACAAAAAATTAGCTGGGCACAGTGGCAGTGTGCCTGTAATCCCAGCTACTCAGGAGGCTGAGGCAGGAGAATTGCCTAAACCCAGGAGGCAGAGGTTGCGGTGAGCCGAGATCGCGCCATTGCACTCCAGCCTGGGTAACAAGAGCGAAACTCCGTCTCAAAAAAAAACAAAAACACACACAAAAAACACTGTATATACAATGCCTGCTTTCCTCTTCAGACTCTAAGCTCATTGCGTGCAAAAGCCTATCTGAATTCTCTGTGTCTATGCTGAACACCTAGGATGATGGCATAACAAAAACGTCCTTTGATGAACGGATGCCTTTGTATTCAATGTAACAGGCCAGTCGGTCTCAGTGCTTCCAGAGGACTCTTTCAGTTCTCTCTGTACAGCCATTCCACTGAGACAACCACAGTCAATTCTTCACCAAGGAAACGTTCACAGATATCACTTCAGCAATTGCAGCACAAGACCCAGGCCTCTGAACAGTTACAGCAATGGCTAACTGGACATTAAAGATCGCCTTTGCCTCCAAGTTGGCATAAAGCCTTTTACTCAACACCAGTTGGTGATCTTTCTTATTTCTATTTATATATTTTCAAAGCAAAACGATGACCATTTAGAAGATTATCTCTTCCTGCCTTGCCAAGTCCTATTAAAATGAATTAAGAAATTTGGAAGATACTATAACTGGTAACGGAATGTGTTAGATGCTCCCATGTGGCCCAGAAACGCACATTGTCTTCCCTGAGAGTATCCCAGGTCACTAGTTGGCTGATATAGAATCAAACCCATTTTGCTCGCCCAATGCCTATGGCCCAATATGAAATGCTTTTCTAACACTAGTTAGTCAGTTCATCATGGCAGAATGAGTTAGAGAAGTTAAAGAGTACATGATCTCCCACATATACAGACTATCATCATTAGGTTCAATTATTTGCCTCAAATTCACAGTGAGCAGTGACGTAATGCTGAAGGTTTTACAGAGCTGGAAAAGGCGGCATGCTTTGGAGAAAGGATTTGGACACTAGGAATAGTTGAGCAACATGCATTTGTAAAGCAACTATTAATTCTGGCCATTCTCCTAGATACATGAGGCAGGAAGGAAAAGCAAGGGGCTCTGGTGGCATTTTTTCTTTTTTGAGATAGAGTCTCATTCTGTAGCTCAGGCTGGAGTGTGATGGCCCGATCTTGGCTCACTGCAACCTCTGCCTCTTGGGTTCAAGCATTTCTCCTGCCTCAGCCTCTTGAGTAGCTGGGATTACAGGTGCCCGCCTCCATGTCTGGCTAATTTTTGTATTTTAGTAGAGACAGATTTCACCATCTTGACCAGGCTGGTCTCAAACTCGGACCTCAGGTGATCTGGCTCCCAAAGTGCTGGGATTATAGGTGTGAGCCACCATGCTCAGCCCCTGGTAGCATTAAGTCCTCCAAATACATCATCCAGGCACTTCTGCACTCTGTAAAAATATGCTTTATAAAACGTTTCAGAGGTTTGAAGTGGGAAAACAACTATCCTTCAATTTCTGCCCCATCACCTAAAAATTACATTCCTTCATAGAATGTTGTAGTTAAATGATTGCCTTTCTTCCACCTCACCTTGTCCCCACTAAACCAGCCAGTGTGCCCGTGTGCACATGCACACAACACACAGGCACACACAGTAATATCCTTGAATTCCCAGAGCTTTCTCACCACAGAACAACAGATTCATGAGAAAGCTGAATGTAGAGTTCAGCTTTACTTTCTTTAACTAAGATACCCCCAGTGTGCATCCTGTAGCAACGAACTAGCATGGGTACTCCGACCCCAGACAGACCCATAATCACACTCAAGACCAAACCATCACTGTTGTTTAAATGTCTACACTAGCCAATTAAATCATGCTCATTCATTCTGCTTCAAACTTCCAAGGGGTGTTTCTCTGGAAACTTTGTATCCAAGTTGTCCTGCCCATAGTTCACTTTAGGTCATCACGAATGTAGTCAAGTCCCATCAGATAATTGGCTATCACATTCAGGGAACAACCCATTGCTCCATTCTGCAGCCAACACAAATCCCAACTTGTTGAAGCAATTTAAACAGCTACACCACGGACTAGAGAAGAAAAAAAAAAAGTCCTTCACAGAAAATTTTAATCCCTTGGCAGTGATGGCAGAAATGAAGTACCTAATTATAGGAGACCAAGCAGAAGTGGTTTGCGTAACTTTTCCCCATAAGTACTTGTCCCTCTTTTGTCATCTTCCATGTAGAGGCACCACTATTACTGTGGAATTAAAGTTATTATATAATGGATAGTCCGCTAGTTTCCTATTTTTTACATTCAGCCATCACCAGCCTAATGGAAAGTCTAGAATTCACACTGCCAACTTGACAACTTGACTGGGCTCTGGATGTGTTAGAAGCACAGCTCCTAATTTTAGGATGTAGCCTTATAACATGGCATCCTATGGAAAGGAGAAGAACCTGATTACCTACAAAACTTCTCACTGTTGTTCTTATTAGTGATGAAACCTTAAAATCTGACATCTTGGCTAGTTTGCTCAAGGTGTCATGATTTAAATCACTCATTAATAGAGCATTGACAATCAAATGAAATTAATTTCCTATCAGTATGGACCTCTTTGTCTGGCAGAAAGTGACATTGCAAAATTCATCACAAGAACAACTTTCACTTCATAATTGAGAGAAGTTGCGTGGTTGTCTTGGGTCCAAGAAACCAGCTGAGAGACACGCCAGAAGGAGTAGTGGGCAGGAGACAAAAATCTGGGTACCGGCTCCATTTCTATTCTAAAATAGTTGGCTTTATGTAAATCACTCTTCTTCTCTGGGCTTCTGCTGTCTTACCAGCAAGATGAGGCCAGACATTTGCTAAGGGCTCTCCAGTTCTAATATTCTGTGATGCTATTAGCATTCTCTGGCACTGATGCAGGTAGTCACAAAGACTGTGGTTAACCATGAAAGCCTAGAGGATTTCTGGAATCTTTTCCCAACAGATATGAACCAAATGTAACCAGCTGGTCAGCGTGCTGACAGGAATGACTTGAGTAAATGCCCACAAAGGCGTCAACTTGACCCGGTGATAGAGGTGAGGAGAAACTAGGACTCTCCATGAAAGTTCATGAGGGTGCTTATACATGCGTGTGTAGCAGCAACTCTGGAGATAATTTTGAGCTGAATAAATCTTAATTTTGTTCCACCACCTCTCCTGCACCTCTTCCTCACTTTACTTGCCTTCCAAGTTTCCAGGACCTTTAGTGTTAGAATGTGTTTGGGGCAGATTGGAATTGTCACATGATGTTTTTTTACATTAATCTTTTCCCTGCAGACTCTTTTCACTCCAAATTTATGATCACTAATCTCAAAAAAGCCCTAAATGCTGTCTGAAAAATCATTCTAGATGCCCCTGTTCCATCCACTTTTTATTCCTCCAATTATTTCATGTCTTCTCAAAGCACAAATGCTTCCTCCCTCATCTTCACTCTCATCTGTTAAGTTTGCTTCCTACCTTGGGGAGAAAATGGAAGCCATTAGTTGGGTACTTCAACTAGCTCTTACTGCCATACTCACCTACCTACGTGCAGCAATGCCCACATATCCTGCTTCCTTTCCTCATTGCTTTCCATTAAATCTCAACCCTTCTCACCCATGCAAAGGCATTTCTTTAGCAATTTTCCCCACTTTCAGCTGTCTTTCTTTTCTAGTGTTTTTCTCTTTCATGGATTATTGCCATTAGCACACAATTATTTCCACCATCTTGTGAAAGAAAACAAACAAAAATACTAACAAAATCCCACTTCTCTCTCTATGTACTACTTCTTTGCTCTTCTTTACAACAAAACTCCTTAAAAGACTTGTCTATACTTACTGTCCCCAATTCCCCTTCTCTTATTCTGTCTTAAAATCACCTTAATAAGGCTTTCACCTGTACCAATGCAGCCATTCCACTCGAGTTTCTTTGGTCAAGGTCAACAAAGACTTTCACGTCGCTAAATCCAGTCGTCAATCCTCAGTTTTCAACTTGATTCTTCAGCTCCACCTCCTCCTGCTTGAACACTTTCTTTATTTAGCATTGATGACACAAGACTATCTTGGTATTTCTAATATCCCATGGTCTTTTGCTAGTTCTTCCACATCTTTTTAACCTTCTCGTTTTTGTTTGCTCCAAGGCTCAGTCCTTGAATTCTTCTTATCTGTGCTTTTATTTTACTTTAAATAGCACATGTGCAAATAACCTCTAATTTTTTTATCACCAGCTGACATATCTCCTCTAAACTCTAAACTCAAATATTCAATTGCCTGTTAATATTTAGATATATCACAGAATTACAGATTTAGCATGTCCAAAACTAAATTCCTGATGTTTCTACTTAAATCTGCCCCATCTCAGTACAGTTTACTTCATCCTTTCAGATGTTTGATCAAAAATTGTAGAGTTTTCCTTGACCTCTCTCTTTCTCTCACTGTCCACATATGATCAGTCAACAAATTATTGGTTTTACCTTCGAAATATACTGAGAATAGACCTTTCCATTCCCTTCCCCACAATCACCCTGATCAGATATAGCATCATGCCTCAGTTGACTGACTGCCATTGCATTTTGGCAAGTTTTTCCGCTTCTGTCTTTGCTCTTTATATACCATGGTCAATACAGCAACCTGAATGATTCTATTATGAGGTAACATAGATGAGGTCCTTCACCTGCCTGAAAACTTGGAAAACTTGTTATCTCACTCAGATTAGAAACCAAAATCTTCTCTATCAGCTACCAGAAACTAAGTAACCTCCTTCTTCATCATTAATTAACTGATCTCATCTTCTAGAATCTCCTCCCCATTTCTCACTAAGCTGCAACTACCTCCCATGTCTTCCTTCACACCTGGCACCTTGCTGCCTCCAGGCCTTATACCAGCTATACCCTTTGCCTGAAACACTCTCTCCCTGACTTGCTGCTTTGTATTTTTCTGGTATTTGTTCAGTTGTCACTTTCCCAGTAATGGCTACATGGCTTCATACTTACAATTGGTAATTACAATCCACTCCTTTGCTCCATTGCCCATACTGGATTTGTTTTTCCCATAACAATAGCAACTTTCTAATATACTACAATAGAAACTTTCTAGTAGTGGTCTTTCAATATACCAGCAATAGTAGCCTTCTAATAGTAACCTTCTAATATACTAGCAATAGTAACCTTGTAATAGTAATATTCTAATATACTGCCAGTAGTAACCCTAATATACTATACTTCTAATATACGACATATTTATATTATTTACCCAATTATCCTATCTTATCCTATTATAGTATATAATAATACTCTATATTATTACACTATTTAGTCCCACTAGAATATAAACTTTGTAGAGACTGAGTTTTTGTTTTGTTGACTGCTATAACTTCAGCAACTAGAAAAGTTCCTGGCACATAATAGGCACTCAATGTCATTGAATGACTGAATTCCTTCCCTATTGCCCAGTAACATTCAGGTTTTATGCTTTATGATTATCTGCCTTAATATAAACTGAGGGGGGGATTAATGTTTGAAGAAACTAATTTTTTTTAAATCTAAGTATTTTATACATATGATTATGGTTTTATTTCATGTTGAACGGTGGAAAGGCCTTAAATTTGAAGCTATGATGGACTGATATCAAATTCTGTTGGTTCTGCTTATCACCTGAATAGTCTCCAGAAAATTGTCTGAGCCAATTATGAAATTGATGTAATGAGGGAGCCTGCCATTTAAGGTTTTTGAAAAAGTGATGAGCTTGGATTTACATAAAGGATGTAGCTCAGTGTCAGGTCAGACTAGCTGCTCAGTAAAAGTCATTTTGGATGTTTGAATTGCATGAAGTATTCAGGTGTGCTAGGACTCATATAAGGTTTAGTATATCATTCTCTTTCCCCAAGAGAGCACTTTGATCCAAAGGATAGACTCTTACAGGGAAAATTTCTAGTATCAGCAATAATGAAGGAGATTTTCATTGGTGTTGAAAGGAAAGACAAAAGGAGAGAGATGGGGTAGGGAGAGCACTCTCTGGGGACTCCTCACACCTCCCGGAAAACCACTCTCCTCAGACCCTCTGTGCCTACATGTACCATAATAGAGTGAGAGGCTGATTCGAGAGCTCATCCATGACTCCTGTAACACAGAGAAGGACTGTCTTTGAAGATTAACCTCCTACTAGGATGTCCCCCAAAGAGATACATGCTGGAAGAGAGAAAAGACAAGCATGTGGGGGAGGGTAGAGTTGAAGAGAGACAAGAAACAAAAACCAGAAATCATTTCTTGTGTCTTAATTCCTGTATTAACACCTGAATGGCTAACATGCATGCCCTGAGGCATGATAAATGAGAAATTTTAAAGACTGTAAATATAAAGAAAAATGAGAACATTCGAACCTAACAGTTGGGATTCACAGGCAGACAGCAGTTGGTACATAGAAGCCCACACAAGTGGAAAGACACTTGTTCCCAACATCCCCCTTTCTTTAATAAGCCAATAAATATTGATTCTGACCTGGTTGCCACTTGTTCTCCTAACATCTTCATTCATTCCAAGTTCTTCTCAAAACCATAAAAAGCTAATTTCCAGATTCACAGCCTGGCCAGAAGAACTCGGTTTTCCAATCAGATCTCCCAGAGGCCTGATAGCGATCATTATGAATGAGAAAAGGCGCTTTATATTCTCCCCAGCTTGCTTGCAGACAGAAGGAGCAGGGCTGGTTACCTATGGAGGCAATGTTGAAATTAAAACACTTGTACCTGCTGCTCTTCTTGGATGGATCAGAGAAGATGCTGGGCAGCAGCCTGACATCCAAATAGAGGGTCAGCCGTCGCTGGAAAGTGCAGCTTTCAGGCTAAACTTATGGTCAGAAAGTTAAAAATCATCCTCATTTCTCACTGCCAGGCTTTCATCTCAGGCAACACAGTTCCAAAGAATGTGATTTTGAACAACATACATGATGACTAAATTTCAGTTTTAGAAAAACAGGCAACTGAAAGGAAAAACTCGACCTACATTTTGAGGCAAGCTTTCATTTCTAGAATCCCTCAGTAATCGATAAGAAGGTATTGAGAAGCTACTGTACACTTAGCACTGTTGAAGTAGGTCAGCTGGGCACAGATGAGAATTGCCAGACAGTTCCCTAACTCAAAGAGATTTCACTAATTGAAAAGACAGAGAAGCGAGTGCACTCAGAGTTTTGGTTCTTAACATTTTTGGGATCTTAGAGCTCTTAGAGAATCCAATGACAGTTACAGAGGTCTGTTATAGAAAATTCAAAAACACACACAATTCTCAGGGACCCCCCTCTTATGGCCCAAATGAGGTTAGACTTCCTGTCACACTTTCCCATAGCACCTTTACTTCCTCTTTGGAAACAGATATCATATGTTTAAAGTGTGCATTTCCTGTTTGTCACTGGGACCTAGTAGAGTTTTGTCACATAATAAATGTTGTTGAATAAATAACTGGATCAATAAAGCTTAAGAATGCCTGCATTGGAGACTCAAAGAGTCAGAGCATTGATGCTGAACAGTTTAGGCTCTTCTTAGGGTATAATAAATTACAGGAATAGAAAGTTCTTGCAAACTAGTGTATTAAAAAAGGCATCATGAGGCCAGACATGGTGGCTCATGACTGTAATCCCAGCACTTTGGAAAGCCTAGGTGGGCAGATCACCTGAGGTCAGGAGTTCAAGACCAGCCTGGCCAAAATGGTAAAATCTCATCTCTACTAAAAATACAAAAATTAGCTGCCCCAGCTACTCAGGAGGCTGAAGCAGGAGAATTGCTTGGACCCAGGAGGTGGAGATTGCCATGAGCTGAGACACATCACTGCACTCCAGCCTGGGTGACAGAGAGAGAGCCCATCTCAAATAAATAAATTAGACACCATGAGAAGATCTGAGCTGGAACGTGACTAATAGGGAGGATTTATATGGGGACAGGAAAGAAATGAGTAAATCCTGTCACCAAATCATGACCTAAGAATGAGGACCTTTTTTTTGGTTGGAGAATAAATTGGTGCCCTGGACTGGAAACTCAAGGTATCAGTTTTTCTCTGGCTATGTTGGAAAAGGAGCAAAAAAAAAAAAAAAAAAGGATACTTGGGGTGCTTGAAATCAATGAAAATCACAAAGCCTGGAGTTGGAAAGCAGGTAAGAGCCAAGAGAATCCTGGCATCTGAACAATTTGGACCAGAGACCAATCTGCAACTCCGCTGCAATGAATCTTTTCTCCCAAAAGGCTTTTGCACTGACTGATAAAATTCTAGGGAAACAGCACTGATGGGAAGAACTCACATGGTTACACATCTGCCCCAGGTGTAGCGGATACACACAAACAGAAGATTCACCCCCACAGCTTCTGTAGTGAGAAGTGGCAACGAGAAGTAGGCACAGAGGAGACACTAAGAATTGCACTCCTGCAAATTCATTTATCCATTTGTTCATTCAGCTGGAAGTCAGGTGCTAACAGGAAGTGGAGGAACAAGGCAGTTACATCCTATGTAAAAATAGGCACGATAATTACAACTGCTTAAGTGTTTGATGAAAATTACATTACCATTGGGCTGCTGCAAAAATTATGTGTTTTTTGTCGTTGAAAGTCATGGCAAAAACCACACTTACTTTTGCACCACCCTAATAAATGAGATAAGCCATGGAAAACTTTTAGCGTGGTACTTGGTATATGCCCAATAAATGTCTACTCTGGTTGTTATCATATTATTTTGCTATATACGTACACTAAGATTTGGGTACCCAAATGTATTTAACTTTGGACTCTAGATACATCCTATATTTAGTTCTACATCCTAAAGGCACCGAGGGAAAGGAAGAAAGCAAATGGTGAATTGAATGTTATAGAAAAAGACTCACTTATTCATACACTTTCTAAGAAAAAAATAATCAGCAGCATCACCCTCGAGAAGAATGTGCTGTTTGCTCTACTCCATCCTGACACCAAGGACTCCTTCCAAGCTTATGCAAAAGTAACTGTGGTTTTTGCCATTAAAAGGGTGGCAAAAACCACAATTATTTTTGCACCAATATAATATCTCCTAAAGCCTGGAATTGATTTTTTCTGATTCTTCTCCTATTGCTTCAAAGTCCAGGCAAGTTGCTTACCCACAGGAGGGCTCTCCCGTGATGCACACTCACCCCTATTTACCACAACTCAGTTGCCCTCTAATCTATCATTTGAGTGTGAGTTTAACCAGTATCTAACCCAATATAACTTGGACTAGGTATACACAGAGCAATGTAGTTGCATAAAGATTTAATTGAATACTTTAAATGCTATTTGGCAGACAATTCTTTATGTTTCAGAGTCCTGCCTCTGCATTACCGTCATGTATCACATAATGACATTTCAGTCAACGATGGACTACACATTAGGCATAAGATGATGATGGCACTGAAAAATTTCTATAGCCTGGTGGCATCTTAGCCACCATGCGGCCATAGTGCAAAGCGTTGCTCTTGGGCTTGGGGTGATACTGGTACAAACGAATTTTCTGTGCTGCTAGTTGTGTAAAAGTCTATAGAAATATTGTATACTGTAATAATGATTATCAACTATTGTATACTGTACATAATGATGTGTGTAGCAGGCGCTCCTACCTAGGTCTGTGTAAGTGCACTCTGTGATATTTGCATATCAATGAAATTGCCTTAGGACACATTTCTCAGAATACATCTCTATCATTAAGCATTGGATGACTGTATGATATCATTATGAACAGTATACAATATTTAATCATGGTAATAACTAACTACGTGATGGGTTCATATATTGACTATGCTATACTCTTAATTTTTGTTTTAGGGTGTACTCCTTCTACTTATTTAAAAACGTTAACTGTAAACAGCTTCAGGCAGGCCCTCCAGGAGGTATCCAGAAGAAGGCATTGTGATCACAGGAGATGACAGCTCCATTTGAGTCCCCTGAAGACCTTCCGTGGGACAAGATGGGGAGGTGGAAGACAGGGATGTCAATGGTCCTGATGCTGTGTAGGCCGAGGCTAACGTGTGTATCTGTGTCTTAGCTTTTAACAAAAAAGTTGAAAAAGTAAAAACTAAGAAAAATGCTTTGAAAATAGAAAAAGGCTTATAGAAAGATGTAAAGAAAAAATATTTGGCATAACTGTACAGTGTGTTTGTGTTTTACATGTTATTACAAAAGAGTCAAAAAGTTAAAATAAATGGAAAAGTTATAAAGTAAAAATGTTATAGTCACCTAAGGTTAATTACTGAGAAAATTTTTAAAAAGACCTTTAGTGTAATCTAAATAGTGGAGCATGTTATTAAGTCTACAGCAGTGTATAGTAATGTCCTGGGCTTTCCTGTTCTCTCCCCACTCACTCACTCACTGACTCATCTAGAGCAACCTGCAATCCTGTAACCTTCATTCATGGTAAGGGCCCTAGACAAGAGTACCATTTTTTCTTTTATACCATATTTTTACAGTACCTTTGTGTATGTTCAGATACACAAATGCTTATCATTGTGTTACAACTGCCTACAGCATTAAGTACAGTAACATGCCATCCAAGTTTGCAGCCTAGGAGCCACCAGCTACACCGTCTAGCCTATGTGCGTAGCAGGCCCTCCCATCGGGGTCTATGTAAGTGCACTCTGCGATATTTGCATATCAATGAAATTGCCTAAGAACACATCTCTATCATGAAGCCTTGGATGACTGTATATTCTCACACTTCCTCCCATGCTTCTTGAAGGCAGGATCTTCGCTTTTAAGCAGCAACGTAATCCTATCCCACGGGAGGGAGAGTGTGACTAAGCCTTTTTCACTGACACTCTAATTGGTCTCCACCATTTTTATAATGGATGGAATTCACCCCAGAGAAAAGTCTCTACCATCTTCCTTACTATATTTCTCCTCTTCCTTTGTTTGACCCTGGGAGAGTGTGGGTGATGGGGAGGATGAAGGATACATAGACAACATCGCTGGGATTTGGGGAATGAAGGCAAAGTGGAGAAGTAGGGAAAACCTTATATGGCTTTACTTTCCCAACTTCCCACACCCTAGCTCCTTACATAAATAATGGGAAGCAGCATGACTGACTGAACCAAAGGCTATGAATAGTTTTTCTCACACTCATTAAGAAAAACACAACGAACATTAAATTGCAACTATCTTCATAAGTGCATGCTACATAATAGCCAAGGAGTAGTTACAAAGTTTTCATATATTTTTAAAAGCCTCCTTATCCAGTAAAACCTTGCATACTGACTCAAAAGATACTGTGCTGTAAACAGATCTCACCCAATAAGTAAGGTGAGAATACCCATCTTATTATTTATACCTAAAGATGAACAGACTCAGGCCCGTGATGTATGCTCATAATGATTTCCTGTCATCTTGATTTGCCCATATACACCCTTCTCTAAATCAGCAAAGAAGGACAATATCAAAAGCATATGGAGTGTCAACAAAGACTTAATCCAAAAATCAGGGGATATTCCGAAAGTACAAAGCTGATGATCACTCACAAAGATGTTGATGTCCTTATGTCTATTCATTTATCTGTTTGAATCAAAGGGGTAGTGGAAGGAGGAGGGGGAAGGATGGGAGAAGCCCAGGAAATGATTAACAATAGGTGCAAGACAGGACGAGCTAGATTAAACTGCTCCATATGCAAATTATACAAGCCTGATTGCATCAAACCATGCGCAGTTTAATGAGTACAGTAAGACGCCTTTATCTCTGCTTGGATATGTTCCTAAAAGGAAGACTGTTCCCAGATAAAGCACAGTTTAATAAGAAGATTTTTCATTACAGAGTCGATGAGCATTTGCATATCTCTGCCTGAGCTTGGGGCCTCTTCCCTATGTTGTGTCTCAGTCTCTTTCGATCTCTCGCCTGTTTTTCTCTCCCTCTGTCAAATTCCCTCCCCTTGCATCCACCAGCCTGTTTCTTATCCACATGGCTATTCTGATTCCTCATTTTTTTTTTTTTTTTTTTGGTAAACTGAAGTCAGTAAACATTTGCATGTTGTTGGCATATATTTTAGGAATGTGTATACTCAGTGCAAATTAAAGAGAGTCCTACACAGATGAGATTAAAATCTTTAAAATATGATTTGAGCAGTTATTTATCTCAGAGGATTTTCAATTTGTTTAACATTGCCATGTTTTAAAAATTCTGTAAGTGGTTATTTAAATATGTTCTGGTAATTTACTATTTATATATTTCTGTTAGTTTTGTTTTTTGTTTTCAGCTCACTGAATTGGCGTGTAGGTTTAGCACACACATTACAAGCACAGGCTTTGGAGTTTGCAGCCCTGCTCTACAGCCTACACACATCTAGTCTTCGACAAGTCATTTGATCTGTCTGCCCTTGTTTTCCTCCTTTACAAAATGGTGACAATAATACCTATTCATGGAATTATTTAAGGATAAAATTGTATAATGTATGTATAGCAATCAGCACAGAGCATGGTACATTGGACCTGCTAAATGATGGATGTTTTTCCCCATAGTAAAGTTTCTCCAAAAATATTAAATGTATAACTACGTGACTGACATATACTACACAAACATACACACCTACATAAATATACATGTATGTACATATAAATACATGTACGTGTGTGTGCGTGCGTGTGTGTGTATGTGTGTGAGACTTGGCTGCATCAATATAGCTAAGTCAAATTTCATGTCCCTAGAATTTTCTCTCTGATCCACCAGAGGCATTTCAAATAAGATTTAGAAGGCAGAAGTGGTGCAGCAGCTATCTTAGTTTTAACTCTTAGAGTTCAGAACAGAGCTTAGGACAGTGTACGCAACTCATACGTTGTCTCTTATTTTTTGCCTAGTGGATCAGCAAAGGGCTGACTTTCAGCTTGCTCAGCTTCCAAACCAGATATGTGTTTAGTTCTATAGAGAGGGACACCTCTATTGTCAAAGTTATAGGCTTGGAGGGGGCAAGAGACCATCTCAGCCTCCAGTCCAGCCTATTACATGTCCGTGGCCATCTCCTTTTCCTGAATAGATGAACTGGGGACTTTCAGCTCCTGCACCACATAGAAACAAGTCACACATACACGGTGTTAGCTGCTCCCAACATTGCATGTAAGATCAAATCCTTATTTTATTTTTATATATGTATCTTTTTGAGACACAATTAATACCTTAGATAAGAATAATGACTCTTAAATGAGTTAATGGCGTAAAAATCAGTATTTTGCAGATTACCAAGCACTACATGAAAGTTGCTTCCACATATTTTTTGGAAGACTGAAAGCTCACTGAAGGCAACTATGTGAGATTTACTTTCATTTCCTGCTCTTAACATTGAGGCCTTATTTTAAAAATTCATTACAATTGATATTTTAGAAATATTGCAGTGGTAGAATTATTTTTAGAGGGGTAGGTAAGTTAGGTACCACTGATAAACAATAAGCTGCACGTATTTAAAGTTTAAAATGTTACACATTTTGATATACATGTAGGAGCATGAACCCATCATCACAACCAAAATAGTGAGCATATTCATCATGCCCTTCTGTGATCCCTTCCTTCTTTACTCCCCTCACATCCTCAGGAAACCACTGCTTCACTTCCTGTTACTGCAGATTAGTACACTACTTCTAGACTTTCATAGAAATAGAATCGTAAACTATGTATCCTTGGTTTGCCTAGCTTTTTTCACTCTTCATATTTATTTTGACATTCACCAGTGTTATGTGTATCAATAATTCATTGTTTATATTGAGAAGTAACATTCCACTATATTAACATGTCACAATTTGTGTACCCATTTACCAGTTTATAACTTAGGTTGTTCACAAACAAAATTGCTATGAAGATTTCTGTGTGAGTCTTTCTATGGACACATGCTTCTTCTTCTTCTTCTTTTTTTTTTTTTTTTTAAGTAAATACCTTGGAGCAGAATGCTGGGTCAAATTGTGGGTGTTTAAGGTTTTAAGAAACCACAGTGACTGCACCATTTTCTATTTCACCGGCAGTTCCTGAGAGTTCCAATTCCTCCACATCCTCCCCAAATTGACATTGTCAGTCTTCTAATTTCCGCCATTCTAATACATGTGTAGCGGTTCTTCTTTCTCTCACCTCTTAAGTTGGAAGCTGAGATTATTAATTTAAGATCTTTCTCTTCTAATAGAGATGTTTAACCCCATAAGTTTTGCTATAAATGCAGCTTTGCATTCCATAAATTATGTTTTCATTTTTTTCAGATTAAAATGCCTTCTAATTTTACTTCTGATTTCTTCTTTGACTCATAAGTTATTTTCAAATGTGTTATTTTGTTTTCAAATATTTGAAGATTTTCTTTTAGAAATGTTTATGTTACTTGTTTCTAATTTAATTCTATTGTGATTTTAAAAAATCTATTTTGTATTAGTGGCATCCTTTTAAATTTAGGGAAACTTGTTTTATGACCCAAAATAAATCTCTCTTGATAACTATTTTGTGTGCATTTGAAAATAATAAATATAATGCTGCTATTGAGTAGAGTTCAATTAAGCAAGGTCGGCTGACAAGGGTGTTAAAAGTTCTCTATGTCCTTTTCTATCTACTTGTTCTATCAATTATCAAGAGAGTGGTATTGAAATTTCTTACCATAATTATAAATTTGTCTATTTTTCTTTGTACCTCTAACACTTTTTGAACATGTATTGTGAAGTTCTATTATTGGGTGCATGTGCATTTAGCATTTATATGTGCTTAATAAAGTGGCACCTTTATTATTATGAAATGATCTTCTTTGTCCTTGGTTATAGTCTTTGCTCTGAAATATGCTTTGTCTGACAATAAAATAGTAACTTCAGATTTCCTTTGATTGTTATACTCTTTTATATTGATTATAATGCTTATTTGGTTTTCCATCACTATACTTTTAATCTATTTTTGTCCTCATATTTAAGGTATTTCTGGCCGGGCGTGGTGGCTCAAGCCTGTAATCCCAGCACTTTGGGAGGCTGAGGCAGGTGGATCACGAGGTCAAGAGATTGAGACCATCCTGGTCAACAAGGTGAAACCCGTCTCTACTAAAAATACAAAAAATTAGCTGGGCACGGTGGCGTGTGCCTGTAATCCCAGCTACTCAGGAGGCTGAGGCAGGAGAATTGCCTGAACCCAGGAGGTGGAGGTTGCGGTGAGCCGAGATTGCGCCATTGCACTCCAGCCTGGGTAACAAGAGTGAAACTCCATCTCAAAAAAAAAAAAAAAAAAAGGTATTTCTTGAAAGCAGCACATAGTTGGGTCTTGCTTTTGTATGCAATCTGACAATATCTGTGTGATGTTTAGACTATTAGCATTTACTGTGATTTTAATTTTGCTTAAGGCTATCATCTTGCTATTTGTCTCTATATGTTCCATCTCTTGTTCTCCCTTTTTGGGACTAATTATTTTTACAATTTTATTTTATCTCCTTTGAAGGCTTATTAGCAATAAATATACTGTTATTGTAGTGGTGACTGTAAAGTTTATACTATACATTTTGAACTCATCACAGTCTACATAAAGTGATATTATACCTTTCCATGAGTAGTCTAAAAATCTTTCAGTTCTTCTACTCTTTCCATCTTGATACTAACATTGTCAAACATTTTACTGCTATTGAGATTGCTATTATTTTTGTTTAAACATTCAATTATATTTTGAAGTGTTTTAAATAATAAGTAAATAATCATCTATTTACCCATGTAGTTACCATTTCTGGGGTTCTTCATTCTTTGGGTCCATCCATATATCCATCAGGTATCATTTTTCTGACCAAAAGACTACTTTCAACCCTTTTTATATTGTTCTGCTGGTGGTGAATTCTTTCAGGTTTTGTATCTGTGAAGAAGTCCCTATTTTGCTTTCTTTTTGAAAGATATTTTCACAGGGTGTAGAATTTTAGGTTGACTTTTCTTTTCAGTGTTAAAAGATGGTGTACTAGCATCTTCTCACAAACTATCAGAGTTCCACCATCAAGGCCTGAATTCAGAAGACGATTCCAGTTTTAGGAGAGAGCACGGGTTCTAGGCAAGGAAAGTAAACAAAAGCCCCACTTGCAAGACAAAGTGAAGCTTTGGGCTACAGGAACAGCCAGGGCAATTCCAGCATGTGAGTACCAAATCTGTTGACACTAAAACTGAAGATCTAGTTACAGGATGAAAACTGGAATCCTTCCTCTGCCGTGACTTAATCATTTCTGGGCCTATAAATGCAAACTATTCAACAGTGGGTGGCATTTAAGGAACTAGAGAAGACACAAGTAGGGAACATCTTAAGACACATGAGAATAAAAATTTCAAGACATGCTATGTACTTGAAATTTACCAACATTCAAATTCAGGAAATACAGAGAATGCCTGCAAAATGATTCACAAGAAGATCATCCCCAAGACACATAATTATCAAATATTTCAAGGCTGAAATGAAATTAAAATGTTAAAGGCAGCTAGAGAGAAAAGGACAGGTCACCCACAAAGGCAGGCCCATCAGATTAACTGGATCTTTCAGCATAAACTTTATAAGTCAGAAGAGATTGGGGGACTATATTAAACATTCTTAAAGGAAAGAAATTCCAACCAAGAATTTCATATCCAGCCAAACTAAGTTACATAAACAAAGGAGAAACAACATCCTTTTCACACCAGAAATTCTGAGGTAATTCATTAACATCAGACCTATCTTTCAAGAGCTCCTGAAAAAAGCACTAAATATAAAAATGAAAGACCATTACCAGCCACCACTAAAACACTTAAGTATAAGACTAGTGACACTATAAAGCAACAACATAAATAAGTCTGCAGAAGAATCAGCTAACAACACAATCACAGGATCAAATTCACACACGTCAATACTAGCCTTGAGTATAAACAGGTTAAATATCCCCAATTAAAAGGCATAGAGTGGCAAGCTGGATAAAGAAGCAAGACCCAATGGAATGCTGTATTCAAAATATCCCCTCTTACATGCAATGAAACCCATAGGCTCAAAATAAGAGAATGGAGAAAAATAAACCAAGCAAATGGAAAATAGAAAAAAGGAGAGGGTGCAATCCTTGTTTCAGACAAAACAGACTTTAAACCAACAAAGATTTAAAAAAGAAAAGGAGAGCATTACATATTAGTAAATGATTCCATTCAACAAGAGCTCCAAACTGTCTTAAACATGTATGCACCAAATACAGAAGCTCCAAGATTCATGAAGTTATTACGGAGCTTCAAAGAAACTTAGACTTCCACACAATAATAGTGGGGACCTCAATATTTCACTGGCAGTATTAGACAGATCATCAAGGCAGAAAATTAACTAAGATATTTAGGACCTGAACTCAACACTGGACCAAACCAACCTGATAAACATCTACAGGTCTCTCTACTCCAAAACAACAGATATGCATTTTTCTCATCACCACATGGCACATACTCTAAAATTGACCACACAATTAAATGTAAAACAATCCTCAGCAAATGTGAGAAAGAACCAAAATCAATACCAACTGTACTCTCAGACCACAGTGCAATTAAATAGGAAATCATGATTACATGGAAATTAAACAACCTGCTCCTGAATGACTCCTGAATGATGCTCTTGAATTATGGTAAATAATGAAATTAAGACAGAGATCAACGAGGTCTTTGAAGCTAATGAGAACAAACATACAACATGCCAGAATCTTTGGGACATAGCTAAAGTAGTGTTCAGAGGGACATTTATAGCACTCATGAGGTCAGGAGTTCGAGACCAGCCTGGTTAAGATGGTGAAACCCTATCTCTACTAAAAATATAAAAATTAGCCAGGCATGGTGGAAGGCACCTGTAATCCTAGCTACTTACAAGGCTGAGGGAGAATTGCTTGAACCTGGGAGGCAGAGGTTGCAGTGAGCTGAGATTGTGCCACTGCACTCTAGCCTGGGCAACAGAGCAAGACTCTGTCTCAAAAAAAAAAGTTAGAAAAACCTCATACTAACAATCTAACATTACAACTAAAACAAACCAGAGAAGCAAGAGGAAATCAATCAAATCAACCCAAACCAAGAGGAAATCAACCAATCAACCCAAAGCTAACTGAAGACAAGAAATAAGAAAAATCATAGCTGAAGTGAAGGAGGCTGAGACAAAAACCATTCAAAAGATCAATAAATCCAGAAGCTGGTTTCAGGAAAAAATAATAAAATAGATTGCTGGTTAGACTAATAAAGAAAAAAAGAGAGAGGATCCAAATAAGCACAATTAGAAATGACAAAGGTGCTATTAGCTCTGACCCCACAGAAATACAAATAACCATCAGAGAATACTATAAACATATCTATGCACACAAACTTAAAAATCTAGAAGAAATGAATAAATTCCTGAACACACCCTTGAGACAGAACCAGAAAGAAACTGAATCTCTGCACAGAACAATAACAAGCTCTGAAACTGAATCAGTAATAAATAGCCTATCAACCAAAAAAAAAAAAAAAAAAGCCCAGAACTAGATGGATTTACGGCCAAATTTTACCAGATGTACAATGAAGAATCGGTACCATTTATACTGAAACTATTCCAAAAAATTGAGGAGGAGGGACTCCTCCCAAACTCATTCTGAGGCCAGCATCATCCTGACACTGAAACCTGGCAGAGACACAACAAAAAAAGAAAACACCAGGCCAATATTCTTGATGAACATTGATGCAGAAACCTTCAACAAAATATTAGCAAACCAAATCCAGTGGCATAAAAAAGCTAATCCACCACAATTAAATAGGCTTTCTCTGGGATGCAAGACTGGTTCAACATACACAAATTAATAAACATGATTCACCACATAAACAGAACAAAAAACAAAACCACACAATCATCTCAATAGATGCAGAAAAGGCTTTTGACAAAAGTAAACATCACTTCATGTTTTAAGAAACAATCTCAACAAACTAGATATTGAAGGAACATACTTCAAAATAAGAATCACCTATGTCAAACACACAGCCAACATCATACTGAATTTGGGCAAGCTAGAAGCATTCCCCTGGAAAACTGGTACAACACAAGGATGCCCTCTCTTACCACTCAGAGCAGTTAGGCAAGAGAACAACATAAAGGGCATCCAAATAAGAAGTCCAAATATCCTCGCTTGCAACAACATGATTCTATATGTAGAAAACCCCATAGTCTCTACCCCAAAACTCCTTGAACTGATAAGCAACTTCAGCAAAGTTTCAGGATACAAAATCAATGTACAAAAATTACTAGCATTCCTATACTCCAATAACAGCCAAGCCAATAGCCAAATCAGGAATGTAATCTCATTTGCAATTGCCACAAAAAGAATAAAATACCTGTGAATACAGGTAACCATGGAAGTGAACAGTCTCTACAATGAGAATTACAAAACACTGCCCAAAGAAATTAGAGATCACACAAACAAATGGAAAAACATTCCATGCCCATGGATTAGAAGAATCAGTATCATTAAACTGGCCATACCTCCCTAAGCAATTTATAGCTTCAGTGCTAGTTCCATGAAATTACCAATGTAATTCTTGACAGAACTAGAAAAGACTATTTTAAAATTTATATGGAACAAAAAAAAAAAAGCCTAAATAACCAAGGCAATCTTTAGTAAAAAGAAAAAAGCAGGAGCTATCACATTACCCAACTGCAAACTGTACTACTGGGATACAGTAACCAAAACAGCATGGTACCGGTACAAAATCAGACACTTAGATGAATAGAACAGTGGAGAGAGAACTCAGAAATAAGGTCACATACCTACAACCATCTGATCTTTGATAAAGCTGACAAAAACAAGCAATGGGGAAAGGACTCCTTGTTCAATAAATGATGCTGGGATAACTGGCTAGGCATATGCAGAAGATTGAAACTAGACCCCTTTCTTACGCCATATACAAAAATCATCGCAAGATGGATTAAAGACTTCAATGTTAAACCCAAAAGTATAGAAATCCTGGAAGACACCCTAGGCAATATGAGTCTGGACATAAGAAGGGGCAAAGATTTAATGACAAAGACACCAAAAGCAATTGCAATAAAAGTAAAAATTGACAAATGGGATCTAATTAAACTAAAGAGCTTCTGCACAGCAAAAGAAACTACCAACAGAGTAAACAGGCAACCTACAGAATGGGAGAAACTTTTGGAAACTGAATTTGATGAAGATCTAATATTCAACATCTATAAGGACCTTAAGCAAATTTATCAGAAACAAAACAAAAAAACCAACAATCCCCCTAAAACATCACTGATCATTAAAGAAATGCAAATCAAAATCACCGTGAGATACTATCTCATGCCAGTTGAATGGTGATTATTAAAAAGTCAAGAAACAACAGATGCTGGCAAGGTTACAGAGAAATAGGAGCACGTTTACACTGTTTGTGGGAATGTAAATTAGTTCAACCATTATGGAAGCTGGTGATGATTCCTCAAAGATCTAGAACCAGAAATACCATCTGTCCCAGCAAACCCTTTACTGGGTATACACCCAAAGGAATATAAATTATTCTATTACAAAGATACATGCATGCATATGTTCATTGCGGCACTATTCGCAACAGCAAAAACATGGAATTAACACAAATGCCCATCAATGATAAACTGCATAAAGAAAACATGGTACATACACACCATAGAATACTATGCAGCTATTAAAAGGGATGAGGTCATGTCCTTTGCAGGAAAATGAATGGAGCTGGAGGCCATTATCCTCAGCAAAATAACACAGGAACAGAAAACCAAATACCATATTTTCTCACTTACAAGTAACAGCTGAACAATGAGAACACATGAACACAGGGAGAGGAACAACACGTACTGGGGCCTGTCAAGGGGTGGGGTGTGGGGAGGAGGAGCATTAGGAAAAATGGCTAATATATCCTGGGCTTAAATCCTAGGTGACAGATTGATAGGTGCCATAAACCACCATGACACATTTACCTATATAACAAACCTATACATCCTGAGCATGTACCCCAGAACTTAAAGTTTAAAAAAATGTGGGCAAAAACATAGACACTTTTTAAAAGAAAACATACATGTGGCCAACAAGCATATGAAAAAACTCTCAACATTACTGATCATTTTGGGAAATGCAAACTAAAACCACAATGAGGAATCATGTAATTGTGATGGTATCTCATTGTGTAATAACGGTCAGAATGGCAACTATTAAAAAGTCAAAAATAACAGTTGCCGATGAGGTTGCAGAGAAAAGGAACACATGTACACTGTTGGTGGGAAGGTAAATTGGTTCAACCATTGTGGAAACAGTGTGGCAATTCCTCAAAGAGCTAAAAACAGAACTACATTTTGACCCAGCAATCCCATTATTGGGCATAAACCTAAAGGAATATACATCATTCTACCATAAAGACACATGCATGCGTATGCTTGTTGCAGCACTCCTCACAATAGTAAAGACACAGAATCCACCCAAATGCCCATCAGGAGTAGACTGGATGTACTAATTTGTTTTCATGCTGCTGATAAAGACATACCCCAAACTGGGCAATTTACCAAAAAAAAGAGGTTTATTGGACTTACAGCTCCACATGGCTAGGGAGGCCTCACAATCATGGCAGAAGGCAGGTCACATCTTACGTGGATGGCAGCGGGCAAAAGAAACCTTGTGCAAGGCAACTTTCTTTTTTTTTTTTTTTTTTGAGACCAAGTTTTGCTCTGTCACTCAGGTTGGAGTGCAGTGGTGCAATTTCAGCTCACTGCAACCTCTGTCTCCCAGGTTCAAGCAATTCTCATGCCTCAGCCTCCTGAGTAGCTGGGATTGCAGGCACATACCACCATGCATGGCTAATATTTTTGTATTTTCGTAGAGATGGGTTTCACCATGTTGGTCAGGCTGGTCTCAAACTCCTGACCTTGTGACCCACCCGCCTCAGCCTCCCAAAGTGTTTGCCCACCAACTCCCATTTTTTAAAACCATCAGATCTCTTGAGACCCATTTGCTATCACAAGAACTGCATGGGGAAAGACCCACCCCCATAATTTAATTATCTCCCACTGAGTCCCTCCCACAACACATGGGAATCATGGGAACTAGAAGATGAGATTTGGGTGGGGACACAGAGCTAAACAATATCACTGGATAAAGAAAATGTAGTACATATACACCATGGAATACTGTGTAGCCATTAAAAAGAATGAGATCACGTCTTTTGCAGGAACATGGATGGAGCTGCAGGCTATTATCCTCAGCACACGGACATGGGAACAGAAAACCAAATACAACATGTTCTCACTTAGTGGGAGCTGAATGATGGCAACTCATGGATGCAAAGAAGGGAACAACAGACAATGGGGCCTACCTAATGGTAGAGGGTGGGAGGAGGGAGAAGATCAGAAAAAAATAAATACTGGGTACTGGGCTTAGTACCTGGGTCATGGAAATAACCTGTAAAACAAACCCCCATGACACGACTTTACCTATATGACAAACCTGCACACATATTCCTGAACCTAAAAGTTTTATTTAAAAAATTTTTAAAAATGTAAACAGAATATAAATGATTCATTTAGCACATTTCTAGTCTCCTGTAGTATACATGAGACTTTCTCCATATGAGCACAGGATTAATTTGCTTCACATGATTTATATAGTAATTGAGACCTCGGCATACTCAAACAGTAAATAATAACACATGGTACCACCTGGTGCTATGTATCTGAGTTATTCATTAACTTCGCTCTACTATTACAGGCAACTGTACCTACAATGATACCACTCAGGATTTGGATTGGCTCAGCAAGCATTGTATACCAGTGTGAGCATAGGCCAGCTCAATCAGAATCTTCCTCCATCCCAATATGATAAGCAATGAATAGAGCTTTGGGGAGCAAGGTTTCATGTATCTGCAAAACGTTTGACTATTCAAAGTCATTCTTTGTTCTTATTGGTAAGGATCTTGGTGATAATTCAATTGCTTCCTGAGGTTTAGAAGAACTGAGCAAATCAATTTCATTTCTTTAGATGTCGTCCTGGAGTTACTAAGTTATCTGAAAATTTAATTGCACTGGAAGAGTTATTTCTGTGCTATGTATGATCCAGTCATAGTTCACAAGCATGTGGAAGGTGTCAGTCACTCAAGAAACCAATAAGGAAGAAACAAAATCTCTTTGCAAGAGCAACTGTATTTTCCAGGTGAATCCTAACCCTAGCTTCGGACCCAACATAAAGTGAAGAAGGGCTTTTGCATTCATTCATTCATTCCACAGATTTCTATTGTTTATTTAAATTTCAAATAAAATTTCTAATGGAAGTTATAGTAGCTTCTTGAAACAACTGATCATATCTTCGAGATCTGTAGATATTTATATTTACGACCCAGGATGCTATGCTGCCCTCATTCATTTTTTTCTGTCTTTTCTTTCTTTTCTTACTTACATGAACTAAGTAGACAAGAAGCCTTCAGTGAACAAGAATTGTGTTACAATTCTTCTGAGTCTGTGCACGTAAATAAATACCTCTTAACTTATAAAAAGGTACTTGCCTTTTAAAATTAATTATTTTCTTAATGTTCTTTTTAGGTCTACCAGACAACACATTACTCAAATGAGAAATCCAACTAAAATTGCTGAACCATGGTGCCTGTGGACCAGAACAAATGCTCAAACCTTCTTCTTAGGAGAACTGAGCAACACTTACAATCAAAGCCCAAAGCTAAAATGCCAATCAACCTATTTTTTGGCAATGCTGGCCGCAGCGCGTGTTCTCTGTCAAAGTTCAAGAAATATTTAGTCATTTCAAGTCATCTAGAAAAGGGTGAATACAAAGAAAATGTGTTGCTTTGTGGCTTTGTGCATGTGATCTTACTCTTTTTACAATATTTTAGACAGTTGTATAACCAATAAATCTGCAGCTTCATGTGGCCTGGTATATGTATGGAATTGTAACATAGACCCATAGCCCAGCAACCAAAAACTAAACAGTAACAGGGAGCTCTAATCTTTACTTATGTTTCTGGAAGAACATTTAAAAAGAGCTATTTCACAATACACAACACCACTCCTCAAATTCCTTTCCTCCTTCCCCTACTTCTCTTCTGCACAGTTTCTCCCAGCTTAAAATCCCAAACTGATTCCACAGTCCCAGGCATAACGGTTCTCCCAGTTTCTCATATCCTCCCATCTTTATAAGTAGATCAGTTTATCTTCTCTGGCTTTGTCCTTCCTCCACTCTCTGGGCCTCTAAGGCCCCTTCTTTCTCCTAATTCATCATTGGAAAAGATGCAGAAAACAATTGTCGTTTAGTGGGCAGAAGGGATAGGGAGAGGAATATGGAAGAAATGATCTTTAAAAATAAATTGCGCCCCTACCACACATAGTAAATAGAACTAGAACAGAAGAGAATCAGATAGTTCTGTAGGTTTTGGCTACAGGCGGCAGAAAACCAAGGTCCTATTAATACGTCAACTTAATTATCTAGATAGTTCAGTGATACTGATATTTAGGCAAAAATCACTGCCTTACTTCCCTAATTGAAATTAATCATGTGGCATATATCCCTCAATAGCATAATTTAACTACTAATGGCACAAAAATTTTCATCATTAGAGGTCAACAGATAAAAATGTACAGCCTGTTTTTATGCAGCCCCCAAGTTAGGACTAATTTTTACATTTTTTAAATGATTGGAAAAAAAGTCAAAACAAGAAGAGTGTTTTGTGATCCATGAAAATTATGTGCCCTTTAAATTTCAGTGTCCATAAATACTGGGTGTATTGAAACAAAGCTTCACCCATTCATTTACAGTTGACCCATGATCAACATGGGTTTGAACTGCACAGATTCACTTATCAATGAGTTTTCTTCCACACCTGCCATTCCTGAGAGAGCAGACCAATCCCGTCTCTTCCTCCTCCTCCTCCTCCTCCTCAGCCTATTCAAGTGAAGACGATGAGGATGAAGACCTTTATGATGATCTACTCCCACTTAACACGTGGTAAATACATTTTTTCTTCCTTATGATTTTTCTTAATATTTTCTTTTCTCTTAGTTTACTGTAAAAACATAGTATACAGTACATACAACATATAAAATATGTATTTATTAACTTCACATTATCAGTAAGGCTCCCAGTCAACAGTAGGCAATTGGTAGTTAAGTTTTGAGGGAGTCAAAAGTTATAGGTGGATTTCCTACTGCATGGGGGTTTGGTGCATCTAACTCCATGTTACTTCAGAGCCAATTGACCCTGTTGTTTTGCACTATGCCTGCAGAGTTGAGTGAGACAGAGGCCATATGACCCACAAAGTCTAAAATATTTACTGACTATCTGGCCTTTAATAGAAAAAGCTGACCCCTGCTTTTCTCATAAAACTCCAGTCTTATTTGGTTCAGGAAGTTACTCTAGTGTCTGCTTAATATTTAGACAGCTAAAGGTCACTCTACGTATCTACCATGAACTTTTTTATCCTATGAAAAATAGATCAGCACAGAATTATTTGTCCTGAAAAACTGCAAGCTTCAAAATGACTAGGTCTATGAAGAAAGTACATATTTATAGAAGAAATACAGCCCTGGATGCTCTAGACACTACTTTCATTTCTCCTAAAACAGAAGCAAGGACTTTTAAAAATTGTAGTTATTACAGCAAATCGAGTTAACAGCTAGGCCAGAATTCACTTGCCAGAATGGCTGCCTGTACTCTTCCACTGGATCCTAATATCTTTCTTTCTGCTCATCATTGAAGAAGGTATCCAATTATTTTCTTTTTTTTTTTTTTTTTGAGATGAGATGAATTTATTTAGGCAGATATTAGATAACACTTCTAAAAAAAAAGTGCTGGTTTGTTCTGCTGGTACATGGCATCATTTTCCAATGTCATTCCTTATGGTTTCTCTGATATTGCTACTTCCCTGCCAATATTTTTTTAATTGCATTTTAGATTTTGGGGTACATGTGCAGAACATGCAAGGTAGTTGCATAGGTACACATGTGGCAGTGTGATTTGCTGCCTTCCTCCCCTTCACCCACATCTGGCATTTCTCCCCATGCTATCCTTCCCCAGCTCCCCCCCACGCTTTCCCTCCCCATTCCCCCCAGTAGACCCCAGTGTGTAGTGCTCCCCTCCCTGTGTCCATGTGTTCTCATTGTTCATCACCCACCTATGAGTGAGAACATGCAGTATTTCATTTTCTGTTCTTATGTCAGTTTGCTGAGAATGATGTTCTCCAGATTCATCCATGTCCCTACAAAGAACAAGAACTCATCATTTTTGATTGCTGCATAATATTCCATGGTGTATATGTGCCACATTTTCCCAGTCCAGTCTATCATCGATGGGCATTTGGGTTGGTTCTAGGTCTTTGCTATTGTAAACAGTGCTGCAATGAACATTCGTGTGCATGTGTCCTTATAGTAGAACAATTTATAGTCCTTTGGATATATACCCAGTAATGGGATTGCTGGGTCAAATGGAATTTCTATTTCTAGGTCCTTGAGGAATCACCACACTGTCTTCCACAATGGTTGAACTAATTTACATTCCCACCAACAGTGTAAAAGTGTTCCTATTTCTCCACATCCTCTCCAGCATCTGTTGTCTCCATATTTTTTAATGATCACCATTCTAACTAGCATGAGATGGTATCTCAATGTAGTTTTGATTTGCATTTCTCTAATGACCAGTGATGATGAGCATTTTTTGATATATTTGTTGGCCTTATGTATGTCTTCTTTTGTAAAGTGTCTGTTCATATCCTTTGCCCATTTTTGAATGGGCTTGTTTGTTTTTTTCTTATAAATCTGTCTGAGTTCTTTGTAAATTCTGGATATCAGCCCTTTGTCAGATGGGTAAACTGCAAAAATTTTTTCCCATTCTGTTGGTTGCCGATTCACTCTAACAACTGTTTCTTTTGCTGTGCAGAAGCTGTGGAGTTTGATTAGGTCCCATTTGTCTATTTTGGCTTTTGTTGCCAATGCTTTTGGTGTTTTGGTCATGAAGTCCTTGCCTACTCCTATGTCCTGAATGGTTTTGCCTAGATTTTCTTCTAGGGTTTTTATGGTGCCAGGTCTTATTTTTAAGTCTTTAATCCATCTGGAGTCAATTTTAGTGCAAGGTGTCAGGAAAGGGTCCAGTTTCTGCTTTCTGCACATGGCTAGCCAATTTTCCCACCATTTATTAAACAGGGAATCCTTCCTCCATTGCTTGTTTTTGTCAGGTTTATCCAAGATTGTATGGTAGTAGATATGTTGTGTTGCCTCCGATGCCTCTGTTCTGTTCCATTGGTCTATATCTCTGTTTTGGTACCAGTACCATGCTGTTTTGATTACTGTAGCCTTGTAGTATAGTTTGAAGTCTGGTAGTGTGATGCCTGCTGCTGTGTTCTTTTTGCTTAGAATTCACTTGGCTATGCGGGCTCTCTTTTGGTTCCATATGAAATTTAAGGTAGTTTTTTCCAGTTCTGTGAAGAAAGTCATTGGTAGCTTGATGGGGATAGTGTTGAGTCTGTAAACTACTTTGGGCAGTATGGCCATTTTCACGATATTGATTCTTCCTAAACATGAACATGGAATGTTCCTCCATCTGTTTGTGTCCTCTCTTAATTCGTTGAGCAGTGGTTTGTAGTTCTCCTTGAAGAGGTCCCTTACGTTCCTTGTGAGTTGTATTTCTAGGTACTTTATTCCCTTTGTAGCAATTGTCAATGGCAGTTTGTTCTTGATTTGCTTTCTTTAAGTCTGTTATTGGTGTAGAGGAATGCTTGTGATTTTTGCACATTGATTTTGTATCCTGAGACTTTGCTAAAGTTGCTTACCAGTTTCAGGAGTTTCTGGGCTGAGATGATGGGGTCTTCTAGATATACTATCATGTCGTCTGCAAATGGAGACAATTTGGCTTCTTCCTTTCCTATTTGAATATCCTTTATTTCTTTTTCTTGCTTGATTGCTCTGGCTAGGACTTCCAGTACTATACTGAATAGGAGTGGTGAGAGAGGGCATCCTTGTCTAATGCCAGATTTCAAAGGGAATGCTTCCAGTTTTTGCCCATTCAGTATGATATTGGCTGTTGGTTTGTTGTAAATAGCTTTTATTATTTTGTGATATGTTCCATCAATACTGAGTTTATTGAGGGTTTTTAGCATAAAGGGCTGTTGAATTTTGTCAAAGGCCTTCTCTGCGTCAATTGAGATAATCATGTGGTTTTTGTTTTTGGTTCTGTTTATGTGGTGAATTATGTTTATAGATTTGCGTATGTTGAAGCAGCCTTGCATCCCCAGGATGAATCCTACTTGATCATGGTGGATAAGCTTTTTGATGTGCTGCTGCAATCAGCTTGCCAGTATTTTATTGAAGATTTTTGCGTCTATGTTCATCATGGATATTGGCCTGAAGTTTTCTTTTCTTGTTGAGTCTCTGCTGGGTTTTGGTATCAGGATGATGTTGGTCTCATAAAATGATTTGGGAAGGATTCCCTCTTTTTGGATTATTTGGAATAGTTTCAGAAGGAATGGTAACAGTTCCTCTTTGTGTGTCTGGTAGAATTCGGCTGTGAACCCATCTGGACCTGGGCTTTTTTTGTGTGGTAGGCTCTTAACTGCTGCCTCAACTTCAGACCTTGTTATTGGCCTATTCATAGTTTTGGCTTCTTCCTGGTTTAGGCTTGGGAGGATGCAAGTGTCCAGGAATTTATCCATTTCTTCCAGGTTTACTAGTTTATGTGTATAGAGTTGTTTGTAATATTCTCTGATGATGGTATGAATTTCTGTGGAATCTGTGGTGATTTCCCCTTTATCGTTTTTTGTTGCATCTATGTGGTTATTCTCTCTTTTCTTTTTAATCAATCTGGCTAGTGGTCTGTCTATTTTGTTGATCTTTTCAAAAAACCAGCTCTTGGATTTATTGATTTTTTTGAAGGGTTTTTTGTGTCTCTATCTCCTTCAGTTCTGCTCTGATCTTAGTTATTTCTTGTCTTCTGCTAGATTTTGAGTTTTTTTGATCTTGCTCTTCTAGCTCTTTCAATTTTGACGATAGGGTGTCAAAAAAATCCAAGCTGGAAAATACTCTTCAGGATATTATCCAGGAAAATTTCCCCAACCTAGCAAGGCAGGCCAATATTCAAGTCCAGGAAATACCGCAAAGATATTCCGCAAGAAGAACAACCCCAAGGCACATAATCGTCAGATTCACCAGGGTTGAAATGAAGGAGAAAATGCTAAGGGCAGCCAGAGAGAAAGGTCGGGTCACCCACAAAGGGAAGCCCATCAGACTCACAGATCTCTCAGCAGAAACCTTACAAGCCAAAAGAGAGTGGGGGCCAATATCCAATATCCTTAAAGAAAAGAACTTTCAACCCAGAATTTCATATACAGCCAAACTGAGCTTCATAAGTGAAGGAAAAATAAAATCCTTTGCAAACAAGCAAGTACTCAGAGATTTTGTCACCACCAGGCCTGCTTTACAAGAGCTCCTGAAAGAGGAACTATACATAGAAAGGAACAACCAGTACCAGCCATTCCAAAAACATACCAATGCTAAAGAGCATCAACGAAATGAAGAATCTGCATCAACTAACGGGCAAAACAGCCAGCTAGCATCAAAATGGCAGTATCAAATTCACACATAACAATATTAACCCTAAATGTAAATGGGCTAAATGCACCAATCAAAAGACATGGACTGGCAAATTGGATAAAAAGCCAAAACCCATTGGTGTGCTGTATCCAGGAAACCCATCTCACATGCAAGGATACACAATGGCTCAAAATAAAGGGATGGAGGAAGATTTACCAAGCAAATGGAGAGCAAAAAAAGCAGGAGTTGCAATTCTCATCTCTGATAAAATAGACTTTAAAGCAACAAAGATCAAAAGAGACAAAGAAGGATATTACATAATGGTAAAAGGATCAATACAACAAGAAGAGCTAATGATCCTAAATATATATGGACCCAATACAGGAGCACCCAGATATATAAGGCAGGTTCTTAATGACTTACAAAGAGACTTAGACTCCCACACAATAATAGTGGGAGACTTTAACATTCCACTGGCAATATTAGACAGATCAACCAGACAGAAAATTAACAAGGATATCCAGGACTTGAACTCCGACCTGGAACAAGCAAACCTGATAGACATTTACAGAACTCTCCACCCCAAATCCACAGAATATACATTCTTCTCAGCACCACATCACACCTACTCTAAAATTGACCACATAATTGGAAGCAAAGTACTCCTCAGCAAATGCAAAACAACTGAAATCATAACAAACAGTCTCTCGGACCATAGTTCAATCAAGTTAGAACTCAGAATTCAGAAACTAACTCAGAATCACACAGCTTCGTGGAAACTGAACAACTGGCTTTTGAATGTTGACTGGGTAAACAATGAAATGAAGGCAGAAATAAAGAAGTTCTTCGAAACCAACGAGAATGAAGACACAATATACCAGAATCTCTGGTATCCAATTATTTTCTATTAAATAGTGGTTTAAGGCCAGGCATGGTAGCTCATACCTGTAATCTCAGCACACTGGGAGGCCAAAGCAGGTGGATCACCTGAAGTTAGGAGTTCAAGACCAACCTGGCCAACATGGTGAAACCCTCTCTCTACTAAAAATACTAAAGTTACCCGGGTCTGGTGGTGCACATCTGTGATCCCAGCTACTCAGGATGCTGAGGCAGGAGAATTGCTTGAACGTGGGAGGAAGAGGCTTCAGTGAACTGAGATTATGCCACTGCAACGTAGCCTGGGCAACAGAGTGAGACTCTGTCTAAAAACAAAAAAATAGTGGTTCTAGTCTACCCTGAAGATGGCTGGCTGCGCTATATGCAGAGGTTAGAAAGAAAAGGACAGAAGCTAAGTCATCTGCCCTCCTTCCAGAAGAAGAGTACCATGTAGCCACTGAATATACTAGAAAATAAAGAGGCTCTGCTTATATTACAATACTGAAATGCTATCCTACATACATTTTAAAGTATAAAGGCATTCCTCTTGGTTCTTTTTTCCCCTCCTCACTTTTGCTTCCTTCCCTTAATGTGTTTTCAATATCTCAAGTCCTGTTCTTCCTTCATGCAAAAGCCAGACTCACTCCCTACACACTGTTTCCCTCTCCTTGTCTTCTTAAGTCACTTGAAAACACTCACTTACCCAGCCTTGGAGGTAAAAGTACCCTGAGAACTTCAAGGTTACCAAACGCAAAAGCTGTCTTTTATTTATTTCATAGTCAGCATACCGAGAGCACAGAATGAAAATTTCAGTTGCACAGATCTGCCTGTGTTGAGAAGTGTTTTAAAAAGCAATAAGACTTCTTACGACATTAAAAAAATTACTCAGTTAATAGCGTTGTTTATGCCAGCATAGCAGGCAGAAGTGCACTGTTCAAGCTGATAAAAGAAAAGATAAACACAGAATGTATTATTATTCATGTGCTTGAAAAGCTAAACCACTGGTGAGCATTAAGTGCGTGGTGTAGAAGGGGGGACATTTGAAGTCATCAAAGCAAAAAGTCCTGAAGTCAAAGAGAAAGAAGCTCTCGCTGGAAGAACAGTTGAAGCTACTGCTTTTAAACGGCGTGAATTTTGAAGTCATGGAAAAAGACGTAGAAGAAACCAGAATGTTGGAAAGCTGACAGCTGAGGGGGAAGGAATAATTGGTGAGGCCTAAGCATTGAATTGGAAAGTTCCGGGAGCACAGCTTTGAGAGATCAGTTAACCTGAACTGTTACCCAAGTCCCTGAAGAACAAACTCATCCTTTGCGCGAGTGAGTTGTTCAGTCTTAATAACACACAAACACACATGTGCGCACACAGGCCCCTGCTTCCCAGACAAGTCTGGAGTCTGATGAAAGAGACAGCTTCCGGTCTTAATCTGGAAGACAAGAGGCAGGCAACATGGTCCAGGTTTGGGGAATAGGTCAGAAAAGCAGCAGTCAGTCCTAACCTGCATACCTACGATGTGTGCAACTTTAGGCAGGTGTTACGGGCTGAACTGTGTCCCCCAAAATCCACACACTGAGGCCCTAAATTCCAGTTCCTCAGACTGTGATTTTATTTGGAGATAGGGCCCGAAAACAGGTGATGAAGTTAACGTGAGTCCCTTAAGGTAGGCCCTAATCTACTCTGACTGGTGTCCTTATAAGGAAAGAATATTTGGGCACATAAAGAGATACGAGGGACATGCACAGGAAAGAAAAGCCGTATGAGGACGGAAGAAGGCAGCCACTTCCATATCAAGGAGAGAGGTCTCAGGAGGAAACAACCCTGTGTCTTAGGAGAAACCGCCTTGATCCTGGACTTCCAGTAACCAGAACTAAAAGAAAATAAATATCTGTTGTGGAAGCCACCCAGTCTGTGTCACTTTGTTATGGCAGCCTGAGAAGACTAATACACCCAGTAAGAATAGAAACTCCCTGAGGGCAGGCATTTTTCTCTTTTGTCAGCAGCTGTATTCTCAGCAATCTGAACAGTCCCTGGCAGTAACAAGCTCTCGCTGTGCATTTATTGAATGAACAAATGAATGAGTGAAGCCTCTATTTTCTCATCTGTAAAGACAGAACTGTCATAAAGCTACTGCCCCAGGTCCTGGTAAGTAACAGAGGGAACCCATAGGTATATCTTTCTTTTATCTACAAAAGACCACACCAGAAGTATTCTTCATATTGCCCCATCACCATCATCGTTAGGAATATGCACATCACAAGGTTTCCAAACCTCAGTTTCATCATAAAGTGGATATGAGAGAATTGTTTGTCTCAGAGAGGTTGTGGGGAAAAAAAAAATGAATTATCAGTTATTATCTGGAAAGAATGTAAGAGGTTTTAGATTTTAGAATTATAAACATTATTATGTGTATTCTGGGGCTCTGGTGACACATGAGTTCAGGACATTTAGTTGTCAACACACCTCAAAGCAGTCGCAAGTGCTTCCTGAAATTGCCTGTGTTTCATAACTGTTTATTCAGAGGCACTAAATAAACAATTATGGAACACAGGCAATTGGAAATCTCCATAAAATAGGGGTCATTTTCACAAATATTACTGTATTTATTGCACCCAAGTGTATTTTAGTATAACTCTTGTAATAATGCAAAATTGCCCTCTGTTTTATAGGTAATGCTTCTCAGTTACGCTAAGGGGAAAGAAATACCAAATCTGCAGTGCATTTTTTTTCGGCATTCAAAATATGACCACAAGAAGTGTCATGACAATTTAATTGCTTCGAAATCATATTCTGAGATATCCAGTTCATAATTTTAAAGTAATTCATCCATGTTCAACCCTGGAATTACTAGACCACAGTTTCTTGGATTCTGTCATATTTTTTGTCACTTAAAATTACTAAGGTTAATTTGATTTTAGTAAAGCGAGTGAGCTTTAGAGACAGACATTTTGAGTTTCATTTTCCTTTCCACCACTCAATTTCCAGTAATGGGAAAATTGTGTGAAACCCTTAGAGCTTCAGTTTCCTTATCTGTAAAACTGGGTATAATTATGTCAACCAGACTCATTATAAACATAGACTTTGGAGGTAGACAATAACCAAGATGGAAATCCTGGCTCTTCTCTCACTAGCCATGGACTGAGACACACTAATCCATGAACATTTCTGGATCTTGAGGTCATCCTTTGGCAGGTTGTCACACACAGTGTATAACTTGGTGATATGGTTAAGCTTTGTGTCCCCACCCAAATCTCATCTGGAATTGTAATCTCCAGGTGTTGAGGGAGAGACCTGGTGGGAGGTGATTAGATCATAAGGGCAGTATCTCCCCATGGTGTTTCTGTGATCGTGAAGAAGTTCTCATGAGATCTGATGGTTTTATAAATGGCAGCTTCCCCTGGGCTTTGTCCCTTCTCTCTCCTGCTGCCTTGTAAAGAGGTGCCTGCTTCCCCTTCAACTTCTACCATGATTGTAAGTCTCCTGAGGCCTCCAGCCATGCAGAACTGTGAGTCAATTAAACATCTTTCCTTTATAAGTTATCCAGTCTCTGGTATTTCTTTACAGCAGTGTGAAAACAGACTGATACATCTGGCATCACAGAGATGCACTTGGCTGGAGGAGCAAGGGGGACACAATATCCTCTACTTGTTGAGCTTTGTGACCTGGCATGGCTGCCCATAGGAAGGAATGGGTTTTTACCCATTAAGATGTAATCTCCTCTCAGACAATGTTCCCACCCTTAGAGGGCCCCTTCCTGATTCACACAAAGCATTGTGTTGCCCAACTTTGCTGTGTACCTGTCTCCCTTTGTTCAACTTGGAGGATTAAATAAGATAAATGTGTAAGATACCTGCCCATGTTGGTGTGCCCCACATTAGCTGCTGGCTCTAACACTCAACTCCTTCCTTTTCACACACATTGCCAATGCCCAAAACAGCTCAGCTTCTGATCATTTCTTGCCACAGCCACTTCTTTAGCCTCCAAATAGGTCCTTTGCCTCCATTGCAACCCTAATACATTCTCATTCATTGGGCCAATGTAAAGGTGATGTATCATGCCTGCTGACATCCTGAATGGCCTGTCCAGATCTCTGAGTGTGGCTTATGGGATCCTCTGCCCCTGTTGTTTGCCCAGCTCCACTAGCCCAAGCTCTCTGCTCAGCAGCCCCCAGACCAACCCACCTTCCTGCCTCTGTGTCTTTGAGCAATGAGTGTCTGGCATGCATTTCCACCCATTTCCTTTGCTGACCAGCTGCTACTCACTTTTCAAGATCACCTTCCATCACGCATTTCCAGATGTGTGCCCTAAGCCAGTTCTTTGACCTTGCCCACTCCTACCCCAAAGTAATTTGCCTAAAGCCACACAGTAAGTAGTGAAACTCAGATTCGAACCTTAAGCTACCTGATTCCAATTTCCTCACTCCTCCCATTGTGCTGTCCTGCTTCCTTTCACACAGTAAACTCGATTCTGATCAGTTTCACAGTGCCTCTGATCTCCATTCATTAAGCAGAGCTGAGGATGAATTGGGCCAGACCAACTTTCTCTAAAGACCTGGTTTTTAACTTCTAATATGTAACATATCACACATTACCAGAATTGTTTACTTTTCTTGTCTCTTCAACCTGACTGCTTGAATCCTGACTTGGAACTGTTCTATTTATGGGTACCCCAGGTCTGGCATGCAGTAGGCACCCAATAAGTGGGTGAGAGGGTAAGTACATTATCGTGGGATCAAAGATGAAATAAATTTAGAAACCGTTTTATCAGCGGCAAAGTACTGGTAAGTGGTCATTCATTTGCCTCATTTGTTCTTTCACCCTTGCTTCCACCTCAGTATCATCCTTCTCTTTTTCCCATCAGACCCCAAATTCTGATGCCTACAAGATAAAATTCTGAAAGTCATCTTCGTACTGAAGAAGTAAAACCTAAAAACTTCCATAGATTACACTTAATATGAAAGGTGCTAATCTCATTAAGATCAGGGACTTTGACTTAAACATGTTTGTGTCTCCACAAGCATCTCACACAAAACAGACGCTCCGAAAGTATGGACGATTGTTTTAAAATGTCGCATAAACGTGTACGTGATTTACAACAGAATTCTGGTATTGCGCAATTTTTCACAACTCCTAAAATAAAGATGTAAATTTGACAAGTAAAACAAAAGTAAAAACAGGATTTTTTTTAAATAATTTTGCCGCCTAGAGGCTATAAAAGTGTGTGTGTATGTGTGTTTGTGAGTAAACGTGACTGCATTTTAAGGAAAAGAATTGGAAAGATCTAGACTTTATAAAACATATATAATTCAAAAGCTTTTATCTTTAAGGAAAAAAATCAAGAAAGCTTTAGAGTCCCTGTGAACAAGATATTAAATGTTTTGGGAGATTTGGGAGGAAATCCTTAGGGAAAAAGGTAGACTCTTATGACTGAGGGTGGCCAGGTTTGGAGTCTTGAGATGTACGCATGGGCTTGAGCAGTGGATCCCTGAGAGAGTCAGTGGTGCAGTGCTAAGGACCCCAGGTATCAAGGTCAGAAGGCAGGATGTTGAAGCACAAACAACAGCTTCGAGTCTTCTTGCTAGGCTGTGCCATTCAAGAAGTCTCTCTTGCTGGGACTCCCAAGGGGAGCACTGGCTTCTATGGGAAGAAGGAGGCTCAGATTTTAGTTACTGTGGCCTTTCTGTGGCTAAGGCAGCACACGTCAAAGATGGTGGGCAGAACGCTCTAGGATGTGCATGCAGGAGTGAGCCTCTTGAGAGACACAGCACTGGGAAGCCTCAGCTGCTTGAAAAGGCACTGGAAACTCAATGTTCCAAGAAAGATTGCAAATTCAGAGCCCCAGCATACAACCAAGCTGACTGCGCAGTGCTGACACCTAGAGGTACCATTCACATTGAGTACACCTTCTAGAGTTGTGCAGTGCACAACACGCATAACTGTGCATCATGGCCTTAAGTCATATTTTCTTCAAATAACTGGCCACAGGTGAGGTGGCAGGACATCAGAGCTGTTGTGTTGTATTGAGATGATGCTTCCTTGTCTAGTCCTTACCTGTTGAGTGAATTGCAATTAAGTCACTTAGACTGAGGATTTTAAGAACTTGCTTAAGGTTTAGTAATGTTCTTGGCTGCACTTTCTCAGAAATGAATTTTCCACTGAAAGGAAGCTCTCCTGCAGGAGCCTGGCCTGACCTCCCATATAACGTGGACTCCTGTCATGACCCAGGACTGGCACCAGGAGCACCCAAGGGGACTTAGTGGGAATGCCAGTGTTTGAAAACCAAGAACTTCTGGAAGCTTTTGATACCACAAGAAGGCAGAGAAGGAAGGCAATTTGAAAACTGTTCTAAAATTTCCCCTCATTACGATCCTATGTAATGAGTCTTTTCATCATCATTACACAAAGAAGTCGATGCTCACCTTCTGCTGAGCTGGTTCTTCTTGGGTCATTTATTCAAAACCACACAACAAAAAATAGTGAAGTCCAATTTGCCCCCAAGTCACCTGACCCCATTTTCATCTTTCTTCCCACTGTGCCGCTCTTCTTCCCCTTATGCATATATATGTACTTGAGATGGGGTCTTGCTCTGTCACCAGGCTGGAGTGCAGTAGCATAATCTTGGCTCACTGCAACCTCTGTCTCCCGGGTTCAAGCGATTCCCCTGCCTCAGTCTCCTGAGTAGTTGGGACTACAGGCACTCACCACTACACCTGACTAATTTTTTGTAGTTTAGTAGAGATGGGGTTTCACCATGGCCAGGATGGTCTCGATCTCCTGACCTTGTTATCTGGCCGCCTCGGCCTTCCATGCCTCGGCCTTCCAAAGTGCTGGGATTACAGGCGGGAGCCACCGCTCCCAGCCAATACTTTTTGATTAGTTTAACAGTGCCTCTGATTTCAGTTCATTAATCAGAGCTGAGGTTAAATTCAGCCCAAAGTTTGCCTCCAGTTCTCCACGGTTAATCCTCCATCTGCTGGGAAGAATGGTCATTGTTTAAAGAGAAGCAACAGAATCCACTGTCTCCCATTCCTATCACTTCCATTTCAGCAAACATTTCATTTGGTCTTTAGTGAGCACTGCATTTGGAGTTTCTCCTCAAGCCTGTTAAATGTTCCTGTTTCATAGCCTGACTTCAGAAGCATTCAAGAAAATCCTTGGGCCATGAAATGTTAGCCGGTCTGATTGCCTTTCTTCTCCCTCCAGGTCACAGTGACTATCAGAATAGCAATGATGACAGCATTTTTGGACATGGATCCCTTTACCTGAATCACTAAAGGACCCCTTTAGTGGTAGTGGGTCTGAACGATGTACCAGCTTTCCAGGGCTGAGGTGGAATCATCATTTCAGCTCCACAGCATCTTTTAAGTCATTCAGAATCACTTTAACTTAAATGGCAGAGGAAAACTCTGAAGAGTTGCCATGGTCTAAATAAAATTTAGGGGGAAAATAGCAAAAAAAAAAAAAAACAATCATCTTAATTTAACATACAAAGAGCTATATTTCAGTTCTATCCAATTAGCAGTGCTCAATATTATTAAAATCTGTTGACAAAAAAGTAGCAGATGCTCCGTTTTACTTGATGTTAATTAATGAAGTTTTACCTCTAAAAATGTGAAGAAACCGGATCTTTTATAATCAAATAGCTTTCGCCTACACACAATCTACGTCGGAAAAACATCTAAGTCGGAAAAACATCTAAGTCGGAAAAACATCTAAGTGTGTCAATATTCAAAAAGGATAATTATCCTTTCAGTTCTCCAGATCTTCATTTCTCTTTCTTAGTGTTCCAACTCCAAGCAGGCACCAGGTTTCCACTCAAATAAACGTTGATAATAATTACGTGGTGGAAGTTACCAGTAATCTGTGGCTGACTCTTTTAAGGCAGAGATGGCTCATTGGCAGTGCTATAAAAGTAAAGGATTATAATAATCCTAACAAGATACTCCACCGATTTTCAGCCTATGGAGAAGAGTTTGTGTGAATGCTGATTTTCCAGCTTTTTAATTGGAGAAAATTTTAAACATAAACATAAATACAAGTTGAATAATATAGTAAACCCTCAATTGCCCATTACCTAGTTTCAATAATTATCAACTTCTGGATATTCTTACTTCATTTATGACTCTGCCCACTTCCCTGTCCTTCCATTATACCATTTCATGCATAAGTATTTCAGTGTAGCTCACTGAAGATAAGGACTCTTTATTAAAACACAAGTGAAATAGTTCTATAACATCTTGTAAAAAAAATGACATCAATTTCTTTATGTCAGCCTACAAGGTCTCCTGTTTACCTCCTAATTTTTAGAGGTTGTTTTGTTGCTTTAAATCAGAGCCAAATAAGGTTTATAGATTGCTGTTTATTGCAATAAACTATACCAACATTTTCCTGGTTTACTGTTACAAACATTTATTTCATACAGGACATTGAACTCTGACCTGGCTCAGCTGGCCCTGGCTGTGCTCAGCTCCATTTGTCCTCTGGTCTTGGAAGCCTGGCTGAAGGAGTAGCTCCCATGTGGGGCATATCAGTCTCAAGGAGGAGGGAGGAGCATAGAGACAGAACCAAGCCACACAAGTACATGGAAGGCTTCTGCTTGGACTCAACACCTGTCCCTTCCAGTCCCATTCCAAACACCGAGCAAATCAATGACCAAAACCAAATACAACTGGCCCCCAAGCCCAGATCAAAGATATGTGCTCTGCTGAAGGTGAGAAAAGAGTTTGATGTGGCCCACTGAAGGTTATGTGACCTGGTAAGTGAGGACACTAGAGAACAGAAGGTCAAAGCACCCTGGTTCATTCGTGTTCACAAAGGTCCTTCTCCATCAGCCCATCACACCCCACCATTTTAAAACAGAAACATCAACATTGGAATCCGAGGTCCAGGCATCTTCACTTCCTGACCCGGAACTGGCAGGCTCCTTGCCCAACACTGCCTTGGACAGGGCGCAGTACTCCTCACCTTGAATCACTATTTCTGGAGTTCGACAGGGTGTTAGCTGCTATGAAATTAAAAAAAAGCAGCTTTCTTGGAAAACTACTGAATTAAGCCGAAGTTAACACTTTTCTTGGTCACAGGTTTTCTCAGAGACATTAATATGCACTACAGTCCAGGCACAGTGGCTCACGCCTGTCATCCCAGCAATTTGGGAAGCTGAGGTTGGAGGATCACTTGAGCTCAGGAGTTTAAGGCTAGCCTGGGCAACGTGGTGAAACTCCGTCTCTACAAAAAATACAAAAATTAGCTGGATGTGGTGGCAGGCACCTGTAGTTCCAGATACTTGAAGCACTGAGGTGGAGGGTGAAGCAGCAATGAGCCAAGACTGTACCACTGCACTCCCGCCTGAGCAATTGAGAGAGACCCTGTCTCCAAAAAAAACGAAAACAATACACTGAAAGCACTACATAGATAAGTCTCAAAGATGGAAATCAACAGTTGACAGCATTTCTCACATGCATTTGGTCACAAAATTCTGTTCTCAGGGCATCTTGGGTAGTAGTGTTCTGAGGGAGGTCTTTGGGAAATGGTGATCGGTCTGAATGATGTACCATCTTTCCAGCGCATGACAGTTTCTGAAATGCCTCCAGTTTGAAACTTCTCGGCTGTGCTGTTAATCCCACACTTACCTAGCTGCATCATCCGGGCTGCTTTTCAAAGAATACTGATGCCTGGTCCTCTTTAGATTTCAGGTGCAGATTTCACTGGCAGGTGTGGGCCCTGGAGCGTAGATATTGTACAAAAGCTTCTCCAGATTATTCCAATTGAGCCCTGACCTATTTCTTGTTCATTTGCTACATGCTACGAATGTACAGAAACAAGCTACAGTTTCTCAAGCAACTGATATTGGAGATGAGGTATGAGCACAGGCAGGAGTTAGCTTGATAAGGAGGAAACGGCTAACTGGCATTATGGGCACCACCTGGGCAAAGCTTTAGAGCCAAGCAAAGACAATGGTGCAGTTAAGCAAACACTGGAGGGATTGCCCATTCTATGCCTTGATATTTTGATCCAGTAAGTTGCTTCTTGTATCATCTCTGAGGTTCCCATATCCACAGGTCAGAAGATAATCTTTACATGTATTCAGTCATTACTTAAATCAGACTACTTTAAGCCAACTCAAGGTCTGTTTACACTGCTCCCAAACTGGCTGATCATCAAAATTAACTAGGGCAATTTGAGAAATGCATATTTCCGGGTCTCAATTCCAAACATTCTGAACCAAGAGCCTGATGGTAAGTTTCCAGGAAATCTGCATTTTTTTTTTTTCAAAGTTCTCCAGGTGATTCCCATGATTAGCCAGCTTTGGGAATCACTGGCACATCTGAAATGAATCCATCCTTGCCTCCCTGAGATTACTAGAAGGCAAAGAATTTGAATCCGGGGAAATTCTAACATGGAAGCATTTCAGCTTTGCACCTACAGACCCTTATTTGCATAAGTATGAAGTTTTAAAACTTTAAGTAGTCTTATCTCTCAATATCATGTCAGCAGTAGACATTTGTGACTGGTGCTTCATGATAACCACAGAAAGCTGGAGACCCAGTGTTTTGGTAAATTTGAGGGAAAACACAATGGCAAGAGAATGCTATGGTTCTCATCAGCTTTTTCTTGCTTATAACTATATAAATACAGTTGACCCTTGAACAACAGGGGCTTAAATTTTGAAGATCCACTTATATGTGTTTTTTTTCAAACAAAGGTGGATAGAAAATAGACTATTTGAGTAACGTGAAACCCACCTACCTGGATAACTTATTTTTATATACATGATTCCACAGGGCCGACTGTGGGACTTTATGTGAGAATTTTGATTCATGAAGAGGTTCTGGAACCAATCCCTGCATATATCAAGGGGCAACCGTAACTGTTAAAACAGCCCAGGGTCAGAAAACAGTTGACTCTGGGAACTAATTTAATTTTGGAAACGTATAACCCTGGCCTGTAAGGAAATAACAGACACAACACCCATAATTTCAGGAGCATAAATAAGAGTTTTCCAACTGATATGAGCCAAGTTTACTCGAGTATCCAATTCAGCCTGGGGACAACTTCAGGAAGAGCTTTCTCCAGCAACCAATATTTAAGCTGAGTTTTTAGCAAATGCAGGAGTTAGCTTGATGGGGAGGAAAGGGCTAGCTAGCATTATGGGGTACTGAATGGACAAAGATTTGGAGCACTGTCAAGAAAAAAACTGGTAAAATTAACCATTCTATGCCTTGACATTTACATCCATAAAAGGGAGTAACAATGGTTCCTACCTGTTAGGGGAGTCATGAAGATTGGATTAAGTTAGTTAGCACAGTGTTTAAAACAATGAACTGTCAAGTAGTGTGGGCTCAACTAACACTAGCTGGTGTTATCCATTGTTTCTTTTAAATGGTGTCAGAATGTGTGGGGAAAGACGCAAATACATCATTCAAATATCATTTTTATGAACTTCGCGAATCAAAAACTTCAGAGAAGGATGCTATTAAAAACGAAAGCCAACTGTGTGGCATGGCGCGCGCGCTCAACAGCAGGAGCGAGAAGTGACGGTCTGTATCCTTTTTAAAAATCGAACTTATTTTTTCACAGAATGACATGTTTGTGTGAGAGTTCAGATATGATCCATGGCCTGAAAATGACATTTGAGGCGCCTCTGATCGCCTCTGCCTGAAGAATATGAGTTAGTGTTAGAGCGTGCGGCTGGGTCTTTTCACTCCCGATTCTGGAGGGGACAGAAGGGAAGAGGCCGGGGCTTTTTGTGCACAGGCAGCAATTATACCCTGAAACTCAGAGCCTGACAGTCGCTGCTCCTGGGCAATCGACACTGCTTCCTGCTGCTGGCTGCTGAATGCCGCAGAGGTGATGGGGCCTGAAGGGAGCGAGTGAACAGGTGGTAATTATGACTGACACAATGTCGGCCTGCGCAGACATGTAACCACCGTACAAAACACGCAGTTAGCTAACAAGAGATGGGTGGAAGGTTTTTTTTGCTGGCACTGTGTCTCCTGTCTGACACTTCTGAAATTGGAGGGAGGGAGGGGGAGGCATTGCAAGCCTCGGTATTCAGAAGTATAATAGGCCAACTGAGCTGAAGGGAGAATGCTTAACATTTGTTCCTTTTGCAGCGATTATAACAGCCACTGTTTTCATGTTGATTTGGCCATAGTGCTCTTTGCTCGCAGTCTTTCCTTTTGAAAATGTGTCCTTTGGATCCTTTCTTTGATATGGTGCAGCTTTCACACACACCCAGCATTCTGAGCAATTTTCAAACTGTTCGTGTATTTCTGGATATTACAGTTCCTACTATACACAAAAGAGGTTTGATAGCACAGACCGTCTTTTTCTCCCTCTGCCTGAAGGTCCTGTGGATATACTTTGTCCCATTCTGTAGATAAGGAAAACAGATATTGGGGTATATTCTCCCATCAGTACTTCTGTTGATTCTTATAAAGTTAGTGGGTGTCAGCCTTGAGGAATGTCAACAGCTGAGTCTAAAATGAAATAGTAACAAATTCTAGAATATCCAACAAACGCATTTGAAGATTATTACACAAGATTTCTTCCTCACACTAGTTTTCCTTCGAAAATGTGGTCCTCTCATCCCCTGTGCTAGTTTATCTGGTGAAGCCAATTCTAGGTCTCACCCACTGGTCTTGATGCCATGACTGAACTCCAGCTTATCCTCCAGGGTCTTTTCAAAGCACATCCATGTGCTAAAGAAAATGGTTTTAGGTTCTTCTCTAAAATACCAGACTTAGTTCCATCTGCATGGCAACAAGACATCAAACAGCTATTTGGGGAAGAATAAATGTGTCTTTGGGTGTGAACAGTGGTTTATATATTAGCCCCTTTATCACTTTTTGTCCTGTCCTGAGAATAATCCATTCAAAATCTACCTGAAATAATTAGCATATTTTTGCTCCAATAATTATAAAAGTTAAAATTAATTTAATCCTTGTCCAATACAATTTGGAACTTTCTATCCTGTGGGTGCATCATATTACAGTAAAAATTTTGAAAGGACATATTCACAGCTCTTTGCGGTGTGGCGGTGGCAGAGGAGGTCATGCTAATCTATCGCTGGTGAATAGTTTGTTTATCCACCCCAATTAAACCTGTTTCTTACGGTGAACTATAAGTACCAAAATCTTTGTGCAAAACATCCCTTGAATTCTGCTTTCTTTAGGTTCTTATGTATGGGGCAGTGCTTCTCTGAATCTCTCCTCACTCCTGTTTGTCTTTTCCTTTTAAGGAGGAGCCTTCATTTTCTACCCACCAACTCTCAGTAGACTGTCAAGCTCTTTCTTTAATACTTTGCTTTATTCCCTCTAAATCCACTTTATTAGCTACTTTCTAGCACGGCGTAAAGATAACCACCAAACTTCTAACTTAAACTTGACATACAGATGGGTTTTTAATTGGATATATTTCCTTTATCTCAGATAAACATGCTTCAAAAACGTTCTTCTCATGTGTCCCAATTATCACTCCTAACTGAAATTAGTTCTGTCTGTTGATTCTACTGTTTTCGCATTCTTTCAAGCTTACCACCATTGGCATTGCCTTTGATGCTTTCTGTTATTTTGTTCTTCTTTTTTTGCACTAACTGTATCAGAGATTTGTAGTTTGAAAGAAGACTAGAAATTGAGACCGATATTTCTACAACTGAGAAAACTTCCGCCCAAATAAAGTCAACTATCAAAGAATGCCCCAACCCTCCCAGACCCAGCAACAGAACTGAGACTCATTCATCCATGTAACAAGCATTTCTAGAACATACGCGGTGGGCCAGGAGCTGTCCTAGGTGTTGTGAATACAAATAGGAATATGAATCCCTGACCTCTCTGTTTGGAGGATCTAGTTCAGGAGACAAGTCAAAATCAGATAACTAAATAATTTTTATAAGGGCAGCAAGGAAGTAGACAGGAAATTATTATAAGAGGTCCATGTAAGAACATCTTATGATGAGAGAAGTAAAGGTGAAGGCCAAGAGAGAGGCAGAAACTCACTCTTCTCTTTCTTCTGACCTATCCCTCATGCCACTGCTACACAAATCTTCCTAGTACAACACAATAAATGTGACAGCCCCAACACTGCTTAGGGACAATTGATATTAGTGAAGCCAGAGGATTTACATAATAAACCATGTTTTTACTTTTATTGTATCTTTATTCGATGGTGACTTGAAGTAGCATCTTATATAGCTGTTCTATTGAACAAGTTCAATTCTGTATTATGCAAATAGAAACAAACCTTGTATTTTCTATTACATTCCTTTCAAATAAATTTCCCAGGATTACTTCTTCCTGACTGTGGATGAAATGTCCATTCCTCTTTTGGAGTCAAGTTGCTCCTTCAGGTGGCCCTAGTGGGTAAGACATCTTTTAAAATGGCTCCTGTTGGCACCTTCTGTTGGGCCCTTGTCTTGTCTGCTGGGAATGTACGTCTCATTGAGAACTCAGGCCTCTCTTCTCAGCCAGCTTCCACCTTTACAGAGTCCTTGAGTGCTCCGAACTCCAAGAAACATGGCAAGCTCCCTACTTGTTCTTGTGAAGCTCCCTCCTTCAATTGGCTTTCGGGAAGAGGACACATGTCTGCCTCACTGCCAGGGGTGGTGGAGAATGTACAGCATATTGACCACTGTCTCTGACCGGTCCTCGTGACCAGCCTCACCCATACCTCTGTTTGGAAGGCTGGATCACAACCCACTAGCCTGAAGCACATGGGTCTCATGCACAGCTTTATACTGGGAGATACTTGATACCTATTATATTGTCTTCAGCTTTTGAGGCCTCAAAATAGGTAGAATGAAACAGAGACCCCAGGCGGAATCCCAGTTCGCATTTTATTAGATAGGAAATTCTACTCTATGTGGAAGAGACTTCTGTTTTGATCTGTTATTTGGGGTGACTTATGCTGGGTCAAAATCATGTTGAGGGCAGCCAAAATGCCTTCCCCCAGCCACCACCAAGCTGCCCTTGATGCCCAACTCAACATCAGTTTCACAACTCACCTGCTCAGAAAATTATTATAATGCCCTTTTCTCATCAGGAGCAGAGTCTTGGGAGCAAATTATTTTGCAGAAGTATATGGGTCTACCTAATTCAACCAGGCCTCACTATCCAACTTTATTCCCAGTTCTCTACAATATGGAGTCTTTTCCTTCTTTCATGAAGTGCATCTGGTCTACACCGTCTAAATACATACTAGTATGCCCGTACGAGTATGCTTCAACATGCCTTCCTCTCCATCATGTCCTTGGATTCACCATGAAGACCACTTGCTAATAAGTCAGTAAAGGATGGACAAAATACCTTTATTTGAATCAACAGTCACCACATTTCAAGAACTAGTGACATCGATTTTAATAGGGATTTTATTGGACCTTTTTTTAGATGCAAGCATTCAAAAATTGAAGTTTCCAAGGAACTACTTTGGGGCCAGAGCTCTTGGGAGTGGATTCCAAGGTCACACTCATGGCCTATACAGCATAAAAACATAAATAATTAGCTTAACTGGTAGATCTCCTTATACCATTTATTCAGGAGAATTTCAAGACAGATCCATGAGTGACCCAGAGTCTTACTTTGTTTAATGATTTTGAAGTACCTGAAAAGTAAGCCATGACAAATACGGTGGGTGAGATTTTGGAGTGGAATTATAATTCTTAGCTTCAAAAAGTCATATGCTAGACTTAAAACTACTAAGGAGAAGAGAGTGAGGTGAGACCCAAAAAGGGGTTTAAGTCCTTTGAGTTTTGAAATTCCGGCCATATATTAAATACACTAAATTCCACACAATACAAAATCACAAAGGCCTCTGACAAACATTTTAATTCAGAAAAGCTTATAGTAAGTCAATGTGAGGATGTGGAACAGCAGCTCCTGGTGAGCCAAGGGCCTTCTGCCCCAGCCCCTGACAGCCACGGAGGTCTGCATTTGGGCTCCTCCATCTGCTCTTCTGCCACGCTGCTGGATTCCACACGCACACCATGCCATCCGCTATCCTGTGCTCCCTCACGCAACTTGGCTTGCAAGTTCTAAATAAATAAGCTTTAAAGTGCAAACGTCAGGGCTAAAAAAGTTTCTCGAATATCAAATGGACATCTTTTTCAACTCAAAGCATCAAATATAAATGATGACCCAGAGGAAATTCCCTTTAAAACAGACTAGCAAGAGAAAACATTCTGCCACTTTTCATCATCTTGTTTTCCACTGCCCCCAAACATTTGGAAAATGATCCAGATCTTCTATGAGAAGGAGCCACTGGCTATATTTGCTTTGTACTAATGGAACTTCTGTTTCTGCATTTCTCTAAAAGTGAGATTGTCTTCAATTAAACAAGTTGGTAAGGGAGAATGTGCCCACAGTTCTAGTTACAGAGACGTTTGAATGAGAACTCAGTGACAAGTCAGACAAGATGATACTACAGAAAGAGCAGGTCTCGAAATTACTTGTTTTATCTGCACGTCACTGTGTGTCTTTGCCGCAGCACAGCTGAAGTTGGCTGACCAACTTATCTTTCCAAGTTTTAACTCTACTTTCTGCAAAAGAGCAATATTTGTTTCCCAGGGTGACAAGGATTAACCAGTCCTCGATCTTTGAACTTGTCTGTTGTAAATATCTTATTGGTATTAGTATTCCTTCTTTCCTCCCTTTACCAAGGGCACATGTGCAAGTGGATTGCACATATAGGTGGATTCTATTTCAGCTGGGCTTTTGTCTACCCCATTGATTCTCAAACTGGCTGCATTTCGTAACTGGTTGGGAGATTTTTTTTAAGATATCGTTAGCCACACCCCACTCCAGACCAATTAGGTAAGATCCTTTGGGAGTGGAACCTAAGCATTGGTATATTTTGAAAAGTCTCCAAAGCAACTCTGATGTACAGCCAAAGTTGAGATCTGTTGACAATATCTCTAGTCCCTTTCTCTGCAATGTAATTTGTTAGAATATTTGTTCCCCACTTTCTAATCCAGTTTCTGGTAGCCATGCATGGCCATGAAGTGCTGGAATGGGACTAGTCTTAATTGTCACAGACTAGAATGTGCCATAAGCATAAAATAGGCTCCAGATTTCAAACACTTAACATCAAAAAAGAATGTAAAATATCTCATTAATAATTTTTCTAATGACTGTTGAAATGATAGTATGTTGGATATTTTAGGTTAAAGAAAATGTATTATTATCATTAATATGACTTATTCCTCTTTACTTCCTTATGAGGCTACTAGAAAATTGAAAATAACCTCTGTGCCTCATGTTATATATACTCTGGAAGCATCCACCTCAGCTGGGAACGTATTAGAAATGCAAATTCTTGGGAACCACCTCAGACTTAACTGTGTCTGAGACTCTGGGTGTGGGTTCAGCAATCTGTTTTAATAAATCATCCAGTGGATTTGACACGTGTTAAATCTGAGACCCAGCTCCCCTAGATAATTGTCAAATCACGCATACCTTTTCAACTGAGTCTCTTTGTTCTCTTGCAATGGGTCTACAATTTGTTTAGGAAAAAAAAAATGCCAAGTGGCTCTCTTTACAGACCATCTGGAGACATCAGAGATAAGGGAGCGCTGCACCTAAGAGCTGCTGCTGCTTCTTTATGGGCATATGGAAAACATTTATTGCACTAAAAAAGAAAAGATATATTATTGTATTTTAAGTAAAATATTGCACTTGATGTTCTTGAACTCCTATTTCTGTTTTTAATATTGTCTACCTAAATTTTGTTTAGAATCTGTTAAATATCAATAACCTTTGTATGGGAAACCATTAAACAATGAAATATATGCTACAGAATTTGTATGGCACTAGATATAATCATCAAGAAAGGTGTAGATTGTTTCCGAAGATGACATCCTTGGTCTCTGGCTTATTTACTTGTTCTCTGATCTATATATTTATGCTCATAAGCTCTGTCTGGTATCTCCAGAGCATGTTAAATCTCATCTGCCAACCCCTGTGTCATTTCTCTTTCAAAGAGGAAAAAGAAAATGATTCAAGGTCAAGTAGCTCCCACGTCGCAAACAGTTTAACCTAATTTGCTTGAAAGGAGATTTGAATTCTCAAAAATAAGCCTAAATTGGAAGCTCGTAAATTAAACACTGACATTCAGTGAAAGGTAAGAGCTGTGCCCTTCTAAATAGAAAGAACATGTATTCCAACCATCTCAGGAAGCTCTCAGGGTCACAAAAGGCCACCAGGCATTAAGAACCAGATGCTCTGCTGTGGCGTGAGGAGCCTGTCCCCGGGCATGCTAATGGGAATGGCAGCAGCTGGACCTGACCACTGATGCAGACGGAGAGCATGATGGACCCAAAATGGAACTCCCCCACGTGAAGGGAGATAAGAGATCAAACTCACAAATCCATAATTTTATCTAGATCATATTGCCTGGACTATTGCTGCCCCATACAAATTAATAATCTGAGAACAATAAATGGAATGCAAGGAGTCCCCGGTCATTGCTCTACCCATCTCCATGTGTGGGGCCTTACAACTACAAAAAGATCATGAAAATTCAGCCACATAAAAGAAAATCCATCTCACCTGAGTCAAATGAAAATGATGATATCATCTACGCTAAGCACAAAACACCATTAACATTGCTTTGGTTCTTTGAAAGATTCTTTTAGAACATCAGCCAAGCAATGTAGAATAAGGACTAAAAACTAAGGCTCCTGAATCAGCCTGCCCTGGGTAGGCGACCCACTTCTGCAACTTGCAAGGTATAGGACCTTGAGAAGTTAACTTCTGTAAGGGTCAGTTACTTGTAAAACGGTCTTGCTGCCATGTTTCCCATGCAGCTATTGATAAAGATTAAAAGAGATGATGTATTTTAAATGTTTAATCTAGTACCCAACACATAGGAAGCACTCAGTCGATGACAGATATTACTTTACGAACTGTCGCTAGTATCAATACCATCCCCATTGTCACGTCCAAAATGCGCAGTGTCAAACGTATCCAGGAGAGAATCAATATTTTTTAAACGTCTGCTATGCGCAGGCATTTCATGTTATTTGAGACTTAAAACACACCTAAAAGGCAGACATTACTCTCTTCCTTTTATAGGTTGCATAAGGAAATTCAAAGATATTAAACAACTGGCCCAAGACCACACAGGTAGAAAGAGAGAGCGGCAGAATTTATACTCAAATCCAGTTGGCCCTAAAATGTAGTCTTTTTATCGTACCATGCAGTCTACTTGGAATTCTTGCCATTGAGGGAGAGGAAAAAAATCCCACTATTGCTTTTTGGAGGGGAGGAGGTCTTTTTCAATTCTTATAGAGAGTTTAATTTTAACCAGAATGAGTAGAAGTGCATTATGTTCAGAAATTAGTAAAGTGTTTTCAGGTTTTATTTGGGTATTCTGAGACTTGAGGCCCTTAAACTCTGGGCTAATACTGGGTTCCATCCAATAGTAACAGGAAAACTAGCTCTCGAGAGATCTGAGATATCAGAACAGATGCCCAGTTGCATATACGTTTAATTTTAACAAATAGTTTTCATAACTATAGGATTTTCTATATTTATTAAAAAAATCTGGCACATGAGAAAATATCAAATTGTGCTATTCCACCTCCATATGTGCCAGTTATCTATAAATATAGAAATGCAATAATTATCACTAAAAGTGTTACTTGTTAAATTTTTAAAAACAGATAAATTATGAATATGGATTTGAAAAATAGTTTAGGGAGTTAAGAAATGGAGAAGAATCTAGAATCATTGGCTGTAACTCAGATGGGACCCTGAAAGCCACCTAGTCCAGATGCAATGTTTGAACGCATGCCACCAAGTGGTTTTTAGGCGTTTGCTTAAACACCTCCAATGACAGCAAGCTCACTATCTGTAAAGACTCTCGTTTGCTGTTGGATCACATTATTTGTTGACACTGACTTCCTTATGTGAATGCAAATTCTGCTAATATCAATGCTACTTTGTACAGCACGACCACAATATGGCAGGTGTCCTATAAGCAGCATTTGACTCCTTACCTTCTGGAACGTTTAACACAGTCTTATGAAATACTCACATGTTCACATTAGACGTATTAGTCAAGATGCGAAACGTGTCACAGCTAATAAGTGGCCTGGTCCTCCTCTGCACACCAGGGCTTGCTGGTGACATTGGAGCCAGCTTGACCCACTAAAGTAGGATATGTCAAGTTCAATCCTATTTCCACAGAATTCTTCCCCAAATACATGACTGACACCTGTCATGTCTCCATTTGTATCCTCTTCTCTGAATTAAACATGCCTAATCCTTCATCATTTTGTGCTCATAATAAAATAGTGCATTTTTTCACCTTTTTGGAAACTCTCATATTTCTCATTGGTTTGTTTTCAAGGATTATGACCAGAACCAGATATGACATTCCAGGAACGACCCAAAGAATGAGGAACAGACAATGCCATCACGTCCTCACTCTGGACACTCAAGTTCCATCACGGCAAACTTCTAGCTTTTATTACAACCCTATATTGCCCTTAACTTTTACCATCTTTAGAGTCATTAAAAACCCCAAACGTCTCTTGGTGGTGGTGCGCCATCTAATGCCTCCTGTCATTCTAGAACATTTTCCAACCATGTGGTTTACGTGGGAGGTGACTGCTTTTTACATACTGACCTCCATGGCTATAGCATTTGACCTAGAGTGGTACTTAATCCAGGCCAAGTAAAATCTTCCTAAGACATTTTTTTTTCTGACTGAGGCAAGAAAATTATTTCTTTTTCGTTAATTAAACTAGAAATACGTAAGTTCAAGAGTTGCTAGAGACTGGAGTTCCTCTCTTGTAGAGGAACTAAAAAATGCACAAGGAGAATCAGAAACAAGACAAATTGAGAGATTGCCAAAAGCACTCAAACTCTGAAGCCCCCATGATTTGCTTACAAAAGCAAAAACCCCCCACGTTTGTGTTTAAACAATGAGTTAGGCTTCTGTCACTGTCAACCCCAGGGATCCTGACTAGTTCACTTCTACTCTATCTCTGCTTAAACAGTTAGATGGCAGTTTGTATTCAAATACTAGAGCTGACATGTACTTAATATTTTTAAGATTCAGGCCATGTTTCCAGAGTATAAAAATATTTTGAGATACTAATTTTGTTATCCTTTCCAGTTGCATGTCATCTATAAATGTGACTGCTTAGTTATCAGACTCCTGTCCAAGTAATTAACAAAAAGAACGGCATAGGCCAAGGGTGTATGACAGACCCCAAGTCAGCCCTAAGACTCCTGCATGAAACTGAACTACTCCATCCATCGGCAATGTTCCTAAGGCTTACCTGTTCTATCAAGAACAGAGTTCAAGTGTTGATTTTCTTACAGCTAGTCTATAGTGCCAGGTCTCAGGCACCAAAGACAATCTTTCTTCTCTGTAATTAAGTATTCCTATCACTGAAGTACCTTCCAGGATTGTAAAACACAATGGGAACAAGTGATAATGTAATTCACAAATATCAAGTGCTGGGTTGAATAGAGAGAGGACAAATTGACGACCTGGAGAGATCTAGTTCTCACCTCACAGATGAAGAACTTGAGCTTATCATCATGCAGTTTGCTAAATGTTTGAACCGTTTACATTTTAAAATAATGTGAAGAATTAAAATGCTTTTCAGTATCTATTGAAATAATCTGATAGTTTTGCTTATTCAGCTATGTACTTTTTCAATAAAAGAAAGCAATTCCTCTTTATTAATGCTAGAACCAGAGCTGACTCATGATGGATTACCTGGGAGTGGAGGAAAGGGGATTAAAAGTGAGAAGTTGGAAATAGCATAAGGAATATAACCCAAGATCAACTTTATGCATTTCAAAGTAGCACAGTATCAGCTTTCTCTTTAATTTGCCTTGGTGCACAGTGAAAACATGAATGGGTTTTGCAGAGAGATAAGCTCAGATACAAACCCCTCCACGTTTCCCACCTGAATGTTGGTGTAGTACCTTCTTCATCTGGATGTGGTGGCTCAAGCCTGTAATCGCAGCACTTTGGGAGGCTGAGGCAGGTGGATTGCCTGGGCTCAGGAGTTCGAGACCAGCCTTGGCAACACAGTGCAACCCCATCTCTACTAAAATAGAAAAAATTAGCCAAGTGTGGTGCCATGTGCCTGTAGTCCCACCTACTTGGGAGGCTGAGGCAGGAGAATTGCTTGAACCTGGGAGGCGGAGGTTGCAGTGAGCCGAGATCACGCCACTGCACACCAGCCTGGGCAACAGAGTGAGACTCTGTCTCCAAAAATAATAATAATGTCTACTTCACAGGACTGTTGTGAGACATAAATGGTTGTTATAACATCTAAAGAATGTTGCCCAGTACCAGGCACATAGGAGTTTGTCAATAAATGTTAGTTCTTTTTCCTCTCTACTTTATTTCTTCTTCTAATAATATGTAAAAAGATACAAAAATACCCACATTCATTTTGAGGTAGGCATAATTAATTTTATAAAATTAAATGTGGTATGTGTGTGTGATGGAATATTATTCAGCCTTTAAAAAGGAAGAGACTTCTGACACTTGCTACCACATGGGGACATCACTCCAAGTGAAATAAGCCAGGTCACAAAAACACAAACACTGTGTGAGTCCACTGATATAAAATACCGAGAATAGTCAAATTCATAAAGACAGAAAGTAGAACAGTGGTTGCCAAGGGAAGGAAGACACTGCGGTGTTACAGTTTAATGGGCTTACAATTTCAGCTGGGGAAGATGGGAAACTGAAAACACCTGGGGATGGATGGTGGCGATGACGGCACAACAATGTGTGTGGACTTCACGCCACTGAACTGTAAAGGTGGTTAAAATGGTTGACTTTTATGTCATGTATCTCTTACTGCAATTTTTTAAGTTACCTTTAAAAAAATTTTTGTGGAGTTTTTGGTTATTCCCTATTCTGAATTAAAAATTTAACCTAAAGATTTCTAAGCCATATATTTCCCCATCTATAAAACTCCCAGAAAGCCCAAGGTCGGTTTTGTTAGAGGCCTGCCATGCATCCTCTTGGCTGAAGCAGAGCCCGGCAGGAATGCAGAGGCGGGGCCTGCTTGGAAGGACTGTTGGCTTCATCCTTGTCCAAAAAACTGCAACTTGCTGTGGCCTATGGAGCTGCCACTATCCTGAGTTCAGCGGGGCTGATCCTTATAACTCTGGATACGTTCACTTATATCTGCCTTCTGAGTACTGCTTCTGGGCCTGAGAGAGATTCAGAACAGCAAGTTTTATTGTCTTTGTGTTTTCTCATTCAATTTACCCTAATTACACATTTATAATGTTTCTATCATCATATTTTTTTTTAAGTATGTCAGGGTTGGGCATGGTGGCTCACACCTGTAATCCTAGAACTTTGGGAGGTCAAGGCGGGTGGATCACCTGAGATCAGGAGTTCGAGACCAGCCTGGGCAACATGGTGAAACTCCATCTCTACTAAAAGTACAAATCTTAGCTGGTGTGTTGGCAGGCGCCTGTAATCCCAGCTGCTTGGGAGGCTGAGACAGCAGAATCACTTGAACCCAGAAGGCGGAGGTTGCAGTGAGCTGAAATCGTCCTGCTGCACTCCAGCCTGGGCAACAGAGCAAGACTCCATCTTAAAAAACTTAATAAATAAAAATAAATAAATCAAAAGCATGTCAGTTAACATCTTAACATTAGGAGAAAATCTTACTAGTAAAAACCTGATCAGTGTGGCTCACTACATTGTGGTAATCGCTACCCCCTCTAAACTCCTGGCACTTACTATCAGCACTGCTCAGTTGGCATTTGTCATCCAGGGCTGTGTGACATATCTTTTTTGTTGTCTTGTATTGTCATCTATCACTGAGTCAGATTTAGTACATTCGCTAACAAAATTTGACACCATCATTGCCTTGGGCCTGATTGCGCATCCCTTGGCCATAGAAGAAAGACACGCACAGAACTTTTCTGTGATTGTTCAGCATATTTTCTCTGGATCTGCTGTCGAAACCAGTGTAATAGAAATTGCCACTTAAGATTTGCAGTCTCCAGCCTCTCTCTCCATTCTGCTGCCAGAGTTACTACTTAAAATGCAAGTCTAGTTATGTCATATATATGCTTAAAATACATCTCTCCATTTATTTTCCTAGTACCTATTTTTTGAGCAATGACTAAGTGGACCATGAGTTGACCCACCAACTCAGTGCCAGGTCCTGAGTGGGTTGCTGAGGACACCTCGATGAGAAGACATATCTCTTGTTCTCAAGAAGTTCATGGTCTAGTGAAGAGACTGGCATGACACCAACTGTAATAGAATGCAATCAGGGGGCAAATAGAAGTGAGTACAAGACACCTTAAGACTTAAAGGAATATGGCATGTGAGGGTTTAGGGAAGGCTTCATGGAAAAGGAACCTTCCCATCGGATAAATCTGATGTTGGAAATCTGCATTTCCCCTTGGCCTCTCTCCTGGCTTCCTTTGGACTGCAATACTGGAAGGTTGGAATTAGGCAGAACCATCAGTGTCCACAAGACACTTCAGAAGACAGCACTTTTTGAGGCAACTGATTTTTCAAGATGAGCAAAATACCTGAACAGGTACTTCCTAGAGAAGCTAGCCAAATGGCCAATAAGCAGATGAAAAGATGTTGAATGGAAGTTGTGTCTATTTATCAGGAAAATGCAAATAAAAACCACAACAAGACACCACTACCCACTTGCCAGAGTGGCCCAACTTTAAATGACTGACAATACTAAGTAATGGGGTGAAAATATAGAACATCTGGTAGAAATGTAAATGATACAAACACTAGAAAACTTTTTGGCAGTGTGCAAGACTGGTAGAAGACTATTCATCGTAGTTTCTTCATGAAAGCCAAGATTGGAAATAATTAAACTACCTATCAACAGTAAAATGAGCAAATATAATCTAGTGCATTTGTACAATGGAATAACTAAACAGCAACAATAAAGAACAACTGATACAATACACAGGATCATGAATGCATCTTATAATGTTGAGCCAAAAGAGAAGCCAAAATATAAAAGCATTTTTAAAAAGGCAAAACTAATCTATGGTAATAAGAGTCAAAATAATGGTAAGCTTTAGGAGGTGTCTGCTGGAAGAAGGTGGGATTTGATAACTTGATTTGTGTGTGTAGGGTGGGAATTCATCAATCTATATGCTTGATATTTGTACACTTAATTATATACAGACCATTCCTGCGCAGAATCAATTTTTTGATGATCACTCTCTTTGAGCCCTGGGTATGTGAGTTGCCCCTGCCTTTTACCTGTTGGAGTCTCTACATATGGTCCAATGCCTGACCTAGGACTAGAGGTTACTCTGTCCACAGTGGGCTGTGAGAATTTGTATCCAAGAATTCATATTGTTTTCTACATATGCACTAAAACTTTTAGACTGCTCTAAGGGATGGTACATCTTTGATAATTACCTCTCCTTGGTTGTAGATAGAAGCTCCATGATATTAAGAGACAGCATCAGTGAACAACTGTTTCCCTGATAGAAGCAACATTGTAGGGAGAACTTGAACAGGGAGAACCTCTTCCCAGCAAGGAGGAAGGACACTCTGTTCTGTATCACACACAGTTCCTTTCCATATTTCAAACACTGGGCTTCAAGTCAGGGGACGAGGCCCAGATTTCCTCTTATAAAGTAATTCTGCAGCCAGATTTGGTAGGGCAGAAATTTGTTACAGGAATTCTAGGTCTTTGACCAGCAGTGGTTGAATGCTCTCCATCTTCTTAATTGAATGAGAAAATATCCGTAAATCTGAAGTAGTGTAGCAGTGTCTCCAAGAATGGTTCCTCACCTACAAATCGTGTTACTGATTAGCCTGTGTCCATTCCAAGGCCTTACAGAGCAGATACAATTAGAACAATAAGAGCCGAGGACAGAGAATTTGGTGACATTATTGTCTCATGGGACTTTCTCATCTGCATTGACTGAGTCAGTATAAGATAAATCATTGAGTCCAAAAGATCTGAAAGCTTCCAGACTGACATACTGCAGGAGAACTGCATTCAGCAGTCTGTGTCCACCAGGAGGAGTCCTCCAGCGCATGAGTAGAGCTTGCCTCCCCTCCAGTCCCAGCTCAGCCCCCGCAGAGCAGTGCACATATGCCCTACATGGGATATCTGCTTTCCACCGGTCTCCTTAAACACACATTCAGGCTGGGCGCAGTGGCTCACACCTGTAATCCCAGCATTTTGGGAGGCTGAGATGGGCGGATCATGAGGTCAGGAGTTTGAGACCAGCCTGGTCAATATGATGAAACCCTGTCTCTACTAAAAACACAAAAATTAGCTGGGTGTGGTGGCGCAAGCCTGTAATCTCAGCTACTTGGGAGGCTGAGGCAGGAGAATCAGTTTATCCCGGGAGGTGTAGGCTGCAGCGAGCCGAGATCAAGCTACTGCACTCCAGCCTGGGCAGCAGATCAAGACTCAGTCTGAAAAAGAAAAAAAGCCAACAACAAAAAAAACACACCTTCAAATTTGGGTTCAGAAAAAAAATATTAAAGACAGAAAGAAATTATGCTGGCAATCATCCTATAGGTTATCTGTATTTGAACTGTTTTCCCATCAGGACACAGAGGGCTCTGCATTCTTAAAACAACTCCAACACCCACCTCCTTCCATGGGTAAACCCTATCCACATGGACACCAGTTTCCAATACAAAACCATGAGAATGACTAATGTCAATATGATCCATAGATATTTCAATCATTATCAGACCTGATGCTATGCAAAAACAAAAAGAGGGTGAATTTTTCCAATTTTCTGTTATTTGAAGTACCACGCTTATCAAATGAAAGAGGGTGAAAGAGGACATTGCTCCCAAGGTGACCAGTGACACTCAGATCTCCTGGCACTCCCTCGGCTATCTACATCACCACAGCTAGCAGGAGTCAGGAATCCTGGGGTAGTTCTACTGACCCTAAGAAACATGGCGCAGTAGCGTTTGTTTTTTTCTGTGTCCCTGAATGTCTCCTAGTGTTCATTTTTCTTTTCACTGGTCCGGGACTTCCTGTCTCTTTTAGGTATTATTCCACCACCAAAGAACCTATGGAATGCTTCACGTGACATCAGCTCATGACTGCCAATGCTAACTTTTAATAGACATAGGTAATAGCTCAAGATATGTGATCATAGCTCCATGATGAGCATATTGGCATTTTAGAAGAGACTGGGGAGAGCCCCAATGGCTTTTACCCCCAGGACACTTTTCTACCACTTTGCTCTCTGTGCTCTCATCTGTTGAGACAGATAACACCATCTGCTGACAGTGCCCCCTCTGCCTCCTGTAGTTTTCGGAAATGGCTGAATTGTCAGCCCTACCAGAAGGAGTGATGAACCTGCATGAAATTACTTGAAAAATAAATGTTGTACCAGGAGATCAGCAGAGCCAAGCCCTAACACATGGTACTACCTGTCTGCAATACATCCATAGCAGAATTCAAGAGGAAAAGTTTCAGGATGTATATATTATCTCTTTGCAGGAAAGTCACAAGTAAAGATTAAGGTACCTAGCTAGAGATAATACTGAAACATCTAGTGATTCTATACTGTCCCCAAAGTCAGGCTGTTCAAGGCCTTCTGGTCCTACTGCAAAGCTGGCCAACACACTTGTTAAATACATGAGTTTGAATTCCTATCTTCACTGTTTTCTGTAATTAAATAGAATGGGTGGAGGTTTTGAAGACAAGTCAGGATGGGAATTACCAATTTGCCTCTGCCTGATTTTGAGCTCTCCACAGGAAAGGGGAGAATACAAATGTGACCTGGCCTCAAAACTCTCTTCTGACCTGCCTGAAACTCTCCTGTTCTGCTTCAGCAGGGCTGTCTGTGCCACGCACCATGCCAGATTCTGGGGATAACGAGTTCAGTTTTTGAAAGCTTGAATGCAAAATACCAGAACACAACTGAAAATATTAGAGAGGAGTTCAGGCATGAGGTCAGGACTGAAAATATGGTTTGAAAGTCATCCGTGGAGAAGACATGGCTGAAGTCATGAGCATAGACAAAAGTATCCAGAGAGAGCCTATAGAACTGAGAGAAGCCAGGTGGAGGACTCCAAGGGGAGTGTCCACATTTAAGTAGAGGATAAAGGGAAAAGAGCCAGTGAAGATAAAGTCAGCATCCAAGAAGTCAAATGTAAGCCAGCAGAAAACCAGAGGGTCAAGGAAGAAAAGTTAATACTGGCATCAGACTATAGAGAGGCCAGATCCAAAGAGGGTGAAAGCAGGTGATTTGATTTGACAATCAGGAGCTAATCATTGTTGGCCTTTCCCAGAACAATTTGTATGCAAAGAGGTGGGGTAGGGACATGGCAGTGGCAGAATCCAACTGTGTTGAGTCAAGTGTAGGTCAAGAAATAGAGGCTTTTGTTTTAGAGGGAGTCTGCAAAGGATAATGGTTGAGGGAGACACAGAAGTTTTTGTAGGGTATGTTTTTCTTCTAAGATGAAGGAGATCTAAGTGTGTTTCTAGCCAGAGGGGGAAGGAGCCAGTGTACTTGAAGAGTATTTGAAGATTTAAGAAAAAGAGGGAATAAACCGATGTAGCAGAGACTTTGGGGAAACAAAAAGAGATGGGATCGAGAGTTCACAAATGCGGGGTGAGCCTGCAAAAAGTGAAGGATGGGAAGGAAACAAAAGAAAAACGAAGCTGGTAAATCAGAGGCCAAGAAGTAGACAGAATTCTTCACCCGTGGAGTTCCAAGGTAGCAGAGGAGGAAAACAAGAAGGGAGCTAGTGGGTTCCATTGCTCAGACCTTCTCTGTTCTCCCAGTTTTAGCAAGACCCCGGAACCAGTGGGTGGGAGGAGAACACTGGAGGAAAGGCCCTAAGAGGAGCCCATAATCAGAAAGGATTTCTGGGTAGAATATTTCAGAGATAGAAGTTTACCATATTTCTCCATGTAGTGATGGCAAACACAAAGGCTTTCTCTGACCCTATGGGAAACTCAGCACTATGACAGCCAATTGGGGAGGAAAAGTGAAAGTTCTGAATCAAGATTTGAAAACAAGAGGGAAACCAAGGACATTGATGTATTATATTGATGAATGCAACACATGACTCAGTCCTAGTTTTCCAAGTCCAGGATTTACACTCATGTTAATTTACTGAGAAAGCCAAGGCTGGGCCCGGAAAATTGAATATAATATCACTAGAACATGGAAAAGACCTTACACAATGTCACTCCATGTCACTTGTCCTGATTTTTAATTTAGTGCCTTTTATTTGTGTTTTCCCATTTCTGAGTGTGTATTTGCAGCATTAAGTACATTTTTTATCTTGTGCTTTTCATCCCGTTTTAATATTTTTTCCATTTTAAAATGTTTTTGATATAACCCTTCATTTGCCATCTCTCTGTAAAGCCATAAACTCTAGGACAGCTGCTGAAAATAAACTGACATTGGAACCAGATGATTCTTTGTGGGGGGTGGGGGGGCATTCCTTGGGAAGAACAGAGAAAAGAAGAGTCAGGAGCAATTCTGCTCAGTGCAGTCCTCCCATCATTGTTCCACGGTAACTCTTGATACATCCCCCAGACACATTCATTTTCCCTAACCCACCCTAGGTGTGACGGATGTGACCAGTAATGGTTTGGAGGGAAACTATTTTTCCCACTCATCTTTTCTCACCATCTTGGTCTTCTGTCTTTGAATTAGTCTGCCATTTACTGAATATGATGCTATTTCCATAAGCCCACGGTAGGAGGATGCACAATATATCCCAAAGGGAAGCTCTGGGATGCCACATTGAGCTTCCAAATATATAGTCCCTCAAATCATACTTGGGATGCCACCAGGCTCAAGAAACTAGGACTAGGGAGTGACAGCTAACTCTCCTTCCTCTGTACAAGACAACAGGACCATGGCTGAAGCCTTTAACTCACCCCCAGTGTGTCACCAATTCAGGGAGTCACTTCCTGAAAGCCAACTCTGACAATGCAACTGCTTTCCTTCCAACCCTGGGGCCCCTCAAGAGGGAGCTGAGACTTGCCATTTTCTCTTTGCAGGGTCATCAATGCGGTGCCTTTTGTGACAACTAAATTCACTGAGAAAAAAATTCAAAATGATTTCAGTGGCAGGCAGCTTCTGAAATTTTCCAAATGTACTTTTTTAGCTCTCTATTTCCCTTAAGCCATATGATGTCATTTGCCTCTCAATCCCTGAGTGCCAAAAATTCTGCTTTCATATCTCTGAAATTTGCCAAACTATAAAAACCTCAGATCTCAGTTTGGGTTTTTATCCCCCTCGCCAAAAAGGCAAAAAATGACTTTCTACACTTTCAAAGTAAGAATATCAGTCACACACACACACACACACACACACACACACTATCTCAGTTCACAAATCCAGACAGTCTTTTACTGTGTATCCCCCTGTTTGGGCTAATGGGCTGCCCTAATTTTATTCAGAATTTTTATTTCAATAGCTTGTCATCTGCTGCTTCAGGACATACGTAACTCTTGACGCTCCTGACTTGACAGGTAAGTAGGAGACTGATTCTCAAATGCAGTTTTACTTTGCTTTAGGACGTATTCATTAGCGATTTTTGAAGTTAGAACATTTTCCCACTGATTTGGAAGATTCGTCAATTCTTGTTATGTATTTACTGAAGCTTTTTAGTTCGCCTAAGAAAGAGAGAGACAGAGAGAAAGCCTGCTTCCCTTTCTAATTACACTCCCATTTCCTTAGCAAGTCCTTGAAAAAAGAATTCCCCAAGTCTCTAATCATCTCTCTAGTCGTAATCTCCATAATTGTGTCCCTTCCAGATTTCTTCTTGGCACGGCCCAGAGACTGATTTGCTCCATGTGGTTAAAAACCTTTTATTTTATGCCAGTTAGGACTTGTTTTCACGGCTTGCCTTCTTGGGCCTTAATGCTACATTGGATGCCATTGATCTTTACAGGCTTCTTTTCCATCCCCAGTGAGTGACTGTAGGCCTCCTTCCATCTTCTTAATGGAGGGGCCGACTAAACCTTCCTGACGGGATTCTACAGGGTTCCACTAGGATACTGCCTTCTCTCCATTTTCTTTCCTCCATTTAGTTGATCAGTTCAATATGAAACCATTATGGAGAGAATTGTTTCTGCCATAATATTGCATCGGGCCGGGCACGGTGGCTCAACGCCTGTGATCCCAGCGCTTTGGGAGGCCGAGGCGGGTGGATCACAAGGTCAAGAGATCGAGACCATCCTGGTCAACATGGTAAAACCCCGTCTCTACTAAAAATACAAAAAATTAGCTGGGCATGGTGGCGCATGCCCGTAATCCCAGCTACTCCGGAGGCTGAGGCAGGAGAATTGCCTGATCCCAGGAGGCAGAGGTTGCCGTGAGTCGAGATCGCGCCATTGCACTCCAGCCTGGGTAACAAGAGCGAAATTCCACCTCAAAAAAAAAAAAAAACAGTGTATCAAATAAAAATGGTGTTCATTGGTCTTAATTCATCCTTAGATTAGTGTTTCTGAACCTTGGACAATTTTACCCCACTCTTGCCCGTCCCCCCGCTCCCCGGGGGACACTTAGAGATGTCTGGAGATGTTTTTGGTTGTCACAACTTGGAGGAGGGGGATGGCTGCTACCAGCATGTAGTAAATAGAGGCCAGGGACACTGCTTAACACCCTGAAATGCATGGGACAGCCCCCACCACAAAGAATCATCTGGTCCCAATGTCAGTAGTGAGGAGGGAGAAACCTCATGTAGATGAAGCATGACCCAACCACCACATAAGCCCGGCGATTTTCTCAGATTTCTCCATGTCCCAGCTTTCTAGGAGACTGCCTGCCGCCTGATCATTGTTTGTTGAGAAGCCTATGGAACTTAAAAATCTCTCTCTCACTGCCATTCTAATGATTATCCATCTTCAGAAGTAGCAAATTGTTAGTTTCAGTCTAACTGGAATTCTTTGTGCTGCAGGTCAGCCCCTTTCATCCTCGGTCTATCCTCACTAGAGGGGAAACAGCCACACACGCTTTTCTGTGTGATGTGGCAAAGGTCTTCCCACTCACCCTTTGAGCCTTGGGATATGAAGTCAGGTCCGGGACAAGGGTTCTTCTGTTCCTAAGGGCTCCGAGCTCTGCTGAGGGATGCTACCAGTGATCCACTGGGACTGGTTATTAGGTCTTCTACCTAGATTAAGGTCCCTTAAAGGAGCAAAGAAACGCCCTCCTAACTGACCCCTGCGAAGGGTCTCTGGCACTGGTGCTATGAGAAAGGCAAGGGTCAGTGTCACACATAAGGTTTAGGAGGACAGCTCAGGGAGCACCTCTGAAACCATCCCTAGCTGGACCCTGGTACAGAAGCTCCAGAAAGAAGGAGCTGTTAATGGAAGGCATCAATTCAGGGGCGAAAGGGACAGGAAAGCAACAGCCAAGCAAGCAGAATGGCTGATAGAAGTGGCAGGGACAGGGGTGGAGAAGGCGAAGGAGGGAGAGGGGAGGTGGGAAGTAAGGTCCGCATGCAGAAGGAAGGCAAGGCAGGCTCAACAGGCCACAGTTCCGCTGGATTATTTTCCAGTAGTACTGAACCAGCTCTCTTAGAAGCACTTGGAAACATCCTAGCTTTCTTACCTTCTGGAGTCCACACTCACGTGGACCCCTGTTATGCAGGCTCCCTGGAGGGCTCTGAGCCCAACTCCAGTCTCACATTGGGACTTCTCAGTTTTACAAAGTTATTAAGCTACCAAGCATCTTATAATCTAAGAACATGAATGCCTTTTTAAGGCATATGATTGCTAAACCTGCAGAGTTTACTTTTCCTTTGCTAATTTCTATTGAGTATAACCCCTAACAGGACAGAGAGCTTATAAAGATAAAAACCATATATATATATAGACATATATATGTGTGTGTGTATGCATATATATGCACGCATGTGTGTGCATATATATGTACATATATACACATGTATGTATATATGTACATGCCTATATGTGTATATGTGTTATATATATAGTTTCTGCACCAAACTATATGTACATGCCTATATGTGTATATGTGTTATATATATATAGTTTCTGCACCAAGCCATTATCTAATGGCTGCACCAGACCAGCCATTAGATAATTAGATTGGCTGGTCTGGGCTCCATGCCCTTTTACATAACCCACTCACTCTCTAAGGAAGTTCTATGAATAATGAAAAGGACAGATGCTGAGATGCTTGTTGGAATTCTCTGCTTCCATTGCAACAAACGCTCCCGAGTAAATTCCCGTCTGGTTGCTGTTTTCTTTGGATCTCTTTCCTTGCATGGAGTTTCCTCATGTGTTTAGGAATTTTAAGTGGGAAGTTACCTGTTAGTCTCGCCCTTTCCCCCACCCCACTTCTCTCTTTCTCTCTCTTTTTCCTTCTCTCTTCTTTTTCATAACCCAGTCCTCCACTCCTTGTCTGAAACTTTTCTGGTCACTTCCCCTCATCTTCCTCTCTCCCCACCTGCCACGTCTCAGCTAGTCCTTATGAAATTTCTGGGTGATACTGGGGCTATTCCAGATCCAGCCTCCAATCCAGCCAGCCACCCAACTCTTTCCTTGGCCATAAGGTCACTCTCTGGTCCTGCTGCAGTCTGCTGCTTGTGCTGTAGGGCAGGCAGCAGATCCTAGTTTGGGCAGGTACTATTTTCTCCAGAGCCATCTCTTGGGCATGGGAATGGGAGCAGGTGGTGGCATCAGATGCACCCAGCCCTAAGTTTTTGTTTGTTTTTTTTTTTTGCAGGGTGTGGTGTTTTGACACAAAGTGTTACTCTCTCACCCAGGCTGGAGTCCATGGTGTGATCATAGCTCACGGCAGCCTCAAACTCCTGGGCTCAAGTAATCCTCTCATCTCAGCCTCCGGAGTAGCTGGAGCCACAGGCACACACTACCATGCCCGGCTACTTTTTAGATTTTTGGCAGGGATAGGTCTCACTATGTTTCCAGGATGGTCTAGAATTTCTGGGCTCAAGCGATCCTCCTGCCTCAGCCTCCCAAGCTGCTGGAATTACAGGTGCAAGCCCTGAGTTTTAATATATGAATCTGGTTTGAGTGACTTGTCTCTCAAGGAGCAAGTTTCGATGTCATTTCCCACAGAAGTTAAACCATCAGCCACAAGTCCCCTCTGCTGACTTCCACACTAGCAGGCCAACCCCACTCTGCACCTTAAATTGCTGTTCTTTTTTTGAGTGCAGCTATTTATTGTCTATGTTTCCTTTTTTAATACTTTAACTTGCCTCGCTGGGTATTGGAAAGAAGGGATACTCTGAAGCATGGACCTTGATACCATCTTGAGAGGAAGACTTCCATTGAAGGCTTAATTTTATATTAATTTTTTTCCCACTTATAAGGATGATGAATATTCATTGTGTAAACTGTGGGAAGCTGAAAACTATAACTCTGAAATAACTACTGTTAATATTTTATTGCATTTCTTTTAAGCCTTGGCTCTATAAATGTATGTGTACAAACACACACACACATACCCTTGATTCATACTGTACTTTCAGTTGGGTCTTCTGCTTTTATTTTATTACCAAGTATTGTTTTTCATGTAATCTGAATGCAATATACACTCACTGTGGAAAATCCATAAAACACAGAAGTTGGAAAGGTAATCTCTTGTCTACTTTCACCACCCAGTGGTAACCACTGTGGAAAGGAAGTATCTCATTTTTACGAATTTTTAGAAATTTAAACACAATATAGAATTCTGCACAATGCTTTTATACTTAACATGATATCATGGGCACTTTTCCAGATCATCAAAATATGATTTGCCGTGACCACACAGCTCTAATTTTGGGGGATTTCCCCATGAATAAAGGTCAGAGCATATAACCTAGGCATTTTGTAATCTTTTGTAACTTAGTTTTGAAAATTTACTCATCAACCTCCAAAAAGAATATGTATTATCAGCTTAATCTCATTATGTATATCATTCAAATTTTTGATGCCATTATTACTTCTTTAATCTCCATGATCTTTGAAGGCTTGGAAAATTGTGTTAAAGGCTCACACAGCAGCCTCCCAACCAATTTATCTTTGTTCTAAGAACTCTTGGTTGATGTATTTAATGTAGGTAGATGGCTCTTAAAAGAACACTTTCCTAATTCACTGTATCTTTTATAAAAATAAAAGCGCTTCTTTGGCTTAATGATTGTCCCTTAATTTCTATTTTGTCTGATATTATTTCTGCCGCCACATATTGCTTTCCTTCATTGTTTCCCTGAAATATATTTGACAAACATTTAACTGTAAACTTTTTTTTTGTTGGTCCTTTATTAAGAAGTGACTCGGAAGCAGGTGATAGTGAGATCTGATTTTACTTTTAAAAAAACCTTTGTCCTCTACTTATTGTCATACATGATACACTGGACTTATCATCATTTTATTGTTATAGTCATCGCATATTTCTTTTGTTGTTTGCTGTTAGACGTTTTTTCTGACTTTTCCTTCTGCAGCAGTTTGGTAAGTACGCATCTTATTTAGGATTCTATTAATAGTTACATTTGCAGTTTCATAAACATTGTGAGAGTTTGGGTTCAGTGACAGAGGTCGGGTCTAGAACATTGTCTAGAGTAGCTTTACCAGATGGGGACTGACCGTGCTCACACACGAGGAAGTGGGGACAGAGGAACACAGGGTCACAGCTGCTCCCCAGGGTCATCTGGGAGATGAGCCTGAGCTCCTTCTCTTAATCTGCTTTGTCATCCTAAGAATGAAACTTGCATCGCATGGAGGCCTCAGCATCCCAGAAGACAGAGGGCTGCATCTTGGGCCTCCATCTACGTTCTAACAGGAATAAAGGTGAAGAGAAGGATGGAGAGGGGCAAGAGGGCACAACAGGAGGAAAGAGGCAATGGTATGGATCTGTGTGGTGAAACCTGCCTGGAGCCTCCAGCCAGCTTCCTCCCTAGCCTCACCGGCTAGAATCATGTCATGTGGCCATCTCTAGCTGCAAGAAAGCTGAGAAATAGACAATCTCTACTGGGTAGTTTGCCATCCTGAACAAGATTGAGTTTTGATTAGTAAGAAAGAATATATTTTAGTGAAACAATTAGAAATTGCTTGACGTTACCTCAAAGACTGTCAAAAACAAAAGCAAAACTGTGTTTTGACTTTCTGCAGCTTCTGCTCGCCCAACCCTACTCCTGCATGCTTGCATTCTAAATCTGTGTATTTGTGAATTTAAACACATTTTAAATTCATTTTCTTACTAAATTATTGTTTTACATTATATGATATTTCTTCTAAAAGTTTCAAAATCAAATTCCATTTTTAAAACACATTTGGGCATTAATCACTTAAATTTATAATTATTTTCTCTGTTTACTTCAGATTCTTATACATCATAAAATTGTCTTTTTTACACTTTGAATTTTGAGTTTTATGGGTGTTTTTTTTTTGTTTTTGTTTTTTACAATTTTCTAAAGTGTGTGTTTAAGTGATTTTGGGAAATATGTGTTAAGTGGTGTGTATTCTGGGCTTTTGCATATTAGAAATTCTCATCCTAATTCAACATTCCAGAGCCTAACTTGTAGGTAACATTTGAAAATGGTTACCATTACAAAAAGCATTAAAAAAAAAAAGGAGTAGGGCAAAGGACATGAACAGACACTTTTCAAAAGAAGACATACATGCAACCAACAAACATGCCAAAAAAAGCTCAGTATCACTGATCATTAGAGAAATGCACGTCCAAACTCCAAAGAGATACCACCGAATATCAGTCAAAATGGCTGTTATTAAAAAATCAAGCAAAGACTTGGAACCAACCCAAATGCTCATCAAAGATAGACTGGATAAAGAAAATGAGGCTTATATACACCATGAAATACTATGCAACCACAAAAAATGATGAGTTCATGTCCTTTGCAGGGACATGGATGAAGCTGGAAACCATCATTCTCAGCAAACTGACACAAGAACAGAGAACCAAACACTGCCTGTTCTCACTCATAAGTGGGTATTGAACAATGAGAACACATGGACACAGGGAGGGAGCATCACACATCAGGGCCTGTCAGAGGGTAGGGGGCTAGGGGAGGGATAGCAGGGGGTTGGGGGAATTGGGGAGGGCTAGCATTAGGAGAAGTACCTAATGTAGGTGATGAGGGGATGGATGCAGCAAACCACCATGGCACGTGCAACCTAGGTAATAAACCTGCACGTTCTTTACATGTACCCCAGAACTTAAAGTATAATAAAAAAAATCTTTTTCTAGGTGAAAACAAACAAATACTAAAAATCAAAAATAACAGGTGCTGGTAAGGTTATGGAGAAAAGGGAACACATACATTGTTGGTGGGAGTGTAAATTAGTTCAACCATTGTGGAAAGCAATATGGTGATGCCTCAAAGAGCTAAAAGAAGAACTACCACTTGAGCCAGCAATCCCATTACTAAGTATATACCCAGAGGAATATAAATCATTCTACCACAAAGACACATGCACATGAATGTTCATTGCAACACTAGTCACAATAGTGAAGACATAGAATCACCCTAAATGCCCATCAGTAGTAGGCTGGATAAAGAAAATGTGGTTCATATACACCATGGAATACTTTAGAGCCATAAAAAAGAACAACATCATGTCTTTTGACGGAACATGCATGGAGCTAGAGGTCATTATCCTTAGCAAACTAACACAGGAAAAGAAAACCAAATACCATTTGTTCTCACTTATCAGTGGGAGCTACATAATGAGAACTCATGAACACAAAGAGGAGAACAACAGCGTGGAGCCTCCTTGAGGGTGGAGGGAGCGAGGAGAAAGAAGAGTCGAAAACAATAACTATTGGGTACTAGGCTTAGTACCTGGGAGAGGAAATAATCTGTACAACAGACCTCCATGACCCAAATTTACCTGTATAAAAAGCCTGTATATGTACCTCCTAATCTAGAAGTTAAAAAATAAATAAACTCACTTAGGCTCCTGATCACTTTATAACCAAAAACTAACTTGCTCTTAAGACCAGAGCTAACAGTGTTTGAATTTCCAAAACAAAACATAATTTGGAAAGCATTGACAAACAGCACAGATCTTAACGGATCGTGTAATATGAAGGCAGGAGCCGCATTGCACACCACGCAGCAGGACTTCTACAAACATATTTCTCCCTTGCGCTCCCTCTTTCCTTAGAGTTTCATGCTTTATAGAAGGTAGCAGGTCACCTCTCTGGCTGCATCTTCGGCCCTCCTTGAACGTTTGGCTTTCTGTTGCTCTCTGCCAGTCTCTGAAATCTATCCATTTACTTTTTAAATTTTCATTTTAATTTACTCTTTTTTGGCATACAGTTTGTGTATTTTGCCAAATGTATAGAATTGGGTAACAATTGTATAGAATTGCCACAAACAGCATACAGGAAACATCACCCTAAAAGTTCCTCACACTTGCCCCTTTGTAAGCCAACCCTCTCTTTTCCCCTGACCCCTGGCAGCCACTGATCTGTTATTTCTGTCATTTTGCATTTTGCTTTTTTCCTCTCCCTCTCTGTCACTTTGGAATCACATACTATACAGCTATTTGAATCTGGCTTTTTTCATTGGCATAATACATTTCAGATTCATCCAAGTTGTTGCATATATCTATAGTTCGTCCCTTTTTGTTTCTAAGTAATATTTCATTGCTCGGACACACTATAGTGTGTTTATTTATTGGCCAGTGTAGTAAGTGAAATTATGTCTCCAAAAAAGGCGTATCCAAGTCTTACTCCCCTTTTCTGGAAATGTTTCCTTGTTTTAAAGCAGCATCTTGGCAGATGTAATCAAGTTCAAATGAGATCATGCTGGATTAGAGGGGGTCCTAAATCCAATGGCTGATATCTTTATGAAAGAAAGGAGAAAGAGATTTAGATACAGAGATACAAAAGAGACAGACACAGGGAAGAAAGCCATGTGAGGATGCAGATAGAGATTGGAGTGAGGCGTCTGCAAGCCAAGGAACACGAAGGATTGCGGGAAGTGAGGAAGAGGCAAGTAAGGATTTTTCCCTAGCACCTTTAAAGGAAGCATGGCTCTGCCAACACTTTACTTTTGCATTTCTAGCCTCCAGAACTGTGAGAAAATTAATGTCTGCTGTTTTAAGCCTCCAAATTTGTGATTTTTTTTTTTACAGCAGCCCTAAGAAACTAATAAAACACGATGAAGGATATTTGGGTTATTTATAATATGGGGAATAAATTATGAATAAAGTTGTGATAAAAATTCATGTACAGGTTTTTGTGTGACCATAGGTTTTCATTTCTCTAGAGTAAAATAGAAGCGAGATTGCTAGACTGTATGTTAAATACATGTTTAAGTTTATTTAAAAAACTGCCATACTGTTCACCAAAGCAGCTCTACCATTTTGGGTTCCTTCTGGCAATTAATAAAACTTTGAGCTGCCCTTCTTCCTCACCAGTACTTGTTTTTTATCAGATTCTTTCACTTTTTTTTAATTTTAGGCATTCTCATCATTGTGTGATGGTAACTCATTGTGGTTTAATTTATATTACCTTAATGACAAATTGTATTAGTTCGTTTTTACACTGCTAATAAAGACATACCTAAGACGTTGTGAGTTACAAAAAGAAGAGGTTTAATGGATTCACAGTCCTCACGGCTAGGGAGGTCTCATAACCACGGTAGCAAGCAAAGGAAGAGCAAAGGCATGTCTTACGTGGCACCAGGCAGGAGTGAAGGTGTGCCAGCAGGGCAAATGCCAGATGCTGACAAAACCATCACATCAGGTATTGTAAGAACTCACTCATTATCACCAGAGCAGTATGGGAGAAACTGCCCCGTGATTCAATTATCTCCAACTGGCCCTAACCTTGACACATGGGGATTATTACAATTCAAAGTGAGACTTGGGTGGGGACACAGGGCCAAACCATATTAATAATGATGTAGAGCATTATTTGAGATCCTTAAATGCCATCCATATATTTTCTTTCTTTCTTTCTTTCTTTTTTTTTTTTGACACAGAGTCTCGCCCTGTGGCCCAGGCTGGAGTGCAATGGTGTGATCTTGGCTCACTGCCACCTCCACCTCCTGGGTTCAAGCAATTCTCCTGCCTCAGCCTTTCGAGTAGCTGGGATTACAGTTGCACCCCACCATGCCCTGCTAATTTTTTGTATCTTTAGTAGACACAGGTTTCACCATGTTGGCCAGGCTGGTCTCAAACTCCTGACCTCCTGATCCACCCACCTCATCCTCCCAAAGTGCTGGGATTACAAGCGTGAGCCACTGCACCTGGCCCATATATTTTCTTTGGTTAAATGTCTTTACAAATACTTTGCCCATTTTTAATTAAATTGTTGGCTTTCTAATTGCTGAGCTTTTAAAAATTATTATATATTCTTACATATGTTTTCTCAGATATATATTTTACAAATATCTTCTCCTAATCTGTGTCTGGTATTTTATTAGTGTCTTTTTAAAAGCAACATTTTTAATTCTAATAAAGTCCAATTTATCATTTTTTTATGGACTAGTTTTTGGCATCATATAAAAGGACTATTTGTTGGATCTAAGATCACAAAGATATTCTCCTATGTTTTACTCTAAAGTTTTAAAGTTTTATTTACATTTTATAATCACATTTAGTTCTCTGATACATTTTGACTTATTTTGTATAAAGTATGAGATATAAATTCTAGTTTACTTTTATGCATGTGGTTATCTAATTAGTCTAGCATTATTTATAGAAAATATTATGGTTTCTTCATTGAATTCCCTTTGTTCCTTGTCAAAAACTAATTGAACACATTTGTGAAAATTTATATGTAGACTCACTGTTCAGCAATCTGTGTGTTACTTTTTTTTTTTTTTTTTTTTTTTGAGACGGAGTTTAGCTCTTGTTACCCAGGCTGGAGTGCAATGGTGCGATCTCGGCTCACCGCAACCTCTGCCTCCTGGGTTCAGGCAATTCTCCTGCCTCAGCCTCCCGAGTAGCTGGGATTACAGGCGCGCGCCACCATGCCCAGCTAATTTTTTGTATTTTTAGTAGAGACGGGGTTTCACCATGTTGACCAGGATGGTCTCGATCTCTTGACCTTGTGATCCACCCACCTCGGCCTCCCAAAGTGCTGGGATTACAGGCTTGAGCCACTGCGCCTGGCCCCTGTGTGTTACTTTTTAATGTCTTCAAACTAGATGGTGTAACTCCTCCAATATTTATTCTTTCCTAATATTGTTTTGTGTGTTCTAGTTTCTGTGATTTCCATGTAAACTCTATTATATTGTTTATTTTAAACTCAGAGGGCCCATGCACTTGTTTGCTGCATGGTTACATTGCATATTGGTGGGGATTGGGCTTCTAGTCTACCTATTAGCCAAATAATGAACACTGTACCTGATAGGTAATTTTTTAACCCACATAAACTCTAAAATTACCTTTTGATATATAAAACATATACTGCTGACATTTTAATTGGGATTATGTTGAATCTATATATCAATTTTAAGTGAACTGACATTTTAACAATATTGACTTTTCTAATCTATGAACACAATATACATCTCCATTTATTCAGGTCTTACTGATCACTTTCATCAGTAGTTTATAGTTTTCTGAATATCAATCCTACATATATTTTGTTAGATTAATACCTATTTCATATTTTCTTAGAGCTATTAAAAATGGCATGTTTTATAAATTTTGATTTTCCATTGTTCATTGCTAGTATATAGAAATACTATTGATCTTTATGCTTGAATCCTGTATACGTGCTAAAATCATTTACTAGTTCTGGGAATTTTTGTAGCTTCTTTGAGATTTTCCATATAGACAATCATGTTGTCTATAAATAAATAGTTGTATTTATTGTCTTACCAACATTTATGCCTTTTATTTCTTTATCCTGTGTTATTGTGTTGACTAGGACTGCTAGTAGGATAATGAATAGAATTGGTAAAAGCAGAAATCCTTGCCTTGCTCCTGATATTAGGGAAAAGCATTAATTCTTTCACCAATAAGAATGATACTAACTATAGATTTTTGTGGATGCTCTTTATTAGGTTAAAGAAGTTCTCTCTTTTCTCTTTTCTTTGCTGAAAGCTTTTGTCATAAACTAATGTTGACTTTCGTCATATGCTTTTTGCATCTATTGAGATGATCATAAAGCTTTTCTTCTATAATGTGTTAATATGGCAAATTACATTGATTGATTTTAGAATACTAAAGCCTTTCACTACTAGGATAAACCCTTATCATTTGGAATGTAGAATGCTTTCTGCCTATTATAGAATTCAATTTGCTCATATTTTTCTTAAGAAATTTTGCATTTTTATTCATGAGAGATATTGTTCCATAACTCTCTTCACTTGTGAAATCTTTCACTGGTTTTAGTATTAGTGTAATGCTGATCTCATAAGTAAGTTGAAAATTGCTCTTATCTTTTTCATGGTAGATGTTACATATAATTGGTATTATTTCTTCCTTAAGTATTGATAGGATTCACTAGTGAAACCAGTCAGGTGTAGAGTCAATGGTGAAAGACCCAGTCCAAGTCCAAAGGCCTGAGAACTAGGAATGCCAATGGCAGGGAGAGGAGAAGATGGGTGTCCCAGATCAACAGAGAGCAAACTTGCCCTTTCTTCACATATTTGTTCTCTTCAGGCTCTCAATAGACTAGGTGATGTCCACCCACATTGGTGAGGACACCCTTCTTTACTAAGTTGTTTCAAATGCTGACGTCTTTTGGAAACATCCTCACTGATACACCCAGAAATAATATTTTGTCAGTCATCTGGGCATCCCTCAGCCCAGTCAAATTAACACACTAAAATTAACCACCCAAATTGTTAATTTATTATTCTTTTAATGTTTTAACTTTTGTTTCTGATTGTTACAATTTGTATATTCTCTTTTTTCCCCTTGGTCAGTATGGCTAGACGCTGATCACTTTTTGTTCAAGGTTTTTTTCAGTTTCTCTATTATTTATGTTTTCAATTTCATAGATTTGTTTTCTAAAGTCTATTATTTTCTTTATTATACTTTACAATAGTTAATTTGCTTTGCTTTTTAGTTTCTAAAGTAGAAGTTTAGATTATTTATTTCAGATATTTTTTTCTAATATAAGCATACAGCACACTTGTGACTTGGAAGTCCAAGAGACAGTCTTAAATTAGGAAATGTCTTGAACCAAATGAAAATGAAAATGTATAATGTGTATACTTTAGCTGCATCCCACAAAGTTTGATCTGAAAAGGTATAATGTGTATACATTTTCATTTTCAAATTAAAATTTGTGGGATGCAGCTAAAGTAGTGCTTAGAGGGAAATTCATAACAGTAAATGATTTTGTATATATACCAATAAATGGGATTGCTGGATCATATAGTTCTATTTTTAATTTTTTTCAAGAACATTCATACTGCACTGTTAATTTCTATTAACAGTGTACCAGAATTCCAATTTCTCTATATTCTTGCCAACACTTACCTTTTTCTAAACAATAGCATCCTAACAAACGTGAGGCAATATCTCCCTGTAGTTCTAATTTGCCTTTCCCTGATAATTAATGATGTTGAGCACCTTTTTCTATATCTATTGGTCATTAATATGTCTTCTTTGGAAAATTTCTGTTCAAGGGCTCTGCCTATATTTAAAATGGGTTATTTGGGTTTTTTGCTATTATTAATAACTTGGATGAGTGTCTTCTAAGTTTTGGAAATTAACCTCTTATCAGATATATGATTTTCACATATTTTCTCCCATTCTGGAGGTTGCCTTTTCATTCTGATGACTGTTTCCTTTTCTGTGCACAAACTTTTCAGTTTGTTGTAATCTCACTTGTCTATTTTTCCTATTGTTGCCTATGTTGTTGGTGTCAAGAAAACATTGCCAAGACCGATGCCAAGAAGCTTTTCCCCTATTTTTTGGTAGGAGTTTTATAGTTTCAGGTCTTACATTTAAGTCTTTGATCCATTTTGAGCTGATTTCGTTCAATCAGAGAAAAATTCCAGATTCGGTATCTAAAATCCTCCTGCCTTAGCCCCCACAAGTAGCTAGGACAGGTGTGTGCCACCACACCCAGCTAATTTTATGGTATAAGGCAGGTATCCAATTTCTTTTTGTCTGTTTTTGTTCTCGTTGTTTTTGTTGTGGTGGTTTTCTTTTTTTTTCTTTCACATGTTAATAGTCACTTTTTTCGATGTCAGTTGTTAATGTACTTCATTAACATACTCTTGGAAACTTTGTCACGAATTGGCTCTTTTAGAATGTAATCCCCTTCTTTATTCCAGGAATTTTTTTGTTTGAATTCTGCTTAATCTGATATTAATATAGCACCTCTCAATTTGTTTTGATTAGTTTTTTTCAAGGCATATAAATTTCCATCTTTTTTCTTATCTATAAAATTGTATTTTTTGTACGTATATTGATTTGGGTTTTCATGGGGTTTGTTTAAGGCAGGGTCTCACTCCGTTGCCCAGGCTGGAGTGTGCTGGCATGATCTTGGCTCACTGCAACCTCTACCTCCTGGGTTAAAGTGATCCTCCTGCCTCAGCCCCCACACGTAGCTAGGATTGGTGTGTGCCCCCACACATAGCTAGGATAGGTGTGTGCCCCAATGCCCAGCTAATTTTTGTATTTTTCATAGAGACAGAATTTTACCATGTTGCCCAGGCTGGTTTCAAACTCCTGAGCTCAAGGAATCCATCTGCTTCAGCCTCCCAAAGTGCTAGGATTACAGGCATGAGCCACTGTGCCTAGCCCATTGTGGACATATTGAAAATTTTATATACCTGCACCTGGAATTTTTCTCTAATTGAACAATTAATTTTTTTAATTTGGCTTGAACAATATTATATTTATTGAAATTATTGATATTTTTGAACTTAAATCAATATTTTATGTGTTGCTTTTCTTTAGGGTACTTTGGTTTTGTGGCCTGACACACTTTTTTTCTGTCTTCTTTTGGGTTATTTGAATATTTTTAGTTTTTCTTTTATCTGTGGATTTGGGGTGCTACTTTTTTGTGCTATTTTTTTACTTGTTTCTCTTTCACAGTTAACTTAGAGTTAACATTTTACCATGTACAGCCATATAGGTACCTTTTTCTTCTTTATGCTATATATTGTCATATGTATTATAGTTACAGACATTGAAAACCACAACGTAAATATTAAAGGTTTTGTTCTAAACATTCATACATATTTTTAACTCAAAATAATAGTCTATTTTATTTGCCCAGATATTTACCACTTCTGTTGTTCTGTTTTTCACTCCCAATGTTCCTTTTTCCCTCTGATATTATTTCCTTTTTACCACAAAGAAATTCCTTTAGCTGCCGATAATGTCTTTATTTCACCTTTATTTGTAAAAGACTTTTCCTGAATATAAAATCCTGGGTTGAAAGTTCATTTTGCTTTTACTTTAAAGATAGTGTTCCACTGTCTTCTGACTTCTGGGTTTTTTTTTGTTTTTTTTTTTTTAATAGCGCTTTGCTCCATAATCCTGGCTGGCATGCAGTGGCATGATTTCATGCAACCATCATCCCCCAGGTTCAAGGGATTCTCCTGCCTCAGCCTTCTGAATAGCTGGGACCACAGATGTGCACCACCACTCCTGGATGATTTTTGTATTTTCAGTAGAAACGGGGTTTCACAATGTTGGCCAGGCTGGTCTTGAACTCCTGACCTCAGGTGATCTGCCCACTTCATCTTCTCTAAATGCTAGGATTACAGGCATGAGCCACTACGCCCAGCCTGACTTCCATGTTTTCTGACAACAAATCTGCAGTCTTCCCCTGTAAACGATGTATCTTTTTCCCTCTGGCTACTTTCTAGATGAATGTTTTAATCTTTGGGTATTGCACAGTTTGATTATGATGTGTCTGGGCCTCTACTTCACTGGCAGGTACTGAGCTTCTTGAGTCTGTAAATTTGTATCCTTAACTACTTTGGAAATTTGCTATTATAATGTTTTCAAATTTCTGGTACCTTTCTTGCACTCCTTTCACATTCTTCATGTACTTCAATAATATAAATGTTAGAGGTTTTGATATTTTCCCACATATACTTGAGTCTATGTTTGGTTTCTTTTCTAATTTTCTTTTCTCTCTGTACTTCAGATTAGATCATTTGACTCTATCTTTATGTTTGTTTATTTTTTTTTAATATCTCCATCATTCCATTGAGGCCAGATAATTCTTTTTTACTTAAGAGATTATGTACTTTTATTCTAAAGTTCCATTTAGTTACTTTTTAATTGTTCCTCTTTTTCTGATGAAAGTTTCTATCTTTCCATTCATTTCAAGAGTGTTTACCTTTACTTTATGGCACACAGTCATAAAAGCTGCTTTAAAATCTTTATTTGATTATTCCAACATCTGGGTCTTATTGGCCTTGGAGTCATTGATTGCCCTTTTCCTTGAAAATTGCTCAAATTTTTTGATTCTTTGCATGTTGAGAGATTTTTAAATTGTATTATACATGTATGAAATATAATGTGAGACATACTGAATATAATGTAATGAGACTCTGTATCCTGTTAAAAGAATGTTCATTTTTGATTGGTTTGTTTGGCAGCCAATTTATAAAGCAAAGCCATTTTGGTAAAGTGCTATTTTTCTTTGAGTATGTTCCACAAATACAGCTCAGGTGGAACCTCGGGACTTGTGTTTGTCTATGTACCATAATTAGAGTATACTCTTCTCTAGCTATCACTTCTCAAAGATTCTGCCATTCTTTGGCTGTTAGAGACAATTTTACCAGTTCCTCTGGCCAGAAAGATGAGCTTCTTTTTGGGTTTTAGGCCCATGCTCTTGCACTGTTCTGTGCAATTGGGGACCACACTTGGGATAAAGGGTGAGACTATATGGGAGAGAATAAATAAAAGATTCCTGCACCCTATTCAGGCTACTGGGACCCCTTTTTCCCATTCCTATGACTATGGATATGGATTAGCTCTTGGGATTTATATACCCCATCACCATGATATCCAGGCAGTGCATCACCATGATGGGCTGGCCTCAGGCAATGCTGAGAAAGGAAAATGAGAAACAAACAGAAAAAAAGCAGGGATTCCACTTTATATTCTCTGACTTTCAGTGACTTATTTTTGCTGGTCATCTGATTGGAAAGATGGCTTTCTTTTGGGTTTTGCCTTCCACACTTATGGCATAGTTTCACCTCTCAGACTATTCTCGGTTTTCCACGAATCAAAGCTGAGACATAAAGGAGCAGAATGAACAGAATACTTACCAGAACTGTCTTGTTATGAACTGAGTGTGCTCCTGGAAAATTCGTATGTTGAAATCTTAATCCCCAGTGCAATGTTATTAAGAGGTGGAGCCTTTGAAACGTAATTAGGTCATGGAGATGGAGCCCTCTAGACTGCGATTAGAGCCCTTATAAGAGGAGACATGAGAGTTCCCTTTCCCCACCTCTCTCTCTCTGTCTCTCACACACACACACACACACTCTCTCTCTCTCACACACACACACTCTCACACGCACACACACACACTCTCTCACACACACACACACTCTCTCACGCGTGCGCGCGCGCGCTCTCTCTCTCTCTCTCTCTCTCTCTCTCTCTCTCTCTCTGCCCCCACCCGCTCTCTTTCTATCTCCCCCATATGAGGATATGACAAGAAAGCAGTCATCTGCAAAGCAGGAAGTGTGCCCTCACCAGACATGGATCTGCTGGTGCCTTGATCTTGGACTTTCCGGCCTCCAGAACTGTGAGAAACAGTTTGTTGTTTAGCCATCCCATCTATGGTATTCCTTTATAGCAACCCAAACTGACTAAGACATGGTTCTTCTTCAAGTATTGACTTCCTCTCTGTATTTACCTCTTACCACTTACTTTCTGAGTCTTCAAATCATTGTCTTATGTGTTCTTCCCAGAGGTTTGAGTTCTAACCAGTGGGTTAGATAAGAAATAGTGGGCTTGCTCCTCCTTTGGCAGCACCACAAATCGATCATATACTATTATTTAGAATAATTTGTCTCTAAGCTTCTCTCATTTTTACTCTTTATTCATTAACTAAATGACATTTTTTTCCTTGCCACAATAACATTGATTCTACTGAAGTAAAGATAAAGCAATTTCCCTTCAAAAACAATATTTCCCTGCCCACCATGAATTTTTATTTTTCAGTTTTTTAAAGGATGTATATAAAACTTCACATATTTAAAACTTTGTAAGGCTAAATTAATGTGATCGTTATGGCATGTGTCCATTATTCAAGTTTACTGGTAAAGGAGATTTAAAAGCCCAACAGAATAACATGGAAACGATAAAACTTTAAATCAACTATCTGCTCCTAAGTTAGAATTGTCATTTTATACAGCTAAAGATCAGTAGTCTGTAATAATATATCTCTTCCTCTCCTACAAGAATGTGATTAGAAAGACACCATATGGTAGCAGTCTGTGTTTTATATATAAACGGGGCAGGGGAAGGCGGAGGAGTGAAAGAGAGGGAAATAAAGGTACTTTTGATTGTTAACCAAGTATGATAAGATATATCAAGATGAATTCTATTTCTCTGACAAACAGCACACCCGCTATGCAAGGCAGGTTTCTTGTTACATGCTAGAGGAAATGTTTTAGATGCATAAGCTAAGTTTTCCTATTTCTTAGAAGTTTGGTAGGAGAAACAACTTGCTCACCATTGTTTTAAAGCAAGTTAAAGGCTTATAATGCCAAAAGGTGGTCAGTGTAAACCTCAATGGATATTCCACAATAAAAGGGCAGATGAGTTCATCATGAAGCAGTTAGAACCCCTAAAGAAGAGTGAAGATTGGAGAATAGAGCGTTTCAGGTAAATGCAAAGATAATAGAATGAATAGAATTAAGTTAGCAGAAAAATATAAAGCATAGAAAGGAAACATCAGAAGATTCCATTTTCCACTGAGTGTAGGAGATAAAGCTGAAAATGTGGACTAGGATGAGATCCCTAAGGGTGCTAAAAGCCAGGGCAAAATAATAATAATAATAATAATAACTTGATAATTAGTAAAAAGCCACAATAGAAAGTTGCTGCATAGGAAGAGTGGCACCGTAGGAGCTATGATTTTGGAAAACCCATCTGCAGTGTGAACTATGATGATGCTTGAGTAGGGAGGAACATGAACGAAAGAATGTCAGCTGGATTGATACAATGATCTGGACAAGAGTTAGCAAGTGTCTAGCTAGGGTGATAAAAGTAGAAATGGAATGGAAAAGATTGATTAAAGGTAAAATCAATCATGGTCTGAGTGCCTTGAAAATAGGAAACATAGAGGGGTGACAGGTTGGGAGAAAAGTAGGCAAGTGTAGCCAAAAATATTGAATTTGAGTTGTTTGTAAGACAGCCTGTTAGGGATTCTCATCAGGCAGGTAGGACAAAAGGGCGCGACAGGACAGGAGAAGAGCCGGCTCTGGAAATGGGGAGGCAAGTGATGACAGCAAAGATGTATGAAATTTCCAGGAGGGTGAGGGGGAAAAATGAGAGAAAACCACGGGAGATATCTGACTTTCCAGGACAAGAGGTAGAGAAGAGAGAGATGCTTTGAAAAAGAGGTACAAACAGCATCACTTCTGAACAAATTCTCAGAAGACAAGGGAAGAGACAGTTTGAAGGAAGCGTGACAGTGCTGTAGGGAGATTAGGAGGGTGAGCACTGAGAGACCAGCGATGACTGCTGCAGGAGCAGTTGTGATGGCAGAAGCAAGGATGCAATGGCGACAGATTAATTTGGTTTGGCTGTGTCCCCACCCAAATGTCATCTTGAATTGTAGCTGCCATATTCCCCACATGTTGTAGGAGGGGCTCAGTGGGAGGTAATTGAATCATGGGAGTGGTTACCCTCATACTGTTCTTGTGATAGTGAGCGTGTTCTCACAAGATCTGATGGCTTTACAATAGGCTTTTGCCCTTTTGCTCAGCATTTCTCCTTCCTGCCACCATGTGAAGAAGGACATGTTTGTTCCCCTTTCCCTTTTGCCTGAGGCCTCCCACCCCCGCACCACCTGCAGAACTGTGAGTCAAGTAAACCACTTTCCTTTATAAATTACCCAGCTCAGGTATGTCTTTACTAGCAGCATGAGAATAGACTAATACAAGTACCAAGTAGCTGAGACTGGGAGCAAGGGACACAGTGCATGTATCTCTCTTGAAAAAGCCTAGGAGTCATGACCTGGATTCTATGGTGCAACCCAAGAGAAATATGACCTCACTGGGTAGATCTACTAAGGAATAAATTAGGTAGCAATAATTTGAGGGAAATAATTGTCCAAGGATGTCAGATGTTCTAGGTAATTAAGACCAAAAACAATTCTGTGGAAAACAGGAAATGGTGGATCAAGAAGAAGGTTTTCCTCATATGGAGAGATACAGATTTTCTTTTCTTCAAAAATAGCTCTCATCTCATTTCATAAAAAGACTTATTCCCCTGCCTCACTGTCTTTGTCGGGTTTACGTTGCCACAGAAGGCAAGGAATGGCGTCACATTCCAAAGATGCACACTACGAAGAAAGAACGCTCTCTTTCCTAGCAGCTGGAAGGGAAAAAAGGCAAATCAATGAGCTGGGAAGCTCTCATGGCAAGCAGATGTACCACTTTGGCCTCGCATTCCCACTTGCAGCCAAACTCATGCTACAACCTACAGCTTCCTTGCTGGGGAGTTTCTAGTGGGAAGTTAACTGTGCCTCTCGTTCTTCTTCACTCCACTCCACTTCACTCCCCAGTTGGTTTTATTATCAGTGCCTCCTCCTTGCCCTTCTCATCCCACAGCCGCCACCTGCTTCCATATGACAGCGAGGAGCGCAGCAGGAAGAGGAGTCTTGCCGAGAGAGAGAAGAAACCAGCGTCTTACTGTCTCATCCATTAACTGGTAAATGCAGACCGCAGGCTCCTCCTTTGACACTAGGGAGCTAGAATGTTCTCCTAAGTGCTTCTTGCTCTAAGACTTTATAAAAATGTGAAAGGAGGGCTTGGGGAAAAAACAGAAGGTTTGTAGTCTGGGTTTTGGGCCCTCCCTGGCTCTCACTCTGCCATTGCTTACTCTGACTGACACTCTTAGAGAGACACTACAGTGCCCTATTTAAAAATATCTCCGAGGTTACTTAACGCTCACCTTCTAAACCTGCAATGAAATGGAAAATGGGGAAACGGCAAGGTCAGCCTCACCCTGGCTACTCTCAGCCCTTCTTCACAGGACCTTTATCCAGGACACAGTGGAGCTTACACGCAAATTCGTCTCCTCCAGGACTGACAAGTGTGACAGGACATTTTGTAGGACAGGCTATATCTAGGAATCATCAAATAGTAAGTTCTCAAAGGAAGTGCTGGGCTGGTGAGGTGGTCCATTCTCTCCTCCTTTTTCTCTTTTCTCTGCCTTCACTCTCTCCTCCTTTCCTTCTGCAGAGATGCTTGATGTAAGGGCCAGGAATGCATTTGATAAGATGTAGGGCAGGAACGCCTTCTGCCTGGGTTGTACCTTTAACTATGGAGGGATATGGAGAACTGGGGGAAGAGGAGGGTGAACCAGGTCACTCTAGAGAAGAGCAAAACACCAGAGGCTCATGACCAGCTCGGCAAGGTTGAGAGTTCAGTTCACTAGACTAGTCAAATAGGGTAGGGATTGCAGACGAGAAACCCAATGCAAAAACGTAAATTGTCTGGCCAAAACGTCCATCTCTTTCTCTGAAAAAACACCTCTCAACAACCCGAGGAAGGAATAAGCAGCACACAGGTGATGATACAGCCAGAAACAAAAACCCTAAGCTACTATCTTGCAGTGGGTGGGCCCCTAACGGAGACCCATGGAACCAGTAAGAAGGGAGGTCAGGAAGGATGAAGGAAGCACAGAAAGTCAGCAAAGTTCCAAGCTCTCACGGTTAACAAAAAATCTGCACAGGAATGGAATAATGAATTATGTAACCCAATGATCTCTGCTGTCAAGGAAGTAAAACTGTGTTCTTCCACATGAGAACTGTGGGGGGCGCTCTGCAGGGAGGCGGGGCGGTGGCTGGCTGCGGAGGACTCCCATGGCGGCTGGTGAGCAGCACCAGGCTCAGGCCTGCTGTCAGGTGCACTCAGCGGGCTGCCAAGGGGCCCGGATTGCCCACAGTTGCTCTCAGACAAGCCTAAGAGAACATAAACAAACCGTTATTAAACATCCCTATGCTAATAGCATTACTCTGTATTTAGCCAGCACTCTGCCAAGAGCCCAAACCTTTATCCAGGAGACCAGAACAGTTGATCTTAACACCTTTGAACAGATGGAAACTGCACAAATGGGAGAAGCAGGAATAGAAAAGAAAACCATACCTCTTCCGTGCTAACCTTGGCCCAGAAAGGACATAATGTGTAAAGGGGAACTGTCAAGAGAAAAATTGCAATCTCTTCAGAAGCCAATGTACCTTTAATTTCAAAAGTACAACTGAGTACCATTTTCTAGACAGATGATTCCCCACTTCATATCTCTTGCTGTTCTTTGGATAACTTCTGTTATTTCTCTTCCATCTGTTATTTTCATTTATTTCAGCTAGATTTTTCCAAATTGGAGGATCTTATTTTGGGAACGATGTATTCCAGAAATGTTACCCCATTTAAAAAGAACGATTGTTTTTTTGCAACTTGGAAGAGTATTTTCTGGGTCCAGGAGTCAAGTATATTTTCTAGTTTCAGAAAATAACAGCCTTTTAAAAATATTTTCAGAAACTTGCAGCCGGATCTCCTTACCCAGCCCCAGGGAGAGTAGTGGGTTTGGCCACCCTCGTGCTGCCCCCTGGAAAGGGTCACACTCATATTTTTCCCAGAGCACTTCAAGTACTCCTTGAAGAAGGTCTTCCATGAATCCTAAAGCTCCATCTGAGATTTTGGCAGGCAAGGGAAGTAAAACACAAATAAGTGGGTATCTGTGCTATATCCACGAGCCAGCTCTCAACAGAAGGACCAGAACTCTCACCAGAAAAGCAGGGAGGAGGAAAGGAGGAGGCAACACATGCATGCACCTGCAGCGTGCAAAGTTGGGGAGCGGGGTGTGGGAGCAAAAGCCCCAGGGAAGAAGAGGTGCTACACGTTAACTCAAAAACACAAGAAACAGGAAAAGATACTAAAAGGACTCAGGGCTAGGCACGGTGGCCCACATCTGTAATCCCAGCACTTTGGGTGGCCAAGGCAGGTGGATCACCTGAAGTCAGGAGTTTGATACCAGCTTGTTTAAGTCTCTTCTCCCTCTCCTCTCAACTCACTTCGGCTCTACCCATGATGGATTCCTGCTGATTCCAGATGCATCGTGTGCCTTCCTGTGAACTTGCTTTTGTATGTAATGAGCCTGCCTGGACGCCATTTGCTCTTCTCTGTGCCTGACAGACTCCTGCCCATCTCCCCCAAGCCCACTGAAATGCTATCTTCTCCATGAAACCTTCTCAGACTCCCAGACCAGAGCTGTTACGTGTTCCCCTGGCTTGCTTCCCTGCATACAACTCACATCTCCACTGTGGCACTTTTGACATTTCATCTTAATTGTTCATCTGTTTTCCCCCATTGGACTGTTTTAAACTCGGGAGCTCGTCAATTCTGGAGGGTGGAATGAAGGGAGGTAAATCTGAAGGCCCCCATTCACGGTGGGTCCGTGTGCTTTAGAGTAAAGGATAACACAGCCTAGAATTGAACAGGGCCAAAAGCAAGTTACCTTGATTCGCTCTCTCACAAGGTGTTATCGTGGTGGCGACGTCTATGTAGACAGTCAGGAAGTAGCTCTATCCTCATCCAACTTGGTGGAAAACTCTTAAGACTCACACCCAACAGGCACCATTAACTGGTGATGTAATGTCCCAAAATCCACTCACCCTCAGTTTTCTCATCTGTCGATGTCACTAGTGTTATTTCCTTCACCTTTTCTCATGTATTTTGAGGTTAAAAGAATTAATTAACAGATGTGTAGGCACCTAATGACTGTATAAGAAAATGATAGTCTGATGGAATTTCCTTAAATTTTGTCTCCTCCTCCCACCAGTCTCCACTTGTGTGTGAGTAAAGCAAGCAGGTAGGAGGATCAAGAACCATCTTACCCTCTTCTGCAAAGCATGAGACACCTCTGTGGATCTAAGAACATCATTTGAAAACCTCTACACCAATGTCTTCATACTCATTTGTCTAGGCCACGGTAAAAACAGACAAATATCTGCACTAGGGATGGGCAACTTAGGGGAGCAGTCCCACGGGAAAAAAAATATATATACACTGTCTGTATCTCCTGAGAGCCACAAACTAACCATCTGAGTCCCTAGTCAAGGAAACCTATTAAAAGAGCATATATGTTAATTATAAAATAATACTGCAGGCCAGGCCTGGTGACTCATGCCTGTAATCCCAGCACTTTGGGAGGCCAAGGCTGGTAGATCACATCAGGAGTTCAAGACCAGCCTGGCCAATATGGTGAAATCCTGTCTCTACTAAAAAAAAAAAAAAATATATATATATATATATATACACACACATACATACACACACACACACATGTACACACACACAAAAATATATGTATGGTGGTGGGCACCTGCAATCGCAGCTACTCAGGAGGCTGAGGCAGGAGAATCACTTCAACCCAAGAGGCAACAGAAGTTGTAGTGAGCCAAGATCACACCAGTGCACTCCAGCCTGGGTGACAGAGTGAGACTCCATCTCAAAAATAAAAAATAAGGTTGCAATGTAATTTGGGCCTTTGCTGGAGAGAAAATATTTTGCTAATAATATGAATAGTCATAAAACCCATCCATATGAATGACCAACTACCAACACAGAGATATCCTGACTCAGAGCTCTTTAGAGTCCTGCCATCCCAGGCTCTTCTGACCCTTGAACCTTCAAAACATTCAAAGAGATTCCCACAAGTCAGTGTGGAAATAATTGTTCTGAGGGACCAATCCCTGCTCTACATACAGGCAGCCAGTATTTAGATATACAGCAAAGTTCTGATTTGCCATTGGAATACAGCTCTAAATAAATGAGAAGAAACTTTTTTAAGATTAGGTTGTATCTTCTCTTTAGTCAATGGAGTCAGGTGTCTTAGTTTATTGCAACTGCTATATCAAAATACCATAGACTGAGTGGCTTATAAGCAACAGAAATTCATTTCTCACAGTTTTGGAGGCCGCGAAGTCCAAGATCAAGATGCTAGCAGATTCAGCCTTTGGTGAGGGCCCCTTTTCTGCTTCATAAATGATGCCTTCTCACTGTATTCTCACATGGTGGAAGGGGTGAGGGAGCTCTCTGGAGCTTCATTTATAAGGACACCCATTCCATCCGTGAGAGCTCTGCCCTCATGACCTAATCACCTCCAAAAGGCCTCACTTCCCAATATCATCATATTGTAGATTAGGTTTCCATATATGAATGTGGGGAGAAACAGCCTTGCAGACCACAGCATGCGGTAACCACTTCCTCTGCCTGATGTGAGCTGAAGCTCTCCTTTGGTCAATACTAAACACTATGCTAAGTGAATCGGGAATACTGAGGTAAAACGAACTGCGGTACTTGTTAAACTTACCATTAGGATGAGGAAGAGGTTTCCTCTCCCATGATGAGTTAATTTTGTGTAAACTTTAAAAAAAAATGTATTCCAAAGATAAAGGAGGAAAGAAAGTTAAGAGGACCCACCCCAAGTGCATAAATGACCTACCTTATTTTGAATTCTGTTGTGGTACCTTCATATTTTCATGCATAAAATCTAATCAGCTGGACAGTGAACACTGACATATAACACATTTACACGTGACTTTCTCACACACAAATTGAGACATTGATCGACCCAGTAAGTGCAGAAATTTAAAATCTTACCAAATCTAGGCCCTTAGTTCTCCATAATACCCGAATCATGTAGGGTTTAGTTTGGCTGTATGTGACGGAGGAGAAAAATAGGTTAAAAACAGTGGCTTAAAGAAGATAGAAAGTTTTTCTCTGTCATGCAAATGAAGCCCAGAGGTAAGCTGTCTGGGCTTATTTAGTACCCGGGGTCTTTTCGGCTCAACCTTCCTCATGCCTCACCCTCAGAATCCAAGATGGCTAAATCCATCTTCCAGGCAGCAAGTCAGAGACAGCGATGGAGAGGAAGAGAGCAAAGGTGCCTGCCAGCTGTCTCTCATGACTGTTTTTCAAAACCTGCTGTGGATACTTTCGCTTTCCTGCCATTGCCCATGATCCCTGATTGGCAGTTGTGAAATATCACAATCAAGTGGTTTACTATGGAATGCTGCCTCACTGTACTACAAAGGTGACATAAATTATAAAATCAGAAAAATGCTGAACTCTGAAGCACTAAGTTTTTCAGAAAAGTGAGGGTTGAACAGTACTGACAAATGCTCATAGAAGTCTAGGATAAGATGATTACTAAGGTTATCTATTATTCTGCTATTCTAGATCTTTCCACTCCACTTTCAAATTATGCATAGTGGTGATATGTATGATGTCTCTAACTTCCTTTCAGTTCAACGCTTCTCAAATATGGTATCCATCACACACTGAAAATCACTGCAGTCAGGCAGTAGCGTGTGCCACTGGTAATTTGAGTGTTAATCCCTCAGTAGTAAGGAAAATTTGATAACTAAAAGTATATTTTCTTAAAAGGCGATTGAGATTTGAAAACAATATCCTTATGTTCCAGGTGGGAATATTTTAGGGATTCCCTTCAATTATACCAAAATAAAGTAAACGTTCTTTCCTGGAATAGAGAGCTGAGATGTCAATGAAGAGCTATATTTTAATAATGGCAACAAAAGGCATCATGGGCCGGGTGCAGTGGCTCATGCCTGTAATCCCAGCCCTTTGGGAGGCTCAGGCAGAAGGATCTCCTAAGGTCAAGAGTTCGAGACCAGCCTGGCCAACATGGTGAAATCCCATTTCCACTAAAAATACAAAATTAGCTGGGTGTGGTGGTGGGTGCCTGTAATCCCAGCTACTCGGGAGGCTGAGGCAGGAGAACTGCTTGAACCCAGGAGGCAGACATTGCAGTGAGCTGAGATCGTGCCACTGCACTCCAGCCTGAGTGACAAGAGCAAAACTCCTTCTCAAAACATAATACAAAAATTAGCTAAGCATGGTGGTGGGCACCTATAATCCCAGCTACTCGGGAGGCTGAGGCAGGAGAATTGCTTGATCCCAGGAGGCAGTGGTTGCAATGAGCTGAGATTGCGCCACTGCACTCCAGCCTGGGCAACAGAGTGAGACTCCATCTCAAAGAAAAGGCACCAGCCGGGCATGGTGGCTCAAGCCTGTAATTCCAGCACTTTGGGAGGCTGAGGCGGGTGGATCATGAGGTCAAGAGATTGAGACCATCCTGGTCAACATGGTGAAACCCCATCTCTACTAAAAATACAAAAAATTAGCTGGGCATGGTGGCGTGTGCCTGTAATCCTAGCTACTCAGGAGGCTGAGGCAGGAGAATTGCCTGAACCCAGGAGGCGGAGGTTGCAGTGAGCTGAGATCACGCCATTGCACTCCAGCCTGGGTAATGAGCGAAACTCCGACTCAAAAAAATGCACCATGATGTATGGGTTTTTATTTAGAGTAGAATATTGTATTCTCTGGGGACCTCAGAGGCAGTTGAAGTTCTGAGAGGGCCTTATAAGGCATCCATTTCCAGTGTCCCGTTTTAAGATTTTTGTTCCCCACTTTGTAATATTTTCTGCAGGCTCTCTCCAAGCTATCTGTTAAGTGTATCCAAAAGTGTGTCTCGGCCTAAGAATTCAGCTACAAGGTGTCAGAACCTGACTAGCATACAGAAAAATAGGGCAGGGCTGAGCACCAAGTAATAGTGACCCAACTGGTCGGGGGCAAAAGGGAGGTTTGCAGGAACACAAAGGCCTTCTTCAGAGAGTCCCAGAGCTTTCTGAAACTTCAGAAAGCATCTACTAAATGCTAGTGATTGCCTACGCGATGAAAGGAAAGAGAAAGGTACCGGGGTGTTCTGCTGAGATCCAGATGAGATGTACACTGTGACCAAATTTGAAAGACCTGTTGATGGTGATCTGCCTCTATCTCTTGTCTATCTGCTTCTCGGCCGGTCCCTGGAGACCAAGGATGAATACTGAGAAGAAAAAGGCACTGTCCTTATAGCTACACAGGACACAGGGACCTTCTGGCACATGTAACTCAGGCTAATGCAAACATGGGAGGACCTTGAAGATTGGAAGCCCCAGGATATAGCACCCTGAGCAATGGCACTGTCTCCAGGAGAGTATCGGTGGGAAGACTGGTGATGAGGGGAGTTCCTCAGAAAGAAGGCATTGCCACAGGTCCAAGAAACATCAGGACAAGACTCAGTCAAGAATACAAAGGTCAACCAGAAAAATGTATGTTCCTGCTTTTGCATGGCCTCCCCTGAAACCTAATAAGGAATATGACTTCGTGAGGGACTATTACGACCATCAAATATGAAGGGTTCAGTCAAATATGTTGGGAACACACAGTGCAGAAAACATGTGAATCACGACAGGGGACTGTGAAGTGCTAAGTGAGGTAGAGACCAAATGACCTCTGAGAACAGAAAAGAAGACACAATGGACAACATGTGAGACATGATATGGGGAAGGCCTCCAGGAGTAGGCAACATTTGAAAGCAGAAGTAAGTGAAAAACAAAGTCAGCATTCACATGGAGCCGGCATCCTTAACAGAGAGACAAACACACAACAGAGTGCAGCAGCTTCACAGAGCCTGGAAGCAGCTCCCTGTGGAAGGACAACGGGTGGCCACAGCAGGAGACACTGCCTAATTCTCATCAGAAAATCATCATGATCACCACTGTGATTCAGAAAGATCACTCTTCCAGCAGTGTCATGGAAACACTGGAGAGAAATTCTAGCAGGGAGACAAGTTAGAAAACCATTTCAAGGATACGGGTGGGAGCCAAGGCCAGAACTAAGAGTACTCTCCTTATTTCAAGGCACAAAACAGAGACCGTTTCCTTGCTGACATCTCCATTCCCACACCCTTCTATGGGCCACTTCTGGAGATATCCTCAAAACATTTGTTTCAGTTGTTTTCCTAAAATCGAAAAAAAATATGTGAACAATCTGTACTGGCAATCTATCATTTTCATAAAGGCTTAAAGTCAACTGTGGGTTGCGGGGGTGGGGGATGGAGAGCTTTCAGCTGAAATTTTCTGTTGAAAGGCCATTTGAAGAAAACCGAAATTCGTGGTGAGGAAGAAGTGTTCTTGCTTAACAGTTTTAAGTTTCCTACGGGCCTTCCTGAGTCATCAACTGACTCATTCCACCTGCTCAATTTTATTATCAATTCAAAAAAAAATCCTGATAACAATAGAGTCGAAATTATGTTTTGATTTCGTTCCTCCCTTTGCATCATTCTCCAGTTTTGCCCACATTTTGGCAGTTACTCTCACTACCCATGCAACAATGAGAAACATTCGTTTAAAAATATTTCCAACCCCCTCATGTTCACATGACATTGTTTCAAGTCTAACTTTTTTCTCTTCTTATATAAAATCCATTGCTATCTAATATTAGATCATTGTATTCCACGTGACTTACTTCTAATGTATGGTGGGAGTTTGAAAGATCCTTGATTGTGTTCCTCTCTAAAGCCAAAAAAGGAAAACAAAAGAGGCATTTTGTATATGAATAATCAACCCCAATTCAATTGTTTGTTGAATTTTTTTTAGTTAAATTTGTGTTACTTTGAGAAGAAATATATTTATTGCAACTATTCATATAGGTAAATATGAGTATGTGTAGGTGTCGTGCATGCCAGAAGTTTAGAGATAGAATCTAATAATTAATGATCGAAATTAGTTAAATTTGAAATAAAGAAGTCCAACTTGTCCTTCAGGTCTGAACTCTGAAAGTCACTAAGATTTCTAGAAATGACCACAAGGCTGAAGGGACATTTCCAGTGGAAGTGAATGTTTCTCCTTAGCCTTCAGAATCTGGATGAAAACTGTCTTGACACTGACTGGACATTGACTATATTATATTTGAACCAAAAATGTGAAATAATCTTTGTCACCAATTTTACCAAGTCAGTATAAAATTGTCAATGTTAAAAATGGTCTGGAAGATGATATGTAGGTTTGAAATTAACTTAGGGATAAGATAGTTGCTTTAGGAAAATGTATCTGATTTTTTTTTTTTTGAGACGGAATGTCACTCTGTCACCCAGGCTGGAGTTCAGTGGCACGATCTCAGCTCAGCCCCCCCCACCATGTTCGAGCGATTCTTCTGCCTCAGCCTCCCGAGTAGCTGGGACTACAGGCACATGCCACCATACCTGGCTAGGACTACAGGCACCTGCCATCATGCCTGGATAATTTTTTTTTTTTTTTGTATTTTTAATAGAGACGGAGTTTCACCATATTGGCCAGGCTGGTCTCGAACTTCTGACCTTGGGATCCACCAGCTTTGGCCTCCCAAAGTGCTGGGATTACAGGTGTGAGCCACTGGCCTGGCTGGATCTGATTTTTTCATATAGGCTGAGATGAAGAAGAGGAAGACAGAGGGCAATGGTGAGAAGGAGAGGACGCAGTTTGTCCTTCCTATGTTGAGTTTTTACACAGCTTCAGAGGCTAGGATTTCCCCCAGAGCCCTAGCCTTGTGATTTGCACATTAAGCCACTAGACCTTGGGCCTCTCCCCATGAAAATATGCAACTGCTTACCCCAGGTAAGCCAAATATAGTAAAGCTACTAAAAATGTGAATTTTTCTTACACAAAGTTCCAGTCCATACCAAACCAGTTGAACCTATAGTACCTATAGGAGGGAGGGCTGGGGCTTAGAGAGTTGTGCTAGTCTGGTTTGGTCCTACTTTAAATAGTGATTAGGATTGAGACTCTGCCGGTCCTTCTGGGAAAATGTAAGACTGGAAATGTAGGGAATGCCCTCCAGCTGTGGACAAAGGCCAAAGACTTATCATGGGAATGTGAATGGGCACCTATTATTCTGGAGACAAATATGGAGGTAGGTCAGAAACCTAGAGTTGAAACCAGGCAAAGTATAAGGAAGAAATATCAGGCAAGGGAGAGCAGAGTCCAGGAATTAGTCTGTCCAAGCTGAGGATCTTGGTGACCAGCAGACTCCAGGTGGCCAGGATCAGCCCCAAGAAGAAGCAGCCTCTGGAAGAGTCTGTAACCTTATTTGTGGCAGACATAATCAACGTGAACTCCAAATATCACTTGCTACGATGTTCCAGGTCCTGAATCCTGCTGAGACTGCCTGGTGTGGTAGGAAGAACTGAAAACTCTCCTGTTCTCAGAAGAGCCACTCTGGGAACAGATAAGACTGATTGGGAACAGTGGTGGCTCAAATGGAGGACTTCTCAGCTGACACAGGAGCTCTTTCTAACAAAGGGAATTCAAGGATGCTGTTTTGGGCAATAAAACCAAGGACGTTACTTCCAAGAAGTAGAATGCCTTTCCCACCTTTTCTCTTTTCACTGGTCCTTGTCTACCCAGACAGGAAACACGGCCTCTTTCCTTCGATTCGCCAAAGGTCCAGAGAGATGCAGGAAGTTAAATCGTAACGCCGTGAAGAAACCATTTAAAATGAAATGTTAGACATTTCTTCTCTTTTTCATTTCTTTCAGTCGCCACCACTAACAGGAATTCCTCACTGGCTAACACGTCTCCTCAGACTTCCAGTAAGCCAACCCCATTCTCACCTTTTCTCCTTGCCGCCTTCATTCCTCCTGCAGAGGACATCAGCTATCTCTTAGGTTCCTCATTTCTCTCCAGGCCAGTTCCTGAGCATTCAAACATTGCACCAAAAGTTCTCTATCAACATATTTTATTTAAATAAAAAGATATCTAGTCCAAGAATAGGTAATGCTACTCTCTTCTGGGCTAAAGCTGTTGTTGATTTTAGTAGCATCTTTTTCCCTTTCTATGACAAATAGTTGGCTCTCCATTCACTTTAGAATTGTTCATTGCAGCACTGTTTACAATAGCAAAGACCTGGAATCAACCCAAATGCCCATTGATAATAGACTGGATTGGAAAAATGTGGCACATATACACCATGGAATATTATGCAGCAATCAGAAATGATGAGTTTGTGTCGTTTGTAGGGACATGGATGAATCTGGAGAACATCATCCTCAGCAAACTGACACAGGAACAGAAAATGAAACACCGCATATTCTCACTCATAGGCGGGTGATGAAAAATGAGAACACATGGACACAGAAAGGGGAGTACTAAACACTGGGGTCTATTGGGGGGAAAAGGGGAGGGCCAGTGGGAGGGGGAGGTGGGGAGGGATAGCCTGGGGAGAAATGCCAAATGTGGGTGAAGGGGAGAAGAAAAGAAAGCACACTGCCATGTGTGTACCTACGCAACTGTCTTGCATGCTCTGCTCATGTACCCCAAAACCTATAATCCAATAAAAAATTAAAAAAAAAAAAAAAAGAAATTATATTTAAGTCTTAGACATGTTAAAAAAAAATCTATTAATGATAGTAATTGTCCTTTTAATTTTCTGATCTCTATCCCTTTTATTTTTCCAATTTCTAATATAGAACTATGTAGTATCTTGATTAAAAAGTTAAATAGAAATGATGACATCAGGCATCCTTTTCTATTTTTAAATTTTAAAGTAAAACCTTTCAATATTTTCAAATTACAAACAAAAAATAAAAAAAGAATTGTAAAACAAGCCCAGAATACAAAAGACATAAGATGAAAACTTACATGTAGATATGTTTGTGCATATATGTGTGCATGTGTGTCTAGCTGACCCTTGAACAACATGGGGGTTAGTGGTGCTAATCCCCTACATGGCAGTAAATTTATGTACAATTTTTGACTTTTTGAAAACTTAACTACTAATAGCCTACTATTGACTGGTAATAACATAAACAGTTAATCAGCACGTATTTTACGTTATGTATATTACATTCTGCATTCTTACAATAAAGTAAGCTAGAGAAAAGAAGATGTTACTAAAAATTATAGGGAAGAGAAAATACATTTACTATTTAAGTGGAAGTTAGGGTCAGGCACAGTGGCTCACGCCTATAATCCCAGCACTTTGGGAGGACGAGGCGGGTGGATCACAAGGTCAAGAGATCGAGACCATCCTGGTCAACAAGGTGAAACCCCGTCTCTACTAAAAAAATACAAAAATTAGCTGAGCATGGTGGTGCAGGCCTGTAGTCCCAGCTACTCGGGTGGCTGAGGCAGGATAATTGCTTGAACCAAGGAGGTGGAGGTTGCAGTGAGCCGAGATTGTGCCATTGCACTCCAATCTGAGTAACAACAGCGAAACTCCGTCTCAAAAAAAAAGCTATTTAAGTAGAAGTGGATCATCATAAAGGCTTTCATCCTCATCAACTTCATGTTGAACAGGTTGAGAGGAGGAGGAAATGGAGGGTTTGATCTGCTATCTCATGGGTAGCAGAAGTGGAAGAAAATCCATATATATGTGGGCCTGTATAGCTCAAACTCATGTTGTTCAACTGTATATATAAACATATATAACAAATATACATATGTGTATAATATATGCATATTACATACATATACATGCTTAGCTCATAAAGCAGGAAGCCTGATTACTTAGCTCTGTAGTGTGGTTCGCGGATCAGAAGAAAGCCAGAATCGAGACCTACTAAATCCTAAATAAGTGGATGGAGACTGAACTTACTGTCTAATCTTCCAAGGCCAAGACTCCTAAGTCTAAGGCAAGGCAAAGCCTGTGGGTGGAGGCAAAGAAGAATGCTGACATTAAACAGAGGTAGGGTTGTGTACCAAGACAGACTGAGTTTGGGGCCAACTCCACACTTGCTGTAAAACAGGAGAAGTGAAAAAACATAATTAACTTTAAAAAAAAGGATAACCATGTTGGTTAACTAAAATCCGCTTTTGCCAGCCTTCAACTGGACCCTCTTGGATTCAATTATAAATAACTGATATAAAGTAGATGTGACTTAAAAGACATATCATTGAGGATATACACTTTTAGAAATATGTCTCCTCTAATGACCCATAAAATCATAAATGCATACATTTCAGAAATCTAAGATAAATTCCTAATCAATGCATATTACTATAAATTTTAAAGTCATAAATGCAATTTGATAAATGCAAATTAATTTAGCAAGCAGCCATTTTAGAAAAGTGACTGATAAACTGGTAATTTTATTTACTAAAGGTAATTTAAGCAGATACTTATAAATTCATTAAGAGTGAATCATCTTCCATGTAACAAGTTTATACTGAATATTTAGGACATGTGTTTACCATATTAAACTAAGGGGAAAGCACCACTGAACACAGTATATATTTAAATAATGTTATTTATGTAAAACAAGTTATATATACTGGCTCTTTTGTTCTAACAAATTTAATAAAGCAAGTGTCTCTGTGTGTGTGTGTGTGTGTGTGTGTGTGTGTTCATGTAGGCTCTTTTAAGTATGAAATTTGAAAATTTGGGCATTAGGAACAAAAAAAACTTATTGTGGCCATTTCAACTCAGGAAACCTTAGATATTGGGTTATGTAACTAATTCAATCTAACTTCCTTCTCACGTGTTTTTAACAACTGTGAAAGAGAGATAAGCTGTCTTGTTTTTTTTTTCAGTTCCTAGATGGTTTTGATGTTTAGAAGAAATACATTTGAAGCATGTTCAACCAGGATAATAATGGGTTAAAATGTAAACAATAAAAGGTATTTAAAGCAAAATTTTAAATGATCAGCTTGATGATAACAAGGTTGAGGTGATTTCATGCAATTCCTGACAGCAATCAATATCAAACAATAGGCTATCAAGATACAGCCAAATATTATATTCTTTTAGAAATTCCTCTTGGAAAAAAGATCAAAGGAAGAGAAAGATATAAGCACAAATATTCATTGCAGTACTAACACAAAAGAAAACTATGGAAATAACCTCAGTGCCAAATATGAGAAAGATTTAATTGTATATTTTTAATTTGCTGAAATATTATAAGGAATGTTAACAAATCAGCTAAGTTTTTGCAGTAACATGGGGAAATCCTGGCTGTACAATGGTAACTGTAAATGTCAACTATATGATCGCTCCAAAACTATTGTTTTAACTATTAATATTATAATCAAGTAATGGAAAAGCAATTTAGAAGACAAAATAAAAAGAGGTCTGCTATAAAATAAAAAGCCTATCATGAGATCTGCTCCACCCGGTCCCCAACCTCTCAAGTGGGGCATTATGTGCCTGTTATTATGGGGGAAACATCTGCTGTTAGATTAGATGCTGGTTTAAGGAAGAAATAAGAGAATTATGCACATGTGTTACAGGAAAAAGAAAGAAATGAATGGAGAAAACATTATTTTTGTTTTATTATCAAAATTAAAACATAGGTGATAATATAGCCTAAGCAGATATGTATATTGTTGTCAATTATGTGCCCCAAAAAGACATGTTTAAGTCTTTTTATTTTTATTATTATTATTTTTTTTTTGAGACAGAGTTTCACTGTTATTACCCAGGCTGGATTGCAATGGTACAATCTCAGCTCACTGCAACCTCCACCTTCTGGGTTCAAGCAATTCTCCTGCCTCAGCCTCCCGAGTACCTGGGACTACAGGCGCGCACCACCACTCCCAGCTAATTTTTGTATTTTTAGTAGAGACGGGGTTTCACCTTGTTGACCAGGATAGTCTCAATCTCTTGACCTCGTGATCCACTCACCTCAGCATCCCCAAGTGCTGGGATTATAGGCGTGAGCTACCGTGCCCGGCCATGTTTAAGTCTGAAACTCCAAGATCTTGGGTGACCTAATTTGGAAACAGGATTTCTGCAGATGTCATCAAGTTAAAATGAAGTCATACCAGGATTGGGGGGTGGGGTGGTGGGCGCTAATCCAATGACTGGTGTCCTTTTTTTTTTTTAATTTAAATTTAAATTTTTTATTTTACTTATTATTTTTTAATTGTTTTTTGAGACAGAGTTTCACTCTTGTTCCCCAGGCTACAGTGCAATGGCATGGTCTCAGCTCGCAGCAACTTCTACCTCCCGGGTTCAAAAGATTCTCCTGCCTCAGCCTCCCAAGTAGCTGTAATTACAAGTGCATGCCACCATCCTTGGCTAATTTTGTATTTGTAATTTTTTTATTTTTAGTTGAGATGGGATTTTGCCATATTGGTCAGGCTGGTTTCAAACTCCTGACCTCAGGTGATCCACCCGCCTTTGCCTCCCAAAGTTCTTGAATTACAGGGGTGAGCCATCATGTCCGGCCACCGGTTGCTTTTCAGAAGAAAAAAATCTAGACACAGACACACATCCAGGGAGAATTCCATGTAATGAAGGCATGCCATGGGTAGCTCTGTTCACAAGGCAAGGAATGCCAAGGACAGCCATCAGCCAGCAGAGACTGGAAGAGACCAGGAGGGATCTTCCCTGGAACCTTCTGTCTGAGAGAGCATGTCCCTGCCAGTACCTCCAATTTAGACTTCTGGCCTCCACAACTAGGAGAGAAGAAATTGCTATTGTGTTAAGCCACTGAGTCTCTGGTCCTTTATCACAGCAGCATAGGAGACTAATATACATAAGCAAGGTAATTCATATCCAGGGATGCTACATCCTAAAATATTACTTTCTGATTATTAATACTTATGAGGCAACAAATTCAAACACTGTTCTTTACATGTTATAAGAACAGGTTTTGCAAAACTCTTTCAAGTTATGGGGCAAGAGTTAATATCGTTTTGGAATTGTACTGGCAGCATGGCACTGTGATTGAGGGGGTTTGTCACAAGACATGGGTCCCGATATTGATGCCATCACTGCTGGTGACTTTGAACAAGTCACAACCTCTCTGTGCTTATTTCTTGCTTTGTAAAATGGTGATAAGAATTGTCTCATTGGGCTATTGCTAGAACATTAGCTAATAAATGTAAAGCAATTAGAACAGTAGCTGGCCCGTTATAAGCCTTCAATAAATGTTAGCTATAATTATCATGTCTGACTAAACATTTTGGTTCTATTCCCATTTTAGAATTACAGAAATTTCGCAGGCATATATTTAGAATGCATATATCAATTTGTAAATTACTTATATTCCACTACATCAACAATTCTCTCTCCCTAACTCCAATTTATTTCTACTTATATTAAGTTATATAACCTCAGAAGCCCAGATCCTAGGACCATGAGAAAAGGTGATTGGGCAGGAGCGGGGAAGAAATAGAATATAAAGAAAAGATTGCTGATTTGAGTTCCTCTGGAATTGAAATTCTATGAAGCAGTGTCAGGCAGGATCAAAGAGGACCAGAGGTTTAAATGTGGCTGCTTGACAAGCCAGGTGCTGAGGTAAGCATCATCCTCGCTGTCAACGTAGGAAATGTGACATTGGTTTTACTCCATCTCATGTGGATCCACAATTGAGTGAGAGTTACTCAGATTTCTGGGCTACACTTGGCCCATATTTTTGTACTCACTGGGAGACTCTACACAGGAAATACCTTCAAGCATCAGCAGAGTGTTCTTCAGGACATCAACTTAAGTGAAAGGGTGAGCTATTTTCAGGATAATGCAGGCAAATCGGTTGCATATTTGTCAAATGCCTGTCCCAGCCATCAGTTTGCATATTCATCTGTTCATAGTCATCACTATCTTGTTCTTAAAAGCTTCCCACAGGTGGTGGAGGGTGCAGTGAGCCAAGATCACCATTGAACTCCAGCCCCGGCAACAAGAGCGAAACTCCATCTCAAAGAAAAAAAAAAAGCTTCCCAGAGGCCAGGGGCGGTGGCTCATGCCTGTAATCCCAGCACTTTGGGAGGCTGAGGCAGGTGGATAAATTGAGGTCAAGGGTTCAGGACCAGCCTGAACAACCTGGTGAAATCCCATCTCTACCGAGAATACAAAAAATTAGCTGGGTGTAGCGGCACACTCCTGTAATTTCAGCTACTTGGAAGGCTGAGGTAGGAGAATCACTTGAACCTGAGAGGCAGAGGTTGCAGTGAGCCAAGATCACACCATGGCACTCCAGCCTGGGCAACAGAGTGAGACTCCATCTCAAAAAAAACTGCCCAGATATCTCAAATATTTATTGTCACCATAACTACCTTGCCCATCTCTGTGGTAATTAAGCCTGCAATTCCCTAGGCCTCCTTCTCTTATTGTATATTACAGACCAGTATGAGCCTGGGCCTCCAGCTGTGAAAAGGTGGTAAGTGAGCAGCCTCACCAGGGAAAGTGCAGCACTATTCAGTGTCAGAGATTTCTGAAAGAATAGTTCATATTTCTGAAGGCCAAATCTAAAATTTCCTACTGCTGAGAAACTAACTTGCTATTTAGATGTCCCTGACTAATCTGCTGGGCTTTCCTCTATAAATTAAATGTAAAATATGATTGCTCTGTTAAGTGGTGAATACTCTTTAATATTTTTTAAGCATGCAACTTGCAGTAGAATCCAAACACAGTATCCAAGTGGAATTTAGTCCCACGAACCAGTCCAGGTTCAAAGTCACCCAAGAATCAATGCAAGAGGAAAGCAAGCTTGACAAATACCTGTGTTGTCAATAGAACAACCAAGAAAGGGGCCTTTGTAGAGAAATGGGGGGGACTACAACTCGTATTGTGAATGGTGTCAGTGCTGACATGTTGCTGGCACCTGAAAGAAACAGCTTTTATTGGATGTCAGCTTAAGAAGAAGAAAAGAAAGGAAACAGTAAAAAAAAATTAGCTGAATGAGTACAAGGGAAAAGATCAATAACTCCCTCTGATGTTTTTTTGGCAAATTGGCCAAGAAAGGGTTGAAGTCTTTACTGGCTGACAATTCTGGCATCTTTCCCAAATAGAAGTGTTGCAGCCAGATAATGCACTTAGTGAATTTAGTGAGACAATTAGTTCGAGAATATATATTAAAGGGAAAAGCACACACCAACAGATTGTCATCCAAGCACCTAGCTCTACCCTGATCCCACACAATGACAACTGGTTTATGTTACCTGAGCCAGACCTCCCACTTGAGGACACAGGGACCCTAATGCCCAGGTTGTGTGCTCATCACCCAGCATGAGTAGATGATCACGCCACTTCTCACCTGAATCCAGACCCCTTAGGAATGAAAACAGAATGAATCATCAGGCTGAGCCATAGTGGTAAACCTGCACTCTCTCAGGCACACCACCACATATTGACAGCTGAACAGGAACATGTGTGTCTTTCTAGAAATCCACTCATTTGTAGTCATTGACTATGATCATTGGCCCAGACCTTACCCACAAGAAATGGGAGGTAAAAGGAGAGATGACTCGAGTTAAATTTGTCACTCCTGCTGGAAAATGACCTCACATCACTTGCCCAATACGGCTTGGGGACAGTGGTGCTATAGTACTGTGTGTTTCAGACTTTTCATCTAATCAAGCAGATTTTCAACCCAGGGTTTTCACAATGGCTTAAATAGGGACAGGTGAGTGTCACTGTTATAATTAAAATGCAAACATCAACAACACAGTGATGAAGCAAAGGCATCCAGCAATTTGAAAAGAAGAAAGAGACCTGAGTACAGTCAACAAGTTCTAGTTTGCTTCCAAATGCAGAAATTCAGTAAGTTCTATCATACCATTTTTGTTGGTTCAATTTTCACTGTTTTCAGTTTTGTTAAAAGTATTTTTATTACCATAGAAATGTTAAGTTTTCCTCTCCCTCATTTCAATCTCCGTTTCTCCCACCCAATGCCACCCAGGTAGGTCAATTTTGAATTGTAATAGATGCACATTTGTTTCTATTAAGTTCCGAATCCAGTCATGAAAATAATCTTTAAATAGATGAGTGAAATATGGAAAATAGTCATTTAGTCCCCAAGATTCACTGACCAAAAATTTCAGTTTACTCTGAGCACGCCCCACAGAGGCTGAGAGCTCCAGACATCTTCCAGTGTGGCTGCCACAAAATCAGAGCCTGTTGTTTTAAGTACAGCTTGAGCAACATGTATGGTGTGTGTTGCTTTCAAGGCGCCCAAATAAAGGCCTGTTTTATCTTCATGAGAATTTTCTGAGAGGTCCTATAGAAAATACATTTATGCCCATTTTGCAGATCAGGACACTGACACATGGAGAGTGAAGTCTGGCTGCCTGGAGCCACAGAGTTGATTCAAAACAAATTAAGCAGTACTGCTGCGACTAACTTCTCTCCTGGCCTATTTTTTATAAAAACTGCTAACTCAATTCTGCCACCATCTCAAGATGTTAAGAAAAGATCTGTCACCTCATCACTCATACCCATCCGATCCTCGAAGGCATCTATTGTTGATATTTAGTCCCTGGGACACAGAACGTATAACTATGAATGACGCAATAGTATGATTGGGTTTTTTTTTGTGCTCCTCAACTCGCATCAGTCTAAATATGTAACCCATATTTGGAGCCCAAAAATGAGAGTGCTTACACCTATTTTATGTACGCTACTGAACTCAAAGCCTTTTAAATTCTAAGAAACAACATTTTCAGAATTGCATTAGTTCAACCACAGTTTTAGAAAAATAACATGAACTCAAATGTGTATGTGATTAATGGATTCACCTTATGAAAATTTTAAGTCACTTCAAGTGTTTGGGTCTTCATTTCCCACATTCCCTTTATAGGGGCAGCACCATAAAATTTGATATAAATTGCTAGAATAATGTCGAATATTTTCAAAACCGCTTCCTAAAGAAAGGGTCATCATGTCATGTATCATGCAAATCGGCAAACAGAACATCAGGAAAAAGGCATAAGCTGGGACCACAAATATAAACGAGGATGCCCGGTTGCCACTTTGGGAGTATATTACCTACCCCTCTAGCTGAAGTCCGAGGGAAATAGGAGGAGAGATTTGTAAAGATCTTGTTGATTTCAGATGCTATCAATGATCTTTGCTAATCACAATTTACTAAACCCGACCATGGAACATTTTGGTGGTAACAGTTCATGGTAAAAGAAGTTACAAAGCAATTTAAATAATATTTTCCCCACTTCTGTTAATTTGAAGAAATAGGATAGGCGGCTGCAGAAAAGAATGAGAAAGAAAATGTCTTTCCTTTGGGCTAAAGCCAAGGACAACCCCAAAGAAGATATTCTTCAGAGATGACAAATCAGAGGAACAACTGAATGCGACTGAAACCCTGGATGACATGTGATATGTGGGGTGGAGGGTTTTTAATATAAGAGGCCTACTAAACTTTTGGGGGTGGGCTCTGAGGCTGGGCCCTTTTTGAGGGTTGCTTTTCTTTTTTGTGTGTGGGCTCTTTGTGCTTTGAAGTTCCAGCCAGCAACAAAGAGAAAAACTTGATCTGGTGTTTTTCGTTTGGCTGAGAGCTGCGATTTAGCTAAGGCTTCCCCCATCTAGGGACTGCAGGCTGACGCTTCAATGTTCCCCGAGCCTGTCGTAACCCTCTCAGTGGGTCTCTGAAATGGACACGGGCTTAGGATCCTATAAGGCAACCTGTGAAGCCATCATTACTGTACAGCTAAAAAAATTCATGAACACAGCTAGAAAGAATAGCCTGTTGCCATTTACCCAAAGAGGTTAAAGAACATCCAGCGCACTGCCTATTAAAATGTAAAAGCAGCCTTGAGTTCTTTCATTTCGACTCCAATTCCCTGGCACCGGTTTCATGATCCTGTAGAGACCTTCTCGTTAGGACTTGTTGCTTCCACTTTCAATGTTATTAGTGGCAAACCGTGAGGCCAACAGTTATGCCCTGTTCCTTTGTTCCTGTAGGAAACATCTGTTCTTTTGTCAGGGAGCACATGCCAAAAACTCTGCGATTCTAAGCGGTGGGCTGTTCAGGGAGTACTTAAGGCATCACACACCCTGGAGCACAGACCTTGAAAGCTTCCCTCACTCCCGCCTGGGTCCTGGCAGCCTCCTGGAGCTAGAGAATTGCTAAGCTAGTCGCAGCGAGGTCCCCTCCCTAGGCCCCCAAGCACCCAGGCCCGAGGGAGGGAGGAAGGCAAGGGGAGAGGCGAAGAATAGGGCACAGTGAAGGTTAGTTATCAATGAAGCTACATAAAAATATCTTGAGATGATCACTTGGCAAGAGTGTGGGGGCCACCCACGTGGATCTGAACCCTCCAGGCTAGTGCTTGTGGTGCCCCTCACACTGGATCCCATGCACTGCTCATGCTAGAGAGAGGAGCTAGAAGCCGCACGCACTGGGAGCTGTGCAGAAAATGACTGAAGGCAGCACCTAGGAGCCCCTGCAGTCCACGCTGCTCAGTTCTCTCAAATGTGCAATGCTTATGGCTCGCCCTTGCTTTCAAGGGTCCACAAGCAGACTTCGGAGCCATGCTGCCTGGGTCTGAATCTGGGCTTCACCCATTCTAGAGCTCTGACACTAAAGGAGTTACAAACTCACTGAGTCTCAGTTTCTTTATTTGTAAAACGACAGCAATAATGGTCTCTGTCATATAAACGAGCTAACATGTAAAATATCTGCATAACAAAACAAGTTAAATCGATAATCTAAGTTTCTATCTTAAAAAGCTAAAAGAAGAAACCTAAAAAAGCAAAAGCAAAGAAAACTAAAAATTAGAGTAAAAATAAAGTAAAAAACAAAAAAAAATAGAGAAAAGGCTGATTCATTAAAAATATTAATGAACTTGACAAACTCCTAGATAGACTTTATAAAAAGGAAGAGAAAACACACATTACTAAGTTCAGGAATTAAAAAGGAGATATAACTAAAATCCTTTCAGACATTAGAAAGTGAGAAAGCAAATATAAACAACATCATGTCAATACATCTGATGAATGAAATGAGTGATCTCCTTAGAAATACAATGATGATTGTGGAAGTCTAATATTTAAGTAGCCCTCGACCTGTTAAAGAAATTGAATTCACAATCAAAATCTTTGTACGAAGAAATTTTCAGGCTCAACTGGTTTAATGTTAAATTCTTTAAAACATTAAGAGATGAATCATAGCCATCTTTAAACAAAAGCACTTTAGAAAATAGAGAAGTGAGCATTTCTCAACTCTTTATGAGTCCACCAATACTAACACAGACATTTCAAGAAAAATAAAACTATAAATAAAAATATTTTTAACATATATATAAATTATCAACAAAATATTAGTAAATAGAATCTACAAATGTATAAAAGTAATATTATACCATGGCCAGGCAAGATTTATTCAAGGAATGCAAGGTCCATCTACCATTTGAGAATAAATCAATATAATTTACCACATTAATAAATAAAGAAGAAAATTCACATAAGTATTTGAATAGATGCAGAAGTTGAACTTTAGAATATTCAACATCCATTCATAAGAAGTTCTTAGCAAATTAGGAATAGAAAAACTTCCTTATCACAAAGCATCTATTAAAAAACCTACAGTCATATCACACTAAACAGAAAAAGAAAAAAAGAATGCTTTACCCTGAAGATTGGGCAGAGAAAAAGATGTCTGCTATCATCACTCTCCACTATTATGCAGTAATGTGCTGAAGCTCTTATAAAGTGCAATAAGGCAAGTAAAAGAGAAAAGGGGCATGAAAGTTGAAAGGAAGAATTATATTTGCAAAAGACACAATTATCTATCTAGAAAATTCTAAGGTATCTACAAAAAGAGCTACAGAAAGTTGAAAAGTGAATTTAATAAGATCATAGGATATCAGATGAATGGGACACGGGAAATGCTACACCACAATATGGCACCTTGGTTTACTGAGTATTTTAAGCTGAAGGAAACTGAGAAAACTGCAGAGTAGAAATCTCACTGACCTTCTCTTTTTCCTTCTTTGATCTTCTTTCTTCTCTGAAATATGGTCATAAAGGAATTCTCTGACCTATGTCCCATGAAAGTAAGTCATAAGACTCTCCTTCCAGAGAGTTCTTCCCCTCTACCCAGAGGCCAAGAAGAATCTAAACTAAAAACCATTACAAAGTTCAAACTCCCTTGTTGTCCAATCATACTTCTATATGACTGCCCATTCCTCACTGTGTCCGAGCATAAAAATACACAGTTTTCCTGGGTTCTTCATTTCCAAAGACTCCCATGTCATCTAAAACTTTGGTTAAGCAAATTGGTTATGCTTCGCTCTCATTAATTTGTCTTCTTTTATAGAAGTGTCAACCATCAACCTTCCAATGGGTGATGAAAAAATATTACTTCCTCTCCCTTACAAGGTCAGTACACAATTACTATATACAATTTGAATTATATATAGACAATGTAGAAACAATTTGAATTTTAAAACAATATTTAAACTAGTATTAAACAACGTACTCAGGAATAAATTCAACAAAAGATGCCAATGACTTATGTAGTGAAATCTATAAAACGTTGCTGAAAAAAATAAAAGATATAAATAAACTGAGCAATATATCATATTCGTGAATTGGAAGATTCTATATTAAGATAAGCATTTTCCCAAACTTATCTCAGCTTCAAGGCATTCATGATTAAAATCCCATCATATTCTTTTATAAAAATTAATAAGCTAATAAGCTATATTCAATTGCATGCGGATATACAAAGGACCTAAGATATAGCCAAACAATTCTGGGAAAAGTCAGAGGACCTTCACTGCCTAAGTTCAAGACTTCCTATATAAAGGTACAGCAAGACCATGTGGTTTTGATGTAAGGATAGACACACAGGATAAAGAAACAGAATTGATTCCAGAAACAGATCCAACTTCATATGGTCAATTTTCACGAAGACACTAAGGCATTTTAATGAGGCAAGTATAGACTTCTCATTCAGTTGTCAGTGCTGAAGCAACTGGACATTGGTATGGAAAAAATAATCCTCAATCCCTATCCCACAACTTACATAAAAATTTATTTGAAATGTATTAAAGAACTCAACATAGAAGTTAAAAATCAAGGCCAGGTGTGGTGGCTCACACCTGTAATCTCAGAACTTTGGGAGGCCAAGGTGGGCAGATCACGAGGTCGGGAGATTGAGACCATCCTGGCCAACATGGTGAAAACTTGTCTCTACTGAAAATACAAAAATTAGCTGAGCATGGTGGTGCATGCCTGTAATCCCAGCTACCCAAGAGGCTGAGGCAGGAGAATCACTGGAACCAGGGATTCAGAGGTTGCAGTGAGCCAAGATGGTGCCACTGCACTCCAGCCTGGGAGACAGGGTGAGACTCCATCTCAAAAAAAAAAAAAGTTACAAATCATAAAACTTCCAGAAAAAAATTACAGGAGACAGTATCTTTACAATCTTGAGACGGAAAATGATTTCTCAGGACACAAAAACCATTAAACTTAGAGAAAAAACAAACTATATTCATCAAAATTAAAGCTCCTGCTTTTCAAATGGCATGTCTAAGAGAATGACGTACTACACAGACGAGGGGAAAGTTCAAACATGTAGGTAGATAGACTATTGGAAAGGGCAGGAATCCTCAGTTCTTGGCCTTACTTGCAAGGAAAGATTCTGCCAAGTGACAATTTAGCTTAAAAAAAAAGATTTCATTGAAGGAAAATTGAGAGCAGAGAGTTTATTTAGAGAGACAATACCCTCTGAAAGAGAGGCAGAGTGGGCGGCTGAAGGAGACTGAGAGACAGCAGCACCCATTCTGCATTGGGTTTTTAAGACGTTGGATTTTTTCTTCAAGTTCCTGCCTCTTTCTTAAGTCTCTGCCTTTTTTCCTTGTCTAATTTTTCCTGCTTCTGCCTTAAGACCCCACCTGGGCTTGTGAGACCCTCCCTTAATATTAATTGGTGAGCGTGCATAAGCCTGGTGTTAGATACACATTCTGCCTAACAGGTACATTGCTCGTTAACATCAGCCCAGAAAGACTGGATAGCAGTCAAATCTATACTTACTGTGCCTGCATATTTCTTAGGATTGTCCCCTTTTGTGCTTCTCCTTACTTATCAGCATGTACCTAGCACATTCTGACATTTTAACTATAGAGTGAGCGATTACTGGGCATCTTAAGGGGTGTTCCTTTCTGCATAGGTATTTCTCCTCCTCTCTGCTCATATCCAGTATGCATGTTTTGGATGGTCTCTAGGGTGTGAGATTTTCCAGACCTCCCTCTTCTCAGGGGCTCTCCACTCCTACTCATGTCTATTTGCCTATTCTAACAGATAGGTAGGTAGATGGATGAATACATAGATAGAGAGATAGATGACAGATAGATAGATAGATAGATAGATAGATAGATAGATAGATAGACAGACAGATAGATAATAGATAGTCGGACAGTTGATAGATATAGATTAGATAGATAGTAGATAGGTGACAGATATAGATTAGATAGATGATAGATCAGATCCATTGATATAGATTCAATAGATTAGATATAGAGATAGATAGACTGACTGACTTGGATGATTGCTAGACAGAATAATGGTAGATAAGACACTTTTTGCAGAGATGTATCTTCTTTGTGTTACCCATAATTCTTGTCCCTCACGTCTATGTTATAGGAACAATGATACAGATATATATAAACCAATAAAGGGAGCACCAACAAGGTGTCACCTTTATTCAAGGAAATAGGAACAAGAGCTCAAGACCCAAGCCTCCAGCAGGGGAGAACATAAGTGTTAAAAATCACAAGGCATTCTCTGAGAAGCCTTGTTGAAGGCAAAAGTATAGTGTTATGTCACATCGTGCAATACCATCGGACCATCTTCAGCTTTGTTAAAATAAAATTCTCTGTGATGTTTGTCTGGTTTGGCCTACTCCTGGTGGTAGAACCCAAATATTTTATGTAGCAATAATTGAAAATGTTCTTGTAATCAGGCATTTCCCATTTTTATTACATGTTTTGAGTACCCAGTATTGATCTGAGTACTTGAAAAATATTAGCCCATTTAATACAATGACCTTATGAAGTAGGTGCTCTTATTTTATTTTATTTTTTTTTTTGAGACGGAGTTTCGCTCTTGTTACCCAGGCTGGAGTGCAACGAGGCGATCTCGGCTCACCGCAACCTCCGCCTCCTGGGTTCAGGCAATTCTCCTGCCTCATCCTCCTGAGTAGCTGGGATTATAGGCACGCGCCACCATGCCCAGCTAATTTTTTTTGCATTTTTAGTAGAGACGGGGTTTCACCATGTTGACCAGGATGGTCTCGATCTGTTGACCTCGTGATCCACCCGCCTCGGCCTCCCAAAGTGCTGGGATTACAGGCTTGAGCTACCGCGCCCGGCCTGGTGCTCTTATTTTTATTTCCATTTAATAAGTGAGTAAAGGCTGGGCGCAGTGGCTCACACCTGTAATCCCAGCAATTTGGCAGGCCAAGGTGGGTGGATCAAGAGAGGTCAGGAGTTCAAGACAAGCCTGACCAATTCGGAGAAACCCCATCTCTACTAAAAATACAAAACTAGCTGGGTGTGTTGATACATGCCTGTAGTCCCAGCTACCCAAGAGGCTGAGGCAGGAGAATTGCTTGAACACAGGAGGTGGAGGTTGTGGCAAGCCAAGATCGTGCTGTTGCACTCCAGCCTGGGCAACAAGAGCAAAATTCCGTCTCAAAAAAAACGTGAGTAAAGTGATTCCCAGAGCCTTGAAATAATCTGCCCCACATCACAAAGTTAGTCAGTGGCAGAGCCGAAACTCATCCCCAGGCAGGTGGGCAGTAGTGTCTCTGGCCCTAAGTTGTTGATAAGGAATAATCCCCCTTACCCCACCCCATTCTAAAATGAGAGCTACACATTTTATGCGCACACATAAAGGATGCCAAGTGGCTTTGCTCAGTCTCCAAAACCACTCACTGAGAAGTGATGTCAATCTTCTAGCAGCGTCAGTAAGGGAATTATTTTAGCTGAACTCAAGTGTCTTCTTTGTGTGTCTATAGTTCTTGTTCCTCATATTCCAAAACAGTGGTTCTCAAAGGCTGATCTCAAAAACAGCAGCATCAGCACCATCTGGGAATGGGTTAAAAATGCAATTTATCCAGCCGTGCCCATGACTGACAGAATCAGAGCCTGTGCTGTGTGTTCCGGCATGTGGTTTATCAAATGGCCTCTGGGTGATGACCAGGAGGTTAACATGTGAGAGCTGCTGGCCTAGGGGATTGCCTTTTCACTCGAGGGCTCTGGTCACTCTTGGTATTTATTATCCATTGACTCAAACTTCCATCTTTCAAAACTGAGCCGTTAACTTTGGATTTGGAGTGAGGGCTTCGCTTTGTTAAAATCCTGAAAGCTGGCTAGAGTGTGTGATACTGCAGCTGAAGAAGGTGTGCTCAGTGTGGCTATATTGGTAACTGCATTCCTAGTGGCACATCAGACTTTCTTTTTTTTTTTTTTTCCCTACTATGACCATAGAAGAAGGATGTCAAAGTCTGATTGAAATTACCAATGCAAAATTGTAACTGAGACAATAAAAGAAATCTGACCTAACCAACTCCATCTTGCTTCTAACCTCGAAGCTGTCCTTGTTCATTCCCGGGCATAGGCTGAACTAACTATGGGAGGAACTTAGCTTTGAAGCAAAGATGATAACAGCCCTTTCCCAAAACAAACCTGCTTCGCCACAAGGTTAGAAATGATGGTTTAGGGGTCATGAAGCTGAAGGCTGAATGATTCTAAGCCTCCCCAAATTGCTCCTGGGGATAGCATCACTATTATAAAATCTATAAACTTAGTACTTGAGGTATTTTGCAGACCCTGCACTCCATGGATCCACTGGCACCACCCAGGTCAATGAACCAGCTCATCTGGTCTTGTGACCCCCACCCAGGAACTGACTCAGCACAAGAGAACAGCTTTAACTCCCTATGATTTCATCTCTAACTCAACCAGTCTGAACACCCTACCCACCAAATTATCCTAAAACCTCTGATCCCTGAATTGTCAGGAAGATTGATTTGAGTAATGATGAAACTCTGATCTCCTGCACAGCTGGCTCTGTGTGAATTACTCTCTCTCTCTATTGTAATTTCCCTGTCTTAAGAAATGGACTGTCTAGGTAGCAGGCAAGGTGAACCCACTGGGCAGTTACACCTCTGGCAGGGAAATATTCTACCTATTTAAAGAAACAACTAAAAGTGAGTTCATTGAACAAGAATGCCACGTAACTTTCCATGTAATTCCCTTAAACATCTTGCTGGTAAGAATGCTTCACTCATTATTGTTCAGTCATTTGGGGCCATGATAACTCTTCATGGCCTTCAATAGGGATGTTTACATGGGTGAGAGCTGGTGCAGGCCAGGTAGAGGAGGAGGAGCAAATGACACAAACCATGAATGCAAATTGTGTTTTCCATTGTATGTTTCTTCCCCATATGAGCATCAAGTGGGAAATGATCTGTACATTGGAAGAAAAATAAGAGTTCTACTTTAATAAAACAAGAACACATCACCACCTACACATTGGATATTTGGCAGTAGATCATGGCTACAGGATTTATAGGAAGCCCAGAAATGAAGAGGAGAAATCAAGCACTAGCCCAGAGACTGCAGAACTCATTATAAATAGCTATCTTTAATTAAGAAATGAATAGCTTTGAGAAGAAAATAATGGGTTGTAGAAATGAGCTAAGAGAGGAAAAGAGGTTCTGATTAAAGTTACCCTCTCGAGGAGATGGAAGAAATGTTCACTATCTTCTAGTGCACCTCCTGATTTGGCAAAAGGAGACAGAGTCACTCTGGTGGGAACCAAGTAATGAAGCAGGAGCAGCCGAGAGAAACAGACCTCTGAGACACCGAACTAGAAAGGAAGGGGTTTTATTAGTACAACCCGTGAGCAAGGCTTTATGCTTTGTCCAAACGGCCAAGCTCTCCTAACAAAGAGAAGCTCTGCCTTTGTATAGGTTTACACTCTAGATATTACACATGAAAGGATCTTAAGTTTACAGCCTTAGAAATTACAAGTGAAAGGGTCTCGGGTTTACAGCTTTAGAAATCACATATGAAAGGGTCTTGGGTTTACAGTTTAAGGAATTACATGTGAAAGGGTTCTGGTCTCCGATGGAGGAGTGGGGTGGGGGTTTGATCTAGTTTAAGTAAAAACAGTGTCTTTCAGAGAGATTCCCCCACACCACGGCTGCTATTTTATAGGAAGGTGATTCAGGAGGCACCCCCAGTCGGCCAGCCTTTTCTTCCATTGAAATGCAGTGTGGCGGTCAAGGGGTGGTAATCCTTCCTCAGTAATTTCCAAACCAAGGTCAACTACTCCTTAGACTAAGAGACCAGAACTCAGACCCTGGTCTCTTGGCTTCAATTTATTTTGGATGATTAAAGTCTTGATTTTTCTGAAACGTGCCAAATGATTGCACTTCAGACAAGGGTGAAGTCACTACCAACTGGTTGTCCAGGGGTCTGTTCAATTAGAACAGTAAAGCTTGATTTAAGTTTTCAACAGCATGAATATCAGAGCTGTGCAAGAACCTTGGTCCCCTATAAGGCTCTGGAAAAGAAACTCATAAAGTGTGAAAAATGTTATCCACAGTCCAGGAAAACAAGGCCATAACAAGGTTTCTCCTAAAGAGAAATGCGCTAAATTTTCACTTGGTGGGTGAGAAGCCTCCCTTGGACACAAATTCTACTTTATGACCAGCCTAAGGCAGAGGCACAAGTCACAAACACAACTTCATGCTTCTATCCATGAGTCATGCCTGCTCCTGAATGAAACAGGGGACCTTCACCATGTCTATTAAGAGAATCTTAAAAATCAAGCACACAAGAAAGAAAAGTGTCATTGTGATGCTAATTGAGGATGCTATGTTTTGGAGTTGTTTCACACAGTTCTTTAAATTTTCATAAATAGAGTTTCTGCCTCTATTTGCATTCTAAAAAGATGGTCCTTTTTCTTTCTAACATTAACAGGAGATCGCCCTCCCCAACTCAAAAATAAAATGAAAAGAACAGTTAAGGTTCAAAATGTTTAAATTATGCAAAAATAAAGGAAAATAAGAATAAAAAGCAATACCTCTTTGTTTCAGCCTGCCCTTGTTCCTGTGAAAATCCATCTCATTATATTCCTGGGTCCTAATTTAAAGAATAACAGACTCGGTGGGAGTCCAATGACTGTTAATGCTGCTATTGTTAACATCATGAATGGTGTGGGACTTTTTCCTACCCAGGCACCACATTTTGGAACAAAGGAAAGGAACAAGGTGGCTCTGCTATTATCCAAATTGGCCTCTGGCATCCACCAGAGGAAGTGACTGAGGCCAGCTGCTCTTTCTCAGGTATCCCGGGGGAATATACACGTGCGATTAGCCTAACTGGCCACTGGGTGTGACCACGATCCGCACAAAAGGAAACAGAGGCTGTTCTCAAAGGATTTTCCTGGCAGAGCTTAGACACACGTGCACACGCACACACACGTGCACGCGCGCGCGCGCACAGACACACACACACACACACACACACACACACACACCGTGAAGCCTTCACCCTTGGAAAGGAAAGTTTAGAAAGTCAGTTCATGCTTGTAACTTCCAAGTATACACTTTGGGTCCACGTTATTCATTTCCTTTTCACGCTACAAAGATTATAACCCATCTTTCTACTAGGTCTCAATGAAAAAATAAGAAGCACATCGGCAATGTATCCCAAATAACACAGATCAAAAGAAACCACCCCTTAAATTGAATCTAAATACTCCTGCGGCAAAATCTGTCCATCCAAAAATCATACACCTCTGATTCCCATAACTAATGATGTCTGTGGCTGGACTGCAAAGACAAATATCTGGGTTTCTTTTGAAGAGCAAAGCCTGACGTACTTGCGGTAGTGAATCAGACACACCTCCACTGCAGTTTAAAAGAAAACTGATTCAGCTATGCATGACAAAGACTTGAGTTCAAGTATCATATAGGAGCACCATGCTCAATAAATTCTCATGCTATTTGTTAATCAGCAATTTTCATTTCTTTACACACACGGAACAGTCTTTAAATGGCAGAGCAAAGGAAGGAGGGATAAAGTCTACTATTGAGTAACCATTTATATTGTTTGTTTTCTCGTTTTATTGAGATATAATTGAAAAATTAAAAATCTATGTATTTAAGATATACAACGTGATGTTTTAATGTATATATAAATTGTGAAATGATTACAGTCTGGCTAATTACCACATCCATCACCTCACATAGCTGCCATTCTTTCTGTGTGTAGTGAGAACATTTAAGATCTACTGTTAGCAAATTTCAAGCATGCAATGCAGTATCATCTGCTGTAGTTACAATACTGTGCATTAGAATGCCAGAACTTAATAATCCTATAGTTAAAAGTGTCAGAGGCATCTGAACCAGAGCAACTGCATCTTGACCAGGGCTGAGTAAACTAAGGCTCAGCACAAGACGCAGGTCACAAAGACCTTGCTGATAAAACAGTGTGCAGTAAAGAAGCCAGCTCTATCCTACCAAAACCAACACGGCAATGAGAGCGACCTCTGGGCATCCTCACCACTACATTCCCACCAGCGCCATGACAGTTTACAAATGCCATGGCAACGTCAGGTAGTTACCATATATGGTCTAAACAGGAAAGGCATGAATAATCCACCCCTTATCTAGCATGCAAACAAGAAGAAATAGCCATCAAAATGGGTAACCAGTGTCCCATCCTGCTGTTCTGCATATGGAGTAGCCATTCTCTCATTCTTTTACTTTCTTAATAAATTTGCCTTCACTTTATGGATTAGCCTTGAATTCTTTCTTGTGCGAGATCTAAGCACCCTTTCTTGGAGTCTGGATTCAAACCTCTTTCCAGTAACACCTTTCTGGCAACCAAGGAAGGGAAAATACTGAGGAAACCGCGACCCAAAGGCTAACAATGGGTAAGTAGTGGGGTCCAGTTACAAAAGTTCATAATATTTGGCCAATATCTCCCCATTTTCCCACACCTCAACCTCTGGCAACCACTGGTCTACTCTGGCTCTAGGAGTTTGACATTTTTAGATTCCACACATAAATGGGGTCATGCAATATTTATCTTTTTGTATCCAGCTATTTCATTCAGCATAATCTCCTCCAGGGTCACCTTTGTTGTTGTAAATGGCAGGGTTGGTTTTGTCTTTATGGCAGAATCATATTTCACCATGTGTGTAAATATACACATAAAGAAAATACGTTGTGTGTGTATGTATGTGTATGTGTATGTGTGTGTGTATATATTTTTTTACTATTATACTTTAATTATTTTTTACCATTATACTTTAAGTTCTGGGGTACATATACAGATCTTGCAGGATTGTTACATAGGTATACACATGCCACGGTGGTTTGCTGCATCCATCCATCCCCCGGTCACCTGCCTTAGATATTTCTCTTAATGTTATCCCTCCCCAATCTCCCCACCCCCTGCTATCCCTCCCCTAGACTCGCCACTCCCAAACAGACCCCAGTGTGTGATGTTCCCCTCCCTGTGTCCATGTGTTCTCATTGTTCAACATCCACTTATGAGTGAGAACATGTGGTGTTTGGTTTTCTATTCTTGTGTCAGTTTGCTAAGAATGATGGTTTCCAGATTCATCCATGTCCCTGCAAAGGACATGAACTCATCCTTTTTATGGCTGCATAGTATTCTGTGGTGTATATGTACCACATTTTCTTTATCCAGTCTATCATTGATGGGCATTTGGGTTGGTTCCAAGTCTTTGCTATTGTAAACAGTGCTGCAATGAACATTCATATGCACGTGTCTTTATAACAGAATGATTTATAATCCTTTGGGTTATACACCTTATTTTCTTTATGTAGTCCTCCATCTATGGACACTTGGGTTGTTTCCATATCTTGGCTACTGTGAATAATTCTTCTAAAAACATGAGAGTGTAGCTATCTCTTCAAGACACTGTTATGGCACTGGTGGGAGTGTCTTTTAGCATGCTAATGCATTCCTTTGAATATATACCCAGTAGTAGTTCTGTTTTTGATTTTTTTGAGGATCTATACCATTTTCCTTAATGACTGTGTTATCAGAAAACAGTCCTGATCCAGACCCCGAGAGGGTTCTTGTATCTCACCCAAGAAAGAATTCAGAGCAAGTCTATATAGTAAAGTGAAAGCAAGTTTATTAAGAAAGTTAGAATGGCAGAGCAGCCCTGAGGGCTTCTGGTTGGCTATTTTTATGGTTATTTTTTGATTATATGCTAAACAAAGGGTGGATTACTCATGGCTTTTCCTGGAAAGATAATTCTTGGAACTGAGGATTTCTCCCTTTTTTAGACCATATAGGGTAACTTTCTGATGTTGCCAAGGCATTTGTAAACTGTCATGGTGCTGGTGGAAGTGTCTTTTAGCATGCTAATGCATTATAATTAGTATATAATGAACAGTGAGGACAACCGGAGGTCACTTCCATGGCCATTTGGTTTTGGCTGGCCTCTTTACCACAACCTTTTTTATCAGCAAGGTCTTTGTGACCTGTATATTGTGCTGAGATCAGTGTGGATCTGCTTGGCCAGTGCCTGGCCCCGCTGCGGTGTGATGGGTGCCTGGCCCTGCTCCTTGAGGTGCCCTAGGGTGTGAGGCTGGGCTCTCAGGCCCTTCTTGGCACCCACCAGTAGGATGGGTGCATGAGGGCAGTGGTGGCACACCTCTGGATGCCATGGTGACTTAGAATGCCTAACCTGGGAATGCAGCCCAGTGCATCTCAGACTCATTTTACCCAGCCTCTATTCAAGATGGAGTCACTCTGATTCAAATGTCTCTGACAATTGTACCATTACATTCCCACCAACACTGTGCAAGGGTTCTCTTTTTTCCACATATTGATAAAATTTATCACTTGTATTTTTGATAATAGTCATACTAGCAGGTGTGAGGAAATACCTCAGTGTAATTTTGACCATATTTCCCTGACGATGTTAAGCATCTTTTTACAGATGTTAAGGATGTTTTCATTTACCTATTTCCCATTTGTATATCTCTCCTTGAAAAATATCTATTCCATCCTTTGCCCATTTTAAACTGGATCTTTTGGAGGGTGGGTTGTTTCTTGCTGTTAAGTTGTATGAGTTTCTAAAATATTTTGGATATTAAGCCCTTCTCAGATAGATAGCTTGCAAATATTTTCTCCCATTTTGTAGGTTACATTTTCATTTTGAACGTGGTTTGTTTGTTGGCTTTTGCTATGCAGGAGCTTTTGGTCTGATTTAATCCCAATTTGTCTATTTTTGCTTTTCTTGTCTATGCTTTTGGGGTCATATACAAAAAAATTATTTCCAAGACCAATGTCAAAGAGCTTTGTAGGGTCCAGCCCTACAGGGTCCTGTGAACCCCTCTCTACAAGTGTGGAGACAGGAAACTGTGGAAATAAAAGACACAAAACACCAAGAAAGAGAAAACAGAGTTTGGGCGCAGGGGTACACTGCCAACCAAAGCATGGAGTCCAGAAGTGCAAAGCAGGGGCAGGGCAGGCAGGGTGAGGTAATGTTGGTCACTGATAGGGTCAGGTAAATCCCGTGTCTTGGAGATAGGGGCCCAGGTCTTTTGAGTAGCCAAGGCAAGGAGAAACTTAATGTGGCAGCACTTTTCTCATACTTGTCAAGAAAGAACAAAGACATTAAGATTTATGTGACTATTACTGATTCTATCTTCTAAGAAAAAGAGGAACCAGGTGCAGAAGTGGAACATAAAAGTAGACATGGAACGTCACTACTGAAGCACAGCATCACAGAGACAGTTAAGTCCTAGATGTTTGCAGGCCTCCCTGACAGCCGTCAGGCCTACCACAAGAGCTTGGAGGAGCAGAATTTTCTCCTAACTCCCCAGAGGAAGGCGACTTCTCAGATATTTTGGACACCTCCTTCCCTAGCTGGCTAAACAGCAGGCGCTGTCCCCGCACTGATGCTGTCGCACGGCCGAGGCGCCCTCCAGCAGCCCTTATGTGGGTGTGACAGAGGGGTAAGGGCATCTTGCCTTAGGATCATTTTGCTCACATGCTTCATAACCCCATAATAATTAGTAAAATTAAAAGGTTATATTGAGTATATGTATTTCTGTGATTACATATGAATATGTGACTATGGTCATATATAGGAATAATTATGTAACTATATCTCTAATTCTTTTCTAGTTCTGTATTCATATGGGAACAGGCTGAGGCTTCAGACCTTTGCCTCGGCACCTGTGGGGTCTCCCATGGGGTCTCGCCTCCACAGAGCTGTGTTTTATTCTAGGAATTTTACAATTTCAGGTCTTACATTTAAGTATTTAATCCATTTTGAGTTAATTTTTGTGTATAGTGTAAGATAAGAATCCAATTTCATTCTTTTTGCATGTAGATATTCAGTTTTCCTAACACAATTTGTCAGAGACTATCCTTTCTCCATGGTGTATTCTTGGAACCCTTGTCAAAGATTAATTTATTATTTATGTGTGAGTTTATTTCTGAGTTCTCTATTTTGATCCATTGGTCTATGTGCCTATCTTTTAGCAACTAATAAAGTATATAGGATGTAATGCTTTATTTATGTAAAAATAAAGACAGTACCATATTGTGTCAATTACTATAACTTTGTAATATAGTTTGAAATCAAGAAGGATGATGCCTCCAGCTTTGTTATTATTTTTCAGGATTCCTTTGGCTCTTAAGATCTTTTGTTGTTGCATATACGTTTTAGGATTGATTTTACTATTTCAATAAAAAATGCCACTGGAATTTTGAATGGTATTGCACTGAATCTATAAATCACTTTGGGTAATGTGGACATTTATACAATATGAATTCTTCCAGTCCATGGACAGGAGATATCTTTCCATTTATTTGTTTTCTTTAATTAATTTCACAGACATTTTATAGTTTTCAGTGAACAAAACCTTTAGCCTCCTTGGTTAAATTTAATCCCAAGTATTTTATTCTTTTTGATTCTATTCATTCACACTGTTTTTAATCCAACCATCTAACTACCTTCATTCTCAGTTTCCAAATAAGTCATGCACACACATACATACATACACACATATACACAAAGATGTATGATCATGTCATGTGCACACACATGATGGAACACTTAATACTAATCTATAGTTAAAATTCTTTGAGTACACACCATGGCGTATTCACTTGACTTATACCATTTGTCCCCAGATGGTTCATGGTGCCTTCACAGAGCTATATGAAAGAGTAGGAATAGGTACATTATATCTCTGAGAAGAAGCAGGGCTCAACATTGCCCTTAAGAGCACATCCTATTTTTCTAGCATCTTATTTCAAAGAAACCCTCAATGTGTATATGCAGTGCTCAGAAAATATTTGTTGATTGCTAATGCTGTGTCTGAAAATCAGTTGGAAGATGGTTTCCCAAGCCTGCCAGTTTACAAAGATCAGCTAAGTGCCTGGCATTCCTCCATGTTTCTTAGCTGAGGATATTTTTCTTTAAAGAAATGTTTCTGTGGAGAGTCTAAAAACTGAACGACAAACCACAGTCAGAGCTCAGACCAGAAATCCTCAATGGGTCCTGGAATCATTGTATTTTTGTAAGAAAAACACAACAACAAGGCATTTTATTTTTATATAAAGTATTACATTCTATATAATTTCATAGTTGCTTAAAAAGAGTCTTGGCATAATTAATGTAATTAATGAAAACAAAATAAATCCATGGTTCTTAAGATTTTTCATCCATATTATTCCTTATTTTTTCAGGAAAAAAAAAATTTAAGTCATACTCCTGGCCAAGAGTACATTGATAGGTATTTTAATATCCCAAGATAGTAAAAGCAGTAGCTGTTTTTTCTTAAGAAGGAAGATTTAAACATACATTATCCTTGTTGAGATGAAGCTCAGAGACCAGATTCACTTTGTGCCATTTTCTGGTACTACTCTAGATTCAAATCGATTCCAACAGTAATACGCTAACGAGTAGCAGCGTGGTTGCTTTTAAAGTTATTTTCCATGTCAAATTGCAATGAGGGTTTATAAGTGCCAAAGATAAAAATTGACTCAATGATTACTGGCTGTTATTTTTTATCAATTAATAATCAGTGGGAACCATTAAAATTAGTGTAGTAGAATTAGCAAGGTCTCTCTTCAATGGGTTCAAGTTTGAACAAAAAGAAGACTAAATTCCACATAATAGAATAGACCCTTCCTCATTTGACCCTTGCTTGATTTTTCAGCCTCATCTCCTGACAACTCTGCTATGATCCCCACTCAGCATTCCCTGAAAGACATCCTTTCAAACATCCATATTCAATGCATGTGCTGTTCCCTGCAGCTGAAGGGCTTTACCCTAGGCTAAACCTGACTGCTCAATTGAACAAACTCCTACTCACCCTTTTAGCCACAGTTAAAATGTTACATCTTATGTGAAACCTTCAAATACACTGTCCTCGTGGGCGCCTGGGATTGGATATGTATTCCTCCTACAAAGTATTTAACCTATTGTTTGTACAGCAATCAGAGGTAGTCACGTTTGTTTCCCACAGCAAACTGTGAGCAAGACAAATATTTTCAGGTTTGTACCCCCAGGGGGCCTGGAACAGTGTGTAGTTTTTTGTGTGTGTGAACTTGATGAGCACTGCTTAAATGAATGAAGGAAGGAGATGTGAATGGAGTGAATAAGTAAATTAAGTAACAGACAAATATAAAATCCAGACTTGGGTAGTGCGCTCCAGCAGGCAGGAGTTGACCTACAAACCAAAGTATAATGAAGGCAAAAATACAACGCTGTCTCCGACATACTGGAAATATACTCCTGAACCTCTCAAGGAAGCAGAGTCTAACATGCTTGTGAAAAGTATATCCCATTACACAAGTCCTTCTCCTCTGCCAGAAGCGGGCCTTTCTGAACGAATGCTTTTCCATTTCTGAGCATGACTTTTGGTATAACCTCTAAACAGTAATGTATACCACTTGATCTGAGTAGCTTACAATTTCCAAACTCCTCTTTTCCCACAATTTGGTTTAAAAGCGCTATGCTAATCTTTTTTTTTTCTTTTTTCCAGTTTTCATTCTAGAACATTCTATATGGTTTCTCAGCCATACACTCTGTCATGGGGCTTCATAGGCAAAATAAAGTGATGTATAGAGAGTCCTATTTTTTATAAGCTAAGTTGTGAATCCTCTTTCATTTTTAAAAATTCACCTGATTTAAATTTCCACTGCCTCAAATTTACAAGATTGACTCTTCCTTGGTCAATCCTATTACACAAACTAACACTGTAATCCAATCACTGTTTCTGTAGCCATGGTGATGCCCATGGCTCCCACAGTTATCTCTGAGAGAGTGGGTCCTGGATCAATAATGTCAGCTCTGGACTCTTCCTCAAACCCTAATTCTATGTGTCTAACAGGCTATTAGTCATGTCTACCAAGATGACTAGGTGGAACTTTAAAATAGGATTCTTCCGCAAAGCAAACACATCTTCCCCGAAAGAGTTCTCCCACCATTTAGTTATTTGCACATCCCCTTACTTAGTCATGTGTGCTGAACACCACCCGTGTCTTTTGCTTTCTCTCTCTACCAAAATCTGACTTTTCCTCGGATCCTGATAACCGTGCCTCCGTTATCCCTGGCTGAAGCGTGACCTGGGAACGCATGTTCAGTTACAACACACATCCCAGATGTCCTCTTCCCATCTCTCCCAGCCTTCCTGTAACACCTATGGGATTTCCACCTATTGCTCCCATCATGATCTCCTACCATCCTACCGTAAGCTTTTTTAATAACTCTGTGTTTGTTTCGTCCTTCTAGTATTTTACACATTGCTAGAATTTAGATGAGATTAGCGAAAACACGTTTCTCTAATATTCAGTCAGAGCCTTGTTTACTGCACTGTTTTCCAAGTTCACGCTAAGTAGGACTTCCTGCTTGGACTATTGCGTCTTCTCACCCAGCTCTTCTCCCTGACTCTGTTATTTTATCTAATCCATGACACACCACATTAATTTTCCTATACTATTTCATCTTGTCCAAAGACCCCTAATGGTTCCTTCTTGCCTAATGAAGTAAGGAAATCTTTGCCTCGCGTTTCAGCCGCTTTAAATTTTCAGACCCAACCTATCTTTGTATCTTCATCTCCTACTACCCTCCTAATTTTCCTTTGGTTCCTCTCACCTGAATATGGCTCTATCATTCTTAGGATATGCTTTTCACATCTTCTATCACCTTGTTTGTCCCCAGTGAAAATCCCCGGTAAGAGAAAGACAAAGGACAGAGTGGGTCCTCAGAGCTGACCGAGGGCATGCCTTGTAAGGCACCAGGGGTCCTAGGACTTGAAGTCCCGGCAGGCCCCCCATTCTTCAGATTGGGCCACTTTGGGCAAATGGCACAACCTTCCAATCCCTCATTTCTTCATCCCTAAAAAAGAGCATAAAAACCTTGTTCACAGAGTTATCTTGAAGATGGATGGCTAAAAATACCAATACTAAAGTTACTGTCACAAAATAACAGGGGTTAACTATAGTGGAGGATTTACTCTCCCACTCTTAGAGCAAGCACTCAGGATAAGTCAAAACTGGGGCAAAAGAAGTTCTGAAGATGACAGCCTCTCTCCAATCTGCGGCATCTCCTACATTAAGGTAATCACAATTGTAAAACTGCTCAAATGCCTTTCAGATGAGGAAAACCGTGAAAACTGTGCAATCATTAAGCAAGGGACTACATTTTTTTTAAGGAAATAAAAGTCTATGCCTTTCCTTTGCCTTTGGAACTCATTTTCTTGGTGATTTAATTTAAAATCTAAAGAATTTACTTTAGCCGAATGTTGGCCACTTATACCCTTCTCTTTTTCTTTCTTCCTGGCCCAGATCAAGGGATCAGTTCCTGTCTCCTGAAACATGGGCATGGTTTCCTCTGAAGCCATTCAGAAGCTATGAGTGAAAATCAGAACAGGTTTAAATAATTGCTAATGTTGCTGCCCGAGGAGGTGTGTCTAGGCAACGTGAGTATTTGTCCGCAACCCTCAAACATCCATTTTAACTGATCTTCAGCCGTAGATGCTCCTACACACTCAGCACCCTTTGCTCACTCTGCTGTCAAGAGGATCCCAAGTAGCTGGGATTACAGGTACACGCCGCCACACCTGGCTAATTTTGTATTTTTAGTAGAGATGGGTTCACTCTGTTGGCCAGGCTGGTCTCAAACTCCCGATCTAAGGTGACCCATCCACCTCGGCTTCCCAAAGTGTTGGGATCACAGGCATGAACCACTGCATCCAGCCTGCATTCTCTTTCTCAGTAGGAAGGGTCCAAGGTAACGGGAGCTAGTCAACCCACCAAAACAGGGAAAATTCTAAGTTGGAATAAGTCAGGCTTTCAGCTGTACCAGGCTGTGTACAATGTTTGTTTATCTGCCGTCGTATTTCTGCACATTGAACATAGTAGATACTCAGTAAATAATTGATGAGTGAATAAATATAGAACACTCTGAAAATTCAGATTTTATTCCACTTACTACATATGTAAGGACATGTGATAAACAAACTATATTTTTGTTTATACATATCTTTGTGTGTATGCAAATACATATATGTAAAAATTTGAATGTCATTTTGAGAAACAGTAAAAAGCATGAAACATAGCAAAACAGTCTAGTAATGTTGTGAAAAAACAACCTTGAATTTAACCCTAAATCAATGTACTAATAGAGTTCTGGACACAACACCTCAAAATATAGCATCTTGGCATTTGTGGAAAGAGCAGAAGGAAAGTCACACTCACCTTCTTCCCCTTCTCCCCTAAAGCAGGCCATAAAACCCTCAGTCAAGAGATGCCCTCCCCACACCTGGAGGAAAGGAACATCCTTATCTCTGAAGACACAGAGGCACAGAGAAATCTGAACAAACAGGCCTCACCAAGTTCATCCAGTTTATTTCCATCGCATCCCCCTTTCATCTTCTAATCATATTTCTTCATGACTGTCCACTCTTCAAAACTAAGCATAAAAATACACAAGTTTACCCATTTCTTTGGCCCTTCATTTTCTTATAAAGGTTCCCTGGCACATAAAACTTATAAATTCATGTGCATGTTTTCTCTTGTTAATCTGTCTTTTGCTGTAGAGTCTTGTGCTCTGAACATAGTGATGGGTAAGAAAATATAATTTTCTTTCCCGTGCAGTATGAAATGAATGCATGGCAACAAATGAAAAAAATGACTAAAATTATCCAACAGTACTCTTTGTTGTTTTTAACAATTATTCTACATTTGCTTACACACTTATTATAAAATGCACAGACCAGTAAGTTCTATTTTATTTTTCACACATGTAGGAATATGCTGTTTTTTCATTCATTTTTCACTTTTTTTTTTCAGTAAAAAATTATTACATGCTGGCTAAGAGCTTGGTCACTATGCTAGGTGATTAATGAGAAAATTTAATATACTTCTGCCCTCAGAGACATTATAGTTTCACAGAGGAAGCAGATGCCTGCATAGGTAATTGTAATACAGTGGGTTAAGAGCAATGACGGATGCAACAATGGCACCGCATAAGCATAGCACTAGTCTACAATCAAAGAAAAGAAAAAAAAATTCTTTAGGGAGACAAATCCTCACTCAATCTTGAAATTCAAATAAAACCAACCTAGAGAAATAAGTTGGAAAGAGAATGAGCCAGGTAGAGGAACAGTTCAGTACAAAAGCCTGGAGACTAATATGCCCTTGTAAGAAACTGAAAGAAACTGTGTCCTACTCAGCAGTGGAGTATCTCACGAAGGGACACATATGGACTCAGCAAAGATTCCATCATGTGCTGCTCTAAGCATGACATACCCGTCACCACTCCCCCTTCCCGTGTCCATGGCAGACACAGCTAATTGATCACAGCATTCCCACAGAACTCAGATGCCACCCCAAGTCCTTTCAGCATGGCACTCTAGGGAGTCAATTTCAGTCCATCAGAATGCAAGATGAAATATCCTTGCCGTCTTTGCTATAGATGATGGGGAGACTTTGAAGTTTATAAATAGGGGAAGGACAGTAGCCAGATTTGTGATTTAAAAGATTCCTGTGGGAGAACTGTAGATAGTGGATTTGGGAGGAAGTCGAAACAAAAATGAAAGGATACTTTTATATCTTATATATGAATCATTATAGGACATAAATTCTTCTCACAGCCTGTATTCAAAAGGGAATTAAAAAGCCCATTTCGCTCCATAAGGTCTGAGCTGGCACTGTGTTTGGCCCCATAATTAACAGAAATCCCAAAGAGAAAAAATATTTAGTTTTCCCTCAGAAATTTCCACATCTCAGCTGTGCTAACATTTGCTCCTGGAGGATGAAGGTGCTAGAGTTTCTTTAGAAAAAAAAATCATCTTATAATAAATGCTACCACCTTACTGAAGAGGAAAGAATGTTATTTGTAGCTGCTGTTTTACCATCAGAGGGTTAAGTTCTAGAAACTTCAATAAGAAAAACTCAACAAGAAGGGAATAATAATTTAGTGTTGTCTACACTGCTTTTGCAGCCATAGCAGTCAGTGACTTTCAAAATAACCTCGGCTAGGCTTGTTGAATTAAGAGATTGAACCTTTTTCTTTTCCACCTTTTTTTTTATCCCAACAGAACTGCCACTTGTTAGTCGATTTAATTCCCAGGTCTCCCTGGTTTGTTTGTAGCTACTACGTTTTTTCTTTTTAAGTGCATGAGAAGGGTTAGAGTTTTGATAATCCATGTCCCCTAAAGGCTCCGGGGATACAGGGAAACAGCTAAGTTGAGAGGGAATCTATCAGGAGGAGAAAACACCAGATAGAAAGGCTTGTTCTCATCACACAAGTGAGGTTTTCGCATGAGTGCTAGGGGGTGACAAATCAAGAGGAGAAAATCAGATATTGGACGCCAGGCATTTAGCAAGAGGAGATTTCTCCAGTCGGTTTCATATTTGGGCAGAAATCTGCAGGCTTGAGGCACCTATCACTGCTATGTCTAGACTTCTGGACAGACACCAGCCTGGATAGGGGAAGCGGGTGGGTGAGAGGCAGGGAGCAGCAGGCATCATGAGGAGGGGAAATTCTTTTCCCAAAGGACTCCACACCAAAAAAAAAAAAAAAAAAAAAAAAAAAAAATGCAACGAGAACAAAGAGTTGTGCTCTTTCCGTTGAGAGAGAAAGATGATTCTTTAAAAGTGACAGAGCAGGTTGGGTTGAGTCAGGGAACTCTGACCCCACACTCCATGGTGTTCCCTTGGTAACTACAATACCTTTCTATAACCACTCTATTTTCTATGTGTTTTCTTCATTTGATTGGAGGAGATACTGTGAGAGAAACTGAGGAATACTATTAAGAATTTTAAGTTCCTATTTTATACTTTATTCTAGAAAGGATTTAAGAGAAATTTTAATAGTAAATGTACTTCTCAAACAAGTCTATCAAAATTTAGGGAGCCTTTTTTTTTCTGCTTTCCACACCCCAAAACAAACTCTTTTGACGGACAATTATCTAGTCTGCTCTTTCTCTCTCAAAAAAACAGCTGTTACAGTCTGGAGCCCAAGTTTTCCTGGCTTGTGGAATGACTGGAGAAGGGGTCTGTTGTCGTGTAAGTTACACCTTTGGTCTCCCACCAGGACAGTCTATTTCCACACGGTGGGTTGTTTTGTTAGTCCATCGACAGACAAGCAAGGTCTAGCATAAAGTGCAAACCAGTCCTTTACTTTCCATCAGAGATGAGTCCACCTGAGATCAGCATGATGGGGCTCCCTTTTGATCTCTAATCTCTCTCTCTCTCTCTTACTCAACACTAACCCCCACCAAATACTCTGATTCTGCTTCACCCTCTCTGCAAAAGGAAGCTAAACAATGAATCACATCATTAAGATGATCCAGAGTGGAGATTTCATGGGACAAATACTTTTTTCTTCTTAATATGAATCACCTCTCCTTAAAAACCTTAATCCAGTATTTTATGTCCACAAAATGATTACTCTTTCTTTAGCCTTACTAAAGCCTGTCTTCCTGGAGGGAAGGCAGGAAAGGAGAGTCACGAAGATACACCAAGCCCGCCCAGGAGCTCTATTTTCTAATTGTGCAATATTGCTGTTTCTCTTCATTTCCACACCCAGAGGCATAGGCAGGAAGGCATGTAGGATTTTTGTTTGGTTTGGTTTGCTTCTTGATGATTTCTGTTTTGACAAGACCTCTATAAAGACCTGCCAGCCCAGCTGTAAAAAAAATTGGTCTGGATTGAAACTTGGCATTTATAGCTGCAGTCTCTCAGGGAAGTCTTCTTTTTTATAAAAAAAACAAAACTATATTTTGATTTAAATCTGTTAAGATTCTCAAAATTGTAAGTATAAATATCCATTTGAAGAGCTTTATGAGTTCCTTGATATTTTGTGTCCTACTGTGTAGAGATTCAAATCTCTAAGAGAGAAAAGCCACCAGTCTGCGATTAACGTATCTTCCCAAACCACGTAGGTGAACGTGTCTACGTCGACAATATATTCATCCAAGTCTTGCCCATGCACGTTGAAATAATGAAACGTTTAGCAAACTCCCAGCCCCCATCTCCATCCCCATTAGGAACCCAATCTTTGTCAGGCTGAGAAACATGCAGGAAAAGCAGTGAGCAGCAGGAGGCCACCTAGCGTCCCTCTCTCTCTGACACACAACACAGGCAGCCGAGGGTGATGGAAGCCTGTTGTCCCCACCAGGAGCACAGGTCCACCCTGGCAGCAGGCCCAGCACAGAGCAGCATCTGTCACCAGGCCACTCCACTTGTGAGGAGAGCAGTGTGGTTCCTTTCATCACACTGACATCTCTCCTGCCTGGGCCCACCTGCCAAAGGGTTAGGTGGCCATGACATCAAACTCTTAAATACCTCTTTTTGATTTTCCAACATCAGTCGTTAGAAAAAATTTCTGTTACCTTCTCGTGTTTTGAACAGATTGTGGGTTTTTGCCATATTAAAATGGCCCCCAAATGAAAACATCTAAAAATGCATAGAGTGAGAGAAACCCCTGGCCTCCTTCGCTGGTGCTGTCACACCGACCCTTGCAAGAAATCATCTATGTTAGTTTCTCCTTGGTCCCTCCAAGGTTTCTTTACGCAAAAACTACTGTAGGAACATGCATTTTTATTTTCTTCTCTTTCATATTACACCACTCTGCAGCTTACCTTTTTGAATTGACAATGTCACCCCACATTAGTGCCTAGATATTGTCCTCCCTCATGTTGACAGCTGCAGTGTCACACCAGGTGGATGTAGAATCAACCACACACTTGGTTCTCTATACACGTGCTGTTTTCATTCCTTCCTTTTAAGCAACAAAGGCCAGGCACAGTGGCTCATGCCTGTAATTCCAACACTTTGGGAGACTGAGGCAAAAGAATCTTTTGAGCCCAGGAGTGCAAGATCAGCCTGGGGAATACAGGGAGAGCTCACCTCTACAAACAAACAAAAAAATTAGCTGAGCATGATGGTGCATGGCTATGGTCCCAGCTCCTTAGGAGGCTGAGGTGGGAGGATTGCTTGAGCCCAGGAGCTTGAGGCTACAGTGAGCCAGGATGGTGCCACTGCACTGCACTACAGTCTGGGTGACAGCAAGACCCTGTCTCAAAAGAATAGAAAAGAAGAAGAGGGGAGGGGAGAGGAGGGGAGGGGAGGGGAGGAAAAGGGGAAAGGGGAGGAGAGGGGAGGGGAGGAGAAGGGAAAGGGGAAGGGGAGAAGGGAAAAGGGGAAGGGGAAGGGAAAAGGAAAGAAAAGGAAAGGGAAAAGAATAAAAGGAAAAAGAAAGGGAGAGGGAAAAGGAAGGAAAGGGAGAGAAAAGTTATTGAAGCAATGTATTCTAACTAAAAACATAGGCTTTTCACTTTTATTAATGACATCCTCTTGTTCTCTTCTCCAGCTTTTTGAGTCATATATCTAGTTACTTTATTTTCATTGTTTCATTTTTTAAATTGATAAAGATATTTTAGGCTATAACTTTTTTCTTAGCAATGATTTAGTTATATTCCAAAATTCTGACATGTTTTCATCATTATTAAATTTTGTTTTACATTTCTTCTTTGTCCTAAGAATTGTTTTTAACATTTTTGTTATTTCCAAATGAGAAGGCCTTGTTCTGTATCAAATTGTAATTTCATTGCATTGTTTCCAGACATTTTTGCTGTCCTATTTTTATTTCATTCGAATTTATTGAAATTTCCTTTGTGATATAATTCATATGTGATCAATTTGTATTAAAGATCTATGGACTCTTCAGAAGTGGGGGCCAGGGGGTTCACTGGATATATATCCAGAGGAAGTACCTAAATAGGTTGCTTAGGTCTTCTCTATCCTTGCATCTTTGTGTTTCTTTTAAACTACTTGATGTGACTTGTACTGAGAAAGGTCAGTCATTGCCTCCAGTTATTAGTGAGTTTCTTCTACCTACTGTGGTTCTGTTTCATGAAAGCTCCCACTGTAATTTGCTATACAGATATTCTTAAATATTGCATCTTTTGTGAGTTATAGCCTTGAGCATTATAAAGTTTCGTGTCTGTCATTATTAAGTCTCTTTGGCCTGAATCTCAACTTGTTTCATATTAAGATTATGACCTCCATTTCTATCCATTTCTATCTTTTCATTTGCATTTTCCTAGTATAACTTAATCCATCCTTTTGTTCAGCTTTTCTTAATCACTTTTAGATGTTTCTTTTGTATACAGCATAGAGAGTTGCACGAACTTTGTAATCCAGCCTGAAATTTCTATTAATAGGTGAGTAAGCTTATTTTTATTTATTCATACAGCAGATATGTATGGTGCCTAGTCTGTAATACTAATTCATATTATGTTCACATATATGTATATGCATACATAATCTTCACAATGTGGTCTGTGATATTTTTTGCTCTATTTTGTTTGCTATTTTTGGCTGTTTTTCTAATATTTAAAAAGTTATCTGTTTTGTTCTCAGAGTTAATGTTATATTAATTTTTACACAATGTCTTTAATTCCATCTTTCCTTTAGACATTATGTACTAGTTTTCTATTACAAACAACAGTTTGCAAGCTCTTCCTTTTCCTTCATCATCTAATTTTTAAAAACACAGTTACTGCCTTTTTATATTTGCCTTTGTGCTATTATATGAGCTAAAACTGGTTTTTAACATTTATGGATATTTTTCTTTTTTTTTTTTACTTTTAAGGTTAGTAGTCCATGTGCAGATTTTTATATAGGTAAACTGTGTGTCATGGGGGTTTGTTGTACAGATTATTTTATCCCTCAGGTATTAAGCCTAATACCTCTTACTTTTCCTAATCCTCTCCCTCCTCCGACCCTCCTCCCTCAGGTAGTCCCCAGTGCCTGTTGTCCTCCTCTATGTGTCTATGTGTTCTCGTCATTTAGCTCCCACTTATAAGTGAGAACATGCAGTGTTTGGTTTTCTGTTCCTACATTAGTTCACTAAAGATAATGGCCTAGCTCCATCCATGTTCCTTCAAAGGACATAATCCTGTTCTTTTTTATGGCTGCATAGTATTCCATGGTGTATATGCATCTCATTTTCTTTACCCATTCTACTACTGATGGACATTTAGGTTGATTCCATATCTTTACTATTGTGAATAGTGCTGCAATGAACGTGTGTGTGTGTGTGTGTGTGTGTGTGTGTGTGTGTGTCTTTGTGATAGAATGATTTATACTCTTCTGGGTAAATACTCAGTAATGGGTTTGCTGGACTGAATAGCAATTCTGTTTTTAGCGCTTTGAGGAATCACCACATTGCTTTCCTCAATGGTTGAACTAATTTACACTCTCACCACTGGTACATAAGTAGTATTCCTTTTTCTCCACAACCTTGTCAGTATCTGTTATGTTTTTTTTTTTTTTTTTTGACTTTTTAATAAAAGCCATTCTGACTGGTGTGAGATGGCATCTCATCGTGGTTTTGGATTTCCCTTTCTCTAGTGATCAGTGACATTGAGCTTTTTTCATATGCTTGTTGGCCACGTGTCTTCTTTTGAAAAGTGTCTGTTTATTTCCTTTGCCCACTTTTTAATGGGGTTTTCTTCTTCTAAATTTATGTTCTTTGTAGATAAATAAATTAAAACATTTGCTAACTGATTTGTGGGCTTTAAAGGATAACCCGTGACTATTGCCTATGTGGCAAGCAATGATCTTAGACTACCGCCCACCTTTGCTTCATGTTCTTCCATTCCTGTTGGTGTATTATTCCCACATTTTCAGAGTATCTACAATGTATTTATCATTCTGTTATGCTTATCTTTAACTTTCATTTAATCTGAATTTCAAAGTTAAATTATGTTAATATTAATCACTAGTCTTTTTCTTACAACTTTTCCTATGTCCTTCTTGTTGGCTAAAGCTCATTCTCTAGTCAATTTACCAGCAAGATATGATCAAAACAATTTGTCTGTATCCTTTATAATTGTATTAGTTCGTTTTCATACTGCTATAAAGAAATACCTGAGGCTGGGTAATTTATAAAGAACAAGAGTCTTAATCAATCATGGCAGAAGGTGAAGGAGGAGCAAAGGCACATCTTACATGGCGGCAGGCAAAAGAGTGTGTGCAAGGGAGCTGCCCTTTACGAAACCATCAGATCTCATGGGACTGACTCCAATCATGAGAACAGCACAGGAAAAACCTGCCCTTATGATTCAATTAGCTCTCACCAGATCCTTCCCATGACATGTGGGAATTATGGGAGCTACAATTCAAGATGAGATTTGGGTGGAGACACAGCCAAACCATATCAATAACTGAGGAGCAACTTAGCTTGATACAAAGTTTTGGGTGTGTACTTTTTTACCCTTGGGTATCTCATAGGTAGTTCCATGGCTTCTGCCATGAGGCATTGCTGTTGAGAAGCTCAGTGATAATCTTGGTCTGGTTTGTGCAGCTATAACTGAATACCATGCACTGGGTAATTTATAAAGAATATAAATTATTTCTCATAGTTCTGGAGGCTGGAAAGCCCAAAATCAATACACCAGCACCTGGGGAGGGTCTTCTCACTCTGCCATAACATGCTGGAAGCATCACATGGCAAAAGGGCAAAGAGAAAGACAGACAAAGTGGGACTGAACTTGTTCTTTTATAAGGAACTTACTCCCACAATAAGGAAACCACTCCTGTGATAACACCATTGACCCACTCATGAGGACAGAGTCTTCCTGATCTAATCACCTCTTAAAAGTATCACCTCATAATATTGTTACAATGGCAATTACATTTCAACATGAATTTGGGAGAGGACCAACATTCAAACCAAAGCACAACTTTTCTTTCAAAAGAACTTCCTTTTTGCCTGGCTGTGATAAAGATAGTTGCTTCATTTTCAAAATCAAATATTGTAATAGGTCAGTGTTCACAGTTTGGGGTCAACTTTCACTTTTAATATATATGATTAAATCTTATGTCAAGAAAGGTGTCATGAATTATAGTTTAAATGTTTGTTTTGTTCCAAAGTGTTTATTTTCTTCTTTGGGAATTGCAATTATAGAAATGTTACATTGGCAGTGGCTCATGCCTGTCATCCTAGCACTTTCAGAGGTGGAGGCAGGTGGATCACAACATCAGGAGTTTGAGACCAACATGGCCAACATGGTGAAACCTCGTCTGTACTAAAAATACAAAAACTTAGCTGGGTGTGGTGGCGGGCACCTGTAATCCCAGCTACGTGGGAGGCTGAGGCAGGAGAATTACTTGAACTTGGGAGGCAGAGGCTGTAATAAAACAAGATTGCACCATAGCACCAGCCCAGGGAACAATGTGAGACTATGTCTCAAAAAAAAAAAGAAATGTTACATTTGCTTTGCCTCCCCTCTTAATTATCTATATCCATTTTTAAAATAGTTTAATTTTTTCTTATTATCTCAGTTCTAACCTTACATTCCTAATCATTCTTCAAACCATGACTTTTATTTTGTTTCATATAATTTAGTCTTCATTTCTGAAATGGCCTCTTTCTCCTTTACTTATTAAAAAAAAATTTTTTTGTGTGACAGTCTTGTTGCCCAGGTTGGAGTGCAGTCGCACAATGAGGGTTCACTGCAGCCTCCAACTCGTTGGTTCAAGCGATCCTCTCACCTCAGCCTCCTCAGCAGCTGGATCTACAGACACGTACCACCATGCCTGGCAATTTGGGGGTTTTTTGGGTCATTTTGCCCAGGCTGGTCTCAAACTTTTGGGCCAAGTAATCTACTGACCTCACCCTCCCAAAGCGTCGGGATTAAAGATGTGAGCCACCGCACACAGCAGATGTGGCATTTTTAAATGCTGAAACAACTCTTGCACATCTTGCAGGGCCTCTCACTCTCTATATATTAATGTGAATAAAAACTGAAGCCTCATTCTGCCTGTCTGTATCAAGCTAAAAATTTAGCCTTAGAAATGGAAATAGTATTGTAGGGACTGCTCTGAAAAACCTGTCTGTTTCATAGGTGACCCACACAGAGAACTTAATGAAATACTGTAGAATACCATAGTTATTAATCAAAATAGTTCATTAAGTCAGATAACCAGTTTTAAAACTACATACATATATGAAATACACATGATTTTAAAATCTTGTTTTCATTAAAAAGATTCATTCACCAATCTTTTCATTAGTTAATTTTCACTTTCGGATGGGTGATCAGTGTTTCGAGTTTCATGACATTTTGTTTGTTTTTGCATAAATCACACTTATAATGTGATATCTGTAACATCTCATTTCAGTTTCTTTAAAGCTGATAGAATGTAAGTCTCCTTGAGGAACAATATGGGTAGTGGGATGAGCTCATGATTTTCCTAATATCTTATAGTCATCTTATTCACACCTAAAACAACAGGAATATTTTATAATTTATCAAACCTTTACATGACATTTAACTTTGCTTTCATAGATAAACTCTTTTCACAGTTATATTTTATTATATTACATAGTTGAATTGAGATGTACTATTAAAATAGTAAATTCAACTAGTATAAACCTAATGGACTTTTTAGATCTGTGTGGGTGGTAAACTGAAGAGTAGCCTACTGTGGGTGGCGGTGGGGGGGGCCTCAGTCAGTATGTTTTACAGAGTTAAGAGCATTGGTTAATCGGATGAGTCAGCTTTGTGCATGCCAATGAAGAGAGTGTCTACTGCTTTGTGAATTTATATAGCTCCTTCTAGGGCACACCAAAGTGTCCCAGAACTCTTCCCTTGGTATGGTTGTGGAATAAGGCATTCCCTGTAAAGAGAACAGAGGCAGATCTCTTCTCCACTGCTGAGAAACACACCTTCAGAATCCTCCTATGATACGCTCAGTGACACAGAATTGATGACACTCCCCCAACTTACCCCTGTGTTCTTGTTGAATATTGAGCTTTTTTTCTGTCTAATCTGTGTGTGTATGTGTCCCCACATCATTGCGTCTTGCTCCAGAAGGTTTATTATCTTTTTAAGAGAGTTTGTTGTGTTCAGGACCCTCTAAAATATACCATGGCAATTTTATTCCTTTGCTTTATTCCTCAGCATAAAGTCTACATTCAAATAGCTTTCACTGCTAATTTTCTATTTTATTTCTAGTGAGGTAGCTAAGCTGCATTGATGCATTCTCTTTGGGAGAACATTGGTTTCCATTAAGATTTATAGTTTGCCAAGAAGTTTCAGACTTTGAAGCATCAAAAAAACATTTTGAACAATTTGAAAGTCATGCAAATTAGCATTGAAATAAAGTGTCCCTTAGCATTCATGGGAAGTAATAAGATGGTGGCAAGACCAGCAGGAGCAGATGCAAGCCACTGCATGTGTAGGCAGTAGTACTTCCAGCACTGGGGGAGCTCACGTGAGGAGAAGACATTACTGCCTCACGGAGCCACATATAGAGAGTTAAATCAGCTAACTTTTTGTTTGTTTGAGAACCAAGGAACTGAGGGAACTGAGATCCTATGATTCCTAAAGCACATGACGCAAACCCCACTTCCCATGCTGCAGACAGTCTCTTCCGCCTTTCTTGATTTTTACATGCTGGCCTGCTGGCCACTTGTAAACATCTTTCTCACTTGTCTTCATGTTTCTATTACACCTTTTGGAGGTTTCCATTTAAAACAGTTACAAATTGCATCTTGTAACACCCTTAGCAAAAAGGTGTTACCAAATAGTATATAATAAACACAGAAAAGCCTTAGAAGAAAAACATGGTTTGATAGTAAATGAGCCAAATGGTAAAAAGAATTGCTTAAACAGGGGCACACTGATTCAGAGGCAGATGAACGATCTTAGTGAGAAGAAACAGATTAAAATCTCTGCATTCTATGGTCACATGTTTTGTAAATAAGTCTATGAATACGTATGTATATATTTGTGTGTGAGTGCGTATAACTCATAATACTGTGTTTTAGTGAATGAATGCTAAGCGAAGAAGAAAAAAATTCTGGAAGAAAGTATACCAAAATATTAATAGTTATCGCCAAGTATTAGAATTTCAAAGTCCTCCTTATTTTTGTTTTTTATATTTTCTATACATGATCAGTTTTTAAAACAAGAATGAATTTTTACTAGAAATACAAAACTATTTACATTTGTTGCCAAAAAGGAAACTCAAATGGACATATACTACAAGAATATGAAATCACATTTCTGACTCACTGCAGAATTAATCTTGCCTAGGTATCTCTTGTACCACTTCCAAGGGAACTGACACATTGAAATGCTAAAATACTGCTCATCTCCTGGGCATGGATCTGAGGACACTGGAGTCAGTGTGTACATGGACACAGATCTGTATACTGGGGAAATATATAAATATTAGAGGAAATCATTAGTCACAATGAAGCCCATAAAATGTGATAAAACCATATTTGAAAGTCAAAACCAGAAAAATTAAAATGACTGCATTCATCAAGCACAAGGCCCACCAAAACGAAGTACCGTATTCCTTCATCTACCCACGTGTCACTCAACTAGAGTGTAGCAGAGGTCATATGTATCAGGTATCAACCTGCCTCGAGCAAATGCTACTAAAACACAAAAATTATCTTGGTCAGCACACTGCCAAAATCAAAGAGTAAGAAGTTATTAATGCAGGGAAAATTCTAGGGTCTTCTATTGATCCATAAAAATATTTTTTGGCAGAAGTGGGCCTTAGAGCAAAGCTTGGAAAACAGGAAGTTCAAGAGCCCATGAAAGTATAAACTGAAGTTAAAGTGGGAATACCGAGAAGAACCAGATTGGCAGCATGACCCCCTTCTTCTGGTGCAGTCCCAAGGCGTGCTGTGTTGTAGGGAGTGAGAAGGAGAAAACACAAAGATATGCGAGTGATTTTATTTATTTCCAATGTAAAACACACACACACAAATCCAACTCTTTCTGGTTCATTTGAGCCCCAGTTGAAATAATTCTTCCTATTTGTTGATTTGGGAGAGGTGAAGAGGAGCGTTCAGGAGAAATGAGAAGAGTAATCTGACACTATTCTGATTTACGGGTTGGATGCCAACTAGAAAGCAGATACTGATGTCCTGAGAGGTCCCTTTAGATAAGAAAACGGAGTGGAATAAATATTCCCTGAGTCACCACCACGTGCCAAGCAATGTGCAAAGATCCAGCAGTGTCCAAGACATAGTTTTCACCCTGAAGAAATTTACTTCAAGTTCAAAGAGAAGTTAACCAAAGAAGGCATTTCCATAAATATCTCCTGTCTTAATTTTTGAAATGTCTATTTCAAAATTACCCCATTAATGAAACATTGTAAAAGGTTCTACATAGGCCAGGTCCTGTGCCTAAAAATTTAAAACAGATAAATAATCGAGCCTGATCTCTACACTTGAGGATACAATAATCTGGTTCAAATTCAAACATATAGGGTGACAATAAAACAAACAAATAGAAACCTTTAGGTTTCTATTCATAAGATGACATTATCAATCTGACTCCACTCCTTAACTAGAAACATGTCGAAATAGTGGAAAAATAAATGTTTAAAGACAAAAATGGAGCTCAAAAGAAATAAGAGAAATTCTCTAGGCACTTGTGATTAAAGAATTCATAATTCTTTTCAGATATACAAAGAAAACTTATTATTAATCAAATATTTGCCTTAAAAGTCATGGCAAGGGAATTATTTTTTTTTCTTTTTAGTATTTCAGTAAGTAAATACTGAACTCTAAAGTCTGCAGAGAATTAGAAATGGGTTCTCATACAGGTAGTTTATATTCATCTAAACTTTTTGTTTATCCTCTCTATATAAACATCTTTGTTTTTCCAGTAAAAAAATTCATATTCACATTTCAAATTCAGAAGATACAAAAAATGCAAAGAAAAAGAGAAATCTTTTTAAATTCTAGCACTTGGAATAACAGTTTGTTATATAAACTTCCAGATTTTTTTCTGTGCATTCACTCACACAATATGAGTATATACATATTTTATACATTTTTTCATTTTTATAAACACTATGCAGATAATCTTCTCTGACCACTGTTAATTAAAATTAGAAATAAAACACCATACATTTATAACTTTAAAATTATTAAATTATTTATGTTTATCAAAATGTCATAATGCAGAATTTAAAGAATATCTAAAATAGAACAACAAAAATAACAAGAGTTTTTCATATCAAAACTTGTAGATTGCTGCTAACGCTGTACATGGAAGGAAATGTTAGCTTTGTGTATCAGTAAACGAAACATTATAGAAAAGTAATAAGCTCAGCATTCAAATTAAGTCAGAAAACTAACAATTAAGGAAACCTAAAATAAACCTCAAAGGAGGAAACAAAAAATTAATAAAATGGAAATAATTTGTCTGGAGAATCAGCAAAAAGAAAATTTATTTGAAAATTAACAAGCTATTGGTAAGACTGGTCAAGAATTTTAAATATATGTCACAAATAAACATAATTAGAAATATGAAAAATAAATGTATCATGTAGAGAAGCCATTTCAAATGTAAAGATTTACCAGATATTTAAGAAAACTATATATTGTACATTATGCAATACTTTTGGGAGAATACAAAGGTAAGGCTCTTTAACTTACTTCATATAGAACAATTTTGATAAAAAAGAAAATACACAAAGATAATAAAAGAATGGAATATCACAGACCAAGATTTTCCATGAAGAGAAAAACAGAAATAGAAACTAAAATATTAGAAAACTCTCACCTAGTACCCACTAAAATGGCTACAATAAAATTTAAAAAAAGAAAGAAAGAAAACAGGCCAGCATGGTGGCTCACACCTGTAATGCCAGCACTTTGGGAGGTTAAGTCGAACAGATCACTTAAAGTCAGGAGTTCAAGAGCAGCCTGGCCAACATGGTAAAACCCTGTCTCTACTAAAAATATAAAACTTAGCCAGATGAGGTAATGCACGTCTGGAATCCCAGCTACTTGGGAGACTGAGGCCTGAGAATCGCTTGAGCCAGGAGACCAAGGTTGCAGTAAGCCGAGATCGTGCCACTGCACTCTAGCCTGAGTGACAGAGCAAGACTCTGCCTCAAAAAATAAAATAAAATAAACAAATAAAAAATAAAAATAAATAAAACAAGCATTGGCAAGGATGTGGAGAAACTGGAACCCTAGTACATTGTTGGTGGGGACGTAAAATGATGCGGCTACTATGAAAAACAATATGGTGCTTCCTCAAAAAATTAAAAATAGAATTATCATATGACCCAACAATTCCACTTTTAGATATATAGCAGCATTATTCACAAGAGCCAAGAGGTGAAAAAAAAACAGCATGAATGTCCATTGATGGATAAAGGGATAAACAAAATATGGTCCATACACACAATGGAAAATCATTTAGCTTTAAAAAGGAAGGAAATGCTACTATAGATATAAATCTGAATCACTTTATGCTAAGTGAAATAAGCCAGCCAGTAATAAAAAAACAAATATTATGTGATTCTGCTTATATTAGGTACACAAAGCCACCATTTCATAGAGACGAAAGTAGAATGGCGGTTGCCAGGGGCTGAGGGGAAGGAGGTATTGGGAGTTGCTTAGTACATTTAGCTTCAGTTTTGCAAGATAAAAAGAGTTCTGGAAATTGGTTGCACAGCAGTGTGAATGTACTTAATACTATTGAACTTCACACTTAAAAACGGTTCAAGATGATAGCTTTTATGTTATATATGTATATATCTTACCATATTTTTTTTTTGAGTCGGAGTCTTGCTCTGTTGCTCAGGCTGGAGTACAGTAGCACGATCTCGGCTCACTGCAACCTTCGCCTTCCAGGTTCAAGCAATTGTCTGCCTCAGTCTCCCACGTAACTGGGATTATGGACACACTGCCCAGCTAACTTTTGTATTTTTAGTAGAGATGGGATTTCACCATGTTGACCAGAGTGGTCTTGAACTCCTGACCTCAGGTGATCCACCCACCTTGGCCTCCCAAAGTGCTGGGATTACAGGCGTGAGCCACCATGCCCAGTCGAAATTAGACCAAATTCAATACTGGCATCAGAAAGAAATATATATGATCAGAAATCAAGATCAACAGAAATGAAAGTCATCTGAACAAATATAAATAACTTTTTTCTCCCTTTAAATTCTTTGTAAAAAAACTTCATCTAGAACAATTTTGATAAAAATATACTTGACTGTTGAAAAGCAAAAAGTATAACATTGCCTGTTGGAGTTTGTCAATGCATGCAGATGTAATATATATGACACTTTAACATGAGGATCAATGGGGGACAGTAAAGGAACAGATACAGTTGTAAGAATTCCATATTTTACTTAAAATGATAAAATATTAAAAACACATACCAAAAAAACTTCAAAATAATCATTACTTTCTAAAATTAGACTTGAACAAACAGAAAAGTTAGATATCTGTTGTAATTACTAGAGAAAATGCCAGAAAATGTGAAGCTTAAAAATCGAATAGATGAGTTAATATGGAATATTGCAATAATTCAAATGATCCATAAGAAGGCAGGAAAGGAAAAACACGTGAGCCAGAGAACAAACGGAAAATGCAAACTGTATCAATAGCAAGCATGTTATAAAGTGGAAATTATAAATTGTCTTAACACATAAATGATGATGGGAATTACCAATTCTGTTAAAAGACCTAGCTAAATGCTGTCTATAAGAAATGTACTTAAAATATAAAGACATAGATGAATTCAAAATTTAAAGATGGAAAAAGTCATTATGCAAACAGAAATAAAAAGAAAACTGAGTGGCTCTATTAATATTAGCCAAAGTAAACTTCAAGAAATGAATTTTACCTTAAATAAACAGATATATTAAATAATGATAAAAGGGTCACCTTAACAAGAATATACAACAAAACCTAAATAGATAGATATTCATTAACAACATAAATTGAAACCCATGAAGAAAAGTCTGACAGGAATGAAAGAGGAAACAGAAAAATCCACAATTATATTGGAGACTTCAATACTTCTTCCTTAGTAATTCTTAATAGCACAAGCAGACAGAAGATAAGTAAGGATATAGAAGACATGAGCAAAATTATTAACCAATTTAGCCTAATTGACACTCCATTCTACAGTAGCAGAATATGCATTCTTTCTGATTGCACGTGGGACGTTCACTAACACGGATCATGTTCTGGGCTATAAAACAAACCTTAACCAAATTTAAAAGAGTAAAAGGCATATAAAATGTATTCTCTGACATAACTGAATTGAACTTGAAATCAATGATAGAAAGATGGCTATAAAATTCCCAAATATTTGGAAATCAAATAGAACACTTCTACATAATCCATGGGTCACTGGAGAAGTTACAAGATAAATTAGAAAATATTCTGAGCTGAATGAAAATGAAAATGCAATATATCAAAATGTATGGAATCCAGGTAAAGCAGTTTTTAGGTAGGTGTGTACAGCATTGAAAGCTTAGGGGGAAAAGCTCTCAGATTAATGATTGAATGTCTGCCTTAAGAAACCAGAAAAACAACAGCAAATGAAACCCAAAGCAAGCACAAGGAAGAAAATAATAAAGATCAGAGTGGAAATCAATGAAATGAAATCTAGAGAGAGTAATAGAGAACATCGATGAAACCAAAAGCTGGTGATAACACATGTAGATTTCTATTTCCAGCTATAGTAGACAAACTTATATCATACTAACCATCTCGCAAAAAAAAAAAGAATGCAAACCAAATGTTTAAAATATATATGAAGTATCAGAGAACTACCAAATTTCCCAGAACTTGAAGTGTCAATGTTGGAGAAAAGGAAATTGCATTGATATCATCCCAATATTCTATGACACCTTCCCACTCAAAGCATTTGGCAACTGAAAGTGATGCAGAGCTCAGAAACTGAGGGAAAGCACAACAAGACACACGGGACAAAAGGCAGAGAAGTTGAAATTGATTTTTCTTTTTCTTTCTTTCTTCTTTCTTTTTTTTTTTTTTTTTTTTTTTTTTTTTTTTTTTTTTTTTTACTATTTACAGATATACGGTGATTAAAAATTAGAATTAATGGTTCACCAAGGAGGGGGGCCCTGGTAATAATTACAGTTGGAATCTTAAAGGTCTACACTACAGAAGTAATAGCAAAATAAAACAGAGAAAGCCTAGCAAAGACTGAATTCTAGCCTCAAATTAGTTCCGCTCCTGAATGGATCAATGCAAGCTGCCCCTACTCCAAATGCCTGAGAAGCCCCAAAACACAAACTTTTTGTAGAGAGAGATCATCAGCCAGTATAATTTTTCAAGCATAATATCAAGCATTCAATAAAAAATCACTCCGCATATTAGAAGTCAGGACTAAGAGAAATTCAGACAAGAAAGAGGCCTACAGATATTCAAATGTTAGAGTTATCAGTAATGGACTTTAAAACAACTCTGATTAATATTTGTTAATAATATAAAAGAGAAGAATTGTAAGAAGGAACTTAAATCTCTGAAAAATTACAAATTTGAAATTCCAGGGCAGATATTTATATATTTTAAATTAACAAGTAAATAGGTGAGTTTAATTTATACAAATAATGAAAAAATAAGTAAACTAGAAAACAGGTGAATAGAAAATCTCTAAAAATATATCTAGAAGAAAATGTCTGTAAAGAAAATATCTAGAAGTTTCACAGGAAAAATAAGGATCTATAATACAGAAAAAATGCAAAATATATGTAAGACAAATAACTAATATATATTCTCTTATAGACTTAAATTATGTAAGTAATTATCTAAGTTACTTGAGTCTTGAAGTAAATACTGCAGGTATAATAACCAGGAAATTTTCAATAATGATAAAAAATAACCAAACCAATGATTCAAGTCCTGCTGTGATCTCAAGCAAGACAAAATGAAGAAAATTACTCATGGGCACATCAAGACAAAGACCTAAATGCCAACTAAAAGAAAACATTCTTTACATTATCTAAAGAAGAAAAGAAACGTTACAAACAAGCGACATTAAGGTTAGCAGAAAAATTCTGACAGAAAGATTGGAAGTCAAAAGAATGATATATTTAAATGTCTGAAGCAAAATAACTGTACTCTATTGTTTCTATAGCCAGTGAAAATACTTTAAAAATAATTTATAAATAAATGTTCAAACAAACAAATATTTAATACTTTTCTTCACTAGAACTTCCATATATATATATATATATATATATATATATATATATATATAAGAAAATAAGTAAATAATAAAAAAATAAGAAAATAATAATCCCAGATGATTTCACAGAAACCCAGGAAACAATAAGAAGCAACAGAAAGACTGAATATGAGGATAAATTTAAGTGAATACAGCTTATACACAAAATAGTAATAATTTTAAATACAGACACATTTTACAATACAAATAGGAGGCAGAGGGAAGGTGGGAGAATTCAAGCATTCTAAGGTCCTTCCCTGCACTATATAAAAAATGATTTAAAAAATTAGTTTATATTATATTCTAATAAGTCAAGAACACATATCATTATTTCTAGCATAGCCACCAGAGAAATGGTAATAAGAAATGGCAAAAATACAGTAACAAATAAATATTCAATTAACCAAAAAAAATAGAAAACAAAATAAAGAGCAAATTTTTTATATGAAAATGTAGTAATATGGTACATGTAAAACCAAGTATACCAATAATTACATTGAATATAAAATGAATAAAAACTCCAGTTAAAAAGCTGAGATTGTTGGGCTGAATTTTAAAAATTAATATGCAGTTTACAAGAGGCCACTTTAAATATAATGACACAAAGTTGCAAGTAAGATTGAGAAAGAAGATACACTGTGCAAATACTAACTGAAAGAAAGCTATGAGAGCTCCATTAATAGAAGGAAATATCGACTTTAATACAAAAGTATTACAACAGGAAAAAAAGACAAACAGTTCATAATGATAATAGGGTCAACTTACAAGAAGGTGTAGTAATACTAAATTTGAATGTATCTAAAAACGTAGCTTTAAAATACGTGATAAAAGAGGCTCTGAAGAAAAGGACAATGAACTGCCAATCATCATGAGAAATTATAATACATCCTTAGCCTATTTTAGTTCATCTAGAGGCAGATAGTTTTTGGTACAACTGATAGCATGTTGTACCAAAAAAGCAAGGTACAACACACCTTGCTTTTCTGCCTGGGAGCTTTCTCTAGAATCTTGAGAACACTCGTCTTCATATATATATACAATCTAGAAATAGAGGGGTTCATGCCTCTGGGCACAACCCTCAACTAATGGAAGATGGGAATTAGCAGGTTTATTTATTTATTTATTTTGCCAATCTGTCCAACAGTGGGAAAATTCTGAGGCATGTGCTACACGTTATTTTTAGACAGCTGCAAATGGCATTAAGTCCTAGTTTTTAAGAGTGGTGACTGCCTCAATAATATATCCTTGAACAACTCTCATCTTTCTTGTCTCACTTTCTCTATTCCCTTCTTGTGATATCTAGGGTTGTCATTCAAATAAACCACCTGAGCCCAAGTAGTTTTTCCTCAGTGTGTGATTTAAGAGGACCCAAGCTAACAAAATAACTTGCTTAGTAGCAAGCAGTAAAAATAATATAAAAATATATAATTTGAATATAATTAACTAATTTTAATGTAACTGAAATATGTAGAATATTGTATCCAGAAACTACAAAATAAAAACAGTATTTATGAAAAATGTATTTTTAAATTTTCAAACAATAGGGTATTTTTTTGTCTTATTGGTTTCTCTGTCTTATGATGTTTCTCTCTTATTGATTTCTAGGCTACTTTTATTCTGATTAGAGAATGTATGCTTAAGCAATAAAATGACCATATTGCCCAAAGCAACCTAGAGATTCAACACTATCCCTATCAATGTCATTTTTTCACAGAACTAGAAAAAAACTATTCTAAAATTCATGTGGAACCAAAAAAAGAGCCCGAATAGCCAAAGCACTCCTACGTAAAAAGAAGAAAGCCAGAGGCATAACATTACCTGACTTCAAACTATACTATAAGGCTATGGTAAGCAAAACAGTGTGATACTGGTACAAAAACAAACTCATAGGCCAATGGAACAGAATAGAAACCCCAGAAATAAAGCCATACACCTATCACCATCTGATCTTCAACAAAATCAACAAAAATAAGCAACAGAGAAAGGAATGCCTATTAAATAAATGGTGCTGGGATAGGTGGCTATTCATATGCAGAAGAATGAAACTGGACCCATACCTTTCACCATACACGAAAATTAACTAAAGATGGATTAAAGATATAGATGTAGATCTCAAACTGTAAGAGTCCTAAGAGAAAACCTATTTATGACTAAGCCCTCAAAAGCAATGGCAACAAAAACAAAAATTGACAAGTGGGACCTAATTAAAGAGCTTCTTACAGCAAAATAAACTCTCAACAGAGAAAACAAGTAGAAGAAAATATCTGTAAGCTATGCATCTAACAAAGGTGTAATATCCAGAACCTAAAAGGAACTTAAACAACTCAACAAGAAAAACACAAATAACTGCGTTTTAAAAACTGGCAAAACACCTGAATAGACACTTCTCAAAAGAGGACATACAAGTGGCCAATAAACACTTCTCAAAAGAAGACATGCAAGTGTCACTTCTCAAAAGAAGAATAGACATTTCTCAAAAGACATACAAGCGGCTAATAAACATATGAAAAAGTGCTACCCATCACTAACCATCAGAGAAATACAGATCAAACCATGATGAGATACCGTCTCACATCAGTCAGAATGACTATTATTAAAAAGTCAAAAGACAACAGATGCTGGCAAAGCTCTGGAGAAAAGGGAAAGCTTATACACTGGTGAGAGGAATGTAAATTAGTTAAGCCACTTTGGAAAGCAGTTTGGGGATTTCTCAAATAATGTAAAACAGAACTACCATTTGATCCAGCAATGCCATTATTGGGTATTTATCCAAAAGAAAACAAATTATTCAACCAAAAAGACACATATACTTGCATGCTTGCAACACTACTTGCAATAGCAAATACATTGAATCAAGTCAAGCTCCTATCAATGGTGGATTGGATAAAGAAAATGTGGTACGTATGCACCATGGAATACTATGCAACCCTAAAAAAAGAATGAAATAATGTCCTTTGCAACAACATGGATGCAGCTGGAGGCCACGATCTTTGGATTAATGCAGGAACAGAAAACCCAATACCACATGTACTCACTTATAAGTGGGAGCTAAAAAAATGGCAGTAATAGAAAATGAATACCACTGAAGGGGGATGGAGGAGAACAAAGGTTGAAACACTAACTATTGGGTACTATGCTCAGTACCTGGGTGATGAAATCATTCATACCTCAAACCTCAGCAATACACAATATACCCAAGTACCAAACGTGACATGCACTCCCTGAATCTAAAATAAAAGTTAGAAACAATTAAAGAAAAAATAAAAATACAGTATAAAATTTAGAGCCCAGCATATGGTCAATTTTGGTAAATGTTCCATATATATCTTTAAAAGGTTCCATTTTGATGAGCAAATGCAATGTGGTATTCTTCTAGATAGGATTCCGGAATCAAAAAAAAGGACTAGGTAAAAACTAAGGAAATTTGAATAAAGTATGCACTTTAATAATAACATATCAATATTGGCTCATTATTTATATCAAACGTAACACAATCATAAGATGCTAATAATGGAGAAAACTGGGTATGAACATATGGAAACTTTGTAACATCTTCACAATTTTTTTCACAGTTTTAGTAAATCTAAAAGTGTTCTTAGCCAGTTGTGGTGGCTCATGCCTGTAACTCCCACATTTTGGGAGGCCAATTACATGCATATAATTGGCATTATTTTATTACTACATAATATATTACATGTATGGAGTACATGTGGTACTTTGTTATTAATACATGCACAGAATGTGTAATGACCAAGTCAGGACATTTGGGATATCAATCATCTTGATTATTTACCATTTTTATGTGTTGAGAACATTTTGAGTCCTTTCTTCTCCTGCTTTGAAACATAAAATACATTGTTGTTAACTATAGTCATCCTACTCTGCTGCTGAATATTAAAACTTATATCTTCTATCTAATGTGGGTTTGTGCCCATTCATCTCCCTTCATCTCCCCTCCTACCAAACATCCTTCCCAGCCTCTAGTATTTATCATTCTATTATCTGGCTCCACAAGATCAACTTTTTAATTTTCCACGGGTGAGAACATGCAATATTTGTTTTTCTGTGATTGGTTTATTTTACTTAACATAAGGACCTACTGTTCTACATATGTTGCTACAAATGGCATAATTTTATCCTTTTTCATGGCCAAAGAGTATTCCATTGTGTATATATACCACATTTCCTTTATCCATTCATCCACTGGTGGACCCTCAGTTTGATTCCTATCTTTCTTTTTGTGACTAGTGTCACAATAAACATGCAAATGCAGGTATCCTGTTGATATACTGATTTCTTTCCCTTGGAATAAATATCCAGTAGCAGGATTACTGGATCATATGATAGTTCTATTTTTAGATTCTTGAGAAATCTCCATACTGTTCCCATAGTGGTTGTACAAATTTGCATTCCCATCAATAGTATAAAAGACTTCTCTTTCCTCCACATTCTCATCACTTATGTTTCTTTTTAATATTAGCCATTCTAACCAGGGTGAGTTGATATATCAGTGTGGTTTTTATTTACAGTTCCCTGATGGTTAGCCATGTTGAGCATTTTTTCATATACCTTTTGGTCATTGGTATGTCTTCTTTTGAGAAAATGTATATTTATGCCCTTTGTTCTTTTTTTTTTTAATAGGATTGTCTTTTTTACTGTTGAGTTGTTTGAGTTCCTTGTATATTCTGGATATTAGGCCTTTGTCAGATGAATAGTTTGCAAATATTTCCTCCCATTTAACAGGTTGCCTCTTTACTCTGTAGATTGTTTTTGTTTTGCTTTCAAGAAGCTTTACAGTTTCAGCTTAATATAGTCTCATTTGCCTATTTTTGTTTTTGTTGCCTGAACTTTGGAGGTATTAGCCATGAAATGTTTGCCTAGATCAATGTCCTGAAGTCCTTCCCCTATGTTTTCCTCTAGTAGAGTTATAGTTTTGGGGTCTTATCTTTAAGTCTTTGATGCATCTTGAGTTGATTATTGCATAGCATAAAAGACAGATCCAGTTTCATTTTTCTGCTTATGAATAACCAATTTTCCTGGCCTCATTTATTGAAGAAGTATTCCTTTCCCCAAAATATGCATATGGCACTTTTGTTAAAAATCAGGCTGTAGGTATGTGGCTTTATTTCTGGGTTCTCTATTCTGTTACATTGGTTAATGTGTCTATTTTTACACCTATATCATGCTGCTATGGTGATCTTAGCCTTGTAATATATTTTGAAGTCAGGTAGTGTAGTATCTCTAGCCTTGTTCTTTTTCCCAGGATTGTTTTGACTATTCGGCTTCTTTTTTGGGGTCCATACAAATTTTAAGAATTTTTTTCTAATTCTATGAAAACTTATGTTAGTATTTTGCTAGGCATTATCTTGAATCTGTCTACTGTTTAAGGCAGTATGGTCATTTTAATGGTATAAATTCTTCAAAACCATGAGAATGAGATTTATTTCCATTTGTTTACGTCTACTTCAATTTATTTTATCAGTGTAGTGGTTTACTTTGTAGAGGACTTCCACCTGCTTGATTAAATTTATTCCTAGGTATTTATTTTAGCTATTATAAATGGGATTACCTTCTTGATTTCTTTCTTAGCTAGCACATTATTGATACATAGAAATGCTGTTGACTTTTTACATTGATTTTCTATTAGAGTTAATCTCTCCCTTTAAATCTAATAATATTTTCTTTATATATCTGAGTGCCCTAATGTTGGCCTCATGTATGTTTAGAATTGTTATGCCCTCTTGCTGAATTGGTCTCCGTATTACATAATGACCTTCTTTACTTCTTTTCACTGTTTTTGAATTAAAGTCTGATTTATCATATAAGTTTAGCTACCTCTGTTCTCTTTTGGTTTTCAATTGCATAAAATATCTTTTTCCATCTATTTACTAACTGTATATATATATGTCTTCACAGGTGAGATTAATTTCTTAAAAGTAGCATGTATTTGGATTGTTTTATCATCCATTCAGCTGGTCTATATCTTTTAAGTGGAATGTTTAATCTGTTTACATCCAAGGTTATTATTGTATGTGAGGGCTTATTTCTAATATTTATTAATTTATTTCTGCTTGTTTTGTATATCCTTTGTTCTTTCTTACTTTTTTTTTTTTTTTGATATGGAGTTTTGCTCTTGTTACCCAGGCTGGAGTGCAATGGTGCGATCTCGGCTCACGGCAACCTCCACCTCCTAGGCTCAGGCAATTCTCCTGCCTCAGCCTCCTGAGTAGCTGGGATTACAGGCATGCGCTACCATGCCCAGCTAATTTTTTGTATATTTAGTAGAGACGGGGTTTCACCATGTTGACCAGGATGGTCTCAATCTCTTGACCTCATGATCCACCTGCCTCAGCCTCCCAAAGTGCTGGGATTACAGGCTTGAGCCACCGCGCCCGGCCTGTTCTTTCTTACTCTTATGGTTTATCATTGTGGTTTGGCAGTCTACTCTAGTGATAACATTTGACTCTCTTCTCTTCTTTGTGTGTTTGCTCTACCAGTAGGTTTCATATTTTTGCCTATTTTCATAATAGCAGATAGCTTTTTTTTTTTACTTCTAGTTGTAGGACTCTCTTAAGTATTTCTTGTAGGGCTAGTCTAGTGCTGCTTAATTCCCTCAGCTTTTGATTGTCTGAGAAAGACATCATTTCTCCTTAATTTACTTCTCCTTTGCTGGATATAGTATTCTTGGCCAGCAATTTTGTTTGGTTTGGTTTGGTTTGGTTTTGGTTTTGGTTTTGGTTTTTCCTTTTAGCACCTTGAATATATCTAACCATTTCTTTCCTGATCCATAAGGTTTCTGCGAGAAATCTGCTGTTAGTCTGATGGAGGGTCCTTTATAAGTAACTAGACACTTTTTTCATGCTGTTTTTAGTATTCTCTCTTTGTCCTTGAATTTTGATAGTTCAACTATAATGTGATATGCAGTAGAACTTTTAAAATTATATCTCTTTGAGGATCTCTAAGTTTCCTATATCTCAATGTCTGAATTTCTTCTTAGACTTGAGAAGTTTTCAAGTATTATTTCATTACATAGGTTTTTTTTTTAAAACGCTTTCATTTTCTCTTGGCCTTCTAAAAACAAAAGTTTGAATATATGTCTGCTTATGGTGTTCCATATGTTAAAGAGCTTTTGGTCACTTTTTAAATTCTTGTTTCTTTATTTTCCTGTAACTAGATGATTTCAAATAACTTCTCATCAAGTTCTGAAATTCTTTTTTCTGCTTGATCTGGTCTATTGTTGAAGCTTTTTGAGTGTGTTTTGTATTTCATTCAATAAATTTTTCCATTTCAAAATTTCTGTTTTATTTTTATAATATTTATCTTCTTTGGCAAATTTCTCATTCATATCCTAAATGTTTTTCTAATTGCTTTATATTGTTTTCCGGTGGTATCTCAAATTTCACTGAGCTTTTAAACATCAATATTTTAATTTTTTCCTTGATTTTGTAAATGTATTTTTGATGGGATTCTATTGCTGAATAATTATTGTGTTCCTTTGGAGATGTCATATTTCCCTGCTTTTTTGTGTTTCTTGTGTCCTTACACTGATATCTAAGGAGCAGGTATAACAGTCAATTCTTCCAGTTTTTTAAAATTTACTTTCACAGGGGAGAACTTTTTCCTGAAGATAGAATGTTGATAGTGTAGGGTACCTTGGCTTTGATTCTGCGTGTGTGCAGTAGGGTGATCTTCATATGATTTCTTCAACTATAAACAGGGTCAGTGGTGTCTGTCATTTCCTCAGTGGCTTATGGCACAGCTGTTAGTGAAGGCTGTAGTGAAGTTTACTGGAGACCAGAATGCCAGGTGGACCAGTATTTGGACCCCAGTAGTGGCAGTGATAGTAGGCCCTGCGTGTTTCTCTTTGCACCCCAGGTGGTGCATTGGTGTTAACATGTCAAGGCAGGCCAATTCTAGAGCCTCAAAGTGGCTTGTTCAGGTGCTTGAAATGGGAACAGTGGGCTGGGTGGGTCCTCAGGTCCCTGGGCAACAGACATGGTGTAGGTGACAGCAATAACAGTGGAGGGACAATCTCTGGGTTCCCAGTTGTCCATTTTTGTGTTGGTAGTGGTTGCAATGGGCTAAATGGGTCATTCCCCATGCCTGCAGGTGGTATGGGGGAGTGGGTATCAGCTGTAGTAGTAGCAGCAGGTTGGGTGGGCTTAACATTAGGGACTCAAGAGTAATGCTCAGGTGCTGATGATGGCAAATCGAGCATTCCTGATGCCGAACAACCTCGGCCCCAGATGACAGGTTTGTGTACTGGTGGGAGTAGAGCTGGGCTGGGTGAACCTGTCTTCAGAAATCCTGGTTGTGCAGTCAGGCACTGGCTGTGGTAGGCAGGTGTAGGGTGATTCCTAAGCCACTGGCAGAATGCTCACGTAGAGGCAGCAGGGGCTATATACAGGGACCCTATTTCTGGGGAGGGAGGGGTTGCTTTCAGCGGGAGCAGCCATAAGCAGGCAGCTAAAGGGCATTGCTCCACTTGCACCTTAACCTTAAGCAACAGCCCACAACAGCAGCAATTTAGGGCAGTGGAGTTTGTCCTTGGGGTGTGTTAAAATCTGCAAGTACCCCTCACTGGAAGGGTGAGGTCACCCATGCTTTGGTCCCAGTGATGGCAGCCGCTCTCAGAGACTGTGGATCAGGCAGGGTAGCCTTTCTGCATGATTGTCCCTCTGCTGGGTGGGGCAGGGCCACTGTCAGTGGCACATGCTTTGGCCCTGGTGGCAGCTGCACGTAGGAAATGTCTATAGGGTTTTGGGAACATGGTGCTGCACAGCTTTTTGAGCTCCAGGGCAGGATGCCACCTGGTGGGGTTTGGGCTCTCAAAATGGTGCCTTGCTGTGGCTGCTTAGGGCTTGTGGGTGTATGGGGCCATGCTGCCATAGTCTCCAGGCAGCTCCCTATGTTAGTCTTGAGGCCCATGAAAATCAAGAGACTCTCCTATGGCTAAGAATGCAAGAGTCCATGGTAGGAATATGGACCACTGTGGGTCTCTCAGTTACCCTCTCCCTGTACTGGGGAGTCTCTCTAGGTTCCCTGCTGATTTCAGCTAAGCGGGCTACCTCTTTTTCCTTTCCCTCCTTGCTGTAGGTCTTTCCTCTCACTTATCTATTGAATTCCAGTGCTCTTCCTTAGATTATCTATTTGAAGCATGGTTACATGCTCACACTGTCTTGGTGCTTTGTGGAAGAGGTAGGTGGGTACCAGATGCATCTACTTTGCAATCTTGAAGCCACTCTTGATCATAAATCTAAATGTAAAACTAAATTTTTGAGAAGAAAATAAGATAAAATACTTGGAACAGAAGTCTTAAGACTTTATAGGCATGACACCAAAGGTATGATCCATATTTTTAAAAATTCAATAAATTGGAATTTATAAGGACTAAAAACTTTCATGCTGTGAAAGATCCCTTTAAGAGGGTGAAAAGACAAGCACAAATGAGAAGAATGTATTTGCCAACCACATGCATGATAAAAGACTCATATCTAGAATGCATAAAATCTCTCAAAATTCAGTCGGCATTTTATGGTTTCAGATCTTACATTTAAGTCTTCAATTCATTTCGAGTTAATTTTCATATGCAGTATAAGGCAAGGATCTACTTTCATTTTTTTGCATGTGGATATCCAGTTTTTCGATCAACATTTAAGAGATTTTCCTTTTGGATATGACACCAAAGGCATAGGCAACAAAAGCAAAAATAGACAAATATAATTGCTTCAAACTAAAGATCATCTTCACCGCAAAGAAAACAACCAAGAAAATGGGAAAGCGAGCTATGGAATGAGAAAAGAATATCTGCAAACCATAGACCTTATAAAAGGTTTATATACAAAATAAAGAAGGAACTCATACAACTCAATAACAAAAATATCAATAATCCCATTAATAAAATGGGCAAAACACCTGAGTACATTTTTCCAAAGAAGACATACAAATGGCCAACAGGTGTGTAAAAAGGTGCTCAACATTGCTAATCATCTGAGAAATTCGAACTAAAATCACAATGAGATATCACCTCACACCTGTTAGGAAGGCTATCAAAAAAGATCAAAGACAAAGAGTGGTGAGAATATGGAGAAAGGGGAACCCTTGTACGCTATTGGTGGCGATGTAATTTGGTACAGCAAATTATGGAAGACAGCATGGAGGTTCCTCAAAAAATTTAAATTGGAACTATCATATGAAGCAGCAATCCCACCTCTAGATATATACAGAGGAAATAAAATCAGCATCTTGAAGAGATCTCTGTACTCCATGTTCACTGTAGCATTATTCACAATAGCAAAGATAGGGAAACAATCGAATTGTTTATAGATGGATGAATAGATAATTGTGGTACATACATATAATCGATTATTATTTAGCCCTAAAAAGATGGAAATCCTGCCACATCATGGATGAACCTAGATGTTGTGCTAAGTGAAATAAGCCAGACACAGAAATGCTACATGATCTTACTTATACGTGGAATCTTTAAAAGTAGAACTCATAGAAGCAGAAAGAAGAATGGCAATTGCCTGGTGTTAGGATGTAGAGGAGGTAGAACAATGTTGATCAAAAGGTACAAATTTTTAGTTACAAGGTGAACAAGTTTTAAGGATCGTGTTGACATATGTGGTAATCATTACAATATATGTACATCAAATCATCACACTGTACATCTTGAATATGTTCAAGTCTTTATTTGACAAAGATGTTAAAATAAGAGCAAAACTCAATAGTAAAAAAACCCACAATCTAATAAGAAAATGGGGGAAATCACACAAAAAGACATTTCAATAAAGAGGAATATAGGTGGTAAATAAGCACAGAATGTTCAACCTCACCAGATACCAAGAAAGTCCAAATTATGACTGTGATGAGACATCAACATACACCTATTTGAATAGCTAAAATAAATAATGATAATATCAAATGCCTGCAACAATGCAGAGAAACTGAATCCTTGACACGTGAATGGTAAGAATACAAGCGGTACAGTCACTACGGACAATAGTTTGGCAATTTCCTAATGTGCTTGCCATAGGATTCAGTAAACAGGCTTCTGTCAATTTGTCTCTAAAAATGAAAAAATATGTTCACAAAGCATTCTGCATATGAATGTTCAGCTGGCTTGGATTTGAGAGAATCTGTTGGCTCCCCAGCGAATTTAGCATTATCATGCTGTGGGTTCCAGTTAAACCGCGTTTGGAGTAATTCACCACTCCAAGTGTGGGTTCCAGCTTCACTTGATGTTGTACAACTCTAATGGGACTCTTTCATTTTACTGAGGTTGATCAAAATCACAGGCAGAATTCATGCAGAATTCATGCAGATTAAAATGGAAGATTCCATTCATAAGAATTACAAGAACAGGAAAAATCTGACTTTAACATGAGTGGCAATTACAAACTTTTTAAATAAAAGGAGCATCACACAAAAAAAAAAACCATTTCCAGTGACAATATGGCAGCTGCTCTTAATGAATAGTATGCCAAATCTATTGGTATTTTTCTAAATGACTCTTAATGGCTGCCACCAGTCAATATTTTTTTAGTATGAACATTTGAAGTTTTGTGTGGAGATAACATTGTCTGAGTAGTTTCCTTATTCTCATTGAAATGGTCAGAAATACAACAAAGTATGAGAAGGAACAGAAGATTTAGCAAGGCTGCAGAATATGCCATTTATTCCAGGTTCAAAGCAGTAGAAAAGAAACCAAGAAGTAGCCTTTATTCTTCTGTGAGAATTCTATTGTTCATCATGTTCTAATTATAAAATTTGAACTCAAAAGGATGAAAGAGAAGCTCAATCCACAGTATAAAGTGTATCTTTTCTGGAAACAGTTGTAAACGACTTAAATGGCAGGTTTATGCGCCCTAGACTGACCCAATAGTTAAAGTAATATGCTGTAATACTCTGCAAAGCTGCATTTCTTGATTCGTTTGTGTTCCAGACAAATTAGAAGGCTGTATGGTAGAGGGAGAAAACACTGCTAATCTTTTATGACCTATTAGATGGTTTCACTGAAATGGAATTGTGAAAACAAATTTCTCAGGTACAAAAAATATCAATGCTGTGCCATTTTTCTCAATTCAAAATGAATTCATTTATTCTTTAATCAGAGAAAAAGAAAAAGCTCTGCAAATTGAGAAAAGAAAATATAGGAAATTTCCACAAGATAATTTTAAAATAAAGTGAAAAAAGACTTCATGAATACTTTTATTCTTTTGATGCACACAAGGGAGTCAATGGAAACTGGCCACAGCAACCCAGACTTAATGTCTTATATTCGGAAAATCAACATGTTTGGCAATATGAAAAGAGGAAAGCTAAGTGAAATGAAATAATCTTGGGTCATTATTTATCTACAATATTTGCCTCGCTCAGGCGTACTCAGACACATGTTAAAGACATACCTGTCTCTACTTCCACTTGAGGTATTTTTTTTTTCAGTAAATGAAACTCCAACCACAAAAGCAGTTGACTATGTGAAATTACAAAAAAGCTGTCAGAAGGCTTGTGTGGGAGATACATTCACCATAAGCACCAGTGCTAGGAAACTGAGAAGCTTTTTTAATGGATTCAGAGACCTTTAGAAAAAAAAGGTCTCCTTCTCCAGTAATTGAATTTGACACCAAAGTTCTTTGGATGCTAGGGCTGTACAGGGTATTTTCCCATCCACATCTAGGCTAAATTGGAGATGGTGACCTCTGATAGACTAGAGCAATCCAGGAAGTAATAGAAACCTCACTTCATAGAAACTGGTGACAGTTTGGGATTAAATTTTAGGCTGGCCAGGAACCGTCAAACTCTTTCTCAGAGAGCCCACAGGCTTCTGACAGAATGGAGATTTTTTTTTTAATTATATAAATGATTCTTTTTCCAATGCACTCTAATTAAATTGAAAATTATAAACTAAGATCACTTAAGATTTGAGACTCAAACAGGACTTAAATCCAAACAAGATGTCTTAGGTTCCTAACTTCAATACCGTTTTACAGAGCTTGGTAACAATGGTGAAGGAGAAATATTGTGGAATATAGACAGGAGTTAATGCATAAGGAAGTTCCTGGAACTGTTGTTTAAAATAGTGAAAAAGCAGACACACCTGAGGATTCAGGAGCAAGAACTGGTTAAGCTAAGGTATATAATAGATGGAAGTTTATGTAGTTGTTAGAATCTTTTTAAAGGATATTTAATAAGTTTCTCAAGCTACATTATTGTCAAAGCAATATATAGAATTACATATCTAATGGGTATACAAATACTTGGATATATAATATATACGTAGATTAAAAATCAGAAATTTGGGTCCAAAGTGGCTCCCGCCGGAGGTCATGGCACTCGCGAAGGCGAGGTCATCAGTTCAAGGCTAACCTGAGCAACCTCATAAGCTCAAACTGATTGGCAAAAAAAAAAAAAAAAAAAAATCAGAAATTATGCAGTAACAATCACTAGGCAGTCAGATTATAAATGATTTTCCTTTTATATACTTTTGCAAATTTACATGTTTATAACAAATATGTACTAATTTATAGCCAGAATTATGAAAAACAGTACCCGAGAGACTGCAAATATGGTTGTAGTCCTTTGAACCGCTAAAATTTTTGTTATATTCACTTAATATGCTTGCTTGTTAGACAAGAATTTATTTAAAACATTAAACTTCTGAGAAAGATCTGGAGAAAAGATGTTTGGCTAACTCCTCTCCAAGAAACTCACAAAAAAGAAAAAAAAATGAATTAAAATTATAGAAGGAAATTTTTTATGTCTTATAAAACTAGGGAAATGACACAAACCTGTACAACAAACCCTAAAGAATGTCTATAAACCATAATTAAATTTTCCTACTAAGGAAGTATATGAAGCATTTCCCTAAATAATCTCCCTTAAAGATGAAATGATAGAATCATCTTTTGACGTATCTGAGCATTGGAAATAATGACTTAGATAGACACAAATTGACTTATAGGGATGTACTATTAAATAAGAAAAGAAAGGCACTGAACACTATATTATTATAGATATATAATAGGTAAAGATATACATGTACGTATCTATTATTTGTAGTTATATATTCCCATGCAAAAATATATACACACAAACAATCATATGTGTATTTATTTTTATAAAAGAATGTCTTACAAACTCTGTATGATAGTGTATAGGCATGAGAAAGAAAAAGAGATGGATTATATGGGCATAGAAAAAATATGAAAGAATTTACACAAACAGGTGCTAACCTTAACAGAAGAGAGCTACTTAGAAGTCAAATAAAAGAATCAGTCATGTTTAAAATCATAGACACAAACCTCTCCTTCTTGCCGTGACCGTAACTGGTAACTGGACTTGTTTTCCCAACAGTTGTAAAACTGGACAAAATGTATGAGTCAATTGTTTGCAGATGTTGAAAAACAGACAACACAAGATGTAATATTTCAGAGAAGGAAACCATATGAGATAAGCCCAACAGTTTCTCCAGATTTGCCCTGATTTTCTGCCTAATGGTATTTTTCTGCCACAGATCAGGAAAGGAAAGCCAAGCAGAGCAGCAGTCTTGTTGAACAGAGAAGACAGATACTAGAGTTCCAGACTGCTGAACCAGTTGGAATTTTTAGAGCAAAGCACAGGAGAAAACAGAGCTATATGGTAAAGGGAGAATGAATCTCACCCACTGGAACACTAGGCTGAGGACCGATTTGATCATGCAACAGGATGAGTGCCCACAAAATCAGAGATTGTCTGCTCTAGGGATGATAGCTAAACAATAATATTTGAGGTTGTGTTGTGTTAGGAGACATTGGAGTTCTATCCCTACTACATTCAAGAGACTACACTAAGCAGAGTGCACATTCAGTGGATAATAATCATATGCTAGAGTAAGACACATGCCTTAGAATGTGGTCCAAAACTGAAATAGACCATTTTTGACAAAGAGTAAAAACAATACCTACAGGATAAAAATTCTTTGTCTGCAAAAAAAGTAATTTAACATCTTTTAAAGTAAGACAATTTAACCCAAACTCCCCACAACATATCATCTAAAATATTGTAGCACATACTAAAAAATTATTAGAAATGTGGGGGAGGGGGAACAAGAAAATGTGATCCACAAGCAGGATAAAAATTAGTCAATAGTAACAGGACCAAAAATGACTTCGATATTGGGAACAGCAGGTAAGATTTTTAAACAGCTGTTATAGATATGTTTTAAGTCTTAAAGAAAAATATGGTCGTAATAAATAAAAGAATGAGAAATTCAGCAGAGAAATGTTATAAAAGAGAATCACATAGAAATTTAATAAATGAAGTGAACAATATCTGAAATAAAAAAATTCACTAAATGGGCTTCCTATCAGATTGGGAGCTGCTAAGGAAAGAATCAGTGAACTTCAAAACAGATCAATAAAATTCATCCAATGTTAATAACAGAGAGAGAAAGGATTGAAACAAAATGAACAGAATAGCAATAACCTTTTAAAAATATTAAGGGAAGAAAGAGAGAAAATGGAACAGAACAAATATCTGAAGAATAGCAGAGAATTTCCCACGTTTAGTGAAAAACATCAATATATGCCTCCCAGAAACTAGCAAAATGTAAAAACAGAAAAAAAAATATAAAGAGATTCAGCCCTAGGCACATCATAATCAAACTACTAAAAATCAAAGATAAAAAATAAATCATACAAGGAACCGGAGATTAACCATATATTATATTCAAAGAAACTATAGTATATTGACTGATATCTGATGAAAAATAATGAAATTCATTCAAAAAATTGAATAGTATCTTTAAAATTGTGAAGGAAAGCAAATGTCATCTCATAACATCCAGAGAAAATATCTTCAAATAAAGGTAAAATAATGATATTTTCAGAGAATAAAAACTGAGAGAATTTGTTATTAGCAAACCTTTACTAAGAAAATTCTAAAACAAGTTCTTCAGGCTAAAGGAAAAATTATACCATACTCAACGAAGACCTACAGAAAGGAATAAAGAACAGTGGAAATGTTAAATGTAAAAGCGTATGTAAAAGACATCTTATTTTTCTCTCATTGTCTTTAAAATCATGTAACTTTTTAAAGAAAAAATTGTAATATTGATTAAGGGTTTAAAATGTCTAGAGACTTATAACAACATGAGTATAACATTTCAGGAATAAATGGAACTAGGCTGTTGCAAGATTATACCCTCTGTAAAGGATATAATATTTACTTTAAAAACAGGGATCAATTAAGGATGCATACTGTACCTAGAAAAACAACTGAAAATAAAATCTACCAAAAAATCCAATAGAAGAATAAAAACTATTTGATTAAACAAAGAAGACATAGTAATAGATGAGATAAAACAACAGACAAGACAAATACAGAAAAAAATACCAAAGTGGTAGACCTAATGCATCCTTGTTGCTAATCATTTTATGATAATAGACCAAAGACCCCAAATAAATAGCAAAGGTTGTTGAGCTAGATAATGGAGAAAAGAAAATTATTCTAAATTATGAGTTGTTAATGAAAGACATTCTTTTAATAAAGAGAGGCACATTGGTTGAAAGTTTTAAATGTAAGACATAAAACCAGGCCAGGTACAGTAGCTTACACTTGTAATCCCAGCACTTTGGGAGGCCAAGGTGTGAAGATCACCTGACGTCAGGAGTTTGAGACCAGCCTGACCAATATGGTGAAACCCTGTCTCTACTAAAAAATACAAAAATTAGCCTGGTGTAGTGGCATGTGCCTGTAGTCCCATCTACTTGGGAGACTGAAGCAGGAGAATTGCTTAAACCCAGGAGGCAGAGGTTTTGGTGAGCCAAGATCATGCCCCTGCACTCTAGTCTGGGCAACAGAGCAAAACTCCATATCTGGGGGGGAGGGGGGGAGACATACCAACCAAATAAGTAAAAGAAAACTGGAATAGGTACATTAATATCAGATACAGTGGACATCAAGACAAGGAAAATCGCTACAGATTTTTGAAAAGAACATTTCTTAATAACATAAAGCTCGATTTTAAGGAACAAATAACAATGATGAGTATGCATGAACCTAAGAATGGAGCTTCAAGATACAGGAAGAAAAACATGCAGAAACTAAAGGGAAAAATAGGCAAATTCACACTGATAGTTGTAGATTTTTAACACCGTTTTTCTAAGAGAGAAGAACTAGGAAAAATTCAGTAGAGATGTAAAATACACGGAATAATATTATAAACCAAACTGACTAAATTGATAGTCTAGAAAAACATATTCAACAATTTCAAAATACACATTCTTTTTAAGTGCATAGTGAACATACAGTGGTGTCATAGTTCTAATACATTTCAAAGATTGCAATATCGTGAGATATACTCTCTGACCACGATGGAATTGAATTTTAGAAATAAGTGACTATATACCTACCAAGCCTCCAATTATTTAAAAGTTAAACAATATGCTTCTAAATTATTCAGGAATCAAAAAATATTGTGAGAAAAATTAGAAAATAGTTAAACTGAAAGACAATGAAAATATATTATTTCAATATTTGTGCAATGTAACAAAGGCCACGATTAAAGAGAAATGTACAGTTTTACACAGTTACACTTTAAAAGAAGAAAAGAAAAAATAGCTTCCTACTATCAGAAGTTAGAGAAAAAATTAAACCCAAAAAAGTTAGAAGGAGGGAAATAATAAAAATAAGAGTGTAAGTCCATGAAATAGAGGACAAAAAATCGAGATTTAACAAATCTATAAATTGAGTCTTTGAACAAAAATTAATAAAGTTGATAAATTCCTATCAAAATGATCCAAAAAAATAAGAGCAAAAATAATGAAATAGAAAGCAGACAATAGAAAAAAATGAATCATAGAAGCTGGTTCTTTGAAAAGATTACTAAGATAGATAACCCTAGCAAGACTGATAAAGAAAAAAGAAGATATAAATAATTAAAATTAGGATTCAAAGTGGGGATATCCCTCCTTACCCTACAGACATTTAAAAGCTAATAAGAAAATCTTGTGAATAACTTTATATCAATAAATTTGGCAACACAAATCAAATTTCTTGGCAAAACTGCGTATATTAATTAAAACAAGACCAAGTAGAAAATCTAAATACTCTCCATATAGGGATTTCAATTTGCTATAAAAATCTTCTCACAAAGGAAAGCCCAGGCCCAGTTTGTTTCAGTGGTGAATTCAAATACTAAGAAAGTGCAATGCCAATCTTAAACAAATCCTTTAAAAAGACACAGGAGGAAATGCATCTCAACTTATTTTATAAGGCCATGATAGATAATCTGACAGAAAAAAAACGAATGAAATTACAAAATTAGAGAGACAGCAAGAAACGTGAACTACATTCAATTATTCTCATGTACATAGACACAGAATCTCATAAAGTATTAACTAGTTAAATCCAAAACACATCAAAAGACTAATACACCATAACAAAGTGCGGTTTATCTCAGAAATGCAAGTTCATTTTAAATTCTAAATTCAATCAAGGAGCAAGATGGTAGAATAAAAAGCTCCATTGGTCCTCCTACCCACTGCTGATAAGGACACTAATTTAACAACTGTCTATCCAAAAGCACCCTAACAAAAAACAAATATCAGGTGAGCACGCATAATATCTGGTTTTAACTTTGTAGCCTTGAAAGAGGCACTGAAAAGGTAGTAAAAACAGTCTTACATCATTAGCACCACCTCTCCTCCAGCTCCTGCCCCAACGCTGGCTGCAGTGGCATGGTATGAAAGCTTTTCTGTATGCTTGGGGAGGGAAAGTGCAGTAATTTTGAGGCATTCCTGTTATAGCAGAAAGGAGAATTGGACCAAACTCAGCTGATGCCCACCCCTGCAGGAAGCTTTTAAACCAGCCCTCGCCAGAAGGGAATCGCTGATCCCACTGGTTTGAACTTGAGTCCCAGCAAGCCTCACCACCATGCGCTAAAGTGTTCTGAGGTTCTAAATAAACTTGAAAGGCAGTCTAAGCCACAAGGACAACAACTTTTACGTGAGTCCTAGTGCTAAACTGGACCCAGAGCCACTAGACTGGGTTAGGGGTACATAATCTACTGAGATATTAGCCCCGGGCAGCAAAGGGAGTGCTAGCATTACCCCTCCCCTAACCCCCAGGATACACAGCCCACAGCTCCAAATGAGACCCCTTTTTTCTGCTTGAAGAGAGGAGAGGGAAGGGTGGGAGGCCTTTGTTTTGCATCCTAGATATAGGCTCAGCTACAGTAGGATAGGGGACTGATCATAATGATGAGACTCCCATTCCAGGCCCTAGCTCCCAAAAGACATTTCTAGACACACCCTAAGCCAAAAGGGAACCTGCTGCCTCAAAGGGAAGGATCCAGTCCTGGCAGCATCCATTACCTGCTAACTGAGGAGCCCTTTGGCTCTGAACAAACAGCAGTAATACCTAGGTACTACATCAAAGGCCTTGAGTGAGATTCTGAGGCTTGCTGGCTTCAGGTGGGACTCAGTGTATTCTCAGCTGTGGTCTGAGCAAAGGAGAGAGAAGAGAAAAAGGGACTTTGTCTTGCACCTTAGGTAGGGGGTAGAGCACCAAGTGGGCTCTTGGGCTCACAGATTCCAGGATTTGGCTCTTAAATGGCATTTCTAGACCTGTTTTGGGCCATAGGGAAGCCCACTACCCTAAAGGATGAGTCCCAAGCCTAGCAACAATCACTGCATGCTGACTGAAGAGCCCATGGACCCAAAGGGAACATTGATGGTAGTCTGACAGTGCTCCCCAGGGGCCTGTAGAGGCAGTGGCCATGGGGTGAGGTTCCTCTGTGTTTTGAAAAGGGAAGGAAAAGTAGAAAGGACTATGAATTGTGGTTTGAATGCCAGCACAACTGTAGTGCAAAAGAACATAGGGTAGACTTCTAAGATTTTTTTACTCTATTCTCTGGCTCTCAGATGGCACCTCTGTACCCACCAAAGACCTGGAGGAGATACCCTGAAGGTGGTAACACCCTGAAGGCAAGGACACAGGTTTGTCTGGCTTTTCCACCTGCTGACTGTAGAGCCCCAGGGCCTTGAGCAAACATATGCTGTGGCCAGGAGTGGTTACAGCAAGCCTTGGGCACGGTCGAGTGCCATACTGACTTCAAGTCTGACCAAGCACAATCATAATGGTGGTGGCCTTAGGGGTACTTGTGACACAACTCCCACTTCAGGCAGCTCAGAATAGAGAGAGAGAAACTCCATTTGTTGGGGAGAATGTAAGAGAAGAGAGTAAGAGTTTCTGCCTAACCTAGAGAATTCTCCCAGATCTTGTCTAAGACCATCTAGGTGGTATCTCTATGAGTCTGCAAGAACCAATGTGCTACTGGGCTTGGGGTGCTCCCTAAAGTAGATACACCTTAGATCAAAACACCTAAGTCCTTTAAAATATCTGGACAATCTTCCACGGACAAGTACAAATAAGGCCAGACAGTGAAGACTCAATAAATACCTATCTTTTCAATGCACAACACCAAAGAGCACGTACTAGCATCAACAGCATCTAGGAAAACATGACCTCATCAAATGAACAATAAGGCACCAAGGAGCAATCCCAGAGAGAAAAAGATACGTGACCTTCCAGACAAATAATTCAAAATAGTTGTGCTGAAGAAACTCCAAGAAAACACAGAGAGAAGGAATTCAGAATTCTATCAGATGAATTTAACAAAAAGATTGAAATAATTTTTTTAAAAATCAGGCAGAAATTCTGGAGTTGAAAAATGCCATTGGCAGATGATAAAGAGGCTGGGGTTGGTGGCTCACTCCTGCAATCCCAGCACTTTGGGAGGCCGAGGCGGTTAGAGCGGTCGAGCCCAGGAGTTTGAGAACGGCCTGGGCAACATGGCGAAAATCCATCTCTACAAAAATTTTAAATTAGCTGGATGTGGTGGTGTGTGCCTATAATCCCAGCTCAAGAGCCTGAGGTGGGAGGCTTGCTTGGGCTGGGGAGGTTGAGGCTGCAGTGGATAATCCATCACCATCTCATCTGTTAACAGCAGAACTGATCAACAGAAGAAAGAATTAGTAAACTTGAAGACACGCTATTTGAATATGCAGTCAGAGGAGACAAAAGATAAAAAAAAAGTATGAAGCATTCCTGTTGGAGCTAGAAAACAGCTCAGAAGGGCAAATCTGAGAGTTACTGGCCTTAAAGAGGAGGTAAAGAAAGAGATAGGGGTAGGAAGTTTATTGAACGGGATAATAACAGAGAACTTCCTAAGCCTGGAGAAAGATATCAATATCCAGGTACAAGAAGGTTATATAACACCAAGCAGGTTTAACCCAAGAAGACCACCTCAAGGCATTTATAATCAAACTCTGAAGGGTCAGGGACAAAGGAAGAATCTAAAAGCAGTAAGAGTGAAACAAATGACAAAATAAAGTTCCAATATATCTGGCAACAGACTTTTTAGTGGAAACCTCGCAGGCTAGGCAAGAGTGGCATGACATATTTGAAGTGCTGAAGGGAAAAACTATTACCCAATAATAGTATACTCAGGAAAAGCATCCTTCGAACACGAAGGAGAACTTTCTCAGACAGAAAAGGCCGAGTGATTTCAACACCAGACCTGTCCTTGAAGAAATGTTAAAAGGGACGCTTCAATCTGAAAGAAGAGGATGTTAGTGAACAATAAATAATGAAGGTACAAAACTCACTGGAAATAGTAAGTACAGCCCTTATCCTAAATAGAAAGACTATATGGTGAAACAATGAAAAATGATAACTACAACTTTTGAAGGTATAGACAGTATAATAAGATGTAAATAGAAGCAACAAAAAGTTAAAAAGCAGAAGAATGAAGTCAAAGCGTAAAGTTTTTATTAGCTTTCTTTTTTTTTATTTTATTATTTTATTTTTATTGCATTTTAGGTTTTGGGGTACATGTGCAGAGCATGCAATACAGTTGCATAGGTACACACAGGGCAGTGTGTTTTGTTTGCTTTCTCCCCTTCACCCACATTTGGTATTTCTCCCCTGGCAATTCCTCCCCACTGCCCCCTCCCACTGGCCCTCCCCTTTTCCCCCTATAGACCCCAGTGTTTAGTACTCCCCTCTCTGTGTCCATGTGTTCTCATTTTTCATCACCCGCCTATGAGTGAGAATATGCGGTGTTTCATTTTCTATTCTTGTGTCAGTTTGCTGAGAATGATGTTCTCCAGATTCATCCATGTCCCTATAAACGACATGAACTCATCATTTCTGATTGCTGCATAATATTCCATGGTGTATATGTGCCACATTTTCCCAATCCAGTCTATGATTGATGGGCATTTGGGTTGATTCCAGGTCTTTGCTATTGTAAACAGTGCTGCAATGAACATTCGTGTGCATGTGTCCTTGTAGTAGAACGATTTATAGTCCTTTGGATATATACCCAGTAATGGGATTGCTTTTTGCCTGTTTGTTTATGCAAACACTATGGGCCACAAGATAGGATTTGCAAGCCTCATGGTAACCTCAAAGCAAAAAAAAATACAATAAATATTCAAAAAATAAACAACAATAAATAAAACTACATCACCAGAGAAAATCATGTTCACTAATGGAAGACAGGAAGGGAAGAAAGAAGGAAGAGAAGACCACAAAACCACCAGAAAACAAATAACAAAATAGCATGAGTAACTTCTTATTTATTAATAATAACATTGAATGTAAATGGACTAAATTCTTCCATCAAAAGACAGAGTGGCTGAATGAATAACAAAAAAAAAAAAAAAAAAGAAACAAAACCCATTGATCTGTTGCCTGTAAGAAATGCACTTCATGTATAAAGACACATACAGATTGAAAAGAAAGAAGTGGGGAAAAGATATTCCATGACAATGGAAACCACAAGTAGCAGGAGCAGCTATACTTAGACAAAATGCGTTTTAATACAAAAACTGGAAGAAAAGACAAAGAAGGTCACTATATAGTGGTAAAGTGGTCAATATATTTAAACAATTTTAAATATACCTGCACCCAACATTGGAGCACCCAGATATATAAAGCAAATATTTTAGAGCTAAAGAGAGAGACAGGCTCCAATACAATAATAACTAGGGACTTCAAAGCCCCATTTCATCATTGGACCCGTCTTCCAGAGAGAAAAATCAACAACTAAATATAGGACTTAATCTGCACTACAGACCAAATGAACTTAAGAGATATTTACGGAACATTTCATGTAATGGCGGAAGAATGCACATTCTTTTCCTGAGCACATGGATCATTCTCAAGATCCATGTGTTAGGTCACAAAACAAGTCTTAAAACATTTTTTTAAAAAAAAGTAAAATAATACCAAGCATCTTTTCTGATTGCAACAGAATAAAACAAAAAACCAATAACAAGGGGAATTTTAGAAACTATAAAAACATATAGAAATTAAACAATATGCTCCTGAATGACCAATGAGACAATGAAGAAATTAAGAAGGAAATTTAAAATTTTCTTGAAACAAATCATAATGGAAATATAACATACCAAAATCTATAGGATATAGCAAAAGCAGTACTAAGAGGGAAGTTTATAGCTATAAGTACCTTCATCAAAAAAAAAAAAAAAGAGAAGAAACATTTCTGCTAAAAAAAAAATCTAATGATGCATCTTTAAGAACTAGAAAAGCAGAAGCAAACCAAACCCAAAATTAGGGAAGAAAAGAAATAATAAAGATCAGAGCAGAGACACATAAAACTGAAATGAAGAAAACAATACAAAAAAAAATCAATGAAATAAAATGTTTCTTTGAAAAGTTAAACAAAATTGATGAACCTTTAGTCAGACTAACTAACAAAAAAAGAGGGAGGATACAAATATAATCAGAGATAATGACACTATAACTGGTACTGCAGAAATTCAGAGGATCAGTAGTGGCTAACAAGGAGCAACCATATGCCAATAAATTGGAAAATCTAGAAGAAATAGATAAATTCCTAGACATGTACAAGCTACCAAGATTGAACCATAAGAAAATCCAAAACCTGAACAGACTAATAGTAAGCAAGAAGACTAAAGCTGTAATAAAAAGTCATCGTGATGTGATAGTCATATCAATAGGACACAAAACCATCTGATTATTTCAATTGATGCTGAAAAAGCATTTGACAAAATTCGACATCCCTTCATGATAAAAATCCTCAAAAAATTGGAGATAGAAGGAACATATCTCAATGTAATAAAAGCCATATATGACAGACCCACAGCTAATATTATACTCAATAGGGGGAAACAGAAAGCCTTTCCTCTAAGATCTGGAATATGACAAAGATGCCCACTTTCACCACTGTTATTCAACAGAATCCTAGAAGTCCCATCTAGAGCAATCAGATAAGAGAAAGATATAAAGGGCATCCAAATTGGAAAGGAAGAAGCCAAATTATCCTTGTTTGAAGATGATATAATCTTAAATTTGAAAAAATCTAAAGACTTCACAAAAAAACACCTATTAGAACTGATAAACAATTAAGTAAAGTTGCAGGATAGAAAATCAACATGTAACAGTCAGGAGCATGTCCAATTGCCAACAGTGAACAATTTGAAAAATAAATAAAAAAGTAATCCCATTTACAATAGCCACACATAAAATACCCAGGAATTAACTTAACCAAAGAAGTGAAAGATCTCTATAATAAAAACTATAAAAAATTGATGAAAGAAATTGAAGAGGAAGCCAAAAATGAAAAAAAATTCTATGTTCATGGATTAGAAGAATAAATATGTTTAAAATATCCATATTACCCAAAGCAACCTACAGATGCAATGTAATCCCTATCTATATATCAATGGCATTATTCACAGAAATAGAAAAAGCAATCCTCAAATTTATATGAAACAACAACAACAAAAAACTCAGAATAGACAAAGCTATCTGAAGCATAAAGGAAACTCAAGGAATCACATTACCTGACTTCAAATTATTCTACAGAGCTATAGTAACCAAAACAGCATGTTACTGGCATAAAAACAGACACATAGAAACATTGGGACAGAATAGAGAACCCAGAAACAAATCCACAGTGAACTCATTTTGACAATGGTGCCAACAACATACACTGGGGAAAAGACAGTCTCTTCAATAAGTGGTACCAGGAAAACTAGATTTCCACAGGCCAAAAAATGAAACTCCTATCTCTCGCCATATACAAAACTCAGATCAAAATGGATTAAAGACTTAAATCTAAGACCTTGAACTATGAAACTACTACCAGAAAACATTTAGGAAAATCTCAAGGACATTGATCTGGGCAAAAATTTCTTGAGCAATACCTACAAGCACAGGTAACCAAAGCAGAAATGGACAAACAGGATTACATCAAGTCAAAAAGCTTCTGTACAACAAAGGAAATAATCAATAAAAACAACCCATGGAATGGGTGAAAATACCTGCAAACTACCCATCTGACAAGGGATTAATAACCAGAATATATAAGGAGCTCAAAAACACAGTAGGAAAAAAAATCTAATCTGATTTAAAAAATGGGCAAAAGATTTAAATGGGCATTTCTCAAAAGAAGACATGCAAATGGCAAATAGGCATATAAAAGGTGTTCAACCTCATTGATCATCAAAGAAATGCAAATCAAAACTACAATGAAATGTCATCTTACCCCAGGTGAAATGGCTTACATCCAAAAGATGTATAGTATTGGAGAGAATGTAAGTTAGTACAACCACTGTGGAGAACAGTTTGAAGGTTCCTCAAAGAAACAAAAAATAGGGCTACCATATGATCCAGCAATCCCATTGCTAGATAAACACTCAAAAGAAGGAAAATGGAAGAGATACATGCACTGCTATGTTTCCTGCAGCACTTCACAATAGCCAAGATTTGGAAGCATCCTAAATGTCCATCAACAGATGAATGGATAAAGAAAATGTGGTACATAAACACAATGGAGTATTCTTCATCCATCAAAAAGCATGAGATCCTGCCACTTGCAACAACATGGATGGAACTTCGGGCCATTATGTTAAGTGGGCACAGAAAGACAAATTCCTCATTTATTTGTGGGTGCTAAAAATCAAAACAATTGAACTCATGGAGATAGCAAGTATAAAAATGGTTACCAGTGGCTGGGAAGACAGTGGGACCTGGTGGGGAGGGGAGTGGGGATGGTTGATGGGTACAAAAAAATAGAATGAATAAGATCCAGTATTTACAACACAAAGGGTAACTATAGTAAATAATAATTCAAATATACACTTTTAAATAACCAAAAGAGTACAATTGGATTGTTTGTGACACAAAGGACAAATGCTTGAAGGGATGGATACGCCATTTACCCTGAAGTGATTATTACACACTGGATGCCTATATCAAAATATCTCATTTACCCCGTGTTCTTACTATGTACTCACAAAAATTAAAAATTAAAAAACGTAAAACTTAACAGGAACTCAATGGCACTGGGGTGCAGACCTATGGAATATGCCTTTCTGAGGTGTGATGGGAGATGTGCTCATTCCCGGAGGAAGGCAAGTCCTCCCGACACTGATGATGGTGATGAGGACCGAATCGCGAAGGAATTAGAAAACAATTCAAATGGTGAAGTAGGTGAAGGTAATAAAAGATGAAATTTCCACTGGAATTAGAGGTGAAGATTTCAAAGCAGCACTTTCACTTTCCTTCCTTAATTGATGCTGACCGCTGCCTGGTCGGGTAAGCAGGGTGGGCAGCATGACTTACCTGGGACACTGCAGGACACGCCCAGATCTTTCCACTTTACTGTTTGGATTTCGGATAATCCACCTGGTTTGGTACTCTCTAATGTTAAGCCTATATTTTTAAAAGAATAAAATGTATTATACCTAATTACAATGTGTTCATCCTTTATTTCCTAAAAGTAAGTATTTTTAAAAATCTAAAGGTAGTAAATAAGTTACTTATTATCACTGCTTAAAAGATAACCATTGATAAAATGTAGGATTCCTGGGCCACAGTATATGAATGGAATACGTATTTCTTAATTCTTTGACCCAAAGGTTTATACTAATAAATGTTTCAGTCAACCATGTACCTGCATTGAATATAATCAATTAAAATGTGTCATCCTTCCCTTCAGCACCCAGTGAGCAAAGTACCAGCCCCTATCCTCCATGAACGATCAGTTCCCATCTTCCATTAAGTCCATTTTCCCGTGGATATCATATCCACAAATTCATCTGAGTACCTGTGGTCCGTCCTATTCCAGATGACTGCTCTGGCCCCTGTCTGCCGTGTTTGCCATCTGGTCACCATAAATCCGGGCTCACCCAACCTACATCGTTCCAAGTGTGGATGGAGGCTTACCCTTCAATTCCCTAACGCACAGCTAAAATGAACACAGCGTCTAACTAACCTTACTAAAACCTGGGAGTCAGTAAGAGGAGAACAGAATAGAGGTGAAAAAGCATTTTAACTAATTCTCTAACTTTTTTCCTGCTCAAGTCTTTTGCCATGGCCCTTTAAGGGGCTCTTGCAGCCTTGTCTCTCTCTCCTTAACCCCCTAGGGTATTCTTCTCTTATAGTAGAAACTTTGCCTCCCACAAGCGGGAGGTGTCTCAGCCCTGCTCCCATTCCTGAGTCCAGCTTCAACTGCTCTTCCCAGTGTTCAGCCAAAGAAAAATATCTTCACCAAAATCTTTACAGAGATCCAATGTTTTCCCCAAATGAGACAAGTTTTATATTATGTGCATATAACTTAATATATCAATAAAAAACATCTTCATTCAGATTATAGCGCTGTTCCTAAGAACTCAGGGTAGCCTACCTGTCTCAAAACATGAAAGCAATTGCTGCCAGAACACAGGGAGAGCCTGCTGGAACGACTCCAGCTGCCGCCCCAGATGCAGAACCGCTTAAGATTTACCAAAAGAGCAATTCTTTTCATTGCCAACAATCTTAAGACCCAGGTTCTATCCTGGCCACAGGGAAACACTCCTCACAGTTTTCTAGCAGTTGCTTGTCCTACACAAAAAAGATGAAAATCAGACCCCATATTTGTTTAAACGATATTTAACTATTTGTTCTTGATTTATATTATCCACCTAGCCTCTGACTCTTGTCTTTTTCATGTATGCCTACATCTCCCAGAGCCACACTCCATGTAATTATTTCAGCTCCTTGCTACATATAATCAGACCATTAAACCAGGAAGCAGGAGCCACCAGACAAAGGGAAGGAAGACAGTCTGATATTCAGAGAACAGTTCCACTCATCTTCTAAGCAGGTTGTGTGAGGACCAGTATATTCTGCTGAAGGTATTAGTGTTGACCAGACACCAGAAACCATTTGTCTGGTATCACAATGATCAGAGTCATTTGAACACCACAGGCAGACTCAGCTCAGGATTTAGGGCCAACTTGGGCTGCATGGACTCTATACCGGCCTTGTCCCAAGGTTTATTATCGAAGTTCCTGCTGCTGTCACTGAAACCAAACTCATGATTTCTGAAATCCAAGAAATTATACCCCCACTCACACCAAATTTTACTTTCTTCCATTCATTAATATAATAATATTTATTGGTACCAACCCCACCAGGAACTGTGCTAAGCACTAAGATCTTAGCAATGAACCTCACCAGTATGTCCTTGCCTTCTACTAGTGAACACAGACTTGAAACAAGTAATTCTAAGGAGCTAACAGAAGGTGCTGTGGGCACCCTATAATGATTCCTGCCTTGGTTTCCCACCTAGTGCCTCCTTTCTCTGGAGCTGCATTACTACCTTACTTCCCCAGAGACTCTTCTTGACCTCAAAGCTCTGTGCCCAGCCCCACCCTTCTTCCATAGGACCCCACCTTCATAAATCTCTATTGGCAGATGCCATGACGTCAACCCCTGCCAGGTCATTCTCCTACCTAGACTCATCCTGAAACTCAGCGCTGCCTTGTTGCTGATGCTCACTTCTAATAATTTTCTTTCACCTGAATCTGTTCAGTCTCCAATCAATAGTCAACCTCAACTTGGAGAGAGAAAGTGATCAGATACAAGGAGATAGGCGTGAAATTAATAGAAGCTAAAAAACATAGAAAGAATCACCCTATGGGGAATAGAAATCTATTAATAATATATCTGGGTTTCTAAAGAGTGATTACTTATTTTATATTTTATCCCCACTACTTCATTTGTAATTAAACTCATCTAAATAAATAGTTACATAACTTGGGAAGAAAATTAGTCGGGTTTTAATTAAGCAACTGGTTTTTCTACCCCAAGAGTTTGTCTAATAGGGAACTTTTTTTTGCACACGTGTGTGCATCATGTCAGGTATCAGAGGCAGATGTACTGGCATAAAGTTGTTTGGTATAAATTAGAGCATAAGATACCTGCATAACTCATATGAACAATTTTTAATTAATCAGTCCACTTTCTGAAGAGCGTCAGCTTGAGAGGGATGGAGGGTAGTATTTCTGATCTTATATTTTTGACACAGCTTATCAAAGCCTGTGCCATTCATCAAAAGGTGAGACATATACCAGCTTCCAAAGTATAGAAATTATTGACTCCACTAATTTTTTAAAACTGATTAATCCATAAGTACAAAAAAGGGGAAATTAATTTTTGGTTGACAGAACGAATTTGACAGAGCAAAGTAAAGCCACAAATGATAGCACTGTCAGAGCAATGAAGCAGGGCAATATAAAGTGGAGCGGTGGGCACAGAGGAGAGTTACAGGCACTCATCTGCCATGATCTGCTGCTTTCATCTCTTTATATACATAAGCAGCAGCAAACTATAATCAAATAAACATGCAGCAAGTCATTGGAATAATGTCATTGAAATTTTATCTGCTCAATGCTTCAGGAATGTCTTTTCCTCTATTTGATCAGTATAGAGTATAATATATTATCTTACTCTGTGGGGAAACATTGATCAAAGCCTTACAAAAGAGCTATGTATCTTACTCTAATAGAGAATTTTATTCTTCTCCATTCTGCTATTGTTAGCTGCTCCATCATCAACGAGCAGCTTCTGCTTTCTTCTCATGCTTGCCTGAATGCTCTCGGTCAGAAATCTGGTCTGCAAAAAGGAAGAACAGCCTCAGAGTCTCATGAAAAGGACTCTGCCAGGTATTTTTAACAACTGATGTTTCAAGGACTAGACTTATGAGCTGACATCTCTTAGATAATTGTCAGAGGGATACAGGATTTCCAGGATGCTTTTGAATTCAGTAGTAGATAATTTGATGAAAGCTGTTTGATGACTCAAGATCCAATAGAACAAGAATAAATTAATATTGAATGAACTCAAGAGGAATATCTAATTGTTATTATTTATTGTGGAGTAAGGTTGGTAGAGTTTTTAGTGTTCCCCTTTCTGATGGCTATATAAGAAAGCTCTTTCTTTTTCCTGTTGATCTATTTTTTTCTTCTGTTGTTGCTGTTGTTTGAGATGGAGTCTTGCTCTGTCACCCATTCTGGAGTGCAGTGGCACTATCCCTGCTCACTGCAACCTCCTGACCTCAAGCCATTCTCCTGCCTCAGCCTCCCAAGTAACTGAGACTATAGGCATGCACCACCATGCCCAACTAATTTTTGTATCATTAGTAGATATGGTATTTCACCATGTTTGTTGGCCAGGATGGTCTTGAACTCAGGTGATCCACCTGCCTTGACCTCCCAAAGTGCTGGGATTATAGGCATGAGCCACTGCGCCCAGCCTCCTTCTGTTTTAATTGTGGTAAGCTATATATAACATAAAATCTGTCATTTTAACCATTTAGAATGAACAATTTTGCATCATTAATTACATTCACAATGCTGTGCAAACATCATCACATATATTTCCAAATATTTTTCATGACTCCAAACAGACTCCGTATCCACTAAATTATAACTCGCATTATCCCTGTCTTACCCCCAGCCCCTGGGAAGCTCTCATCTGCTTTCTATCTCTATGAATTTGTCTATTATAGATGTTTTACATAAGTTGAATCATACAATATTTGATCATTTTTGTCTGGCTTATTTCACTTAGCATAAGGTTTCAAAGTTCATCCATGTCATACACTGTGTCAGAGTTTCCACCTCTTTTAAGGCTGAATAATCTTCCACTTATGTATATGCCACGTTTTGTGTATTCATTTATCTTTCTACAGACACTTGGGTTGTTTCCACCCTTTAGCTATTGTGAATAATTCTGCAAAGAACATTTGCTTACAAGTATCTATTTGAGTCCATTTTCAGTTCTTTGGGATATATATGTAGGATTAAAATTGTTAAATCGTCTTCTTGATCTATATCAACCCTTAGTTAATAACTATGCTTCTCTGTCTTGTTCTCTCTGACTCATCAAAATTCAGAAACAAATACTTTGAGTTTATTTGAATAGCAATGTAGATATTTGCAGTTGGTTCATAAAAAGTTAATCATACTTTCCATTAAAATGTAATTGAACAGACTGAATGTGTAATCTAGACCATCTATGGAGTGTCACATTTCAGAATAAATCTCATTTAATTGGCTATGAGAAGCCCACTACTAAGAATCAAGGATTGCATTTTATAGGTGGAATCAATCCCTTCAGAGTTTTCCAAGCAAATCACTTTCTTGTCTATTCTATGGCTTACAGGGTCGCAGCCTTATAGGTAGTATTACAGGTCACTTCCTGGCAGGCCAGGAAGTATAGGGGAGATTTGGGGACACTGAAGAGAGAGGAATTCGTATAAATTTGAACATGCTGCAGGCAAAATCTGATGGAGACAAATTTCTTGGGTTTGGCATCTTAGCCTCAAAATGAAACAAATACAGGCAATATTCTATGTAACCTCTGGAGAATAGAGATTATTAAAAATTCAGGCCTAGGTGTCTTACAAAATTTTCAACAGAGCTTTTTTTCCAAACTTGATAGTTGCTTGACCCCATATGACTCTAGACTTGATGACAATACTAAAGCTTACATATGTTCATTAATACTGAATGCTGTACGCCCGACAGCAGCCAAAACACAGTGAGACCAGCCATTTTTGAACCAAGAATAGTCCCTGGAGATAATTTAGAATCCTTGAGCTGGATGGACAAAAGGGTGACTCATGTTCTTTCAAAGTCACATCCAATGCATTAACTAACAAGACTATCCAAGAGCTAGCTGATTCTCTAGGAGTATGTAACTTTAACCATGCATTCACTATTAACGAGGGAATTTTACAAATCTCTAAGGATAGACTTCAATCTGTGCAAAAGTAGTAACAATGCAAGTGATTTTCATTTTATGGCACTACGAATGAATTTCTCCCTGTGGATAAAGGTTTCTGTCAAATGGTTTCTATCTGGTAGAAAAGACTATCTCAAAGGTGAGAGTTGTATTGCCTGTAACTGTGACATTAACAAGTCTTCTGCATTAATCAGTTTTGTACGTGATATAGAATTCTTTCTTTCAGTGAGTCTAAATACTTCTGCCTCGCCTATACTTTTCAGAGCGAACTCACCATCCTGTGGATTTCCTCATCCACGAATTAAATCAATCTGTGGCTTGCACTCACTTGCAAAAAAAGTAGAAAAAAGCTATAAGGGAATGGCAAATTAGACTAGCTGCATACTTTTAAAAAAAAATCAAGAGATTCCAGATTACAATGGAATAATATCTTTAGAGAGCACAGAAAATAGCTGTCAACTTAGCAGTTATACATAGTTCATATATCATTCCTGACTGAGGTAAAATAAAGCAATTCTCAGACACACAAAGAGTCAACTGCCTCTTTAAAATGACTATTAAAGGAACTATTTCAATGAGAAGAAAAGTAAACTAAGTAGGAATGCATATTTCTTTTTCTAAAAGCAATGGTGAAATTAATGTTATAGGCAGCAATAATGAGAATTTGGGGGAATTAAAAGAGAGGGTAATACATATAAAAATCTTTTTTCTTTTGGAGAATGAAAAAATAATAAATATGTTTAGATTTGTTTACAAAATCTGTACTTATTTGTATTTTTAAATTTTAAAGTTATTAAAAATGTTAGACAGACAATGTATGGTTTCCAAACTAGCATAGTGAAATAAAAATAAAGAAAGAAAAAATAAAGAAATAAAGAAACCTCTATGATCTAAGAGAAGAGAGGAAGAAAGAGAAAAGAGGCAAAGAAAAATAATAAAAATTCAGACAGGCTAAATTAAATGTTGTAGATAAATATAAATACATCAATAATCATTAAAAATGTAAATAAATTAAGCTCCTCTATTAAAGACGGATTTTCAGATGGAATTTAATTCTGCAATATGGTGGTTTCAAGAGATTCTTAAAAAAAAAAAAAAGAAACTCACAGAGAGATTTAAAATAAAGTCACCGAAGAAATACTCTAGGCAAATACGAAAATCAATAAAAAGCCAGTATAGTAAATTATTACCAAACAAAATAGAATTGAAGGCAAAATGATAGAAATAAAGAGCTACACTGCACAAGAGCAAAGGGAAATTATCTACAATAAAGTATGGAAATCATGAAATTGCAAGCACCTCCGCACATAGCTTCAAAATACATAAAAGCAAAAGTGACAGGATTATAATGCAAAATTGACACACTTCTATCAGACAGAAAGATCCAGTCAGGAAAATATTATTGAGACCAAATATTCAAGTGACAAAATAAACAAGCTTAAATCTAAGAGCAAACATAAAATATTTGTTAAAAAAGATGTTCTGCCTACTACATCACAAAGGATATTATGATAAATGTCAGAGAACTGATACTGTTGAGACTACATTCTCTGATGACAATACAATTTAACTGGAAATCAAACAATAAAGAAATGACTAAAATTATATATGCCTGGATCTATCTTGGTCTCTTTTCCCCCATAAATTATGGAATAATTCATAAAGAAAATATTCACAATAAAAATAACGTATTTGCAAGAAAACCTCATTAAAACTACTATCATATCAAAACATATGAAATAGAGCCAAAATGTGACCTAATTAGAAAATATATGGCTTAGATATATTTTTAAAGAGAAATATTAAAAATAAATGAACTAAGATTCAGTTCATAAATCTGAGGGAAAATCAGTAAATACAAAGATAAGAAAGAAGGAAATAATATATAAAAGCCAAAATTAATAAGATTGTTTGGACAACGTAGAGACCATTTGTAAGACAAGTACTTTTTAAAAACCAATTACGTAGCACAAAAAGTCTAGCAACACTGATCAAGAAATAAGAAGAGAATACCAAAACGATCATTTTAGGAAAAAAGATATACATGTAAATATACCTGAGATTTTTAAAGCCTAGCAGAATATTGTCAATAATTTCATGCCAATAAATTTGAAAACTTAGTCAAGAGGTAGAACTTTCTAGGAAAACGTAAATCACCAAGAGTTTTCTATAATTATAATGGTTCATAAACCATTATATAGATTTACTTTTAGTACTTTCCCCCAGGCATAGATATAAAACCCAGATCAGTTAACAAGTATTTAATGAATACATAATTTTACATAATAGGTAATGAAATTTGAAACAACAGAAAAAGGGAGACATTTTTTCCTAGATATTAAAAAAAATGACAAGAATAGTTTGAGAAAGGAAGATTACAGGCCTGTGCAGTGGCTCACACCTGTCATCCCAGTACTTTGGGAAGCTGAGGTTGGTGGATCATTTGAGCCCAAGAGTTCAACACCAGCCAGGGCAACATGGCAAAACCCTGTCTCAACCCAAAGGGATACAAAACAGCTAGGCTTGGTGGCACATGCCTGTAGCCCCAGCTACTCAGGAGGCTGAGGTGGGAGGATGGCTTGAGCCCAGCAGGTGGAGGTTGCAGTGAGCTGAGATTGTGTCACTGCACTCCAGCCTGCGTGACAGAGTGAGAACCTTCTCAAAAAAAAAAAAACAAAAAAAAGAAAGGTTATAGTTTAATATTATGTAGAAGTAGATGTAAAATCATAAATATTAGAAAACATAATCCACTAAGGAAACCATTATTTTAAATCCATACCATATAACCAAAAAACCAGCATGACCAAGTATAATTTACCATAGAAATGCAAGGATAATTTTTATTAGGAAAAAAATCTGAATATATTAATAGAATCATGTCATCTGCAAAGAGAGATCGTTTGACTTTCTCTCTTCCTACGTGAATGCCCTTTATTTTTTTCTCTTGCCTAATTGCTCTGGCCAGGACCTCCAGTTCTATGTTAAATGGTGTGGTGAGAAAGGGCATTCTTGTCTTGTGCTGGTTTTCACAGGGAATGCTTCCAGCTGTTGCTCATTCAGTATGATGTTGGCTGTGGGTTTGTCATATATGGCTCTTCTTATTTTGAGGTATGTTCCTTCAATAAGTAGTTTATTGAGAGTTTTTTTTAATGAAGGAATATTGTATTTTATCTAAAGCCTTTTCTGCATCTATTGAAATAATTATGTGATTTTTGTCTTCAGTTATGTTTATGTGATGAATCACATCTATTGATTTGCATACATTGAACCAATCTTGCATCCTGGGTATGAAAACTACTTTATCATGGTGGATTAGCTTTTTCCTGTGCTACTGGATTCAGTTTGCCAGTATTTTGTTGAGGATGCTTGCATTAATGTTCATCAAGGATACTGGTTTTCTTTTTTTGTTGTGTCTCTGCCAGGTTTTAGTAATAAGATGATATTGGCCTCATAGAATGAGTTGGGGAAAAGTCCCTCCTTTTCAAGTATCTGTAATAATTTCGGTAGGAATTATACCAGCTCTTCTTGGTATAGCTCGTAGGATTTGGCTGTGAATCCATCTGGTCCTGGGCTTGACCCATGCATGCAAATGTTCACTGCAGCACTTCTCACAATAACAAAAACATGGAATCAACCTAAATGCCCGTCAATAGTAGACTGATGAAGAAAATGTAGTACATATACACCATGGAATACTATGCAACCTTAAAACAGAATCAGATCATGTCCTTTGCAGGAACATGAATCAAGCTGGAGGCCATTAGACGTAGCAAACTAACACAGGAACTGAAAACCAAATACTGCATATTCTCACATATAAGTGGGAGCTAAATGATGAGATCACATGGACACAATGAAGGGAACAGCAGACACTGAGGCCTACTTGAGGGTAGAGGGTGGGAAGAGGGAAAGAAGCAAAAATATAATAATAATAACTAATAGGTATCATGGGTACTAGGTTTAATAACTGGGCGATGAAACAATGTGTTCAACAAACCCCCATGACGTGAGTTTACCTGGATAACAAACCTTCACCTGCACCCCTGAAGTTAAAATAAAAGGTTTTTTAAAAGGAAGAAAAATTACTCATTACTAGAATGAGCAAGAAAAGCTATCTGATTATCCCAGTAAAGGAAAAATACATTTTAATCATATTCACTAGCTCATTAATAATGACTACTCTTAATACACTAATAATAGAAGGTGGCCTATTTTAAGTCTCAAGGATTTTTATCAAAAACTTACAGCAAATCTTACAGATAAGGGTAACATTTTAAAAACATTCCCTGCTATCACTATTCTTATTGTACATGGTACTAGAAGCTTATTATTGCAAAAATAATAAAAAATAAATATATACACACTGAAAAGGAAAAACTACAATTTTTATTACTTATAGATAATGCAATTATCCACATCAACAACCCAAGAACATTTGCAAACACATCATTAAAACCAATAAGAAAGTTTGTGGAAATTCCTGGATTCAAGATCATCATGTAAAAGTTGTAGTTTTTCTCTGCAGTAGAATAAAGTATTTGTTAATACAATAAATAAAAACAGACACATAAAAATCTGTTCCATAACTAACTTATTATTTCTGCCTGGAAGCCTACGGGCTTTTATTCTTTATCATCTTCATCTACGAATATTGCCAAGATGTGCTTGGATATCTTTTTTTTTCTCCTCAATTCTCTTTGGAACTGTGAGCCTTTTGAATCTCAAGATTAAGTCTTCCCTTAGCTTATGGATATTTTCTTTTAGTATTTGTAGTAATATGGAATATCTAATATTCACACATTAAGTCCCCTGGATCTATGCTTGTCTCTTTTCCCTCATGATTTCTGTCTCTTTATAGCTTATTTTAAAGTCAGAATAATTAGGACAGCATGATACTAAATGTAGTGATGGAATTATAGATAATTGTAATAATAGAGAAGAGCAAGTAATAAACTCATCTATTTGGGACTGTAATATATGATAGTAGGATCAGTCCACCAGCGGATGAGATTAAACATTTTAAACTTCAATGTCAATTTTAGCTGAAACTGAAAGAGAAATTAATCTTGACCACTACTTAATATGCAAACTGACATTGGCATCCTTACCAAGTCTTTACTTCAGTAGACAAGGTCATTTACGGTGGAAGTATCACAACACAGAGGAACTGCCCTCACTACCACACAGACCCTTACAAATACCACAATATTAAGTTCACAGAGATAACAGCACATCTAAGCTACATTCGCCATATCATTTACAGATCACTATGGCACAGACACTGAAGCCGGAAACGCACAAAGTGCTACAGATTGTCCACAATGTGTTAATGTTATTAAAATAAGACCTTTAAAAGACAGTCGAAATTTTACAATATTTCATAACAAAATAGGCGAGAGACTATGCAAATCTGTTCTTCTACAAAGAGACTCACTGTTTAGCTGTGGCAATTTACTTAAAATAATTGTCAAATTTACAGACGAGCTACACATTTTCTTTTACTACATGACAAGTGTTCCCAGTTTGCTGACCTTTTCTATGATAAAAATCAGCTGTAAGTAGTTTGCTACCAAATAAATGTTTCCAAAAGAAAAAAAAAATTGCATTTAATATGCCCCTTAAGGAGCAAGATGACTTTTTGACAACAGTTGGAAACAGACTCCTTTTCAAAACTCAGGGTATGGATTAAACATTTTGCAAACATATATTTGGGGATGTTTCATCATTGCGCATTTTGTTACAACAATGCAGGTCTATCACATATTTACACCTAATACTTTAGAAACCGAATTTGCTAACTTGTTCAACAGTTCTACAAATCAGACTTCTTTATGAGTTTTATGGAGGAGAGAGTCCATATTATCAGAGTCTAGTGGGAAACAGAGGTGAGTACTGCAAAATTTGGTAAGTGCCATGTGATAGGGAATTCAGTCTAATTCAGCATCAAGAGGGAAATAAAGCTGAAATCTAAAAGACACATATGAAAAGGTATATTATAGTAGTGAAGAAAGTGGGATGGAGAAAATTTAAGATTCACCCAAATGTACCAGGGCATTGCAGGCCCTCTGGTTTTAGAAGAAATTTTGTTTTCCCTGTTTCTACATCGTAGAACCTGGTCGGTTTTCAACGGAAGACATGAGAAAAGAAGGCAGCTGAGGTCAAAACCACGTTCAGATGTAGGAGAGCCTCCTCTCCTCCATTTCCTTCCCATCATCTTACAACACTCTCTGTGCTTTAATCTTCTATTCCTTAACATATTCCATACATGCATCAGGATCAGCAACCTGAGCCAAGATCAGCTACATCTTCTCATCACTCTATTTTTACAGCCCTTCCTTACAAACGGTTCATGAGAAAAGTCATATCTAAGATTGACATTTGGATGTAGGACAGTGTGTCTCTCCCCATGCTCCAGCCTAGGGTACCAGAGAGCTCTCTTTGTGGGATTTGTTGCTGAATTCCTTTGTCATTGCTCCTTCTGTATACCTCCTCCAGAAACCTCTTGGGGATAAGAGGCTGTCATCTTTGGGTCCCTGGCCCAGGAGTTTTCAAACCTTAGTGAGCACACAGATCAATTTGGGGGCCTTATTAAATACATATTCCAAATCACTAGGTCCAAAGTGAGAAATGGTGCACTTCTGAACAAACTTCCGAGTAACCAAAGTTCTCAGTCACTTTATAGCCGGCTCATGCCTCTAATTCCAGCACTTTAGGAGGCCAAGGCAGGTGGATCACTTGAGGTTATGAGTTCAAGGCCAGCCTGGCCAACATGATGAAAATACTCTACTAAAATTACAAAATTAGCTGGGCATGGTGGTGGGCGTGTGTAGTCCTAGCTACTCAAGAGGCTGAACCCAGGAGAATTGCTTGAACTCAGGAAGTGGAGGTTGCCACAAGCCAAGATCGCACTGCTGCACGTCAGCCTGGGCAACAGAATGAGACTCTGTCTCCAAAGTAAAAAAATAACACAGCCATCTGCAAGCCAAGGAGAGGGGCCTCCGAAGAAACCAAATACACTAACACCTTGATCTTGGACTTCTGGCTTCCAGAACTGTCGAAAATAAGTTACTGATGTCTCTGCCACCCAGTCTGTAAAATGTTAAGGCAGCCTAAGCACATTAATATGCCCATGGTATTAAAAGAATTTGCATACCATGGATGTAATGAAAATAGTACAGGTACCTGCAAGTTGGAAATAGGCACTTTCAAAACAGTCCCTTTTACTTTCAAAAATGGGAACAGTTGAATTCCAAAAATTACAGATGGGTAGAGTCGAAATGAATTCCCTTGACAAAATTTTGGACAGGATTGTTAAACAGGTGGTTGGTGAGCTCTTAGAAAACAGAGCCACAGTTACTGAAGAAAAGCTATGTTCACTCTAAGTCAAGCTGAGCTAACTTCCCTTCTGGTATCAGCAGGGTAGTAATGGAGATCCTGAGAAGGCCACAGTCATACTGAGTCAAGATTGCAATAGGATATTTGAGAGAAGGCTAGAATACGATCCTTCAAGGGAAGACAGAAAAATAGGGACTGAACATGATTTGGCATTGAGCACACTTGGTGGCTCATAGAAATCTATGACCCTAGGGTGTTAATCAAAGAAGCATTGTCAATGAGAAGACTGGGACCCACCGTTATGCCCCTAACAATGACTAGTAAAAGCTCTCACTAATTGCATGCGTGCAAACACAGAAATCATGTGTGGCAAAGACTGCTCATTGTCTGCCAATAATGAGTTTCCCCTTCTTTCAGATAATAGAATTTTTAGCTGAGCAGATGAACATACAGGAAAAAAAAAAGACCACTTTTCTCAGGCTTCTTTGCAAGTCAGCCTAGCCATGTGACTAAGTTCTGTGCAAAGTTCTGAGGATAAGAACAAATGTGATGTGTGTTCTTAAATGCAAAGCCATCCCCTTTCACTTTTTGGCCCTTCCTATTCACTAGAATGTGAACATGTTGGTGAGCTGGGTTAGCTGTAGGATGGCTGAGAAGTAAGATAGAAGGCCCCAGATTTCTGACCTCACGGAGCCTTCCTTCCAGTCTTAGACTGCTAACACACAGGCAGTTAAGAAAGAGCAGTGAACTTCCATCTTGTTTAAGCCACTGTTACGCTGAATCTTGGTCTGAGCACCTGAACCTATATCCTAAGTAATTGAGCGTATTTATCTGATTGGCAGAGTACATTAAGCTGGGAGGATAACCAACACGGTCGGCAGCAATCAGAAAGCCAAGAAAAGCTTAATAGGCCAGAATGAAGAGCCTAACCTCACATGGTGCCTTTTAACAGCCTTGCATTTATGTTAAAATAATCAATTGCATAATAAAGTGTAGGAAGATCCACCATAAAAGAAGTTCAAGTGTTTAAAAAAGGGTGGGGGGAGATTTTCACTGACTTCAAAGCTCAATATGGGCACAGTCTTAGACTGCAGTAAGTAATGTGATGTCCCCATCAATGACATTAAGAATCCTGCTTGTTCCATTATGATCAGACCACACAGGAAAGCAGCCAAAAGGTGATGCAAAGTGAAGTGAAAACTGCATGATCCCTTTATAGAATGGGCTCGTCTCCATGGGCACGCATGCAGAATCAGTGTATCTCCCACAGGCCTTCACACACACTAAGCTGAAGCTCTCCCTTCACCACCACTTGACATCTCACGCAAAAACTCCAGTTTTAGGGTGACTCACTTATAACCATAGTCTCATTTTGTTTTTTGAGATGGAGTCTCACTCTGTCTCCCAGGCTGGAGTGCAGTGATGCAATCTCAGCTCACTGCAAACTCCCCCATCCCAGATTCAAGCAATTCTCCTGCCTCAGCCTCCTGAATAGCTGGAATTACAGGTATCCGCCATAATGCCCAGCTAATTTTTGTATTTTTAGTAAAGAGAGGGTTTCACTATGTTGGCCAGGCTGGTCTTGAACTCCTGACTCAGGTGATCTGCCTGCCCAGGCCTCCCAAAGTGCTGGGATTACGGGCGTGAGCCACCTCGCCTGGCCCATAGTCTCAATTTGATCATTCAGAGTAATCTTCAGCCTTGAAGATGGACATTGTGAGAGGGAGATGTTTCACCATATACCTTTGGTTTTTCAACCATATGAATGTATTACCTGGCAACAAAATTAACCAACTAAAATTTTTAATTCCAGTATAAATCAGAAATTCAACATCACATTCAATTCCAACCTGCTCCCCTCCCCTAGTTCAGCATTTCTGCCACTCCCTGTGCCAGGCTCACCTTCTTACAGACATCCTAATCTCTGTGAGCCACTCTTGGATTCCCTCAAAATTATATTGGGAACACCCTTTTGTTCCCTGTGGGAAAGGAAGGAAAAAAGCCAAATCATTTATCCTGTCTGTGGATCCCTATGTGATTCCATTCAATTGTCTGTTTGAACTCTGCTGGAGGTGAAGGCAAAGGATCCATGTCTTCAACCTCCATAAGGTCCTGCGCATATGTCTGGCAGCTCTTCCTTAGAATGTGAGGGGATTTGGGACTTAAGAGGGACTGCTAATTGTCCCTAAAATACGTTTTCCCTTCTTTCATGTAACAGACCTTTAGCATTTAGCTAAAAGTACGCAGTCACCCAACAAGTAACTTGATTCCCCTCACTTCTTTGCAGCTAAGGTTCTGCAGATTTAGATCTACTAATGAGATGGGCTTGCATGAGACTGGAAGGTAGAAGATAGGTATGGACATTCTTCTGGCTATTGCAACTGGCTAGACAACGATTTCCTGGCAGTTCCCCATATTCATCTTTGCCTGGATGTCATTGCTTCATTTCGGCATTATTTCCCACCTGGGGAGGCAGGGAATTCTCAAAACCATCAAGTCGTCCTCATTTCTGATGAATAGTCTTTCCTTTTGCTTCTCTGTGTCCTGTTGCATTTTAGTGTGAGCAGCAAGCAGCAGCCAGAAGGCACATTCAAGGTCGGTTTGAAATCCCTAAGCTATGAGCCACCACGTCATTAGACACACTTTTTGTGGTCTTGATTACACAAGCAGCAACCTTGCTAAATGTCCTACCACTACACAGTACAGTTTCCAGACGGCTCTTCCTCACTTCCCTTCAAGTCCCCACCACAGCCTCTAGGCTGCCATGTTTTCAAGAACAATTTCTTCAAGGCTCTTCAAACTTTCACCAACTCCTTCCAGCCTCAGCCTACTGTCCGGTCCCAAAGCCACATCCACATTTTAGGTGCTTATTATGGAAGCAACGACTTCCAATTACCAAAATCTGACCACAGTATGTATCACTGTGTAATAAATTATCCCAAAATGGAGTGGCTTAAAACAACAAACACTGTATATGTCATAGATGCTTTGCGTCAGGAGTTCAGGAGCCACTCAATGGAGTGCTTCTGGTTCCAGGTCTCTCATAAGTTTGCAGTCAGCAGGTCAACAGGAAAGGAAGCAGCCATCTCAGAGGCTGGTGGGCCTTCCCTGTGTAACTTCAAGATGGCTGCCCACCATGGCTGTGGGTAGGAAGCCTCAGCTTTCACAAGTGGACTCCCCATGATTCTAAGGCCAGGGCAAGGAAAATACAAGGCGATCCTGGAATATATTATAGTATCAGAAGGTAAGAAAGTACTCTCCAAGAATGTTTTTTGGTGTTTTGGGTTTTTTTTTTTTGAGACGGAGCCTTGCTCTATTCCCCAGGCTGAAGTGCAGTGGTGCAATCTCAGCTCACTTCAACCTCTGCCTCTGGGGTTCAAGCAGTTCTCCCATCTCAGCCTCCCAAGTAGCTGGGACTACAGGTGTGTGCCACCACGCCTGGCTAGTGTTTTGTATTTTTAGTACAGACAGGATTTCACTGTATTACCAGGATGGTCTTGATCTCCTGACCTCATGATCTGCCAGCCTCGGCCTCCCAAAGTGCCGGGATTACAGGAGTGAGCCACTGCAACAGTCCAAGCATGTGTTCTTAGGATGAGAGCACATCAAAAGGAATGCAGAATTAATCTGAAAGCTCCCAGTGGCCAGAGCTAATACAATTTGAGCACCATAGTACATTTCAATCATACTGAATTATCATGTAAGGAATAAAATAAATATCCGTGAGCACATGCTGATATAAATAAAGAAATAAACAAAAGAAGAAGGACCAATCTTCCTTATGTAAGAAATCCAATCAATAAATGTAGAGGGAATCGGAGAAACAGAGAATCACCAATGAAACACCACAGTTCTCCTTGCTGCAGGCAAGACTGATTGATAGTTGCTAAAATATGGTTGAACTTTAAGAAGTAACTGGACATTTGCATCATATTTGTATCCTTTCCTAAATTTACTCATCACCATTATGGTTTTAAAACACGACTTTGATACTCTATCTTCCTCCAGGAGGTAGAGTTTAATGGCCCTTTTCTCAAGTATAGGCTGGACGTAGTGACCTGCTTTTATGAATAGATGACAGAAAGGGAAAAATTGTAACTTGACAGGGGAGAAACCCTAACAGACACCACATTAGCCAGGTGATCAAAGATAATGTTACCTGCACTCAGGCTGACATTACACACCCACTGACATGATACAATGAGAAGGTGACTCTGGTGTTCTTCTTCAAAATCCATAGCCTCAAAAGGCTTACAAGAAACCATCAGATAAACCCAAATTAAGGACATTTCACAAAATCCCTGACTTCTGTTCTTCAAAACTTCTAAAGTCATGAAAGACAGAAAAACTATCACAGATTGGAGGAAACTAGGGAGACACGATGAATAAAGGTAGCATGAAATCCCAAACGGGGTCCCGGAACAGAAAAAGTACATTAACAGAAAGAGTTGAGAAGTCCAAATCAAGCTGGGACTTTACTTACTAATACAGCACCATTGTCGATGTCTTAGTTTTGATAAACATACTATATAAGATGTTAACATTAGGGAAAGTTGGGTGAAGGGTGTATGAGAATACTCTGTATTGTCTTAGTAAACTTTATTAATTCTAAAATTATTTCAAACTAAAAAGTTTTTTAGAATAGGTAGAGTTGCAAATAATTTGGTGAGAGGTGCAGATGGAAGTATCTCTTATCTGTGAGGTAATAAGTAAATTGCTGAGAAAAATGTGGGTGGGAGAAAGTGGCTACAGAAGGCCCTTATCATGTCTTGCCCGAAGGTCTCTACTATGTTAGAAAATATTATCCAAAAATGACCACACTGTGCTGTAACAGTGCTGTCTCCATGTATCTGCCACCTCTACATTCTCTGGGCTTGCTATAGTGATGGGAGGGATTCAAATCCTCCTCTTCACCAAAAGGAGAAGTTTCCTGATGGATGGTCAGAGACAAAGGATGTCCTTTCCCTGGGCTGAACATGGATTCCAGTGCCTCACTGTATGATGCCAGCAAGCATCATCTCCAGCCACTGAAACCCCGGGTCTTAGGTTTAACCATGAAATGCTTCTGTCTCATAGGCTGCAAATCACCAACATAGAACTAAGATTGATAAGAAAAATATACTGTGGACTCAAAACAGGTGTATACTAGCCTACATATTTATAATGTCCTATTATATGGTTGTATAGTTAATATCCTCAATAATTTAGTAGATATCTCACTAACATCATTTGAAATCCCCCCAAATAACATTTATCAGTAGCTTCATGATCTATATAGAATGGGGTCCTTATTTTTCCTAAACATTTAATATGTTACACCACCCAGGCAGAAAACAGAACACAGAGTGTAGGATACACACATGTACTCACCATAAAAACAACCATATTGTAACACCAAAATACATTTATAAAATTGGTCAAATAAATTAAATTTAACATATGTTGTTATTGTACAAGTATTTTTAATGAAATAACATTTTGTATTTATATAGCACCTTTCTACAAAGGAACAAAAATATGGCTGAGATATTATTACTCATTCTCACACCATCCTTGACAGGTGGATAAGTAGCAACATTTATACCAAGTTTTAATCACCGGGAAACAGACATGCATAAAGAAAGCAAATAAAACACAAATGGTAACCCACAAAGTTGTGATGTTCCACCTGCCAATGCTCACTGTGGTCCACTCACTCTTTTTTTCTGAAATCTTAAAAGCTAGTTTGAATACTGGTGAGAAAAAAAAAAGAGGACCAGTAGAGAGAGAAAACAGGTATGTATCAGCCTACTCAGGAAGCTGCTGGTGGAACTTAGACTAGAAACTGCTGAAAGTTAAAAACAATTCCCAAATCTTGAGCATCTACCTGGACAAATTGACTGTGTGCCAGGGACAAATGAAAGTATTCATCCTAAATATGTCCCAAATCATTGTCAAGCCTTTCTGTAATAAAGGCCCATTCCTCAAGCAGCTGTCATATAATGTACAGGTGATCAACAGCAAATCCATTAGCAACGTAGGATAAAGAAATGTGAGTAGCCCAGAAACTCTTGCATAAAACATAACTTCAACAAGACAGAAAATTTTGGATGATGCATTCCTGAGGAGCTCTTTAAAAATTCATTCAAGGAAATAAAAAAAATCTCTTTAAAAGATAAATGCAAATTACAGACATAGTTGGAGCCTAAAGTATGTCTTAAATAAGAAAATTACCAGAGGATGAGTTCCTTAAAAGCATGACTGTCTTTTAAGAGTTTCTAAAACATTTAATCTCCAGTAAACTCTAGGATATCCAAAGGTGTAGTGCCCTCTTTTTTTTCTTTTCCAGAATATGCAGTGTCTGAGAAACTTGTATCACATCTATCCATGCATTCAACTAATGTCAGCAAAACTAGATGGGAAATCATACATAAAGGGAAGGATGAAAATATTTTGTTGTAAACTTCTGAGTCCTAGAGATAAGGAAAGGAAGTTACGTTATATTCTAATAACAAATTTCAATAACATGAAGAAAGAAACATAACAGCCACCACTCATTAACCACTTCTATGCACTAGTGCGGGTAATGGCACCAAGCATAATACATGCAATATCTCATTTCCTCATCACAAGCCTCCTTTGACATAGACTTAGATTAAGACACTTGTCAGAGGTCAGGGTACGAGCAGCTGTCTGACTCCAAACCCTTTACAGATGCTGCCTGGCTTTTTCTCTAGCCTTTCACTTCTTAATTAGTGCAGAGAACCAAGGCATGCCTTTCATTTCTTCCCCTGCACTGAAGAAAAACCTAAAAGCCATCCTTTTGTAACACTGAAAACCTGGAATCAAAAATCCATTAAAATATTATCTATAGAAACACTCCCAAAGCCCCATAGCAAGAAATTCACATAAAGGCGTATATTTTCCCTACTTTGATGTACATAAGTTTAAACTCTGTGACTCTTATTTTGATCTTCACCATTCCCTATTTGACTGATTTTTAACCTACCATGTTACGCCATGGAGTGGTGAATCCTACCAGGGAATTTAAAAAAAAGCAACTCCTTCAACAATCTAATTTATATGAAATATAGTAAAATTACAATGATGCCCCTTTAATTAATCTAATTAGTTGATTGATTGATTTAATTAATTGCTTAATTAATTAATGTCCCTGGTGGGCAAAGTTGTCTTAACCAGAGACCTTCCTTGCCCACAGAGGAAAGGAGAAAGTAATGATCCTTCAGCTGTTTCTGAACTTCAGGACACTTGGAGCTTCAGGGATCATGTCCACTGTGAGGTCATAAAGGAAATTCAAGAATGCACTGTGCAAGCCATATCCTTGACTCCAATGAATCAATTAAGAAAGGGCTATTGTTATAGACAAGCAAATAAGACTGGTCATCAAGAAATTGGTCCTCAAGGTTTTTATTTCTTCTCCACCACTGAACAGATTTACCTTTTTTTTTTTTTTTTTTTTTGAGACAGAGTCTTACTCTGTTGCCTAGGCTGGGGTGCAGTGGCACGATCTCAGCTCACTGTAACCTCTGTCTCCTGGATTTTTAAGCAATTCTCCTGCCTCAGTCTCCCAAGTAGCTGGGATTACAGGTGCCCACCACCATGCCTGGCTAATTTTTGTATTTTTTAGTAGAGATGGGATTTCACCATGTTTGCCAGGCTGGTCTCAAAGTCTTGACCTCAAGTGATCCACCTGCCTTGGCCTCCCAAAGTGCTGGGATTACAAACATGAGCCACCATGCCCATCCCAGATTTACGTTTAATCTCATGAGTTGCTGAGGACTAAGGCCTCCTCCTTCCCAGGGGCCAAAGCAAGAAAATGAGGAGGAGGAGAGGCCCATCTCCAAAGAGCTTACCCTTGAAATAGGGTCTTTTTCCCACACCCCCTTGACATCTATTCCCCTTGGGCTGTTTTTATTTTCCTACCCCACACTCCATTAGCTTTAAAGCACTAAAGACCTTTTTGGCCACCTCAGGAAAAAACTTGTTACAAAAGCCATCTCCCAAATGAAATTAGCTCAGCCTAACTAATTAAATCAGGCTTTGGACAGGCCCTGCCTCCTGTTGCTTGATTCATACATTTGTGTTGCTCAAGTCTTCATCTTAGAACCCAACCCTGCCTTGATAGATTCATGATGGAATTTCTCTTTGCACCTGAACAATTCTTCAGGAACCTTCTCCTTTTAATTTTGAAGAGTGGGATGACTTTGTGTCAGAAAAGGTATACAGGTCTTAGATTCACACTCAAGCCATGAATATACTCTTCTCAGCAAACATAAACACACGATTTTCCCGGATTCTCCTTCTCCTAGCATGGAGACCAAAGCCTTCCTCCTTCCCTTTCCCTGGCCTTCTTTCTAATTCTCACCTTTCCTGGCATTTGTTTACTTGCTCAACCTTCTAACAAATGTTTGTTTGACAAACACCTGCTATGATCCAGGTGCTAAACTAAGTGGCACAAAGGTGAGTAAGATACAGTCCTTGCCATAAGAAGTTCACGATCCTATGAAGCAGACCAATTATCAGACCATTAGAGCACACAGCAGAAAGGCAGAGATCGAGTTATGCCAAGGGCATTACAGGGCCCTCAAAAAGAGCCAAGTCACCCCCCTGGGGACCCTGTCTCTTTCTCCTTACTCTTCGGGTGCCATGTATTTTAAGGGTTTTGTTTCTTTAATGTGTTTAAATACTTTCCTTTCTAGCAACCTCCCCCACAGAGAACGAGGTAGGCCTTCACAACTCCCGATCTGTATCATCGTATTACTTCGCAGCCAGTGCCTCATATATTCCTAGACTCATCAACTTCTCATTATCCATACTACCATAAACATCAGAATATCTCAAACCTCCAGAGTCCAACCCACTCCAGTCCACATTTGAGTTTTCCAAATTCACATATCATTTGAAGAAGGTGAGTTTTTCATGCAGTATGTTTTGAAATCAACAGACATGTACTTAATCCTTTTGCCTCAATTTCATCATAAAGACAGGAAAAATAGAAATCCTCAGTTCATTTTAATTCTCTTAGTCCTTAATGTGATATTCCATGTGCATCCCCAATGACTGGCCTCTCTTTTACCCATCTGGTTTTGAATTACATTGGCTAACTTCAGAAAAAATAATCTTTACTAAATCGTCTCTGAAAGAAAGTAATTGAGGCAGAAGATATATGTAGTCCCTCAGCAATTGTTTTAGCTGCACTGTCAGTTTTGAAATAAACAGCCTAATAAGAGGTCAGATACATGAGATTTCAAAGCCTATTTATCATACAGTATTCAAAACCTTTAATCATTTTATAAGCCTCGCATTAAATGTCAGTTGTCCTTCTTTTTCTCATCATGATTATTTAACAAACCAAATACCATTATGTTGTTTCTTTTCTAGAAAAAAAAAATGCTTGAATGTGAAAGAAATAAAGCTATAGAGAGACAGGCTGGAGCAGGAGATCTGGACTCAGACAACCAGCTTCAAATCCTGCTCCACCATCTATTTATTGTGTGATTTGAAGCCATTATTTCCTTGGGCTTCAGTTCCTTGATCTATTTAAGGAAGATAATAATAATCTCTGCCTCACAAGTGTTTTCAAGGATGAATCCACACCCATCCTTGAGTAATCATCATCTTGTGAACTCCATGGCATCCCCCTCCCCCACCCCACGACCGGACCAGTGTTTCTTTCTGAAGCAGCCTCTCCCACCCTCAGCTGCCCCACCCTCCAAGTTCCCTGCTGCTCTGGGCTCTCCTAAGTCTCTGTGACATGGCCCACATGTGCTGGAGCTGTGGCCTCTCAGTCCTAGTCTTCATTTTCATTCATTCCCATTTCGTAGCCTCTCTTTAAGACATCTCATCCATACCGGCGGCTTCCATTTTCAGATGCATCCAGTTCCTCATTTGAGAATCAGACCTCTGTAGGCAACTATTTACACCATACCTCCTTTTGGGGGTATCTGCCACTCAACAGGTCTACATGAAGTTCAAGTCCTTTCCTAAATCTCGAAGGCTTCCTATGTTCTTCTCAGCTAGTGGCCCTACCACTCATCGACCTGTGCAACCCGGACACCAAAGAGTCATCCCAGACCCCTCACCTGCTCCCCAACCGCAGCCATCACAAGCCCTGTCCATTCTTCCTCCTAAAGAGCTCAGACATATGCCTTCAGAACTATGTCCTCCCTGGACCATCCATCTGTTTTCTAAACCATCCCATTGTGCTCACTGCCACGCCGCAGTAGAGTGCCCTCTCAATGCACAGATGTTATGGTGTTATTTCCCCGTTTCGGTCCTCTCACAGTTCTGCAGTGCTCTTTGTGTCAAAAATAAAATCTTTTTCTTATTTATATAAACATATGGGGTCCAAGAACAATTTTGTTACATGCAAAGATTGCATAATGGTTAAGTCAGGTCTTTTACGTATTCATCATCCAAATAAGGTACATTGCACCCATTAATTTCTCATCTTCTGCCTCTGCTCCTGCTCCCTCATCCTTCCAAGTCTCCACTGTCTAGCATTCTAATCTCTATGGTCATTTGTGCACATTTTTTTCACTGCCACTTATGAGTGGAAATATGCGATATTTGTCTTTTTGTATCTGGGTTGCTTTGCTCCAGATAATGGCCTTCAGTTCCATCCATGTTGCTGCAGAAGATATGATTTCATTCTTTTTTATGGCTGAATAGCATTTCATTGTGTTCATATGCCACATTTTCTTCATCCAAGTTAGGCTATTTAGGTGGACTCCATAGCTTTGCTACTTTGAATAGTGCTGCAATAAACATAGGAGTGCAGGTATCTTTCTGATATATTGATTTCCTTTCCTGTAGGTAGATGCCCAGTAGTGGAGTTGCTGAATCAAATGGTAGTTCTGTTTTTGGTTTTTTGAGAAATCTCCATACTCTTTTGCACAGAGGTTGTACTAATTTATATGCCCACCAGCAGTGTTTAAGAGTTCACTTTCTCCACATCCTCACCAATATTTGCTAGTTTTTGTATTTTAGTAATAGCCATTCTAACATTTGCTGTCTTAGTAATGAGTGTTTGCTTTCCTTACACATTTTCGATATAGCCCCTGATCATATGTATGGTTTACAAATATTTTTTCCCATACTGCAGGTTGTCTCTTCACTCTGCTGATTATTTCTTTTGCTGTGTAGAAGCTTTTTAGTTTAATTAAGTCCCATTTATCTTGTTTTTTAGTTTGTTTCTTTGTTTTTAGGTGGGGGGTGGAGTTCTGCCCTTGTTTCCCACACAGGAATGCAGTGGCACGATCTCAGCTCACCACAACCTCCACCTCCTGGGTTCAAGAGATTCTCCTGCCTCAGCCTCCTGAGTAGCTGGGATTACAGGGGCAGGTCACCACGCTCAGCTAATTTTTTTGCATTTTTAGTAGAGACGAGGTTTCACCATGTTGGCCAGGCTGGTCTTGAACTCCTGATCTCAGGTGATCTACCTGTCTCAGCCTCCCAAAGTGCTGGGATTACAGGCATGAGCAGTTTTTCTTCTAAAATCCTTAAGGAGACCTACAGGACCCCACAAGACCTGACCCTGGCTCCTGGCCAGCCTCACCTCCCCTGTGCTACCTTGCTTCCTTCCGCCTTAGCCATACTTTGCATCTCAGTTCAGTTCACATCTTCAGGATGGTAGTCCAGGACCCCTTATACCAGTTTAGACCATCTTTTAGGCATTCCCACCTTGCTGCTTGATTTTCTGTCAGGGCATTTAGCACATCGGTTGTTGTATGACATTGTGGGCCCTCTCATCAGTGACAGTTTCCCAGGCTAGAATGTACCATCAAGTACGGCAGGACATAGCTATATATTGCTTATCCATGAATTCCCAGTGGTAAGCCCCAGTAGAATTTCAATACGTATATACTGAGTTATTAAAAATGATTTATTAAGTTATTAATTACTTTTTAAATTAATGAATATTGAGGTGCTCCAGCAACATGGTTAAGAGCCCACATTTCCCAGTCAAACTACTCAGATCGATTTCTGTCTCTACCACATACTAGTTTTGTGACTTTGGGGAAGTTATCGTATCATTATCGCCGACACCTCCCCTCCAAAATTGAGTAGCTTGCACAGGAAACTCAAAAAGACAATAGTTAGCCTCCCAGTAACGAGCTAAACAAAACCCACTTTGTAGCCAAAACCAAGACTACCTATTTAATTTAAAAAAAAAAAAAAAAAAAAAAGAAGAAGAAGAAGAACAGGCCCAGCACGGTGGCTCACGCCTGTAATCCCAGCACCTTGGGAGGCCGAGGTGGGTGGATCATGAGGTCAAGAGATCGAGACCACCCTGACCAACATGGTGAAACCCAGTCTCTACTGAAAAATACAAAAAAATTAGCCAGGCATGGCGGTGTGTGCCTGTAGTCCCAGCTACTTGGGAGGCTGAGGCAGGAGAATTGCTTGAAACCGGAAAACAGAAATTGCAGTGAGCGGGGATCACCATTGCACTCCAGCCTGGCAATAGAGCGGGACTGTCTCAAAAAAAAAAAAAAAAAAAAAAAAAAAAAAAAAAAAAAGAAGAACAAACCATGCTCCTAGTTCACATTAATTCATCAAAGGATGATAAAAATAAAAAAGAAGAAAAAGTGGAGTCACAGCCAATTGTGCTCTGCTAACAAATACAATCTTGACAAGACCTCCGGAGGACATCAGCCTCTGTACAGGTGACTCGGTGGACCTTTGTTTCCCATCAAGACCCTTTCCTCTAGCATCCAAGCACCCCTGCAGCCTGCCCCCGACACAGCCTGGCAGTAAGTGCTTCTCCTCCAAGGGAAACAGCCAGGCCCTGTGCCCCGCATGCAATGAACAAGACTGGGCTGTGTCCCTCTCCTGCAAGCAATCAGCACAGGCCCTCAAGCATGAGATTTAATTGCTTGTTCATTAGTTTAGCTTGCAGGGGCTATAAGGAAGTATGGCATTTCTGAGCACACCATCCGAAGGAACCCTGGGAGCTGTCAGATTAAAAAAAATAACAACAGAGACGAGAAAGGAGCTTGTCTTTAACCAAACGGCTCCAGGTGCCTGTGACTCAATGAGAGGGCCCCCATCAAAACCCATGGCAGCCCCTCGCTGTTTGTTCCGCCCTTTTCAATTCTGTCTGAGCAGGGAGGAGAGTGCCACAAAGAGACGAGAATTTGAACTCGCAGCCCCCGAGTGCACCAATGTCCCTTTTCTGCCTGATTGTATACTTAAAGTCAATAACTTCCCATGGTTTCACAGTAAAGCCAAAAGATTAAAAAAGAGACATTGTCCTTTTGAAGATGTGGAAAGTAATAAGTGAGCAGGCTGAATCCTCTTTGGGTTTAAAAGCCTGTGCAGTTCTGCTTTAAGGTGTCAAAATTGCCTTAAATCTTTAGCTTTGTTATACCCTGCTGCTACACAGATATAATAGAACCAGGCTGACTCTCTCAGACAATTTGGAGATCATTTTTGCTCTCTAAAAACTTTGTTGAAATATATATGTTAGCACAGATTTTTTCTTAACATTTTCTGTTTAAAATATAGTATTTTTTCAGCTGCATCTTAAGAGCTCAGAATGGTCAAACAGTAGCTCTCTTTTTGAAAAAAAAAAAAAAATTGTACACCATCTTCAGGTTTTAAGCACAAAGGTTACAGCTAGTTCTCCTCCCCCATTTTATTTCCACTGTTGGAACAGATTTGACCTCGTCTCTCTAAAGGCAGAAAACTTCAACAAAGGCGGGAGGACTATTTAAAGTGATGAAAAAGATTCTGAATGAAGGATTATGCCTTTGATGAAGCCTGAAAGAAATGCAGTGCTTAGGAAGTGGATAAAAGTCAATAGCAACAATTCTTTGCTTTGGATAAAACCTTGAAGGTGCACTTTTCCCCAGTGATATGAAAAATAACAAAATAAAAACAACCAACCAGAGACCCATAACTCTTCTGGTTCTGTGGCATCTGTACATTCACATGATAGAAACTTACTAAATCCCAAAGGGTCCCAGGCAAAGCCCAGGCTCCATGATGGGCTGGGAGCCCTGCTAGGAGAAAAGGAATCTCTAGGCTGTGGATGGAGAAGAAAAAAGCTCCTTTCCTCCCTCCCATCCTGAAAGAGAAGAAAAAACATGGACAGCCAGATACCAGCAGCCTTGAAAAAATCACTGTAGAAGAGAAAAGACAGGAAGAATGTCATCGAGTAAAAAGGCCAGGAGAGGATGCCACAAAGGTGTTTTTTCTCCCTCCTCTCTTTCCACCTTTCCCAGAGTCACTTCTCCCTCTAAACCACCCCCACTCATCTCTCTCCAGATTCTACTCTCGTGGAGCCTGACCAACGCATTTCCCAAAAGCAGATTAAAAAAAGCAAGGGTCTCAGGCTGTCACATCCAACACATTCTTATGTGCCAGGGAGACACAGATCAACATTTTGTGTATCTATTTGATTGTGAATTACCACTTATACGTGGAGCCTGTTCTCAGCAGTGAGATTGCCTCATGTGGGCATCCTAATGCTTTAGCTAGGTGCCTACAGGTGAATAGTTACTCAAAAGTCGTCATGTAGCAAATTTGGTTTCCGAACGTTGAATTAGAGAGACTCAGGCGTGCACCAAGGAAATGTCTAGCTCTGTGCTTCTCCAGCCTCTTACTGGGCTTCAGGTCTTAGCTATACTCCATTGGTATCACTGGGGTGTGGCAGGCTTTTGTTTGAATGGCCCAACCTGGCTGCAATCATTTTATGAGCTGATCCCATTGCTCTGCTGGTGTCTGCATTGTCTGCTTCAAAAGTCAGGCTCACCAGAGACAGCAATTTCTTAATGGAAAGAATTTGTTATCAGTTTAGGCCACAAGCCTGAATCTTCGAAACAGCATGACTCAGATAGTTCATCACTCAGAGAATTAAGGTTTTGCATCCCTCGGTTCTAAGTGAGGTTTTCTTCTTCGTTTGAGGACAGCAGAATTAAATGACCAGAGCCATCTCATCGGTCATTCATTTGGTATTTACCACACCTCTTATGTGCAAGAGGCAGTGGGAAGTAGAAAGAATAGAAGGAAAAGCTCCTGCCATCAAGGAGTTAGTAGCTTACAGATCTTAGAATCACACAACTTAGAAAAACATAGTCAGCAGTTCGAGATCAGCCTGGCCAACACAGAAAAATGTGTTGAAGATTATATATAGAATCCAGTGCTTTATTTTACAGATGAAGAAATAAGACCCTGAACTATTCTGTAACTCCTATGGTAAACTACAGAGGTGATTCTCACACCCAGGTCTTATGACTCAAAGAAGGACTGTGCCTTTCCATTCTGTTTCTAACAGCTAAGAGGCTCCAGCATCCCCAGATCCCAGAGGCCTGTGTGGTCTGGAAAGCTGCTGTCATGGTCATCAGCTGAAAGCACACCCACTCCTCACTGCATATGTACACCACAGCCATGACACACCTGGAGGTTTGGACACACACATTCACATTCACACACTTACGTAATCCTCACAATAAGTGTTTGAGGCAAGGATTGGTATTCAGGATGTAAACTGGAGAAGCTGAGTGGAGTGTTAAGTAACCCATTCAAGGTTAAAGGGTCCCCGTGGTGAATTGAGGACTGAAAACTCAGTCCATTCTCTGCCCCTACACACCAGTAGCCTCAACTTCCAACTCGTTTGGTTGTTCCCTTTTATAGACTGAATGCTTGCGTCTGTCTCCCAAAATTCATGTTAATATCCTAACCCTAACAATGTGAGAGTATCAGGAGGTGCGCCCTTGGGGGTGATCAGGTTATTGGGGTGAAGCCCTCATGGTGGGATTAGAGTCTTTGTTAGAAGGGACACAACAGAGATGATTGTTTCTCTTCAGCCATGTGAGGACAGGACAAGATGTCCATCTACAAACCAGAAAGGGGGGCCCTCGCCAGACACCAAATCTGCTGGTGCCTTGATCTTGGATGTCATAGCCTCTAGAACTATATGAAATAAATGTTTTTCGCTGGGCACAGTGACTCACACCCGTAATACCAGCTCTTTGGGAGACCGAGGCGGGTGGATTACTTGAGGTCAGCAGTTCAAGACCTGCCTGGCCAACACAGTGAAACCCTGTCTCTACTAAAAATACAAAAATTAGCTGGACATGATGCCACATGTCTGTAACCCCAGCTACTCGGGAGGCTAAGGCAGGAGAACTGCTTGAACCCAGGAGGCAGAGATTGCAGTGAGCAAGAACACGCCACTGCACTCAAACCTGGGTGACAGAGCAAGACTCCATCTCAAAGAAAAAAAAAATGTTTGTTGTTTAAGCCAGCCAGTACGTGATACTCTGCTAGAGCAGGACAAACTGACTCATACATTCCCTTTGTTTCATCTTCATTTATTTTTGGCATCCTAGTTGAATAATAGAATCTTAGAATTTTAGAAATGTAAATGTTCTCAGAGACCATGTGATCCAGATCTCTCATTTTACAGGTGAGGCAATTAGTCCAGCGACTCATATGTGCTCACGTCATGAGAGCCACACAAGCTCTAGAGAACACACATGGAATGGGAGACAGAAGCCGAGATCCTGGCCCCTGCAGACTCTATCCCATCCATGGTTTGGTACAACACGGTGTTATCCTGGTTGTCCCAAGCCTCAGCAGCCGGTGGATGTTAATAAGGTCACATTATTAATAAAAATAAGAATGAATAAATAAGCAACTAACTTGACATAGGAGCCATAGATATGCATCTGTCTACTCAGAACCTTTCAAGTCCTCATCTGGGTTCTCTGGAATCCCGTTGTCTGTCTCACAACCACCCTTAGTTGTACTCAGCATCCCAGACGTCATTCACGTGTTTTCCTCCATCATGATCACAGCTGCTCAGACCTTCTCTGTCCATGTCTGCTTCCCCTGAAAAGACTTCTCTCTCATGCCTCTCTGCTTGTGTCCACAGTGTCTGAATTGAAAGTCCTTGGTCTTCAAGAAACCAAGACTACACTGAGATCCATTCTTGGGAAGTGCTTCTCCTTCAACCTCCGGTACCACACATCCATAAACACCAACACTATTTGCCTCTTTGTATATCATAAAGTCCCACATTGAAACAACCCCTTAAACTCCGGCCTGGAAATCAAACCCACTGGGATACAATAAGGACCAATTTTAGACATAGATATCCTCCCCCTTCCTCTTGACGTCAGGTATTCTGTACCAAACTACAACTCCTCCAGAAAATCAGCATCCAGCAGCCCCCTTGAGAAGCCCCACTGACCCAGGGAGGTTTGTTTTGTTTTGTTTTTTGAGACAGGTCTCACCCTGTCACCCAGGCTGGAATTCAGTGGTACAATCACGGCTCACTGCAGCCTGGACCTCTCCAGGCCGAGGGGATCATCCATGGGGCAGGTTTGAAGAGATGTGAAGCCCGAGGTAGGCTCAGGCTGAAATTCCCACAATAAATGGATCACTAGATTTAATTTAGATGTGTCTTAAATATTACAAATTATGCAGCAGGATTAAAGATGTGATTCAACAAAACTTGTCCAAGAAGGTCCTTGGTATTATCTCCCTTCTGGAAATCGTTGGTGAAAAAGCATGTTACATGAGCTAGCAGAACTCAACCTTGTAAGGGAAAAAAGGTCATTTAATTGCACACAAGCAGCATACTGGGAGCAGAAAACAACTCCCTGTGTATTGCATGTGTCAAATTATTTAGGTATCTATGAGAGAAAGGTGGATGTACCAAAAACCTAGGCTATGTGTAATCATTTAAATTGGGTATTGAATCGAGCTCTACATTTCCTGGAAGTCAAGATAAAAAGTAAAATAGATAATTTATATAGTTCTCCACTATTATTCATCTCACAGAGTAACACAGCATCTGGTCTAACAGCCAAAAGCCTATCATCACATAGAGAAATGGATTAATTGTCTGGATCTCTAAATAAAGGGAATAAATCACCATAGACACAAGGTCTTGGAGGGCTTGTCTGGGTGGTCCCTACCACATGCCCCACAACAGTTTTCCGTAGTAGTCAGAAACAGATTTCATCTGACTGCTTATGCAAAGCACAAGAAGTCATGTTGCTTTCTTTTCTGATCATTTTAAGGAGGCGTTTCTACAAAGACCTCCTGCTCAGAACACTGCTAGCTCTGCCTCTGAGGGGCCCAGCTTCCTGGATGGACCACACAGGGTACCAAGCATGGCCTACGAGACCCTTGAGCCTGACTTATGATGACCCTTGGTGTTCATTTTCCTCATCATTTTCAGCCTAGGCCAGCTTGTCTGTCTCTCTTGGACATAGGAAGGTGCCTTGTTAACTTCTTTACCCTCTCCCATAACCAGTGCACAAAAAGATGCCTGGATCCTGGGTCTAGACTGGAGGAAATGTGCAGCTTCTTGAGTTCAGGTCCATGGAGGGACATCGTGGTCCAACAAAGCCAACCCCAGATCTCCACAGCAGCCTCAACAGGAAAATAATATATGCCTAAAAGCAGGTTTTCATCACATAACATGGACTTTGGGGACGTGGAGGAAATCAAGGAGGGTGTTCCCAGCCTTGAGAAGCCCTGCTGTGGAGGCAGGACTGTGGAGCAACAATCAGAAAGTAGCACTGTGTGAGGGGCTGAAGACTAGAGTGTTAAGAATGCAGGCTCCGGAGTCAGGAAGATCCAGATGTGAAACCCAACTCTGCTCCTTACTAACTACTTGGCTTTGGGCAAACTAGTTAACTTTTCTGTGCCTCAGTTTCTTCATCTGAAAACAAGGGAGAACCTGTTGGAATTGTGAGAGCCAGTGGAGACGAGGGACGTAAGGCGGCGATGTTAGCCGCACGCTGGGTCGCCCTGGGCAAGCTGTGATCCTTGTTTTGTTGCCATCACCACGACTCCTGAAGTGTCAGGAAACTTCAGAGGAAGACAGACGACTGGATGCTGAAAAGAGCGAATCCTACACAACTTCACATGGGTTCTAGAGTCAGAGAGGCCTGGATTTGAATCTCTCTATTTGATTATCTCAATGAATTTACACAAGAAACTCAATACCTCTGCACATCAGTTTCTTTGCCTCTAAAGTGAGAACAGTAATGCCTCTCATGCATGTTTATTATGTTTTTCTCTAAGAAAAAAAAAGTCATTTGATTACACAATATGAAACATACTTAATCTGTGGGCAGAAAATAACTCCCTGTTTATAGTCTGCATCCGTGTATTTATGCTCCTATCAGAGAAATACAGATGTATCAAAAACATAGATGCAACATACAAATCACCCTTATTACAGTCCTCAGCCTTAGCAGACCCTCGGTCAACGGGAGCTACTATGAGTAATATGAGCAACTAGACTCAAGCATGACTTCCAAAATAAACAGAATTAGACTGGTAAATGCAGTATATGGAGGAGATATTTCAGAACCAGAGGAGAGGATGAGAGTCAGCATAGAAGGAACAATAAGCTCATTAGATATGAGGTGAATTCAGGAGAACAGTCTGAATTTGGGGAGAGATAGAACAGTGGCAGGTAAGACCACATAAAGAAACAGACCCGAACACTGGCACATGGGCTGAAGAGCGAAGAGAAAATCACCTCTGTGAGCTCCAAAGCAGAGAGTAGCCAGATGGGATTTGAGGTGTAAAAGATCAGCCTGGCCACGATAAGCAGAGTGGATGGAGTAAAGAGGAACTTGAGGGGTGCAGTCTTCGACACCTAGGGATAGATTAGTACAGTTCTGAACACTTCCAGCAGGTACAACTCAACTCTCCATTTCCAGCCTAATTAAATTTCACATAGATATTAGCTTTCTCTATTACTGCCATTGCTATTCTGCACAGTTAAGATTTCTTTTCCAAGACCCAAGGGATGTGTAGATATGGATTCCATAAGGATTCTAGTCACTCACCTTCTACTGATTTTTAGCTTAAAACACAGTAGAAAATTATTGACATTATTTCCTTGAAAACCCTTCCCTGCCTGTGCATGTCTGTGTCAATAATTGTCATGTAGCAATTGGAAACGGGCCTTTGGCAGCTCGCCTAGGAATGTCAAATAGTCTCCATTAGGTTTGAAAGCTCTGAGTTTCAGTAATGGGTTGATACTCTACCTGATATGATTGTACAAAATTACATAATTGATTTCTGGGACACTGCGCCACACAAATTTTATGGGTTTCTTTTATTTTGTGCCTCAAAAGGCAAGTGTGCGTTCCTTCATTTTCCTCAGTAAAAGGATTTCAAGTCCTGCTCCGAGCTGGTCCAGATTAACCTCAGGTATTTCATAAGGCTCTACACCCTTTTCTCAGTTACTTTACACATCAAAGACTGTGATTTTCCATCGGCTTCTAGGAGTGGGTAACTAACTAAAAAGTAGGCCTGAGAATGTTGTCTTACCAACTATATGGTGCACAAAGGATATTCTTCGCAGCCTGAAATCAGAAACGAACATTTCTTAATTGTTTCAGTGTGTTTGCAGTGTTTCTTTTTTCTTTCAGCTTTGCCATGATTGCAAATGTAGCATGTGCTACATATCTTTAGAGTATATTTGGTTAATGCAGGCATTCTCTTTGAAAGAACCAGTTCTTTCTAATCTTGAGAAAGCCTATGGTCAGGGAACAATGACAAGGTAAGAAAGAACTGGCTTTTGTGCAATCTCCTCTCTCTGTGTCAGTGGCTCCAAGGACTAATGGGCTGTCATTCAGCATCACTGTTCTGTCTGGGCTAAAGCAAAGAGAAAAAGCTGCATAGGCCACATTTGGTGTTACTGGGCGATTGCCCCTAATATTTAACAATGGCCATGACAAACCTGATGCTGGGGGGAAGGAGAAAGAAGTCATTAGGCTGACTACATGCTGGGGAACTTTGAGTTCATTTTGAAAGCAACATCCAGTATTAAGAGAAAGGAATATTACAAAATGCAAAAGGCATATAAAAACAATAGTAATGTTCTCTAAAACTATTAAAAAGCAGGAAGAACTGAATTCAAAACGAAAACTGTTGAATGAAAATTATTTCATTTGTTCTCGCTGGGCACAGTGGCTCATGCCTGTAACCCCAGCACTTTGGGAGGCTGAGACTGGTGGATTGCTTGAAGTCAGAATTTGGGACCAGCCTGGCTAACATGGTTAAACTCTGTCTCTACTGAAAACATAAGAAATTAGTTGGGCATCATGATGCATAACTGTCGTCCCAGCTCCTCAAGATGCTGAGGCAAGAGAGCTGCTTGAACCCAGGAGGCAGAAGTTGTAGTGAGCTCAGACCGTGCCCCTGCACTCCAGCCTGGGCTACAGAGACACTGTCTCAAAAACAAACAAAATATTTGTTTAATTTGGCTGACAAACTGAATGCTAAACTGAGTTACAATTAACCCATATTCAAGTAACCTGGTTTTCAGATATGATTTTCAAACTGAAGGACTTAAGAAAACTTCTCATTCCTTCTCCTTGTAACCTGCATTTCTTTTAGATAGAACTTTCTAAATAATTGATAAAAATAGATTGCTACCATCAGACAATCTCAAAAACATTTCCAAGTAAGAAAAGTGACAACCTAGAAAATATCATATACTATCTGATGAAGACCTAATATGCTGCCTTGCGTGGTAATATTCCCCGCACACAGGCAAGAGTCTAATTGACAATGCTCTCACTAAAGATATAATACAGTTTTTATTCTAATGTTCAAGAGAATCCTGAGGGTAGAATTGTCTCAAGAATGCCATAACATGTATTGTTTTACTGTCAGAAATTGTGACATTACCAGAAGTGTCACGTTATTTTTTAAATGAAAATCATTTGAAATTAATTTTGTTTTGAGATGTTCACGACTTGCACAGAAATACTCAAGAGATATGCCAAGGTGTTATAAAACCAGTGCTGATACGTTTTTTATGCCCAGTCATTATTCCATGTTTATTCCAATCAATATGAATAGATGGACTACTCTATACTAGGCACAGTTAAATTGGCAGTCAGGATGTGAGAATTACAAATTGAGAACGATTCCTACCCATATGAAGCAGAAATACAATCAAACAGCCAAAACCACAAGTCCCCCCATTTGTTCTTAAAGGCAAGAATTATCTACCCAAATTTTAGACAGATAAAGCAGGTAAATAAGGCATCATCAGTAATTTCTCCATTTACTCAATTTCATGAACTTTAAAAAAGAAATTCCTCTTTGGAGGCTAAAGTTTTTCAGTGTAGCTTTGGAGTGAGAGGCCTTTCCATGATGTATTTACTTATAACGACCATGATTGTTTTTCTACTCAGATATTAATATATTCTTAGGCAGGTGTTTGAAAATCAAACATTGTTTTGCCCTTTGAATCTCTATGGAAGCCAGCAGTTATCCTCAGCTATAGCCAGTTCTCCTCTCACTCTGGGCACCAAAAAAACCTAGCTTCCTGATCCCCTGGTAGGTGCTGAGGAAGTGGTTATAGAACTGCTTCAGACCAATGTGTTGGCACACACACACCCTCCATGCTAGAGCCTTTAATTCCCATACTACGCATGCTCAGCATTCTCTTTTCAAAGTGATGCCATCTTCCCTCAGTGATTGATCTTTCATCCTGGAGAAAGAACTGCAGAGAGCAGAGCTCTCTACCAACCTTGAGGGCCATGTTATGAGAGCAAGAAATTGCCCTTGCAATTAGCCACTGAGTTTTGGGGATTGTTTGTTACTGCAGCATAACTAAGCCCATCCTCATTGATACCTTCTTTTAGTTTCACTGCTGAAATACTCTCAGGGTTTTCTATCAGAGGGGAATTGAGCAGGAGAAAAAGAAATTAAAGGCCCTCAGGATGTCATCGGTGGGCTTGGGGGCCTTTAAAGGCATGAGCTTTTTTATGTTTAACAAGAAAAAAGATGACTTGTAAGAACCAGGGCATGTGGAACTATGCCCATTATCCTACAGCAAAAAGGAAGGCTTTCCTCCGCTTTCTTAGAGTGGTTAATTCTCTCCAACTATCTACCTCTCTCCTAGGCAAATGGCTTTAGATGGAGTTAGATCAGGAGGCAGGGCTGATAAAAGAACAAAAAGAAGTTCTTAGGAAGATCTGAGAAACCAACACCAGGAGTGCCCAGGTCAGCCAATGCAGCTGTTACACATTAATCACTCAGGCTGTTTCCTAACATTCTGAATGATTTCTAGTGCCGGGCCCTGGACTCCCTCTCTGCTATGAAATTCTCCATTCTTCTGACCTCTGATTCACCTTGGAGACCTACAGGAAGTAGGCTCTTCCTCAAATATCCTTCAAGCCTTGGGAATCTCATCAGCCACCTTGAGTAAGGTGCAGTCCAGTGGTTACTACTCATGGCTGGGCAGCAGGTCAACTTGCATGGTTTTGTTAACATGCAGATGGAGGGAGGTTGGGATTCGTCCCATATGGACTGTTCACCTCCCTTGCCTCCCGCCCCCATGTGTACTTCCAAAACATCTCACCAGTGACTCTGCTGTGTAATCAGGCAGCATTGAAAGCCACTGCTATATAAATGTGCTATATAAATGCTTGTCCTTTACGATCACCAGTGTGATAACATGGAAACACTCATGAATGGCTTATAGTTCTATTTTTCAAATTCCACAAAAATATTCCAAATCTCATCATCATTAAGGAGTTTGAATTCAGGAACCACTGAGCCAAGACTCTCTTAGTTAACTAACCAAACAAACAACGATCCAAGAACTCACCTGCACCACATCCAAGGACTCTCACCACCTCCCCTGCAATAAACTCTTTTTTTTTTTTCTGGAGTACTTACTTCTAAGACAATCACTTTATTCATGTCATCCCATCTACCCATCTTAGTCTGTTCTCATGCTGCTGATAAAGACATACATGAGACTGAGCAATCTGCAAAAGAAAGTTTAATGGACTTACAGTTCCATGTGGCAGAGATCTCACAATTATGGCAGAAGGCAAGGAGGAACAAGTCACGTCTTACATGGATGACAGCAGGCAAAGAGAGAGCTTGTACAGAGAAACTCCCATTTATAAAACCATCAAATCTCAGGAGACCCATTCACTATCATGAGAACAGCACAGGAAAGACCTGCCTCCATAATTAAACCATCTCCTACTGGGTCCCTCTCATAACATGTGAGAATTATGGGAGCTACAAAGTCAGATTTCGGTGGAGATACAGAGCCAAACCGTATCAACCAGGGAAATAACTTTTAGTAATAACAACAATAATAATTTTTAACATATATTGAGCACACACATGCAATTTATGAGCATTGGCTCATTTAATTCACATACCAATTGTATGAACACAATACTGATATGATTCCCATTTTATAAATTTATCCAACATCACATAGGAATAAGTGGGAGAATGAGAGTCAGAGTTCAAATCCACAAAGCTCTAAATTTGCCTTCTTTCCCAAAGCAGAATCCAAACTCCTTACTTTAAGCTGAATTTCTTTGTTTCCAATTCTAAAACACAGCCACAGCCACTGGAGGTATTATCTGTGGAACTCACCTGTTCTCCTCAGGGGGAACTGACTCCATGCTACCAATCGTACTGGTTCTGGGTGAGCACACAGGAAGGTCATACTTTCCAGCCTCCCTGGAAAATAGGCTAGGTCTCCAGAACTGAGTTCCAGCCTGTGGATCATGGGTCCCTTCCAGGCCTCTCAGAAGACATCTCACAAGCTGTCCACACAAGCACGGCTCCTTCTGTGTCCAAGAATGCCATGTAATTAAGGTGGCAGCAACACAGTTTAGAAGATACCTGGATTTCTGAGCCTTCTTTTGGAGAAGAGCTTCCCAGAAAAGCTACCCAGTCTGCAACAAACCATTACAGGTGTGTGGAATAACCCTTGACTGTGAAAAGTCACTAAGATTTGGAGGCTGATCTTTTAGCAGCTAAGATTCTTTATTCTGACAAAAATATTATCCTATAGTAATAACATGGAAACACTCATGAATGGCTTATAGTTCCATTTTACAAATTCCACAAAAATATTCCAAATCTCATCATCACCAAGAAGTTTGAATTCAGGAACCACTAAGCCAAGACTCTCTTAACTAACCAAACAAACAACGATCCAACAACTCACCTGCACCACATCCAAGGACTCTCACCGCTTCCCCTGCAATAAACTCTTTTTATTTTTCTGGAGTACTTACTTCTAAGACAATCACTTTATTCATGTCATCCCATCTTACCCGACCCTTTGGTGCTTTATCTTAGAAAACCATTTTAGAAAACCTTCCTTTTAGAAGCCTTCCGATTCCGAAACCACAGCATGTGTGAGTGGGAGAAGCGTGCCAGTTTATTCCAACTGCTCACAGGATACAGAGGTTGAAGATGCCTTCCAGTTAATCAATTACAACCCATATGGGGCTGTTTTAATCAGCGCTTCAAGATGCACCTGGAAACAATTAACTTTCGTAGGTAACAATAGCAAGAATAGAGCAAGTATTCCTGTGCTGTTGCAAATGGCACCTTCATTTTATATCATCTGAGATTCTCAGGTGTCTCCCAAGAGCAAGGCCCCGTAGCACCTTCCAAGAGGAAATGATGACTACTTTGGTCTTCGCATCCGAGTGATCATGGTACAAAACTGATAACCACTGCATGGTGGTCAGTGGGACTTAAATTCATACTGGATAATGCCTTAGGATATGACGTACACACAGTCTAAATCTGACATAGAGATGTTCATCCACTTAAAATATTTTTAAAGCAAGTTTGGCAAAATGCAAGGCTGGGATGTGACAGTTCTGTGACAGATCTCTCAAACAGAAAAGATAACAACGGGGACTTTACATCACTTATGGCACAAAAATTAGTAACGGGCTGAGCGATCTGAAGACTCAATTCTGGGTTTAATGTTCTCATATTTTTAAGTTATTAAGTGAATATTGAGATTTATCTATTTTTTGTCTTAGGGTACACAGAGACAGAGGGAGAAAACTTTTTCAGTAAGAGTATTTGAAAATAAAGAATGGCATTTCAACCTGGATATACTGTAGATGACGGGTATGTGGGGAAAGAGGGAGAACACACAGGCATATAGCACACTGCCCCAGCGAAGCATGGCTCAGGAACTTTTAAAACTAGGGTGTAGGTTTGCGACATATACAGCCTTCCCTTACTGAAAAGACGCTCCTTCAGTTAAAGCAATGTTTCCCAAAGAGGGGTCCAAAGACACCCTAAAAGAGAGCAACCTGGGATATTATATACAAATCAGATTCCTCAGGCTAATCTCCAAGCAAATGACTCAGAATGTCTGGGACCTTGGCATCTAAGATTTTAACAATCACCAGGTGACTCAGAATCATGAGCATTTAGAGATTAAGTGGGAGAAATATAAGACATCAAAGGCAGAAAGAATTTTTCTGCACGAGAACCCAGAGAAGTCAACCCTCCACAGAAGTGATATTTTTTCACAATTAAGATTTTAAAGATCAGAATACGTAAGAATTAAATGTGTCTGTCTATATAAAAGAGATCAGATGAAAGGGTAATGTGAGGAAATCATTCTGCATCCAACAGAGATGAATTTGAGATCTACGTTTTTATTCTACTAAACAGAAATAAAGATCATAAGATGTATAAGGTAATAATGAGATAGACAGGTATTACAATGCCCACTGTGCTTAGCAACTAGCTTAGGAAAATACCTTTTGTTCTTTATTTTATATTCTTCTCTACCCTTAGCTTTCTTCTGTTTTTAAAAACAAAGACTCCATAGCAGTTAAAGGGGAAATGTTTTGAAGCAGCTATAGAAAAACAGTTTTTTCTCCCTCAAATAGCCAGCACAATCCATCCAGAACTTCACAGTGGGAAGTTAAATTCTGAAAGCTGTTGGGTGAGAATTTCCTGTTACATCTTTCAATTATCATCTGTTTCCCAATCTACTGCATCCAGTTCCTCCACCATTGCTAGAGCCTGTGCAAGTGCCACTGGAAATAGATGTAACTTGAGCAATCAAAACCACATTTTCAAAGGGAAAAGATGAGATTTGTAGACCACAGGGAAGTTTCAGTACATCTGAACACCAATGAAGGTATGAGAGCAAGACGGAAACTCCCAAATGAAAGTACCGCATGAACCTTGGTTATCTGTATGTGAAACAGACTGCAGCTGCTCAACACGATCCATGATGGCAAATGTTGCCATGCCAAATTGTCTTCATGGCATTCTAAGGCATAGTTTGAGAGAAACACACAGAAAATATTAGTACAGAAATAAGAATATAGTGCCTTTACAAAGAAAGTGACCCTCCCATTCAGCTGTGAGCCCATGAGGGCAGGCACATTGCTTAAATTCCCATGAAATTCTCCAGTGCCTCACACACTCCTTAACTCTTGTAGGTATGCATCAACACCTAAATAAATTAATTCATTTTGAGAAGATCAAAAATTAAAAATCACTACCAATAAGATGGGCTTTCCCAAAACTATCAGAAGAAACTCCAACGCACAGCCTGTCATTGCACTGAGTCTTACCAAGTTACTAAGTATCTTTCAAAACCCACCTTGCCCCACCTCTGCCACCCTCACCTTAATCTCAACCACCATCAGCTCTTTCCTAGACAACTACAAGGTCCCTTTAAAGCATCTCCACTCATTGACAAGCTCACCTTCAATCTCCTGTTCATATTTCAACCACATTCATCTTTTTCAACCGCAAATCAGATCTTGTCACATACACACTCACATACCACCACCCACACATGCACACAAGCCAGTTTAAACCATTTCAGTAATTCCCTTACCCTTAGAATCAAGACAAAAACTCTTACTCTGACCACCAAGACCTGCATGGTCTGGCTGCTATCTGCTCCCACATGGTAGGCTCCAGCCACATTGGTCTGCTCTCCAGCTCTCTGGGAGCCCCAAGCCACTTCTGCCACAGGGCTTTGCTAATTTCTGTGCTCTCCACTGGAATCCTTCTGCCCCTCCCCACTTCTTGTGTCTTTCTTTCTTTTTACAATTACAAATCTTTCAGATCTCAGTTCACATATGACTTCTTCAAGGAGCCTCTGTCAGCATCTGTGTCCAGACAACTTTCCCTGCTGTTTACTCTTAAGTCACCTTAAACCTCTCCCTGGCAGCACTTGGGAAAGTCTTTATTTTCCAGTCATTTGTGTGATTATTTGACTAAAATCTATCTTCTTACTACACTGAATACTCTTTGAGGGCAGGGATTCTATAATAAATTTTTACTCACAACTGTATTCATCGTCTAGGATAGTGCTTGGCATTATAGTTGGTTCTCAAGAAATATTTCTGAGATCCATGAATCAATTAGAGGACTGATGATTTACAGGTATCCCACATATCTTGTGGGTTCCATCTTCCTAGCCCAAGGGGCTTTGGTGGCATTGTTGCTGTTTTCTTTTTACATCATGGAATCTTCCTCTTTTGTCAAATGATGTACATTTAAATGATTTAACCAAGTTAGTAATGACACATAAAAAGTCAGATTCAGACTTTTGCTGGAACCAGAAATCCAAAGTATTCCCAAGCAAAGGGACCCGAGTAAGGACTTTCCAATAACGACATCCACAATGTTTTGGGGTCTTAAGAAAGCTTTCAGGTATTGAAGCTAAAGCAACTGGCTCCAGAATAGTTACAATAGAATCTGATTTCATAATGCTCAGGAAACCAAGTATTACATTGCATGTCAACAACAGGATAATATCAGTGGAAATAATTGGTATCTGCATGGGGCTTAAATAAGAAAATTCAATACTGAGACCCAGCTCACGAGCAGAATGCTCACTGATTGAGCCTCACTTCTGCGATGAACTGTACCAAGCACAGGCAGAACATTTCAGAAAGGCTGGGCATGGTGGCTCATGCCTGTGATCTCAGCATTTTGGGAGGCCAAGGTAGAAGGAGCACTTGAAGCCAGGACAAGTCTGAGCAACAAAGTGAGACCCATGTCTCTATAAAAATAAATCAAATAAATAAGAGGTTTTTTTAGAAAGCAAAGTTTCCAAAGGCATTTTTCTCTCTCTCTTTTTTTAAATAAAATGCTCTTCTCAATCTCATGAACCCAGGCACATGACACTGAACAGAATATTTGGATCCATTAAAGAGTAATTCAGCAGATTTTTTTAAACTTCTAACAATCTACTGAAATGTTAATCTTTAATAAATACTTAAATAAAAAATTAACATATATAGAGAGAGAGAGACAGAGAGAACTTGGGAGTTTACTCTGTACACAAACATTGTAAGATTGACAAATTTGTGTTACTGTGTTCGCAATTACACACATGAAAACTCTAAGGCTCAGTCACATAGCTTGCTAAGTGGCCCAAATAGAATTCAAATCTATCTCAAAATCCCAGGACACCACCATCCCCACAGCCCCTGTCAAAAGAGAAAATTGTGCTGATCAGTTTTTGCAACATGGTATGTTAAATATTTTACTTGCAATCTAAAATATATTAAAGTGATCCATTTCTATCACCCAGATTTTTCATTTAAGGCATTTTTCAAAAATTTTTTCTAAAAGAAAGTCTTGAGCAGATTTTAGAATTTTATTCCACACTGAGACAAAGGATAAAATATCTTCTGAGTTCCAGGCACGTTCCTTGCTATTTCACTCACACAGAGGTCTGCTCTTAATTTTTTTTTCTTCTCTTTCATTCAAAAAGCAATTCCACTACCAACCTAAGGTTAGCTACATTAATCTAATGTCAACTCCATTATTGTTAATTATTTTATGGTGGTTATATTTTAAGAGAAGGGGTACAAAGATCCCTCATGTCATTTGATAGCCCACCAAGAATTATATTGAAATAACTACATTGATTTCCAGATCTCAGCAAGCAACTAGGACATAATTAAACTTTTATCTCTGCAAATTTTGCTGTCTTTTTTTTTTAACCTGGTTACCTATTGTTCGGCAGGCTAATCTTATTTTGCTTCTCAGGTGGGCCTAAAATTTCATTCAATGCTCAAGAAATAAATTAAAATGAAACACATATAATATCTGGTCATTTCTCAAATAAGAGTTTCCATTGGCATATTTTCTGTGGCTTCCCTTTTTTCCTATTTCTTATTTGACTTTAATAAAGCTATGCTCTATTGAAGTTAAATAAAAGTACTCCTCTGAGCACCTGGAGTTAAATTAAAATAGCTATAAGTCTAAAGAAGCAGCCATTTAAAGATTCTACTTGACCTACCTTAGAAGAGATAACCTGTAGCTATAGAGAAAGTAGGCTCCACCGGGACCCGAGCTGTGCAACTGGCTTCAAGCTCCTGGGCTCTCCCCTCCCATGCACATCTGTCACCTCACCTTGCCCCTACCTCACCCCTTGCTATAGGCCTTAAACTTGTGAGTAGGAAACTTTCTCTAGACTTCTAGAAAGTTTTCCTTCCATCATCTTTTTTAAAAAATTAGCAAGCGAAGGAGCAGTATGGCGTAGTAGGAAGGGGGAAAGAAAGCGCCCCAGGCTGAAAATAAACTTGAATTCATGTTCACATTAATTACCTTTGTCAAGCTGGGCGAGCCTTTTTATGTTCTCTGTGCCTCAGTTTCCTCATCTAAAAATGTAAGGAACTAGATTAGATCCAGGGCTGGCATTAGGGTAGAGTGAGTCAGGAGTTTACCTGTGATGTTAAATTTATAAGGGTACCCACAATCAAAATTTATGTAAAACAAAATCCATGATAGATAAAATATCAAAATTTAAATAGGGACAGTCTCAACTTGGCTGATTTTCCTTTGGTCTCAGCATAACTCTGTCATGAACCCTGATTCAGATTCATCTCCCTCTAATACCCCGTGACACGGGTTCTAGCCTCCACCGGCACCTTGGAGGTAGCAGAACCCCACCTCTCCCTAAACCTTGCAAAGTGCAGTCCAGCCCAGCACAGCCCCATATGGATATTTTCATGATAACCTGTAAGAATGACTGATGGGCTCCTTCCTTTTAACTCTCTTCCTCTCTTCCCAGGGAGACAGTGACTTCATACTGCTTCATATCGGAGATTCTGCAGGCAATCAAGATTGAAATCACAGTCTCATTTCCGTAAGAGCTTTGGAAGGACACAGATTTCCAGCAAGCTGCCCCACACCATCGTGGACGCTGACTTGCATTGACTTCATTAAACTGCACAGCAGACTGAAGCCTGCGCAGCCGACACGATCAAAGATTTTCTGACGGCATCCTCTCCCTGCCCCAGGATACTCCTATCCCTCTCCTCCTTTTCCTCCCATCAGATCATCTGGGAAATCCCCCACTTACTGCCTTTGAGAAGAGGTAGCACATAATAAAAGGAGGATAATCACAAAGGCAAACTCCATTGACTTTCGAAGGCAAAATTTCCAGTCCTCTGAGGGTAAATCAAAGTTCCTCCTTTTATTCCCGAGAACTCAGGAGAAGTAAAATACCAGAGTAGGGACAGCTGTGAGGGACTCAAAGTGAGTAAGAGGACCTCATAGAGATCCTGAGCTCCAAGGAGGTACAAGAAAGTGGCAGGAGACCTTAGAATGTCCTGAGGCTGGCAAGGGAGCAGTGGCATGATTTCCATGATCCTCTCCGTATAAGAGGTCTCAGAATTAGACAAGTTGAATTATTTGAAAAGACAGAGAAAGCCACATCTCTCATACAACCAAGTTCCTGGCCCACTGGGATGGCTAATACTGAGTGTCAACTTGATTGGATTAAAGGGTGCAAAGTATTGATCCTGGGTGTGTCTGTGAGGGTGCTGCCAAGGAGATGAACACTTGAGTCCGTGGGCTGGGGAAGGCAGACCCACCCTCAATCTGGGTGGGCACCATCTAACCAGCTGCCAGCACAGCCAGAATATAAAGCAGGAAGAAAAACGTGAAAAGGCTAGACTGGCCGAGCTTCCCAGTCTACATCTTTCTCCCGTGCTGGATGCTTCCTGCCCTCGAACGTCAGACACCAAGTGCTTCAGTTTTGGGACTCGGATAGGCTTCCGTCTCTTCAGTTTGCAGATGACCTATCATGGGACCTTGTGATCCTGTGAGTTTAATACTCCTTAATAAACTCCCCTTTATATATATACTTTTATATATACATTATATATATATATATTTAAAATATATATAAATTTACTTATATATATCTTATTAGTTAAGTCCATCTAGAGAACCCTAATACACCCACACTCAGTTTCTTCCTTGGGTGCTCTACCTAAGAACCTTGCCTACATAGCACAGTGCAACATAGGAGTCCAGGATTATCTGGTTAGAGTGTATGAGACAGTCTGGATGTGGGCAAGGCCCGAGAAGGCCCATCAGGGATGCTGAGGCCCTATTAAGCCTCATCTCACATCTAGGCCAACGCACCTTCACTATTCTCCTACAGAGGCAACGTTCATAAATCTGAAGATGTAACCTTTTTCCAGAAACTATAGTCACTTAGATAATCTGATCTGCTCACTCTATTGCTCCAGTGTAGCTCATGACCTGTGATTTATAAGGACTTCAATGTTCTTCTTTCATATTTAAAAACCCTTATGCAAATCGTGCCAGCAGCACAGCCAACGAAAGTTTTTTGCATTAATGCTCCATATTATTCACATACAAAAATTCCATTTAAATCTCATTAAGCTGGGGACATAAATCCAAACAAACTAGAAAATGCCCTGTTAAGGTGGAAAAGTGACATATGTCTTCTAATCCCCTGACAAAACAATGAGGAATGAAAAAAATGATGAAGGTACTACCCATTTGGGACAGCATACCAATGGACACATATGTTACCTTTCTGCCTTTAACTATTCACGGCCTTCCTGCTTTCATCTCAATAGCATTTAAATAAAGTATTTGTCAGCAACTATTTCTGGTAATGTGACGTATGTGATTCAGGGAGGTTGTGAGCCGAGTTTCTGGAAACTTAGCAGTATCCGGGGAAAATTATAAAAGGTCTGCCTGCTAATGGCATTTTTTTGATTTCCCTCTAGGCATTTCTTGGGGTTCGAGATATAATTTATCTGTCATGTAGTATTAACAATATACTTTTCAGGGTCTTAAAGATTAGTGGGGCCCCTGGGCTGCCTGTCTCAACTTGCTGAGCAGTGAACGTCCTTCACATTGTCATGCCTCATCCCTAATCCGGCTTTTCCTTTAAGACAATTATAGTATCAGAGGGTTACATGGGCCTTACAACAGCACCCTACCCTCTTTATGACCATTGCTAATTGCCAATTAGTCAAAATTTTAATTCTATAATGTGTTTAGGTTAGCAGTGTGGTGAGTTGGGAGGAGCAGCTTTGGCCTTTGGCAACGCAAATCTGAGTTTATCTCCCCTCTGCATGTGAACAAGCACAAGTTCAGGTGGAACTCCGGGTGACAGAATTACAGTATCATCATCACTTACGGAGGTTCCACAAAGAAAGAAATGAATTCTGGGAAAGCATTCAGCAGCTGCAGGACTCCCTCAGAAGGCTTAATGAAAGTATCTTAAAAAGTATGAAAGCCTGGCCTGTTTCAGAGTAAAATGAAGTGGCTAGCCTATGCATACAGACTTCCAGCCACTCTCCTCGAGCCTTCAGGGACTCCATCAGAAAAGGGGACATGTCTGCTTCCAGGCTCCAGGGGCTCAGTTCTGTTGCCTGTGGTTGTCAAGGGTAAGACACGTGCATGGGACTCTGTCTTTATTCATTTTAGAGAAAGACAATGAAAGAAACACAGGGAGAGAAATGGAGAAATGGAGAGAGTGGTTAGAAAAGGCTATTTGGTCAAAGACACAAGTCCCACACACCCACTGCCTGGAAGGCATTTACCCCGCTCACCTAATCTCAACTCAAGCAAGGCTTCCCTGGGGCACGCTTCCCCACTCCCCACACCACAGCCGAGGTAGAGCCCTCCTGGGACACATCACTGGGGCAGTGTGCAATGTCACTTTACAGCGCTTCTCAGTTTGTCATTGTGAAGGCAGAGCAGTGAGGTGGGTAGGAACACGACCTCTGCAGCCACCCTGCCAGGGTTTGGATCTCAACTCTGCCACATGCTGCCTGATCCTGGGCAAGAAACTTACCCTTTGGTCCACAGTTACTTCAGTAACATGTGAGTTACACATAGGAGACACATTGTTACAAATGCCTAGCCCATAGGATTCAGTAAGTGTTACATGTTTTCATTATTATTTTATATACACAATTATCCCTCTTTCCCCTAGACTAAGAGCCAGTGAAGTTAGGGACTCTGTTTTGCTCACCTGTAAACTAGCACAGGGCTTGGTTGAATCCATATTGATGGAATCAGTATTGATGGATATACATATCCCAGTGATCTGAAAGCATTCTTGTAATTATTAAAAATGCATAATTTCAGATGTATCCACATGATGCTATATTTTTAATTTAAAAAAAGTTATCGAGGTATAGTTGACATAAAAACTGTACATATTTAAAATGTGCAATTTGATAAGCTCTGACATATGTACACATCCACAAAGTCATCACCACATTAAGACAGAGAACCCTTTGTAATCCCTTGTCCTAGTGCCCCCACCCCACCCCGGGCAACCACTGATTAGCTTTCTGTCACGATGGATTCGTTTCTATTATCTAGAATTTTATGTAAGTGGACTCACGCAGTATGTAATCATTCTTGTCTGGCTTCTTTCGTTCAGGCTATTTATTTTGAGTTTCATGTATGCTATTAGGTGTAGCAATATTTTGTTCCTTTCTACCTCTGAGTGGCATTATACTGTATGGATATACCATAGTTTGTTTATATATTTATTTGTTGATAGACATTTATGCCGTTTCTAGGATTTGGCTATTATTTAACAAGACTGCTAAGAATGATCATGGACTTGCCTTTGTATGAATATAAGTTTTCTTTTCTCTTCACTACTAAATACTTAGTAGTGAAATGGTTGGACCATATAAAAGGTTCAGGTTTAATTTGTTTAAAACAACCAGACTGCTTTCCAAAGTGATTGTAACATCTTACATTTCCCCTAGCGGTATATGAGATCTCCAGTTCCTCTGCATCTTTGGTAATACTTGACGTAGTCAGTCCATTTAATTTTTCATTCTAACAGGTATGAAGCAGTATCTCACTGTAGCTTTTCTTTTCATTTCTCTAGTGACTAACTGATGTTGAACATCTTTTCCACATGCTTATTTGTCATCTGTTTATGCTCTTATTGTTGAGTTTTGAGAGTTTTTTATGTAGTCTGCTTAGAGGTTCTTTATCAGATATGTGTTTTGCAAATATTTGCTCCCAGTCTGTGATTTCTCTTTCCATATTCTTATATAAGAGCCAATTTTTTTAATTTTAATGAAATTTAGTTTATGAATCAATTTTTAATGAATCAAGCTTTTAGTGATATATCTAAGACATTTTTGACTAACTCAAGATCACAAAGATTTCCACCTGTTTTCCTCCAGAAGTTTTATAATTTTGGGTTCTACATTTAGGTATATGTTTTATTTTGAAGAGTTTTTATTGGTAGAATATGTCTTAAAGTTCACTAATCTTGGTGATATGGTTCATCTGTGTCCCCACCCAAATCTCATCTTGAATTGTAGCTCCCACAATTCCCACATGTCATGGGAGGGATCTAGTTGGGGGGTGATTGAATTATGAGGGCAGGTCTTTCCTGTGCTGTTCTCATGATAGTGAATGAGTCTCCCAAAATCTGATGGTTTTAAAAACAGGAGCTTCCCTGTGCAAGCTCTCTCTTTGCCTGTCGCCATCCATGTAAGATGTGGCTTGCTCCTCCTTGCCTTCTGCCATGATTGTAAGGCCTTCCCAGCTAGGTGGAACTGTAAGCCAGTTAAACCTCTTTTCCTTCCCAGTTTCAGATATGTCTTTACCAGCAGCATGAAAATGGACTAATATGCTTTGTTTCTCATTTTCTCTACCATGTTAAGCTATGTTTGTATAATGTGAGGGTAAATTAACAAGAGTTTCAGGAATGCAAGGAATCAAAAACATGACTTCCCTCATATTTCTGTTTAAGATATTATCACTAAACATGGAACCTTAGAAAGTGAGCCAACACAGGAAAAGTAATGGAAAGTCCTAGAGTAGGCCTTATGAAAAAGATTTAGCCAATAAACAGATCAGAGTAAATGGAAAGAGAAAGAAGAGTTAGGAGGCTTTCAGAAGAAATGAGAATTAAAAAGGGGAGGGAGAGTGAAAACAGATATTTAGATGTGTTTGATTATTTGAAAGACTTTACAAAGCATTTGACAAGTTTTGATGTCAAAAAAAAAGTTTAAAGAAATAGATAAAAATAAGCAAATAAAAAATGTATAATTATTAACTTCAAGAAAAACAAGTTGTACAAAAAGGAAATCTAATAATACTTGACATGGCTTAACAATAAAAATAACTTACCTATGGTGGCTCATGCCTGTAATCCCAGCACTTTGGGAGGCCAAGGCGGGTGGATCACGAGATCAAGAGATCAAGACCATCTTGGTCAATATGGTGAAACCCCATCTCTACTAAAAATACAAAACAATAGCTGGGCATGGTGGCGCGTGCCTGTAATCCCAGCTACTCAGGAGGCTGAGGCAGGAGAATTGCCTGAACCCAGGAGGCGGAGGTTGCGGTGAGCCGAGATCGCACCATTGCACTCCGGCCTGGGTAACAAGAGCGAAACTCCATCTCAAAAAAAAAAAAATACCGAGTCATAATAACATAAAACTGTTAGGTAATTAACTGAAAATATAATATAATTCAATTGAATAAATGAGTTAGTAAAGGGAGGAGTTGTAGACAAGCTAAATCCTCAACTACCATTAAAGAAATGTAAGAGATATTGTCTCGAACTAAATAAAGACTCAACTCTATAAGCACATTTCTTAGAAATATAGAAGTCAATATCTGAAGTTAGCAGCCAGAAAAAATTTGAAGTGACTCGTTCAGGGCACAGAAGGGAAGGGAGGGGGTGTCCAGTGGGAGGATTAAACCCAGGGACTCTATGTATGGTCAAGAAATGAATAGATGGAAAGTGTTGTTGCTGAATCATGAACATATATTACTTGGTTTTCAAAACTGATTTTTAAAAACGGTTAATGTAAGAAGTTACTCTTTAATGTCTTATTAGTGAGTCTCACAAACAGAACCTTTGACTAAAGAAAATCAGGAGGACAATATGGCTGCCCTGGGAGAGGGCACCTAAGTAGCATCTGCTGTCTTCTCTGTGTTGTGAGAGCATCTCTCACATTCCATTTCCTCTCTTGGCCCCTTTTGACTTCTCTTCCCATCTTTGCAATCTTCCCCACCCTAAGGGTCCCTGAGAGGTCACTCTACTCTAAAATTGGAGTAAATCATTGCTTTCAAAGGGAAAGAATTAAATGCAGGAGGGAAGGGAGTGGAGGTTCCAGATTCTACTCAAAATGCAACCACAGTTTATCCCAAATGGTGTCAGCCGGCAATAGGCTTTGTGCTGCTGCCGACAAATGCAGTTCTGTTAGGACTGCTGGGTGGTAGTGACGGTGGTGTTGCTGTGGTCTTCTCTGGCCATTCTGTCAGAGGAAGGGGTGTTGTTGGTAAAAACAGCCCAGCTCAGACAATGCAGCAGCTGCCTCAACTAAGAATAGAACCCGTGTTTGATTTGAATTAGCCATTTGAAACAAGAGCAAAACAGCTCTGAAAGTAGTACCATCTGTTTTCCTTTAAGGCTGGGTCATAAATAACAAGATGAAAATATATTTCCTGCTCTGCATTTGTGACCTGAACTGCCTTCCACCGTGTTGTCACTGACCACTTCTGCCGTAAACGCACATGACATTAATCGGGCAGCTGTGGGCTGAGGTGTGTGGACTTTGTTGGTTTTGTTTCCTAATCTCTATACTTGTCAGGAGCTCCTTTATTTCACCTCTCACATGTTAAGAATAAAAAAGAAGTTATTCTTTGTCTATTTTTTAAAAAACAACTCACACTCCAAATAGCAACACGATCAAACGGTGTAAAACTATGGATGACAATTCCTGCGTGGTAGAAGGATATCTTCCAAGTCGAGGTCAAAATGAATTAAGAGGTAAGGGAGAAGACAGGGAGCGTATCCAGCATCTATTATTCACCAGGCTGGACTGGCTAACCCCTATAATATAAGAATGGAGGGAAGAGAGAAGCAAAAGAACAAAGAGAAGATTCCCTAAAAGCACAATTGTTCCTCCCATGGAGATCAGCACTCTGTCCTTGAGTCCTTCCAAGCTGGGCTCTCCAGCAACTGTAAACTGATTGACCAGGACTTTCCTCAGTCATCTTTTTTACTGTCATTCACACTGACACAACTCTGGTTTTGTTTCCTTGATAACTCAAAGGGGAAACGCTATGAAGGCTGGTAGGCCATTTTCTTTCAACACCCAGCTTGGCCAGTTGCCAACATAGTCTGCGAGGCATTCCAGGTGACAGACATGCAAACATGAAATGCACCATAAAGGGCTGTGGTCTGTTCAGGTTTTAGATCAGCCAACCTTGAAGGAAGCTGCACCTAACGGTGAGTGTCTCCAGGTTATAATAACATGTTCTTTTAAGAAAGAGTGTGGAGGGTAAGGGGAGGGAGAACATTAGAACAAATATCTAATGCATGTGGGGCTTAAAACCCAGACGACAGGTTGATAGGTGCAGCAAACCACCATGGCACATGTATACCTATGTAATAAACCTGCACACTCTTCACATATATCCCAGAACTTAAAGTAAAATTTAAAAACTTTAAAAATTAAATAAAATAAAAAGAAACGGTGTAGAGTCAAAGACAGACTTAGAGAAACATAAATGTTATAAGGCATATCCAGACATTAAGAAAGGTGTTACCTTGGAGACCTGGTGGAAATATTGGGTCCCTGAGATAATGCTGGACACCTGCCAACATGGAGCCCAAGCACAGCAGGGACCACACCATCATCAGCTGAGAGATCACACAAGAGAAACAAGGTTGGGGAGGATCTGGTAACCCCGTGCTTGGACAAACACAAAAGACTCCTGACTAGTTTTCCTGCCTACAGGCTCTGCCTATCCAGACCACTCTGGACGTGTTGACAGATTAATCTGTCTTTTACAAAATGCTAGCAAGACAATAACTACAAAAAAACCCAACTACCTCCACTCATTTCCTGTTTCTTCAAAACAGTCCTTTCCTCCCCATTTGTCCCCATCCACCCTTTTAGCTAGTCTCTCATGGCTCACCACACTTCTGCCTTTGCTCCTTCCAAAGCGTCTGCTTATAATACACAATGCTTGCCCCACTTCCATCGACTACCTGAGGCCTCCCAGCCATCTTTCAAGACAGGATCTTACATTTCCCAGAGTTCACTCCACCACTCCAGCTGTGGGAGCTCCATGGAAGAACAAAAAGATCAAATATGCTTGGGAATCACTACATATTGAGTCTTGCTTTGGGAGAGTTATTATGTAATTGTCATAAAACGCTCTGAGAAGTCACAAAGTGAATAAACCTTTTGAATCTTTCCAGCCTGTGATAACTAAACATATTTGACCCCAGGACTGTGTTAATCATAACAAACTAGGGTTGTTTTTTTTTTTTAAAGAAACCACTCTGGAAAGCACTGACTGAAACCCACCTCTTTCAGGAACACGCCATCCCATCACTCTAGCCCTGCTGAACTTAAGACATGGTCACTGTTTGCACTTCTACTCCAGTATGTGAAATGACTGGTCATCTTATATATGTATGTGAAAATGATATTAATAGTAATCATAATAGATACCATTTAGTAAGAACTGGTTACTTTCCAGGTATGAGACCTAGAAATTATTAAACCAATGATTATTCTTTACTACAAGATCATAGTAATTTCTCTATGCTGAATTTTTGTTTGTGTTTAGTTAAGGGGGTAGGATAGTAAGAGCCATGTGTCCTTCCTACTCACCTTTTGTCTAGTTTCGTTTCATGTCAATGTAAAAGCTAAGTCTTATATCATTGGTAAAAGAAAAAGTACAAAGTTATATGCAATGGTTACTTTTTAAGATAAAAGAAAAATGAGAATTGAGAAAAGGACTTCAAAGTTAATTTACCAAAATCCGACTACATCCTTGACATGTGCTGACCTCAATAAGGCATTAATTACAAAAGGATTAACACTTTTCTCCACTGTAACAATGTAGTCCTCTGCCAATGGAAGGTGATAACAATATTTGCATTCATCCCTTAGCATGGAAGTCACAGATTATGAGAAAGGTCTTCACACTCTTCCTAAATGAAGTTAAGCATCCAGTGAAGGGACAGAGCTTCTTTCATAGTCTAAGAAGACTTGAAAATTTTTCAAACACTCAGCAACGTCTTGCTCCGTGCTCTGCTCAAAGCTAGCAGGGGTGCGAGGAATCTGCTGACTGGCAGTATTTATCCTGTTTGCATGTAACGGCCACACTGCATCAGCAACTCATTCCGATGATACTGTACAAGACACTATTTTCTGCATTATACACTCAGCCTTCTTTTCTTCTGCTGCCCACTCAGATGACTGTCAAATTTCAGATTGGATGCAATGGCTCACTGAGAGAGATAGAAATAAACACTATTTCTTCCCTGAGTGATTCAACATGTTGCAAGCATGTCGGACTGGAGAATACCATTAGCATGGTAAATTTTAGTCATAGACATTTAGAGTTATTTTTTCTTAACTAAATTCCAACACCAACTCTACTACAGTCTATGCCTTGAAATAGGATTTTGTACTTTTTGTGGAATGACATGACTCTTTAAAAAATGTAGTAAATATAAGGATACTTGGGCCAGGGAAAGAAAAAAAGGATTCATGAATAGTATACACACCCTCAGGGGAATTTTTCTTACTCTTTCAAGTTTGTCCTCCCATCTAGGTCAAGTCGGTAATACTGCCAAAGCCTTTAGAGGCATAAGAAAGCCTTTCACATGCTTATAACCTTGAAAGTTGAATAGAAGAATATCTAAGAACTTCCTTAAAGGTAAAAAAGAGTTGAAAGAAGTGCCAAATCCTACCACATTTCTGCCACTACTTAAAGTAGGTACTTTATCCTACACACATGTCCTGAGGTTTGAGCTCTTAGGCAACATGTAGGGACATGGTGGCATCATTTGATCGGCTTGGTGTGGTAGGCAGGGTACTCAGATGACTCCCATGATCTTTGTATCTATGTGTTTTGCCCACGATTATGTTGTATTGCATGGCCAAAGAGAGATGTTGTAAATGTAATTAAGGTCACTAATCAGCTGGCCTTGAATTAATCAAAAGAAAGATTATCTGAGAGAGCCTCAGCTAATCATATGAGATCTTTACAGACAGAGAGTTCTCACCAGCTGGTGGTGGAAGAGGAAGGCAGAGATTCAAAGAGTTACATGGATTCATCATGAATGGAGTCCTCTGTTGTGGAGATAGGAGAACCATGCAGTAAGGACTTGAGTGTGTCTGCTGGGAGCTGAGAGTGGCCCTTGGCTAACAGCAAGCAAGAAAATAAACTCTTCACTCTTACAACCAAAGGATCTGAATTCTGACAACAATCTGGATGAGCTTAGACGGGAAGTGTTTCCAGGACCTCTAGCTTAATCCCAAACCCTTTGATTTTGGTCCTTTGAGACCCTAAGCAGGGGACCCGGCGGTGTCTACCCAGACTTTTGATCTACAGAACTATATGAGATGATAAATTAATATTGTTTTCGGCTGTGAAATGTGTGGTGCTTTGTTCCACAGCAACAGAAGAACGCATTTAGCATTAACTGAGAACTGGTCTCCAAGCTTTTTCCATTATTCTCCTGCTCAAAGTCTCCTTTTCAACCAAATTGTATTTATTGGTTCCTAAATACACCTTTCGCTTCCTCCTATTCAGTATTTACACACATTATTTTACCATCCCGCAAGGCCCATTTTCTGCTTAGCCAACACCTTTGAGGCCAACCCAGATGTCATGAATGAAAGGCTCCTAATGCAGCCTGCAGTTCTCTCTCCAAAATCCAGTACTTATAACCTGTATAATTTACTGTCAATTCATCATGTCCCACTTTATGGTACCTTTTCTATGTGATCTACATCCTTATTTTATTACTATATAATTTTGATTAAATTAGATGGTGAAAATCTTGAAAGCAAGGGCTCTTAATATTTATGCCTCACTCTACCCCATATGTATACCTTGCACATCACCGGCACCCAATAAATATTTGTTCATTTGTTTTGTTCTAAAGTATCTCTCTTCAATGTTAATGAGATTAAATGACACCAAAAGTCTAAAGAAAACCTCATTAGCCAAGCAGTAGGCATCTCAGCAGTGACCTACCCCACATTCTGCTTGGCCTTTAACTACCGTGACCCCTAAACACACTTAAACTGTCAAAATTAAAAATGTAACTGCAAAAACAAGATAATCACAGAAAATAATTTTTGCCAATTGATTTGTACAACTTTCAATGACATTGTAAGCACACAACTATTCCCTGAGCTGCCAGTTTGCATAGAAAGGGATGTTCTCCATGGACTATATTTACAAGGAATATACCATTCGCATGAATGTGCACGAGAGGAAAAGCACAGGAGAAAATACAAAGAGATTTGAATGAAACGCTGTTAACAATTAAGAATAATCAACAGAACAGGCTTGAAGAAGCAAAGGCTGGAAGTTACTTGCGCCGTTGCAAACCAGGTAGATTTGATATAATCCCTTGAAATACAAATGAGACTTAACTCCCAGCTAAGACATTTACTGAACTAAATGGACCTATTTTAAAGTTTCAGGGAAAAGTAACAAGAATATAATTTGGAAACATAATGAAAGTCAACTTCATTACAGCCCAGTGCTTCCCCTCTGATGTTACCATCCAACCCCATAGCACCCATGCTGTTCTGCAACTGTCTGGAAATTAAACGTGAGCCTTAAAAATATCACTGTCTATTTTTCTTTGTTTCTCAAAGGAAAATGTAAAATAAAAATCAATTTTACATGCATTTTATGTGCTCTCTAATAGATATAGAATCATAGAACCTGAGTGCTGGCTGAGACTCTCTGGCAGGCTATTTTGTTTATTCTTCTACATTAGGCAGGCCCACACTTAATCCTTCCCTGATAGGAAGATCTCTATCATTTTTAAAGACTTTCAGAGAAGGAGATTTCTTAGACTCTCTCGAACCCACTAAGGTAGTTGGTAACTTTTCTTATTATCTAGTCTAAATCCTTCACACTATGCTTAAGACTCATTTCGTCTTCTCTGACGTTCACTAGAGGGAGGAGAAAAATTTATCACTCTCTTTCATATAAAAAATACTCATATACTGATAATAATTATGGCATCGGCTCTGTAATCTCCTAATGAAATATTCCACAGCTATTGTGGTTCTCTGCTAAACTTTCTGCAATTTCCCCTGCCCTCCTTTATCTATAAACCTCAAAATGGTTGCCAACCTCTGTTAAGGATTTAATTACCTGATACTGAAGTCTTTGATAGTTCTTGTACGTTACACCTTGGGCATCCATCCAGGGTCATATCTCAGGAATATAGGAGGAAATAAATCATCCAAGGCTCTCCTCACTCCTGCAAATAATTTTATGAAGATAATTTAGTTGAAATGAGTATTGAGGGCAGCTATGAAATGTGAAAATAAGTCACAGAAAGGTTGCCTATATAGAAAAGAAACCTGAAAGTAAATATATCACAATGTTCATAGCAGATGTCCCTAGATGATGGTAGAGCCGTATGCATGTGTGGTTTTCCTTATTTTTACTTTTCTATATTTTCCAAACTTCTTTGTTCTGTGTGGGTATTAATTTTCAATGAGAAGAGAGCATGTGTGTGTGTGGCAGGGAGGGGGTGTGTTGAATGAAAGGGGTAAGGAGGAACTGCCTGAGAGAGTTCTAAGGAAAGGAGGTGGTGGATGATCAACTGAAAATTGCCCCCAGTTTTAGCACTGAAAGTCTTACGTCTCAGGAAGGCACTCAGATCCAAGCTAATTTGGATGGTAGATCACCCCACAGGCAAACAGGCAAGGGGACATCATAGATGCTGCCCATGGCAAACCAGGAATGGGAATAGCACTCAAGTCATTATTTTTCCAACCAGCATGGAATGTGGAAAGATAACGGAAGTCAGCATCACCACTCACTTTTTCCCCATGTGAAGTGGACTTTCATTATTCTTCCGCCTCCCTCCCACATAACTTTTCCAGGCAGCTCCTCTTTATCCCTTACAATCCTCTCCTTCCCTACCACACACACATACTGTCTACTCATTAAAAATTAACACCTACACATAACGAGAGGTTTAGAAAATACAGGAAAGTATAAAGAAGGAAAGACCACACTATGCACACAGTTCCACCATCATTCATGGGCTGCCAAGGATCCTTAAGTTTTAGTGACTCAAATGAATGAAAACGCAGAAACTGTGTGTTCCAACCATGTTCTCTGCATCGACAGAGCCACTTTGCAGGTTCAGGTCAAAGTATTAAGAAATAAGATCATTGTCGACTGGATCAGAGCAGAAGATTCTAGGCTTGTTTTGCTTTTTATTTATGTATTTTTTCCTACTCAGATCATAAGAACTCAGAAACACCAGGACCACAGCTTGAGAGCCAACTCCAAGGCACAACTTTGGGTCGGCATGTTGACTCTAGTAACTCAAATCGGTTTCTATGCATGGAGCCAGCTCTGTGAAAAACTGCGCAGCAGGGACAGAGTGCTGGCTTTCCACCAACCTCCGCTCAGAACCAGCCTTCCCTCCTCCAGGAAGCTGGTGACTGTCCCGGGCCTTTGTTGTGGTGAGCAAACTGGTTTCCAAAAGTGTTTTGTGGTAATAGTGGGTCCTTAGGAGATGGTTTTATAACATTTGAGAGCAAGGTTTCAAGTGAGGATCACAAAGCTCAGACGAATCTATTGGCACATTCACTCACTCACCTCTCAGCCTCCAGTTACCTCCCTAGAACAGCAGGATTAACCATACCTACCTCATAGATGACACCGTTACCTCTAATATACCTGAACAGGCATAATACACAGAACACATAATAAGCATGCGTGTGTACATTTGTCTAAAATATGTGTACACACACACACACACACACTAGCAAGAAAAGAGCTTCAGTATCAGTCTTCTGCAATACTTCATCATTTCTTAAACGCTTATCAAATGCTTACTGGAGGGCAGATCTGGGAAGGGTGTGAAAGTGTGCAGATTAACAGGTGAGGGCGAAAAGAGCACTACCATTTAAGAAAGAGGAACCAACCACTGAGTATGAGATGCAGACATGAACACCCCCGGTAGGGACATAAAGATAAGCCATCACTGGAAAGGAGCCTTGGAAAAGGTCTGCCTTGGTCATAGCCCCAGGCTACCTGAAGACTGGGAAAATGTTGCTAGCTTTTCTGTGGATATGCCCTTCCTCTGAGGATAACTCAGTAACCAATGTGAGGGTCCTATGGAAGGTCAGCAGCGGTGATACAGGCTTGGATGTTAGGACTGAGCCTTGACATACCCTAGAGGATACTCTAACTCTGTCCTCTTAAAAAGACAGGGAGGGGAAAGACTTTGATACTCAATAAGCTTGGGAACACAGAAGTAAGCATTCAAACAGGATTCTTCAGTGCAGGACTTTTTCAGAGGCTAATACCCACATTACGTCTCTTCTCCAAGAGAGTGATGTGATAGATATTCAGAGCTGCTCTAAAAAATAAATGAATAAAGAAAATAAGAGAAGTGCGCTGTACAGCCTCTTTCAAACTTTGCAGCCACAGCCCGCTCTGCACAGGACACCTGTGGACAGCTCAGAGATCACCAGCATTCTGACCGTGACCTAGAGAAACACGAGGCAGGCACTCTACAGAACTCCAACCTTGACTCCTTACAGTGACAAAATGAAGCAGCTAATTGACCTTGTCTGCAGCAGAACAGGTCAAATACCAAAGGGAGAAGAGCAGTAAAGGAAATAAAGTCTTTCTGTGCCATCTTTCATTAGTTCTGAGACACATTTCTTTTTACATTCTTACATCTCTGAAGCACGAAATAAGGACGTTTCAGAGTCGGTGGCATCTGACAATCTCTGTCTGCCTTATGGCAATTGCAAGAGAGTTCTCACCATCTAAGCATGACTGAACATCAGCAATGTGGAAATAAAAATCCTGAAAAAAGGGAGGCACACTCTTAAGTTCTTGTAAGAACTCAGAATCAGCTGGGCGTGGAAGACAGGTTGGGAGGGAGTGCCAGCAAGTGATCAGCCGCATTCCTGAACCATGGTAGACTAGCTCTCTACTGAACTGCAAAGCCAAGTAAAGAGCTCTGTGCCAATGGCCTTTTGCTACCTTACAGATTCTAAAAAATGATGCATCACCAGTGTCTTCAGTGGAACAGATATCTACAAAATCACGGACATCAATGATGATCAATGAAGAGTGAGATAGAAGAGCTGAACTCTTGATGTAAAGAAGCTTAGGAATACTTTAACCAAACTTAGGAATACCTTATCCAACCAACCTTGAAATTTTCCTGGTCCTCAGGCAGCATGAGGCGGTCACAGAGGCAAACATTTCCAATGACCTTGGTCCTGTTTATTTTCCCTGTTCTTGTAGGTGTAAGAGTGACTAACGATAAAAACTTATGTCTAAGTTCAAAGAGTTCTTTCAATAAGTACAAAATAAAATCAAAGTGATGAGAGCTTTGGATCACAGCTTAATGGACAGTGATCTTTCCACAGGGGTATATAAAATGGGAGGCATTTAAAATCATTTGTGACTTGGAATTAATAAAATGGGTCACTGGCTTTTAAAAACAGTATTGTAATCAATTCTCTTTTTCTCTCTAAAACATTTTGGATTTTATTCTTGAATAGCTAAAATTCCCAAGGAAATTCCATTCATTTCCTTTAGAGTAAAATTTTGAGAACTGCCCTTGGTCACCTCACTCTTTAAGGTCTCAGAGTTGTCAACTTTGCTCCTGCTGAAAGTGGCAAACCAGCCACCTCCGAAAGCAAATCTCCGTAACAGGCTTTCCTCAGAACAAGGCTTTGCATTAGGCCACGTCTCTAGAGAAAACCTGGCCTCTTCTAAGTTTGTATTTTCCTCTGCAATTCTCTTTTTATAGTTGAAGCTAGTGGTAAGGTCATCCAGCCTCAGCTGATCTCAATTACACCCCTCTGTCTGAAGCAGGGGCTGGGGGACACCCAGCACTGTCTCTGGCTCCTTCATTTCCCCTGTATAAACATGACAGAATTCAATAAGATATTCTCCACGTCCCTACAGCATTAATATTCTATGCTTTATGTTGACTTCTCAAAAAGACCAAAAGTATTGGTATTTCCTTTGTATTGTAGGCAAAACAGGTACATTACACAAAATTAACCATTTTGCCTTACTATGACCAAGATCTTTACAATTTTCACAGCATACTGCTGAGCACTGAAACATATCACAAATTAACCTTTTTCAAAAAGTCACACAATGTATACTGGCAATACTCTGAATTGTTTGCCTTCTGGTTTTTTTTTTTTTTTTGTCTCTTTTTTTTTTGTTTTTTGGGTTTTTTTTTGAGACCGAGTCTTGCTCTGTCGCCAGGCTGGAGTGTAGTGACGTGATCTCAGCTCACTGCAACCTCTGCCTCCTAGGTTCAAGCGATTCTCCTGCCTCAGCCTCCCAAGAAGCTGGGATTATAAGCATGTGTCACCATGCCCAGCTAATTTTTGCATTTTTAGTAGAGAAGGGGTTTCACCATGTTGGTCAGGCTGGTCTTGAACTCCTGACCTTGGGTGATCCACCCACCTCAGCCTCTTAAAATGCTGGGATTACAGACGTCAACCACTGTGCCTGGGCTCTGTTTTTTAAATTGTATATTTCTTCATGCTGAAAATGACCAGATGTGCTAGGTCTTAACAAGATTCCTAAATTGAGATGGGCAGTGATGATGAAGTTAACTATGAATGCTATCTACAGCTACTAAACTGCAAGGCTATGAGATCAAGTTCATATACTCTTTATTTTCTGTGATATCCCCAGCACAGACCATGGTGCATAGTACATAAGCATCAATGCCCATTTACTGAATGAAGAAATTAATGACTCAAATAGCATTGAGAAACAGGAAATGAGGGAAAAATTAATTTTTACATACCTGCTACATATGTACATTTTATACCACTGCAAATAAGTACAGATAATTTAATTAAACTAACTTTCTTCTAAACTTTCTCTCCTCCAAGACACACTTCTGAAATACAGAAACAAAACCTGCATTGTTATTGGTCATAGAGCAATGGGTGACTGATACTGAAATCTGTAGGATTATTTGTAATATACATGCACATGCATCTTTTCAATCACTGATAATCAACCAAACAACTTCAACCATAGCAAAAGGGAGTCCTAATCTCAATATTTAAATTCTTCTTTTTATTTTTAATTTTTGTTAAAGACTCAGCCTCTTGAGAGAAACTTTGAAGAAAACATTGAATGGAGAGCTGGGCCTTTAAATACCGGGATTAACTCTCCCTAAAAAAGGTATGTCACAGACTCCCTAAACAATAATGAGAGATGCTCGTACGTGGCAGAAAATTTACTTTTTTTTTTTTAAGCTACTAGGTCTCTCTCTGTCAACCAGGCTGGAATGCAGTGGTACAATCATAGCTCACTGTAATTTTGAACTTCTGGGCTCAAGCGATCCTCCCACCTCAACCTCCCACGTAGCTGTGACTACAGGCATGCACCACCATGCTCAGCTAATTTTTTTATGTTTTGTAGAGACAAGGTCTCACTATGTTGATCAGGTTTCTCTCAAACTCCTGGTCTCAAGTGATTCTCCCACCTTGGCCTCCCAAAGTGGTGGGATTACAGGTGTGAGCCACCACACCAGCTGAAAAATTACTCTTAAGGAAGACAAAGCTAAAATTCTTGAGAGTCTCATGAAAAAGAAGAAATGAACTTTTGGGTGTCATACAGGGAAATGGACTCTCACAGCCTCTAACAGTCCCCCAGAAGTATCCCAGAGGAAACGAGAAGCCTGTTCCTAGATGTCTGCACCTTTGCGAGCAGACAGAGGAAGAAACACAACAAAAGCATCAGTTGCCCAGAGCCCATGGGGATGACAAGAACAATGGGACAGAGCAGGGCTGCCAGGTGACCTAGCAAGAAAGGAGGAAATGGCAGGGTTTGAACGCCTATGACTTTACTGGTTTGGGGCTCTAAGACAAAAAAAAAACACTGGCATTTGTTTTCAGGATCTTATTTCAGTTTTATATGCCTTAGAAGGGAAGAATAATAACATGAAAGCTATATGACATTGGAGATACACATCCAAATTCTTACTATCTTCCCTAACTGGCTTGCTGAAATCCAAGAATTCTAATAAAAGTTAGTATTCTCACCAGAATTCATGAAATTCATCCACCAAACTAATCTGGAAATTGTCAGAACAAGCTTCTTCTCATATGTCAGCATCTCTGGATCTTTCCATCTTCAAAGAAAATATTGATGGCAGAAAAAAAAAGAAATGGAGAGGTCGTGAGCAGGGGAGAATGTAATTCTGATATTGTTCAAACCATAAAAAATGTTTGAATCAGGCCAGGCATAGTGGCTCATGCCTATAATCCCAGAACTTTGGGAGGCTGAGGCGGGTGGATCACTTGAGGCCAGGAATTCAAGACCAGCCCGGCCAACATGGTGAAACCCTGTCTCTACTAAAAATACAAAGAATTAGCTAAGCATCATGGCAGGTTCCTGTAATCCCAGCTACTAGACAGGCTGAGGAACAAGAATTGCTTGAAACCGGGAGGCAAAGGTTGCACTGAGCTGAGATCAATCCACCACACTCCAGCCTGGGCAAAGAGCAAGACTCGGTCTCAAAAATAAAAAAATGAATAAAAAGGTTGAATCAGGAAATGTTGCTAATCTATCACAAGAACAGAAATGTATACCTTAGGTCTATACTTTTATGATTCTATGCATTATACCAATATATTAGCTATTAATAAGCACCACACTATAGATTTTTGTCAGGCTGGGTAATTTAATTGGTCATATGTGACTAAATATTATAGTGTCGAGTGATAAATTGCAACTTGATACAATCACTCAAATCATCTTTATAGATGAGAGAGTTACGCATTGAATATATGTCTATTCAAGATTGTATAACTATAGCACAGTTTTTAACAGCATGAGGTTATTTGGTGGGGTCAGGGAGAAGCAGGAATAAAGACTTATTTCATTCAATAATTCTAATACTTATTTGTTCTGAAGAAAAAAATGCAACTGCTGTATTATTTGGTGGGAGTTTAGAATGTTTATTTTTACTATTCTTTTTTTTTTTTTTTTTGAGACGGAGTTTCGCTCTTGTTACCCAGGCTGGAGTGCAATGGCCCGATCTCGGCTCACCGCAAACTCCGCCTCCTGGGTTCAGGCAATTCTCCTGCCTCAGCCTCCCGAGTAGCTGGGACCACAGGCATGCGCCACCATGCCCAGCTAATTTTTTTTGTATATTTAGTAGAGACGGGGTTTCACCATGTTGACCAGGATGGTCTCGATCTCTTGACCTCGTGATCCACCCACCTTGGCCTCCCAAAGTGCTGGGATTACAGGCGTGAGCCACTGCGCCCAGCCTACCATTCTTTCATTGAAGGAAAATTGGGTAAGGGAAGAGATGCAAGCTAAGAGCATCGTGTACAGCCCATTCTCACACTGCTATAGAGAACTATCTGAGACTGGGTAATTTATAAAGAAAAGAGGTGTAATTGACTCACAGTTCTGCAATCTGTACAGGAAATATGGTTCAGGAGGCCTTGGAAAACTTATAATCAGGGTGGAAGGGTGAAGAGGAAAAAACCAACTTCTTCACATGGCAGAGCAAGGGGAAGAGAGCGAAGGGGGGAAGTGCTACACACTTTTAAACGACCAGATCTCATGAGATCTCACTCACTGTCACAAGAACAGCAAGGGGAAAATTTGCTCCCATGATCCAGTCACCACCCACCAGGTCCCTCCCCCAACACTGGGGGATTACAATTCAACATGAGATTTGGGTGCAATCACAGAGCCAAACCATATCACATGGTTACATTATTCGCTCTACATGGGTCCTCTTTCCACCCTCCCTTCCTTCTGTATGTGTGGCCCAGTCAGGTTGCTTCTGGTTCTGTGCAGAGGCCTGCAGGACGAAGGCTTAACTGAAGACCCTGACCAGGGCTTCAGTCCTTTGTTAACTTATCTTTGCACCTTACTACATAGGTCTGCTCAGAGACAGGGAGACAGGGGGTGTGGCACTGCAGGAGAGCCCGAGTCAGTGCACAAGCTGAATGGAAACAAGAGATGCTCGTCTGTGTTGACCCTCACCCGCCCAGCAAAAGATGCAGTGGACTTCCAAACTCCTCTCTGAGGAGACTAAGACAAATACTAGCCACTCTGAGCTAGAATCAGTGAAACGTAAAAACCCTGCTGATTCTGAAAGGCCCAAGGTTTCCTAAACAACCCATCAAGGAGAAACAAGTACCTGTCTCAATGGTGCTTCACATAAAAGTGCAATGGATCCATGGGTAATGGTGAGGCCAATGACATTTCACCACATTAGAAGCAGGAAAATGGAGAAACAAGCCAGAGGGAAAGTTGAGGAAATCCAGAGATTTACAAAATCCCAGTGCAAAGAGATGTATTTCTCCACTTCCAAAGAATCACAGCTCTATCCAAGTAGCATATATTTTATATAATATTTGTAACGATGTATTTCATCTGATCAAAGCTCTCCAAGCACACATGTAAATTGTATCATCAGAATGAACCCCATCTGGGTGTTCCTACCATGAAAAGATGCCTAGTCACTGATGAAGAATCACTCTCTTCATAGTCTTTTCCAAACAGTGTTCCATGAGTCAACAATAGCCATTTTGTGGGCAAAAACAAACAAAAAAGATAAAGAAAAGTCCATGCTGGAAATAATTTTTCTTATATGTGCAAATTCAGATCTTCCCCTTTTCATACATATGACAAAATACATATGGTTCCATGGAAGGGGAATCTGAATCTACATCTGCTATAACAATCCAACATGACTTCTGATATTAGGTGACCACAGCATCAAAAAAATAATACAAATAGAGCATACAGTTGTCATTGTTTTAATGAATGTATTTTATATGCCATATATTAGAGTAGAAAAAATAAAATGAGTGATGTTTTTACTGTGTGTGTGTGTGTGTGTGTGTGTGTGTGTGTATACACCATATATATATGACCCTAAAATGCAGGACCCCCTGTAGGGACATATGGATTTCACCCACTTACCTCTGACCTGTGCTACTACACAGCTGTATACTTTCAGTTTAGAATTGGGATGTTGCCGTTTATTTCATCTTAAATATTACTATTCATTGTTTCCATGACTGAAGGACATTTTACATGAAAATGTTTTAAAAAGTCAGATTTTGTTTTCAAATGATCTGAGCAAAACAAGCAAAATGTTAGAATACTTCAAGGAAGAGAAACTATAGCGCTCAGTTCTAAAAAATCAGTAGGGGAGCTGTAGAAGATGAAACAGTAATTTTTGGAACAACCTAATTCAAAAGAACTCAACTGCCGTAACATGTGCAGTGATGTTTCTCTTCCATTTATTAAAGAAAAAGTCCTGTGGAATGACAGACTTTGGAGCTATGAATGAAACAAAGGTGGGGCTCCATGGGAGGAAGATCTGAGTCTAAACCTGCTATACCAATCCGACATGACTTCTGATATTAGGTGGCTATGTGATGCTGAAAATGCTACACATATGGTATACTGTTGCACTGTTTTAATGGAGGTATTTTAGTATGCCACATTTTAGAATAGAAAAAAATAAAATAAGTGGTGTCTTACTATTTCTGAATATACTTGGCTCTTAATAAAATGTAAATGATTACATTTACCTAATTTGTTTTTTGTTCTGTTTTGATAAATTAAATTTGATCATTTCTTGTAGCAATTAATTTATCCAAGAAATCTTTTCCTGCTACTTTAATCCAAGCTCACATTAAATCTAATGAATCCCTATTGAAGTTTCAGCAGCAGATTATAATTTTTAAATGACATTATATTAAAAATAAAATGAGTTTAGCTTTGCATTAAACACACAGCCAGAGTAGCTGTGTGTACCCAGGAGGTAGGTGAAAAGTCCACAGGACTTCCAGTTTCTGGCCTAGGATATTAGGTGCTCAGAAGTTGTCACTTCACCCTAAAAAGTGAAAAGCTGAACAAACTGAAAAGTCAACAACTCTTCTTAGATCTGTGAAAGATGTGAGATCTCGGTACAAACTGCCACCCCCAAAGTTGGAGAAATAGAGAGGCAGATACAGAGAATCACAATTTACCAGAACAGAATCCCCCCAGCAGAAGCCTCTGCAGAAACCAGCTAGGAAAACTTGAACTGCAATTGGCAAATTGCTAGAAGTCCAGTGTAGATCATCTGAGAGATAAAAACTCCAAGGGGACCTAGTTATATAAGGAACTCCACACTTTTGAGAGTTTTACCTACAGTCCTCACAGTGAAAATCAGGTAAACAAAAATAAACAAAACAAACAACCAAACAAAAAACCTTCATGCTTCCAAAAGGAAGAGGGAGAAAATTAACCATTTGGAAATATGCCAGAGCATTCAGTTCTTGTTAATAAGGCCTGTCCTCCAGAGAAACTATTTAAAAACCTAAACTGTTGGGGTTTCATCAGTGAAACTGGGGGAAGGAGAATATCTAACTCCAGTCTGCTCTAGTCTTCCATGTGGGAAAAGAGAAATACCCAACTCCAGCCCACTGTTGTGAAGTTAACAATTTAGAGGCACAGGCTCAGTAATGAGGAGGTGAGGTGTAAGGGGTGGGGACCACTGTACAGTCCTATAACTAACTATAGGGCTATAACTACTTACAGGGCTACACAATGGTCCCCATCCCCTTACACTTCACCATTGCATTACTAAGAGCCTGCAGTATGATTTGGCTGTGTCCCTACCCAAATCTTGTCTTGAATTCCCATGTGATGTGGGAGGGACCCAGTGGGAGTTAGCTGAATCATGAGGATGGGTCTTTCCTGTGCTGTTCTCGTGGTAGTGAATAAGTCTCATGAGATCTGATGATCATACAAGGCCATGAGAGATGAGCCTTTCATCTTTGCCATGATTGTGAGGCCTCCCCAGCCACATGGAACTGTAAGTCCAATAAGCTCTTTCTTTTATAAAGTGCCCAGTCTATGGTATGTCCTTATCAACAGCATAAAAATAGGCTAATAACAGCCTATTTACTTCCATTTCTTTTACTCATTACACCATGTCTAGCTACCAAGAAAAAAAAATACAAGGCATACCAATTTAAAGAAACAAAACAAGCAGGAGAACCTGACTCACATATGGCAGGAATACTGGAGTTATAAGGCTGGGAAATTTAAAACAATATGTTTAGTATGCTGCCATGGTTTGAAGTTTTTGTACCCTTCAAAATTCAAGTGTTAGAAACTTAACTCCCAACTCAAGAGTGTTAAGAGGTGGGGCCTAATGGGAAGTGTTTAGATCATAAGGGCTCTGTTCTCATGACTATATGAATGTTGTTATAAAAAGAGCTCACAGGAATGGGATCTCTGTCTTCACTCTTCTGCCCTGTGAAACAGTTATTCCGTTTTTGCCCTTCCACCGTTTACCATGTGAGGACACAAAAAGGCCCTTGTTAGACGCCAGATGCTAGCACCTTGATTTTGGACTTCACAGCCTCCACAACTGCGAGATAATAAATTTCTCATGTTTAATGTAAGTGCCCCCTCTGACTTATTCTGTTATAGCAGCACAAAACAGACTAACAAATACACCAAGGGCCTAATAGATAAAGCAGACAGCATGCAAAAACAGGTGGGAAATTTAAGCAGAGAGACCATGATTCTAAGAAAGAATAAAAAAATGCTACAGATCAAAACACTGAGACAGAAATAAAGAATTCTTCAATGGGCTTCTCAGTAGACTGGATACAGCTGAGTATAGATGTTCTAACCTTGAGTATATGTTAATAGAAACTTCCAAAACAGAAAATCAAAGAGAAAAAGATTGAAAAAAAAAACAAACAGAATATCCAAGTGTGGGACAATTACAAAAGATGTAATATATGTGTAATGGGAATACTAAAGGAAAAGAAAGAAAGAAGAGGCAAAATGTTTAAAACAATAATGATTGATGATTTTCACAAATTAATGTCAAACACCAAACCACAGACACAGGAAGCTCAGAGAATACCAGAAGGATACATTAAAAAATTACACATAGGCATATCATATTCAAACTCCAGAAAATCAAAACTAAAGACAAAATCTTGAAAGAAGACAGAAAAAATAAACTTACCAACAGAGAAACAAAAATAAAAATTACATTCAATTTATCCTCAGAAATCATGCAAGTAAGAAAAGAATAGAGAGAAATATTCAAAGTGTTAAGAGAAAAAAGAAACTCACCAACCTATAATTTTGTACCCTGAGAAATTATCCTTCAAAAGTGAAGGAAAAATAGACTTTTTCTGACAAACAAAAATTGAGGGAATTTGCTACCAGTAAACCTGCCTTCTAAGAAATGGTAAAGGAAGTTTTTCAGAGAGAAGGAAAACAAGATGGGTTAGGAATGCAAATCCAGATAACCAAAGGGAGAGCATCTGAAAAGAAATAGTGAGGGTAAAAATAAAAACATTTATTTTACTTATTCATAATTGACCTAACAGCTAACAATGTGTTCAAAATAATAATAGCAACAAGGCATTTGAATACACACACACACCATATATACACTTTGCACACTTCTGTACAATTGAATGGATGAAAGCAATGATACAATGGACAGGAAGAAGCAATTAGGATTATTTTATTACAGTCAGGTACTTGTACTATCCATGAATTGGTATAGCGTTATTTGAAAGTAGACTTGGATTCATTGGATTCATTGTGAATACCTACTGCAAACCCTCAGACAACCACTAAAAAAAAAAAAAAAAAAAAGAGAGAGAGAAAACTGATTTACTAAAAATAATGATATAAATTATACAATTAAAACCACAAAAGGCAGAAAGAGAGAGGAAGACAAAAATAGAAACAAAGAACAATGATGACAAATAGAAAACAATAACAAATATGATATGATTATATCAATAACCATTTTAAATGTCAATGCCCTAAATAACACCAATTAAAAAACCAATTCTCAGAAACAAGACTCAACTACATGCTGCCTACATGAAATTCACTTTAAATATAAATACACATACAGATTACAGATGAAGGCATGGAGGAAAGATATATATTAAATCCACTTTAAATATAAATACACATATAGATTACAGGTGAAGGCATAGAGAAAAGACATGCCTGAAATTCACTTTAAATATAAATGTACATATAGATTACAGATGAAAGTATGGAGACAGGTAATCATACTAACATTTATCAAAAGAAAGCAAGAGTTACGGTATTAATTTCAGTCAAGGTAGACTTTGGAGAAAGAAAAGACATCAGGAATAAAGGGGAGCATTACGTAATGATAAAGGGATCAATACTCCAAAAAGACAAACAGTCTTTAATGTGCATGTACCTAAACAACAGAGCATCAACATAAGTAAGGCAAAAACTGAGAACTGTAAGGAGAAATAGCACAATCAACTATTACAGTGATAGAATCTATCACTATTACAGTGATATCACAATCACTATTACAGTGATATCAAAAATGGACAGATCCAGCAGGCAGATAACCAGTAAGGATATAGTTGAACTCAACGGCACCATTGATCACATGATATAATTTGCATCTCTTGATCCAACAACAGAAAAATGCACATTACTCTCAAGTTCGCATGGAACATTCATCAAAGTAGGTCACATTCTAGGTCATAAAACAGAACTTAATAGATTTAAAAGTACAGAAATCACACAATGTCTGCTCTTAGACTACAAAGGAATTAATAAATGGAAAGACAGTTGGAAGATCTACAAATACTTGGAGGATAAACAACACATTTAGAAATAAGACAAGCTGAGAACGATCCAAGATGGCCGATCGCTAACATCTCAGGACTGCAGCTCTCAGGGAAGGCGCGGAGAACTAGAGGACGCCACACTTTCAGACAAATTCTGGTCACTCACAGAGCAGAAGATCCCCCAGTGGAGGAAACACACGGCTGGCCAGCGCGACTCTCGTGGCCGGCGCAGCGGTCCCGCCAGCACCTCAGCGCAGCAGCTCTCAGAGCAGAGTGAACAGGTTCGGAGGACCCACACAGGCCCCCAGCAGGACACCAGAGCCCGGCGCAGCGGCGGTGACGGCACCTCAGCGCGGCAGCGCTCGGCGCAGAGTAAATGGGACCATTTCCCCTTCTGACCGAGGTTTGGAGTCCCAGGAAGGCAGAGTCGCCTACTACGGACACAAGAAGGAAGCCAGACAGGAGAATCCTGGGCAGAAAAGCACCATCAGTTATAACGCCACTGCTCTGGCCCTGGGAACTAACAACTTAGATGTGCACTCAAGAGACCTAATCTGAAAGTTGGTAATTTCAAAGACGACAGGAGGATAAATTTACAATGATGGGAAGAAACCAGCGTAAAAAACCTGAGAATACTCAAAGTCAGAACGCCTCTCCGTCTAAAGATGATCACAGTTCCACATCAACAATGGAACAAGGCTTGATGGAGAATGAGCGCATCCTGATGACAGAATCACTCTTCAAGGAATGGATAATAACAAGCTTCGGTGAGTTAAAAGAACATGTTGTAGCCCAACATAAAGAAACTAGGAACTTTGAAAAAAAGTTTGATGAAATCCTATTGAGAATAGACAACTTAGAGAGGAGTATGAGTGAAATAATGGAACTGAAGAATACAATACAGGAACTCCGAGAAGTATGCACAGGTTTAAACACTCGAATTGTTCAAGCAGAAGAAGGGATATCAGAGGTCAAAGTCCAACTTAATGAAATAAAACGTGAAGAAAAGATTAGAGAAAAAAGGATAAAAAGGAATGAGCAAAGTCTCCAAGAAATGTGGGACTATGTGAAAAGACCAAATTTACGTTTGATAGGTGTACCTGAATGCGACAAAGAGAATGAATCCAAGCTGGAAATTACCCTTCAGGATATTATTCAGGAAAATTTTCCTAAACTAGCAAAGCAGGTCAACATTCAACCCCAGGTAATACAGAGAACACCACAAAGATATTCCTCAAGAAGAGCAACCCCAAGGCACATAATCGTTAGATTCACCAGGGTTGAAACGAAGGAGAAAATACTAAGGGCAGCCAGAGAGAGAGGTCAGGTTACCCACAAAGGCAAGCCTATCAGACTTACAGCAGATCTCTCAGCAGAAACTCTACAAGCCAGAAGAGAGTGGGGGCCAATATTCAACATCCTCAAAGAACAGAACCTTCAGCCCAGAATTTCATATCCAGCCAAACTAAGCTTCACAACTGAAGGAAAAATAAAATCTTTTATGAACAAGCAAGTACTCAGAGATTTTATTACCACCAGGCCTGCTTTACAAGAGCTTCTGAAAGAAGCATTACACACAGAAAGAAACAACCAGTATTAGCCTTTCTAAAAATAAACCAAAAAGTAAAGAGCACCAACATAAAGAAGAATTTACACCAATGAATGGATAAAATAGCCGGTCAGCATCAAATGGCAGTAACCCTAAATTTAAATCGACTAAATCCCCCAATCAAAAGACACAGCCAAAAGCCAATGGCATGTTACATCCAGACCTGTTTCACATGCAAGGATACACAAAGACTCAAAACAAAGGGATGGAGAAAGATTTACTAACCAAATGGAGAGCAAAAATAAATAATAAATAAATAAAAAGCAGGAGTTGCAATTCTCGTATCGGATAAAATAGATTTTAAAGCAACAAAGATATAGTGGTAAAAGGATCAATGCAACAAGAGCTAACGATCCTAACACCCAGATACGAGACTTAGATTCAGTGAGACAGAAAATTAATAAGGATATCAAGGACTCGAACTCAGATCCGGAACAAGTAAACTTAATAAATATTTATAGAGCTCTCCACTTCAAATACACAAAATATACATTCTTGCCAATACCACATCACACCTACCCATAAGTTTAAATGAAACATTGATTGACCATTATTAATACCCAATTTTCTTCAAAATAAAGCAATATTTCCATTTACTCTCCCTCTTTCTCTTCCTCTTTCTTCCTCTCCTTTACTTATTTTTTTTTCTTTCCTTCTCTCAAAAAAAAAAGAAATCAACTTGTAAACCTCTAGATCCAGGTCGGCAATGTCTCTCTCATTGCTTGATTTCCTTCCTTCCCTTCCCTCCCTCCCTCCCTCCCTCCCTGCTTCCTCCCTTCCTTCCTTCCTTCATCCCTTCCTTCCTCCCTACTGTCCTTCTTCCCTCTCTTCCTGCCTTCCTCCCCCTCCCAAAAAAAAAAAGAAATAAGACAAGCCTCAAAAAGACCTCTCAAGAGAAATGTTAAAGTATTTTGAACTAAATAAAAGCAAAAAACAACATATGAAAATGTATGGAATGCAGCTAAAGCAGTGTTTAGAGAGAAATGTATAGCATTTAACAAATGTATTAGAAAAGAAGAAAGATTTAAATCCATAATCTAAGTTTCCAACTTAAGAAACTATAAAAAGAAACATAAATTAAATCTAACATAAGAAGAAAAACTAAATAATAACATTAGAAAAAAAATCAATGAAATTGAAAATGGGGAATTGACAGAGAAAATCAACAAAACAAACAAGTGATTCTTTGAAAGGTCAATAAAATTGATAAGCCCCTAGCCAGGTGAAGAAAAAAAGAGAGCTGACACAAATTACTAATATTAGAAATGAAAGAGGAGGCACCACTACAGATCCCACAGATATTAAAAGGATAATAAAGGAATATTGTAACAACACTATGCCCACAAACTTGATAACCTAAATGAAATAGACCAATTCATTTAAAAATACAGTCTTCTAAAACTCACACAAGAAGAAAAAGATAATTTGAATAGGACTATATACATGTTAAAGAAATTAAGTCAACAATTAATAACCTTCCAATACAGAAAGCCTCAAGCCTAGATGGGCTCTCTGGTGAAATCAACTGAATATATGAGAAAGAAATTTTACCAATCCTCAATAGCCTCTTTCAGAAGATAGAAGCAGAAGGGAATATTTTCTAACTCAGATGTAAGTATAGTATACCAAGAACAGGCAAAGACATTTCAGAAAAAACTACAAACCAGTAGCTGTCAGAAACACAATGTAAAATCCTCAACAAATATTAGGAAATTGAATCCAACAACGTACAAAAAAGAATTGTAGGGCCAGGAGCGGTGACTCAAGCCTGTAATCCCAGCACTTTGCGAGGCCGAGGCAGGCAGATCATGATGTTAAGATTGGATCAAAACCATCCCGGCCAACATGGTGAAACCCCATCTCTACTAAAAATACAAAAATTAGCTGGGCATGGTGGCATGCACCTATAATCCTAGCTACTTGAGAGGCTGAGGCAGGAGAAACATTTGAACCAGGGAGTCGGAGATTGCAGTGAGCCGAGATCCCACCACTGCACTCCAGCCAGAAAGTTGGTTCACCATTCAAATTGATTAATGTAGTCCATCTCATCAACAGGTAAATAAATCACATAATTATCTCAATGGATGCAAAAAAAACTAACACTCATTCATGATAAAAATTCTCAGGAAAAAAATAGGAATAGAAGGGAACTTCCTCAACTTGATAGGAACATTTACAAAAAACCTACAGATAACATTGCACTTAATGGTGAGAAACTAAAAACTTTCTTGCTAAGATCAGGAACCAGAGAAGGATGTCCCTTCTTACCACTCCTTTTAACATCATACTGGAAGTCCTTGCTAATGGAATAAAATAAGAAAAGGAAATAAAAGACATACAGATTTGGTCCCAGCACTTTGGGAGGTTGAAGCGGGCAGATCACAAGGTCAAGAGATCAAGGCCATCCTGGCCAACATGCTGAAACCCTGTCTCTACTAAAAATACAAAAATTAGCTGGGTGTGGTGGTGCACACCTGTAGTACCAGCTACTTGGGAGGCTGGGGCAGGAGAATTGCTTGAACCCGGGAGGTGGAGGTTACAGTGAGCTGAGATCATGCCACTGCACTCCAGCCTGGTACCTGGCAATGGAGTGAGACTCTGTCTCATTAAAAAAAAAAAAAAAAAAAAAAAAAAAAAAAAAAGACATACAGATTTGGAAGGAAGAAATAAAATTGTCTTTGTTCCAGATGACAGGGTCATCTATGCAGAAAATCTAAAAGAAATCACAAAAATTCTTCAGGAGCTTATAAGAAATTATGGCAAGGTTGACAGATATAAAGTTAATACACAAAAGTCCATTGTTTTCCTACATACCCACAATGAATAAATGAGATTTGAAATTAAAAACACCAGCTGGCTCATGCCTGTAATCCTAGCACTTTGGGAGGCTGAAGTAGGCAGATCACTTGAGCCCAGGAGTTTGAGACCAGCCTGAGAAACATGGCGAAACTTCATTTCTACAAAATATATATAAATTAGCTAGACATGGTGCCACATGCCAGTAGTCCCAGCTACCTGGGTGGCTGAGGTGGAAGAATCCCTTGAGCCAAAAAGGGAGAAGTTGCAGTTGCAGCGAGCTGAGATCATGCCACTGCACTCCAGCCTGGGCAACAGAGTGAGCCTAAAAAAAAAAATGAATGGATGGATGAATGAATGAAAAGGAAGGAGGGAAGGTGGGAGGGAGAATAGAAGGAGGGAAAGGAGGAAGGGAGACAGGGAGGAAGGGAGGAAGGGAAGAAGGGAGGAAGGGAGGAAGGGAGGAAGGAAGGAAGGAAGGAAGGAAGGAAGGAAGGAAGGAAGGAAGGAAGGAAGGAAGGAAATTAAAAACACTATATTACTAAAATTAAATGCTTAGATATAAGTCTAACAAAATATGTTCAAGATCTTTATGAGGAAAACTATAAACGTTTGATGAAATAAATCAGAGAACTAAAATGCAGAGATAGTTCATGTTTATTAATGGAGAGACTCAATATTATTGAGAAACCACTTCTTTGATTTGGTCAGTGCCAATCAAAATTCCTGCAAGTTATTTTACGGATATTGACCAAGTGAATCTAATGTTTGTATGGAGAAACAAAAGACCCAGAATAGACATATTACATTGAAGGAGAACAAAGTTGGTGGACTGACAGTAGCCAATGGCAAGACTTACTACAAAGCTGCAATAATCAAGACAGTATATTTCGTGGTAAAAGAATGAACAAGTAGATCAATGGAACCCAAAATAGAAAGCCCAGAAATAGATCCACTTAAATAGTCATCAGATCTTTGACAAGGAAACAAAGGCAAACAATGAAACAAAGATAGTCTTTTCAACAAATAGTGCTGGAACAAGCGGACATTCACATTAAAAAAAAAAAAAAACAGAATCTAGACACAGACTTTACACCTTTCACAAAAATTAACTCAAAATGAATTATAGACCTAAATGTAAATACAAAACTATAAAAATCCTAAAAGACAACATGGGGCAAATCTAGATGATTTGGGATTTGATGATGACTTTTTAAATACAATACCAAAGGTTGAATCCATGAAAGAAACAATTGATAAGTTGGACTTCATTAAAATTAAAAACTTCCTCTCTGCAAAGTACACTATCAAAAGACTAAAACAAGCCACAGACTAGGAGAACATATTTGCAAAAGATCTATCTGATAAATAATTCTTATTCAAATATAAAAACTCTTAAAACTCAACAATGAGAAAACAACCCGATTAAAAAAATGGGGCAAACAATTAAACACTAAACCCCACTAAAGAAGATATAAAGATGGAAAATGAGCATATGAAAGGATGCTCAGCATCATATGTCATTAGGCAATTTCATATTAAAACAACAATGGGCCGGGTGCGGTGGCTCAAGCCTATAATCCAAGCACTTTGGGAGGCTGAGGCGGGTGGATCACGAGGTCAAGAGATCGAGACCATCCTGGTCAACATGGTGAAACCCTGTCTCTACTAAAAATGCAAAAATTAGCTGGGTGTGGTGGCATTTGCCTGTAGTCCCAGCTACTCAGGAGGCTGAGGCAGAACAATTGCTTGAACCCAGGAGGCGGAGGTTGCGGTGAGCCGAGATCGTGCCATTGCACTCTAGCCTGGGTAACAAGAGCGAAACTCCGTCTCAAAAAACAACAACAACAACGAGATACCTCTACACACTGATTAAAATAGCCAAAATCCAGAACTGACAATTCCAAATGATGGCAAGGGTATGGAGCACCAGGAAGGTCCGTTCATTGCTAGAGGGAATGCAAAATAGTACAACCAGGTGGGAGGACAGTCTGGCAGCTGCCTACATAACTAAACAGTCTTACCATATGACCGGAGAATCATGATTTTTAGTATTTACCCAAATTATTTGAAAACATATGGCTACCTAGAAACCTGCCCATGGATGTCTTTCGTAGCTCTGTTCATAATTGCTAAAACTTAGAAGCAATCAAGATGTCCTTTAGTAAGTGAATAAATAAACTATGGTCTATTCAGACAATGGAATAGTATTCAGCAATAAAAATAAGTTACGAAACCATGAAAAGACATGGAGGAAACTTAGATACATATAACTAAGTGAAAAAAGCCAATCTGAAAAGGCTACATATCATATGATTTCAATCATACATTCTAGAAAAGGCAAAACTACGGAGATCCTAAAAAGATCAGTGATTGCCAGGGGTTAGGCGGGAGAGTGGGACAAACAGGCAGAGCACAGAGGGGTTTAGGGCAATGAAAACAATCTGTATGGTAGTATAATAGTGGAGAACTGTCATTACATATTTGTCAAAGCCCACAAAATACATAACACTGGGAATGAACACTAACATTAAATGCAGACTTTGGGTGACAATGTTGGGTCAATGTATGCAACAAGTTATCGCTCTAGTGAGGGATTTTGATAGTTGGGGAGACAGGGATTTTGATAGGGAGACTGCATGTAGGGGCAGAAATCTCAAAACCTTTCACTCAGTTTTGCTGTGAACCTAAAACTGTTCTACATATTAAAGTCTATTTTTAACATTCTCGTTTTTAAAAATATTTGGGTTTTTTGAAGTCCACAGTAATCTCTGTGCCGCCCTCGTTTTCGCTGTGATTTAATAATGCTTATTAAGCATGTTCTATCGCTTTGCTAGGGCTGCCATAGAGAATATAACAAACTGGATGACTTAAACAACAGAAATCTATTATTGCACAGCTCTGGAGAAATTTAAGATCAGGGAATTACTAGGGATGGTTCCCTCTGAGGGCTGTGAGAGAGAATCTGTTTCATGCTTCTCCCTAACTTCTGATGGCTTAATGGCAATCTTGGACATTCCCCATATCTGCTTTCACATTCACATGTCATGCCTGCATGTGTGTCATCTCCAAGTTTCCACTTTTTATAAAAAAACACCATTCATATTAGATGGGGCCTCTCCTACGTAACTACTCTTACTTAACTAATTACAGCTTCAACAACCTATTTTCAAATTCTAAGGTGATATTTCAAGGTACTCATTGTTAGGACTTCAAAGTATGAATTTGAGGGGGACCTAATTAAACCCATAATACATATCTATATATATAACACTGTGCTAGATGTGCTAGGTTCTGTTAGGAATCTACAATTTTATGAGGCTTGCTCTTAAGAACATAACAAAAGTTATACACAGCCCTAGCATAGCACAATTGGTATCACAGGACAGTATAGGATTAAGGGCAAAATGAGAAATACAGGATGAGATAGAACACTTATGGGTTGAGATAGGTCACTTATGGGTTGGAAGCTTGCACAAAAGCTTATAGAAGCTGTAAGGATTAAGTGGGGATACGTCTTATGTCAGTAAGCAGAACAAGGTAAGAAAACTTCCACTACTGCACTGGGTATGCATTTCCCTTCCAGGGTCTGTGAATAAATGGGGCCACAGGCCAGGGATGATCTGGGTGAGCAGAGAGCAGGTGATAAAGCTGGAAAAGTCAGTGGTGAGGCCAAATTACAATAAACCCCAAATACTCAGCGTAAGTTCCAGGTGAGGCAAAGCTGCTGGAGGAAGACTTCACTGGAAAGGAAATTCATTCATTCAGCAAGCATTTATGGATTCCCCAACCTCTGCCTGAGAGGAGCCAGTATACAAGCATTCTTTCCAAAGTAAAACATTGCCTGCAGCTAAGGTACTCATTTATAAAGCGGTAAGCCTGGGACCGACCTGAGACAGAAATCATCTCAGGAAACTGGGTAGCGGGTCTGCTTTTATCTGTTTGTGTATTTTTCTTGAGCGACATGTGCTAGAGCTTTACTTAGGAATCCTTGAAATTTGATTCCATCTTCACTCTTCACTCTGCATGTTCCGACAGTCAGTGGACCACAAAGACTAAGCCACTATATCCTAAATTGTACTCCAAAGAAGGACTGGGCTCCAAAGCACAGATGTGTGAGAGTCCTAACCCTCCCCCATCACGATGGATGCAGGCTCTTGAGGAGGGAAAACAAACGTAAGTAAATTTGTATTGTTCAGATTTCCAGTTATAGAAATCAATGATTCTTTCCTTGATACTGTACTATATATTGTAAATCACATGGATTTATTGGTTTCAGGATTGATTGAGCCAACTATTCTGTGTTACATCAGCAAGTTCTGTATCTCCTGGTGTCAGCACAAGGAAATAAGACAGTTACTTTTACATTCAAGATGAAATCACATTGTATTTTCAAAGCACATGTCATCTCAAAAAATTATGCTTAGGCAGGATTTTTCATATAAATAATTCTTTACTGGGCAATCTATCAGAGGCCGCTTTTTCCTTTCTCCCTTTTTTTTTTTTGTTGGCTAAATGTTGTGTTTTTTTAACAAATAAGTAAAAGGATAAACCTTAAAAGCTCACCTTTCATGGTAGGCTTGGTAAGAAAGAACAGAGAAATTATTTCCTGGAAAATAATATTCTTAAGTGATTATAGTTTGTCTTCTTGATTTAATAGATAGAAACATTTTAACCCTTATCATTCATTAACATGCATTACTTTTGGCATGTTATATTTGCAGTTACCTGGAGCTGTAAATAATCTAAAGGGTTATTAATCCTTTTATTTCTTCTTGGCATTTTTACTTTTTCATTTTCATAAAATCGGAGATTTTTAAATTTGCATTATTAGAGATCTTCTTGACCAACTACCATTGGTCCAGAGCTTAACTATTTAGAAAAAAATAATAAAAACTTATTACTTTTCTCTTGTTTTAGTGTAATTATCAAAGCAATAGAAAAACATTACAGAAAAGTTGTTTTATAGATAGTATCTTATTCTTACCTTCTAATGCAGCTAACATAATTTTAGAATATTTCTTTCTAGTATTTCCCCATATGTAAATGTTTTATCATAATTACAGTAATTATAAAACTTGGCATCCCACTTTTTTTAAGTCACAGGATGTTTCTCGTGGCAATAATTCTTTCTAACACAGGCCTATAGCCGCTCAAGTGAAGCCTTTCCCTTTTAAGATATAAAGCATGGTGGCTTTGGTATGAGTCAGTACCTCCTTGACAGAAATCTGCCTGCCCAGACCAAGAGGAGCACTATGGGGGGCGGTCCCAAAAATAACCCCAGAGAAGCAGCACAGAACCAGATTGGGGGCCTGGAGGGGAGTTTGAAGGCCAGATAGGGAATCTAGACTTATTTCAGAGAAGCACATGAAGCCATCGTTTTTTGGCCAGAAGTGCAAACTTTGGAAAGATATGGCAGAAACTGAATCAGGGACAGCGGGGGTGGGGTGGGGCAGTAAACATCTGGAATGATGCCAGGCAGGGGTGATTATTTCTTGGTTTAAGGTTAATGACACAGAAGTGGTGAAGAAAGCATGACTCAGACATTTCAAGTTATGAAATGGTAAGGCTGACCATTGGGGCCAGGCACAGTGGCTCACGCCTGTAATCCCAGCATTTTGGGGGACTGAGAAGGGCAGATCACAAGGTCAGGAGATCGAAACCATCCTGGCCAACATGGTGAAACTCTGTCTCTACTAAAAATACAAAAATTTAGCTGAGCGTGGTGGCCCGTGCCTATAATCCCAGCTACTTGGGAGGCTGAGACAGGAGAATTGCTTGAACTCAGGAGTTGGAGGTTGCAGTGAGCCCAGACGGTGCCACTACACTCCAGCCTGGGCAACAAGGCAAGGCTCTGCCTCCAGAAAAAAGACTGACCAGAAGACTTGAGTTAGAGGCTGAAGAAAAAATTGAGCCAAGTCAAACTGGCTCTTACTCCCCATCTCAAGAAGCTTCCACCTACCCACACATTCCTCCAAACTCCCAAGAAAGGAGAAGCCTCCACTCATGTGACGGCCGAGTCATGCATGGAAGCTGTTGATGGGGCCGTGTGCATTAGTGGGTGGGGTCCCTGCTCCTCTGAGGGCAAAAACCCAGGCTCCATTTTCTCATAGATTTCCTCTTTCTTGTTTCACAGAATTGGTAAACTGCACCACTGCTGGCCCCTTCCAGGTTCCATGTGACCCAGTGAAGAAGTAGACTCAGGCACTCCTGGACCTTTCCCTCTCTGTCTCATATGTGAAGTTCTTGTCCCAAGCACGTGGTGTGGGAGAAGCGAGGGCAGGGAAGGGCAGAAAAGGGCAGGGAGGGAAGGGGAGGGCAGAGAAGGAGACCCCATATAATCTCCAGCCTGAGCACTCACCAGGTGCACTGAAAGTTCAGGGGCCCGTCCTGCCACTCACTGTTGGAGTACACCTCCCATTCAGATACCATCCTGAAGAGACTAGCTGGGATTTAAACACAGGCTGCTGAGCCCCAAGCCCAAGCTCTTCCCAGTATCACACTGCTCAAGGCTTTCATATGCAAATCAGAACACAGGTAGAAAAGGATCATGACAATTATTTTTGTTGTTTCAAAGTGATGTATTTTGTTGGACAAAAATTAAAATGTGGGCCAAAACTTGCATAGTATAGAACAAAGCTAGGATGGCGAGATTAGTTACCAAACTAGTTTCTTACATCAACCACCCGGCAAACAGTAAGTAGGAAGCTGCCAATGCCCATTGCCAGTGGAAAATTAGGATCCAAGAGCTGGGCTAGCCCAGGCATCTTCAAAGTATGTTCCAGGAATCCCAAGGGCTCAGCAGAGGAGCATTAGCATCATCCACCCCTTTTCAGCCAGAACAGTTCAGTTATCAGCTTTATCTGCTTACACTTCCTAGTATGTTTTTTTAAAAAATGTACTCGTTTTTATTTTGACAATTACTATAAGTTTGTAAACTGAGTTAGTCCAATCTTCTCATTTTGTAAAAGAAAAAAAAATATGAAATTGTAGAGATCTGAATTGACTCCCCTCAAATCATATACAGCTATTAGGGACAGGGTTAGCCCTAAGACTCCAGGAGAGCATTGCTGTGTTTCAGGCAGAGTCGAGGTTATTCAGCGGGGACCAGGCGAAGCAGGCAGCTGGTGGCATTGGAAGTCTGCCTTGCACCACGTCATGCAGTTTCACTGGTTAAATGCTTTTCTCCCTAACATCATGCTAGACTGTGAGTATGGAGGCTCTGGGAAGTTCAAAGATAGTGCTCATTTTTTCCTAGAAATATCAAGGTTTCTTTGATGTGCTCAACTGCTTTTACTTTGACTCATCTCTGAATTTGAGGTAATGCTCATTCCTTTCCAAACAGAACACGAGCCTTCATTGTCCATAAAAACTGATGAGACTTATATGGGGAGGGAGCCTCCTATTAAAACAGCATGCCATGAACAATTCGGCAGTAGAAAGTGATCTGGAATTTAACCAGCTGGGAACCTACACATACATATGAAAAGGAAACAAAACAGTTACTATAAATTAAAAGAGGGGGAAATTAAAGAAACACTTGGAAAAATATCAAATGGGAGAGTAATTGTGCTGAGATATTTCATAATGCTCAGATGTGATTATTATTTATCATCATGAGAGCTACGCTAACTGTAATGGTGATTTTGACCAAAGTCAAACACGTCATTTAGTAATTCTAGACATGTCTATAGTTGTCTTTTTGAGTTTGGCACAACAGCAACTTTTTCACAGCTTTGAAATTGGTTCAGAGCCGCAATATCATAAGGTTTCATGTCTTCCACTCCGGTGACCCAGAGCCCAAGAGGCTCGTGATACTACTAGAGATGTGTTCCAATGTTATTGCTCCTACCATGTTCAATGAAATTAAATTTATTATATTGCTGCAGCATTTCATTAAAACACTCACCACCTTTTGTTCCGTGACCTATCAGCTAAGAGACTATCCCACAAAACCAAATTTTGTTACATAAAGAAAGCAGGCCAGGCACGGTGGCTCACGCCTATAATCCCAGCACTTTGGGAGGCCAAGGTGGGCGAATCATAGATCAAGAGATCAAGACCATCCTGGCCAAGATGGTAAAACCCCGTCTCTACTAAAAATACAAAAATTAGCTGGGTGTGGTGGCACGTGCCTGTAGTACCAGCTACTTGGGAGGCTGAGGCAGGAGAATTGCTTGAGCCCAGGAGGTTGCAGTGAGCCGAGATCGTGCCACTGCACTCCAGCCTGGCGACAAAGCAAGACTTCATCTCAAAAAAAAAAAAAGAAAAGAAAAGAAAGTACATGGTTCACGGTCTACCCACACAAAGCTGCTAGTTTGCAACCATAATGCTTAAAAATACCAAACTTGCTGTCTCAGCTACCAGTGAATTCAGTTGAATACCTGACCCTGCCCTGATGAAGAGGTGGTTAAACTAATTTGGTCAAATACATAGTTCAGTGTAGCTTTCATGCCTAAAAGTAGCTCAGAAGCTGAAATTAAAATTCTACCATTAGAAAACCTCGGTGTCTGCATCTATAAGGTGAGAACTTTAATTATACCCACATCCCAAGAACGATGCTAGAAATTTAAATAAATGATGCACTTCCCATCACCGGGGCCTGGCAGGAAAGGGGACTCTCTCTGCCCCATGTTACATTCTCCCCTTTGCATGCAGATGAGCCCAGTGAGCCTGCACTATCTCTGCTTCAACTACCAAGCTCTGACTCAGGCTCTGCACGTGGGTGAGGAGCACACAGCAGAAGCTGGAGGGCCCCTGATGAATGTTAGTCACTGATCTGAACCCTGAGCTTTGGCCAAATGATTCTAAGGACCTTGGGGGATGGAGGAAGTGGAAGGAGACAAAAAGCACAGCTAAAAAGCAGGTGGAAGTTGTTTTCAGGACCATTCCAGTCACCTCTCTGAGTCTCTCTAGTCCTTGTGGTACCTTTTCTACATCTCCCCACAGCCCCGGGACGGGCATCCTACTGGACTGTGGATGTTGTGTGGTCCTCCAGATCTTTCATCCCTCTCATTCCTTCTCACTGTCTCTTGGTCCCAGCAATGCTCCGCTGACAATGGGGAAGAACAAGAATCACCGTCCACTTTCTGCATTGCATTATGTTAGATGCATGCTTTAGCTTATCTCCTGGACTATAAGCTGCTTAAGGAGAGAAATCCTCACATCCACAAGTTCTCAAACATACTTGTTGAATAAATGAAGGAGTGAATTATCTCATCTTCTACCTCCAGGCAAGAAGAAAAATAATATCTGCTGGGAGCTACCGAGTATCAGGCACTGTGAATACTTTATCATCTAACACCCTTCAATATCCAACCACATGACTTGATTACTACTGTTTTACAGATGAAGAAATTGAGACTCACACCTTTGTACACTCTGTTCCTCTGCCCGGAACATCATCTGTAGGTTGGATCCTTCTCACCAAGTCTCAACACAAAGGTTGCTATCTATCTGTCTGTCTGTCAGTCTGTCTGTCTGTCTACCTATCCATCTATCTGTCATACTAGCTATCAGAGAGGTCTTTACTGACCCCCCCAATCTAAAACAGGCTTCTAGTACCCATCCCATCACCCTGATTTATTTCTCACTTTCATCCCATGAGAGGCATTTATCTTATCTGAAATGGCTTTGTTCATGTATTTGTCTCCCTCTAGCTAAGACCCATGGAGCAGGTACCTTACAGATCTTGCTAATTACTGTATTCCCATGGCCAAAAGCTATGTGCAAATACCTAAACATAGTAGGTTTTCAATCGAGATGTATGAAATAAATGAAAGTGAGTAAATGAATGAGCATGGCAGGAGGGAAGAAGAGAATGAGGGGACTCAGCCAGTGAGACCCAGGGCAGAACTGAAACTGACCCTGCCCGATTCCAAGCCTGTGCTCTTCCCACCTCTGCAGTGGGTCCCCTACCTGCTAATTACAAGAATTACTTGGGATATTGACTTCAGTGTAGATTCCCAGACACCTCCCCTAGAGAGTCTAATTCCATAGGACCCAAGCTCTGTATTCTATGAATATGAGTGATTCTTGTGTTCCGGTAAGTTTATAGAACACTGTACTATATCACACCGTGTTATTGTGTCATCATGTCAAGGGGAGTTGGAGGCAGAGGCCATTCTTCAAATTATGCCCTTAATATAGCCACCTGTAAGACCAGCCCCAAGAGATACAGTCCTCTTTCCCTACTCATCAGTGATCTGTTGAGTATTTACTGAACTTCTACTGTTAGCCAGGCATTGGCCTAGGAGCTAGAAACCTATCAGTGCTCCAAGAAGACAAACTGTCTGTCAACAAACAGGAGATAAACAGGTGAATCTATGAGCTGTTTGTAAGGGAAGAGCAAGAACAGTGCTTAGTTAACGTGGTCAGGGAAGGTATCACAGAGGAAGAAACTTTTGGCCTGAGGACTGGAAAAAGAAAACAAGCCAGCCAGGCAAAGAGCCAGAGGGAATGCAAGCCAGGCAAAGAGAGCAGCAAGAGCATATCCCTGAGTGAGAAAGAAGCTGGCATGAAAAGGCTGAGAAAGTGGCCACATGGCACAGTGTGAGAGTGTAAAATAGATGAGTTCACCAAAAGACCATCAAGGACCAGACCAGCGTGTGCCTGGTAAGCTACATCAAGGTATGGAGCTTGGTCTTCACTCTACATGCAGTGGGTGGACACTGAAGGCTGTTATCTAGTGAGGTTAACATGACGGAATGTATGTTTTAAAATATCTTTTGGACTACGGTATGAAGGAGAAATCAGAAGAGAGAGAAGGAGGATTGGAAGGTGGGAGAGAGTGAGAGTGAAAAGGGCATCATTCCACAGCTGGAATGATGGTGCTGTATCAGTTAGCTCTTGGCTTCTTGACAAACTGCTTCCAAAACACACAGGCTTAAAGCACAACCATTTTTTAGCTCATAATTCTGGTAGTCAGCAAATGTGGGCTGGGTTCAGTTGGGTGTGTCTTCCACTGGTGTTAGCTGGGCCCACTCACCTATCTATAGTCTACCGCCAGTCACCAATCTGAGGAAGTGGTGAGGGAGACTGAGCCTCATGTCTCCCGTCATCTAAATCGGTTCATATTGTGATCCCTGGGCTCCAAAAGCAATCAGAGAGAGCAAGTCCCCAAAACCAGCAAATGTCAAGTCTTTCCTTGTCATGCCGGCTATCAGCACACTGGCCAAAGCACGTTACACAGTAGCCAAGTTCACAGTCATCAGCACAAAACTAGTCAATGCTTGGAGACAAGGAGGCATGAAAAAAATTGGAGGCTACTTCAGCAACCTTCTTCCTGTGACCTGGACCATGATGGTGGAAGTAGGAACAGGGGTGGTGAGAAGTGGACACATTTTTAAAATTATATTTAGAAAGTGGAGCCAACAGAACTGGGTAATTTATGGTGGGAATGAGGGATAGAGAAAGAAGTAGAGTGGATGATTTCTAGGCTTTGAGCTTGAGCAACTAGGTAAAGTTGATGGTACTTGTTCACAAGTGGAAGATAGAGAAAGCAATAACATTTATCCTTTCTCAACTCGATCATCACAACTGTGTACAATGGTTCTTAAAAGTGTTGATTTCAGGACTCTTTCAGATGCTTAAAAATTCCTGAGGACCTCAAAAGCTTTTGTTCATGTAGATTATTTCCATTGATATTTCACATATGAGAAATTTAAGTGAATAAATTTTTAAATATTTTTGCTTCATGTTTTAAAAACGACAATAAATCCATTGCAGATTGCCATAATATAATCTTATAAAAATAGCTATTTTCTAGAACAGAAAATAGTAGTAAGAATTTCACTATGTAATGATTTTGCAGATCTCTTTAATATCTGCTTAGCAGAATGCAGCTGAATTCTCATTTCTGCTTCTGCGTTTGATCTGTTGAGATACCTATGTTCATTGATGCCCAGGAGTTAAACTCAATTTGACACGGATATGTAATTGGAAAAGGGCAGAATATTTTAGTCTTTTCAGATATTTGTGAATGTTCTTCAATACTACGCCAAAAGTCAGCAAGTAGTAGTTGTGATATGGAATCTGAAGCTATGTTGAGGAACTTTTTCTACTTAAAGTCCATTTATCTATTCTGCACTTTGAATGGATCTTTCATTCGTGCATATTTTGAAAATACCTGTTCGTTAATTTATACAAATCTTTTAATTGTTGACATACATACACAATTGTGGACATTACATAATATCAAAAAACCAATGGGCATTACTGCCACCAACAACCTCACCAAAAAAGCCTTTAAGCTTTGAGAAACTGTCAACCTCATAGTGGCAGATACAAGTTTTCCAAAGTCCTGATTTTCACTTGAAAGCTCAGATTTTATCATTGGCAACAAATACTGTCAGTTGTTTTCCTAGAAGTGACAGGCTCCTTTCATTCATTTTTAAAAGAAAATGTCTGCCAATACCCAAGTCTGAATAACCAGTTTGTCTGTCAGACATTTTCAAGTAAAAAATAGTGTTTCATGAAAAAAGCAACTAGTTCAGCTCACAACTCAATCGCACAGTGCTTCGCATCCAGACAGCCACGGCACTTCTCGCGTGGCAGAAATGTTTCATGCGCACTTCCCACTTTTTCACACATAATATTAAAAAGATGTGGACTCAGGGTCTAGGGTTTAATACAATTCATCATTTTACTGTTTGATCCAGGACATCCTTAAGTGCAGCTGGCATTGTCTTTTTAACCCTCGGTGATGCAAACACCATGAATACTCCCACAGCTTGAGGCCACTGCCTCAATTCATGCAAAGCCTCCTGCAGTCCTGTCCCATCATTGCTTTTGCACCACCAGCAGAAATGTCAAAAAAATGTAAAGGGAAAATGACATCTAATGTTGTTATGAAAATAGTTTTGCTCCACAGACCCCTTCCCCTTAAGTGGTCTTGGAGACCTCAAAGGGTCTGTGGACCACATTTTGAGGACCAACCTACCCAGTGCGAATCTAGATGGATGAGATGTATATATGAAATACATGAATTTTATAGACAGCTTTTGTTTTCCCCCAACCTTCCCACCACGAATGTGCAAAGTATCAGTGTCAACAGCATTTATTTGACAGGTATTGGACACATATCAGTCTAAGCAGTGTGTGTGTATAAAAAACAGTCAAAGGCATAGTAGAGATGAAAAGATAAGACATGGCAGATAAAACAACCAGGGGACAGCTATGGAGTAACGTGGGCTGCGGTACAAGGCTGGAGAGAGCAGAGAGATACGGAATGTGAGAAGGACCAGAATGGGGTGTTGTTTTAGATAAGAAAGCCTCCGGGAAGCCAAATTTTGATGGGCAAAGGAGACAAAGATTAAACAAAGAAGAGAAAAGAGCATTCATATAAAAAATGTTGTGTAAGCAAAAGGAAAGCTGGACCTAGAAGAGAGGAGAATGGTTGGTGGATAAGAACAACAGCTTTGGAGAGCCAGTGACCTAATCTTGAATGCAGATTCTACCACCTTTTGGTGGCAAAAGTCTTATGACTTTAGGTGAGTAATATTAACCTCTCTATGCCTCAGTTTCCCCAGATGTAAAATGAGTGAGATGATAGTACTGACTCCACGGGAAGATCATGAGGAGTAATGTGATCATGAATGTAAAATACCTTACAGGCCATCTAGCCACATGGCAGGCATGCAAGTCTGGTGGCAGCAGTCGTTACGATGAGGAGGAGGAAGAAAATTAAAGCAGGCTCTGGCCAAACATGGGGAGGGACAGTGAAGTGAAACAGCTGAGTTGGAGTGGAAATGGCCCGGAGTACTGAGAAATTATTCTGGAAATTGGGAAGTGGGGGAGAAGTTTAAGGAGAGCTTGGAGTGCCTGGGTGAAGCACATTAAACAGAAAGGAGTCACTCCAAGATCGGGTCAGGAGAGTAAAGTGATTTTTCAGAAAACACAGCATTTGAGGGAAATTTACACTGAACCAGTGTACCCTGGAGGGGAACGAGCAGGGCTCAGAGACAAGATGCTCTGTCTGGAGGCTTTGGATGAAGGCGCATCAAAGGTGGAGGCTTTCAGATGGAAGTTTCAAATGAAACAGATTTTACAATAAGGAAGATGAGATGAAGAGCAGAGATGCAACGGCCCTAGTTGTATGGTGTGGATTGGTCTGTATTTGGCCAGGATCACCCACCCTCTTCTGCTAGCCCTTTTCCTCTAAATGGATCAATAAACTTCAATATGAAATCCAAGTGGAACTGCTTCCTCATTTGGGGTGGAAGGTTAAAACGCATGCACGCACACAAAACACCAGTTGCTTCAGCTACTTAAAATTCTTCAAAGCTTTCTTTTACTCTTCGGATAAATTCAGTCCTCTCAGCAAGACACACAGCACTTTTTGCAGCCTCTGAACACCTGCTGACCTCATGGCTTGAGACTCCCCAAATATATACACTTTTTCAGGAGTCTGGAAACCAATTGCAAATAGCTCAAGAAAATAAGTGTGGGGGGTCAGGTTGGGTAGGGGAGATAGATAGAGGAGGGGAATGAATTTATTGATATGTTAAACTGATAACCCAGGAAGTTGCCCTCCAGCCATCTCAAGATAACTGCAGTTTTCCAGACACAAGGCTCTCTTTCACCTCTACAACTGAGGCTGGAAACTGTGGACACATACTCCTTTCCAAGAGACTCCAAACCAGTCTTGTTCCTGCTCACCATCTATCTCTCTGCTCTCCCAGAGATCACCTCCTGGTCTCAGCCCAGCCTAGCCACTTCCCTACCACCAAAGTACACTCTGTCTTTCTCTTCTCCAGCAGACTCCTATGACAATTTTTGCTGGGACTTTGTCCTCCAAGAATGGGCCCCAGCATTGCTTGTAAGCATGCTAGGACTACATAGAAGCGTAAGCACAATTCCAGACCTCCCAACTTGAAATTTGCACTTTAAGGAGATCACATGAGACACAGTCCATTAGAGACTTGAGGCAATTCATGTATGACAATTACTCATTTACACACCATTCTCTCTGAGGACAGGCATTTTGTATTTTTAGCTAAATTTCTTGAAGAGGGCCTGCAACTTACCTCTGCCTCCTGGGTTCAAGCGATGCTCCTGCCTCAGCCTCCCAAGTAGCTGGGACTCCTACAGGTGTGCACCACCACCCAGCAGACTTTTGTATTTTTTAGTAGAAACGGGGTTTCACTATGTTGGCCAGGATGGTCTTGATCTTATGATCTACCCACCTTGGCTTCCCAAAGTCCTGGGATTACAGGCGTGAGCCACCGTGCCCAGCCATATTTAGGAATTATTTCTAAACAAGGATTCCAATAGTTATCCAGTAGAGGATTCATTCAATTTCATCAGTAACAGAAACACTAAAACATACAGATAATACATTCATTTTAATGCGCTTATTTCTAAATGCCTGCTTATGTATATAAGCCACAACTCCTCCTTTACTGAAAACTCCTGTTTGATTTTACAGAAAAATTTAAATATTCCAATAGTTGGAAAATGCATGTATACATTCTAAGAATGAAACCATCTCTCTCTATATATATATTTTTAATTAGACCTTAAATGTTGACCAGTGAATCTTTATGACAATTACTGACTTTGTAAAGCTCTTCCTAGATGAATGTACAATTGAATCATGCTTTAAAATTTTCTTTCAATGTTTTCATTTGGTTCCCACTCCCCCCATTTTATCTTTCCAACAAACAAAGGTAGTGGTAAGAACAGTTTGTCATTTTTAAGGCATAGGATTAAGCTCCGACTAATTAGCAGATTTGCCCAGTATTTAAATGAAACCTGTTTGCAGTTTCATCATCCATGTGGATCCAGAAAGGCAGCCAACTGGCCCATCAATTTGGTTAGAAAAGAATAAATGATAAGGCAACTGACAGTGTCCTCTCACGGGAGACTCTCTGTGGCTGTACTGTTTCTCCAGTATTCATTATCCACGTAAACATACTTCACTAGGCTGCGCAATCATCTGCCCTGCTCTGAGCTCCCAGCCAGCAGCCTCCTAGCCTTCCTTTTCCTACATTTGCATCCTCAATGTCAGCAAGGGCTGTGCGCTGATGTGTTCACTGTCAACAACACACCAGGAAATCTCGCTCTGGGCAGCCACGAGTTATCTCGGCTTTAGGCTGCCTCTGAAAGTGAGGGTAGCCCTCAGCCGCGTGTGGGAAAGACTCATTTGCAGTACTGGCACCCCTTCCCTTGTAGGGTTTTAGAAGACACTGCCAGCACACTTTGCGCATGAACTTTGAGAGGTGTGCAAGGAAGCGTTATTGGCGGGGCACTCAGGAACTCAGACTACTGGTGCCACAGAACTGATGGGAAGACAGAGGCAGGGAGGAGGAAGAGGAGGAGAGACAGAGAGAGAGACTGGACTGGGCAACCCCCACCTCATTCTGTGAAAGAATTTTAAACCATTGGCATTAGAAATTCCACCTTTCCTTCTATGAGCTGTTCAAATGGTGGAGGAAGAGTGGATTCCCATGACAGGGAGTGCTGGGCTGGCTTTAGACCCAGAGAACAGAGGGAAGCAAAGAACATGCAGTGAAGTCAGGGCACATGGGACCTGGAAAGGTTCATAGGAGGCTCAAAGCCAGAAGGTTTCCGTACTATGGATATTAAGGGGCTTTTTCTTTCTTCTCCTTGAAACACATGCATGCATGCTCAATTACAACTTGAGCTCTATGTTAGATCCAATTCAGAAACCCTGTAGGCGTTTCTCTACCATTAGATAATATATTAGAACCGCTTTTTAAAATCTAAGTCAAAGTCATATTATGGACATTCTGCACCATCAGCCTCTAGACAGATAGATCTCCACCCTTCTGAGAGGCAGCCCGGGTCTCCTCCTACCCCACGCCTTACTCTGCACAACAGGCTGCACACTGGCTCTCCTCCTCCACTGGCATCCCACTCATGCCACAGGATTCAGCATGGACAGTGCCTCCTTCCCCAAGAGTAGACTGCACACTTAGAGTCCCCCTCCTGGGGCTTTTCCAGCATGCTGAGCCCTCTCCCATTTAGATTACTCCTGGACCCTGTGGTGCCCCTCTGAAAGGTTGCTCCTCACCACTGCATCCCAGCACAAAGCACAGTGCAGTAACCATGGTTACCGCCCAAAAGCCACCTATGATGACGTATTAGTCCATTCTCACACGGCTATAAAGACCTGCCTGAGACCGGGTAGTTTACAAAGGAAAAGGGTTTAATTCACTCACAGTTCCCCATGGCTGGGGAAGCCTCAGGAGACTTCCAATCACGGCAAAAGGTGAAGGAGAAACAAGGACCTTCTTCATAAGGCAGCAGGAGGAAGAAGAGGGATCAAGAGAGGAACTACCAGGCCCTTGGAAAACTACCAGAGGATTACAATTTTAAAACCACCTGGGGATTACAATTCAAGATGAGATTCCAGTGGGGACACAAAGCATAACCATATCAAAGACACATGAAAGAACAAAGGTAGTGGAGTCAGACATGGTTGGTCTTTCTCTCTCTCTCTCTCCTCCAGGTTTTCTTATGTAGTGGAAGGGAGAGTCAAGTTGGGACAAGCAGCAGTTCCTATCTTGGTGACCCTCCTTTGCCCTCTCCCTTTCCCCTGACAGCCCAGTTGAGGGAGGAGTCCTTTTTCCAAAGGAGGATTCTACAATCCTGTCTCCCACCCTCAACCCGGGCAGGATGTCCCCTTCCCTGATCCTGCCTTCCTTGGTGCCACACCTGCATGTCACTGTGGCACAGGAGAGGCCCCAACTTCAGAAGGAAGGCTTCTAGAGCATCAGAGAATGCTTCCAAAAACCCTCCAGCCAAATGTCTGCACCCCTGCTCTCTATTCAATATGTTTTAACTTCTGTATTTCCCAATTTTTCCCTTTTAATCTCCAGAGGAGTGTGCTTTCTTGTCTAATCTTCTATTTTCAGAATATTCACCCCAAAGTAAGGTATCACTGGCTGGTACAGTTAGAGTTTGTTGGTTTCTTGTACTTGTTTTTGGTGCCTGATCTTCATACAGTCAGAGTCTTCTCCAACATCATCTACCATGTGGCCCTAAAAAACCTTACGGTTTTACATATACTTCACACTACTGTACTGTACACTTAAAAATGGTTAAGATGGTATATTTTATATTTTGTGGGCTTTATCACAATAATTTTTTAAACATTTAAAATTTTAATTTTTTAAACTAAACATTTAAAAAATTAATTTTTTCAAACATTAAAAAAATGTAAAGGCTTTATTTTTTAGAGCAGTTTTAGGTTCACACAAAATTGAGCAGAAGGTACGGATATTAATTTACATTCCCTGTCCCTATATACACACAGTCTCCCCTATTATCAAATATCTCCTGCTAGAATGATACAATGAATGAACCTACATTAATGCATCATTATCATCCAAAGCCCGTAGCTTACATCAGGGCTCACTCTTGGTGGTGTACATTCTATGAGTTTTGACATACACTGACATGTACCCAACACTGCAGTATCATGCAGGATGGTTTCAGTACCCTAAAAATCCTCCATGCTCTGACTATTCATCCTTCCCTCTCCCCTAACCCCTGGAAACCACTATCTTTTCCTGTTTTCATTATTTTGCCTTTTCTAGAATATCACATAGTTAGAATCACACAATCTGTAGACTTTTCAGATTAGCTTCTTTTCACTTAGTAACAATGCATTTAAGTTTTCTACATGTCTTTTTATGGCTTGATAGCACATTTCCCTTTAGCTCTAGATAATATTCCGTTGTCTGCATATAACACAGTGATCTATCCATTCACCTACTGAAGGATATCTTGGGTTGTTTTCAAGTTTTGGCAATTACAAAAAGAGCTGCTATAGACATCTGTGTGTAGGTTTTTGGGTGGCTATAACTTTTCAACTAATTTGGGTAAATACCAAGAAGCACAATTGCTAGATCATATGGCAAGAATATGTTTAGTTTTATAGAAAACACCAAACTGTCCTCCCAATTGGCTGTACCATTTTGCATTCCCACCAGCAATGAATGAGGGTTCCTTTTGTTCCACACCCTTGCCAGCATTTGGTGTTGTCAGTGTTCTGGATTTTGGCCATTTTAATCAGTGTGCAGTGGTATCTCATTGTTTTCATTTGAAATTCTCTAATGACATATGATATCGAGCATCTTTTCATATGCTTATTTTCCATCTGTACATCATCTTTAGTGAGGTGTTTTTTCAAGTATTTGACTCGTTTTTCAGTCAGGTTGTTTGTTTTCCCATCGCGGAGTTTTAGAGTTCTTTGTATGTTTCAGGTAACACTCCTTTATCAGACGTGTCTTTTGCAAATATTTTCTCCCAGTCTGTGGTTTGTCTGAGCCTTCTGACAGCAAATTTTACAGAGCGTAAGTTTTTAATGAAGTCCAACCTATCAACGATTTCTCTCAGAGATTCTCCCTTTGGTGTTGCATCTAAAAAGTCATTGCCATATGCAAGGTCACCTCGATTTTATCCTCTATTACTTTATAGGAGTTTTATAGTTTTGCATTTTATGTTTAGGTTTATGATCCACTTGGGTTAATTTTTGTGAGAAGAGTAAGGTCCATGTGTCTTGATTCTTTGTTTTTTTTGCATGTGGATGTCTAGTTTTGCAGCATCTTCAGTTTAAAAATTATCTTGCTCTATTCTGTTGCCTTCAGTTCTTTGTCAAAGATCAGTTTACTACATTCATGTCTATTTCTAGGCTTTCTAGTTTGTTTCATTAATCTGTCTATTATTTTACCAATACTACACTGTCTTTTCAAAAAATGTTTTAATTGATACATAATAGATGTACATATTTTCAAGGTACATGTAATAATTTAATAAATTCATAATTTGTAAAGATTCAATAAATTAATTGGAATACCCACCACCTTAAATATTTCTCTTTTTTTATGCTAAAAGCATTCAAATTACTCTTTCCTAGCTGTTTTGAAATATACAATAGATTATTATAAACTAGAGTCACCAGACTGATCTATCTAACACTAGTCTTATTTCTTCGATCAAACTGTATATTTATGACCATTCATCAACCTCTGTTCATACCCTGCACCTCCCTACCCTTCCAAGCCTGTGGCAGCCACCAAATTACTCTGTCTTCATGAAGTCCACTTCTTAGCTTCTGCATATGAGTAAGAACATGTGATACCTGTTTTTCTGTGCTTGGCTTATTTCATTTAACATAATGCCCTACAGTTTCATCCATGTTACTGAAAAAGATAAGATTTCATTCTTTTTTATGGGTGAATAACATTCCATTGTGTATATATGCCACATATTATTTATCCATTCACCCACTGATGGGCACTTAGGTTGATTCCATACCTTGGCTATCATGAATAGTGTTGTAATAAACGTGGGAGTATAGACATCTCTTCAGTATATTGATTTCTTTTCTTTTGGTATATATCTCAGTAGTGGAGTTGCTGGATTATATGGTAGTTCTATTTTTAGTTTTTTGAGAAAACTCTGTAGTTTTACATAGTGGCTATCCTAATTTACGTTCACACCAACATTAGACAAGGGTTCCCCTTTCTCCACATCTTCACCAGCATTCATTATTTCCTGTCATTTTCATAAAAGTCATTTTAACTAGGGTGAGATAATATCTTATCATGGTTTTTGATTTGCATTTCTCTGATTATTAGTGACGCTGAGGTCTTCTTTCATATACCTGTTGGTCATTCATATATCTTCTTTTGAGAAATGTTTCTTCAGATCTTTTGCCAAGTTTTAACTGGTTTATTCGAATTTTCTGCTGGTGAGTGGTTTGAGCACTTATCCATGGATACTTTGCAGATATTTTTCTCCCATTCTTTGGGTTATCTTCTCACTTTTTTGTTTTCTTTGCTGTGCAGAAGCTTTTTAGCTTGATGTAATCCCACTTGTGTATTTTTGTTTTGATTGCCAGTGATTTTGAGGCCCTACACAAAAAAACCTTTGCCCAGGCCAATGTCCTGCAGTGTTTCCCCAACATTTTCTTTCAGTAGTTTCATGTCTTAAATTTTTTCCTAATTTTTATATATGGTGAAAGATAGGGGTCTAATTTCATTCTTCTGCACACGGTTATTTAGTTTTCCGAGCACCGTTTATTGAAGATACTGTCCTTTCCTCATTGTCTGTTCTTAGCACATTTGTCAAAAATGAGTTGGCTAAAGATCCTTGAGTTTATATCTGAGTTTTCTATTCTGTTCCATCAGTTTAGCCTATGGGTCTATTTTTATGACAATACCATGCTGATTTTGTTACTATAGCTTTTTAGAATATTTTGAAGTCAGGTAGTGTGATGCCCCACCAGCTTTGTTCTTTTTTCTGGAGATTGCTTTGGATATTTAGGATCTTTAGTGGTTCCATACAAATTTTAGGATTGTTTATTCTGCTTCTGTCAAGAATGTCATTGATATTTTGAAAGGCAATTCATTGAATCTGTAAATTTGAGTAGTATTGTCATCTTAACAACATTAATTCTTTCAATCCCCTGAGCATGGAATACCTCTTCTTTTCGAATCCTCTTCAATTTCTTTCAGCAGTGTTTCATATTTTATATAAAATTTTCACCTCTTCATTTAAATTGATTTTTTGGTATTTTATATTCTTTGTAGCTACTGTATGTGGAATTGCTTTCTTTTTTTTTCAGATTGTTCACTGTTGGCCCAGATGAATGATACCAATTTTTGTATGTTGGCTTTGTATCCAGCAACTTTACTGAATTTATCAGTTCCAGTCATTTTTAATGAAGTCTTTAGTTTTTTTCTAAGTATAAGACAATGTTGCCTGTGAACAAGACTAATTTAACTTCTTCATTTCCAATTCCGATTTTCTTTCTTTCTTTCTTTTGCTAGCACTTCCAGTATTATGCTGAATAAAAGTATTGAAAGCAGGCATCTTCATCTTGTTCTAGATCTTAGTGAAAAGGCTTTCAATTTTGTCCTGTTCCGTACAATATTAGCTGTGGGTTTGTCATATATGGCCTTTATTATTTTGAGATATGCTCCTTCTATATACAGTTTGTTGATGGTTTTTGTCATAAAAGAATGTTGAGTTTTATGGAGTGTTTTTTGGCATCTATTGAAATAATAATATGGTTTCTGTTCTTGGTTCTTAGTTCTGTTGATGTGACGTAACACATTTATTAATTTTTGAATGTTGAACTATCCTTGCATCCCTGGAATAAATCACAGTTGATCATGGTGAATGATCTTTTTAATGTGTTGTTAAATTTTGTTTGCTAGTATTTTGTTGAGGATTTTTGCATCTATGTTTATCCGTGACATTGGTCTGTGGTTTTCTTTTTTGTTGTTACTGCTGTTTCCTCATCTGGTTTTAGTATCAGGGACATGCCGGCCTTATAGAATGAGTTTGGAAGTGTTTCCTCCTCTTCAATTTTTTCAGAAGAGTTCAAATAGAAATGGTATGAGTCCTTTAAATATTTGGTAAAATTTAGAAGTGAAGTCATCAAGTCCTGGGCTTTTCATTGATGAGAGACTTTTTGTTATAGCTTAGATATCATTATTCATTATTGGTTTGTTGAGATTTTCTGTTTCTTCATGATTCAATCTCAGTAAGCTATATGTGTCTAAGAATATCTGTTTTTTCCAGGACTTCAAATTTGTCAGCATATAGTTGTTTGTAATAGTCTTTAATGATTCTTTTTATTTCTGTGGTCTCAATTGCTATGTCTCATTCCTTATTTCTGATTTTATTTATTTCTTCTCTCTTTTATTCTTAGTCTAATGAAGGCTTTGTTAATTTTATCTTTTCAAAAACCAACTTTTTATTTCCTTCATATTCTGTAGTGTTTTCTAGCCTCAATTTCATTTGTTCCTACTCTCATCTTTATTATTTCTTTTCTTGCTCTAATCTGGGGTTTGCTTTGTTCTTGCTTTCTTAATTCCTTGAGGTGTATTTTTAGCTTGTTTATTTGAAGTCTTTCTACTTTTTTGGTAAATTTTTATTGCTATAAACTTTCCTTGCAGTGCCGCTTTGGCTGCATCCCATAGATTTTGGTACATTGTGTTTCCATTTTCATTCAAGAAATTTTTAAGTCCATTTTTAATTTCTTCATTGATCCATTGGTTATTCAGATGCATGTTGTTTAGTTTTCAAGTGTTTTATATGTTCTGAGGTTCCTCGTGTTATTGATTTCTAGTTTTATTATATTACGGTCAGAACAGCTACTTAATATGATTTCTACTATTTGAATTTGTTAAGATTTGTTTTGTGGCCTAAGATATGGTCTATTCTGAAGAATGTTGCATGTGCTGATGCAAAGAATGTATATTCTGCAGCAGTTCGGTAGCATGTTCTATAAATATCAGTTAGGCCTATTTGTAGTTTAATTCCAATATTTCATTGTTGATTTTCTCTCTAGGTGATCTTTCCATTACTGAGAGTAGGGTGTTGAAGTCCCTTGCTATTATTGTATTGCACTGTATCTTTCCCTTTAGATCTATTAATGTTTCTTCTATATACGTGGGAGCTCTGGTGTTGAGTACATACATACTTATAATAGTTATATCCTCTTGCTAACTTGACCACTTTGTCATTACATAGTGACCTCCTTTGTCCATTCATTACAGGTCTGATTTGTAGTCTATTTTATCTGATGTAAATATAGCTACTCCTGCTCTTTATGTTTCTACTTGTATGGAGTATCTTTTTTAACTCTGTCACTTTCAGTCTATGTGTCTTTACAGGTGAAGTGGGTTTCTTGTAGACAGCATATAGTTGGGTCTTGGTTTTATTTATTTTATCACTCTATGCCTTTTAACTGGAGAACTGAGTCCATTTACATTCAGTGTTATTACTGATAAGCAAGGATTCACTGTGGCCTTTTTGTTGCTTGTTTTCTCATTGTTTTGTGACTTTTCTTGTTATTTTTTGTGCTTAAGTGATTTACTCTAGTAAAATATGCTTTAACTTGTTGCTTTTTAGTTTTACTAAATTTTTATCATAGGGTTTTGCATTGTGGTTATCGTGAAGTTCACAAAAAATCCTATAGATATAACAAGTTATTTTAAAGAGATGACAACTTATCTTAGACCACAAAAAAAGAATAGATACAAAGAAAAAAGAAAAAAAGACCTCTTTACACTTTAACTCCCTCTCCCCACATTTTGACTTTATGTTGCCTCAATTTACATATTTTATATTGCCTATTTCTTTTCTTTTTTTTTTTTTTTAATTTTTTATTGGATTATAGGTTTTGGGGTACATGAGCAGAGCATGCAAGACAGTTGCGTAGGTACACACATGGCAGTGTGCTTTGCTTTTCTTCTCCCCTTCACCCACAATATTGCCTATTTCTTAACACATTTCTGTAGCTATTATTGTTTTTGACAGACTTGCCTTTGGGGCTTCCCACCACAATTACAGTATTAGAGTATTCTGAGTTTTTCCACGTACTTAATTTTACTGGTGGGTTTATACTTTCAAATGTTTTCTTTTTACACATTAGTGAGGTTTTTTTCATATTGAAGAACTCCTTTTAGCTTTTTCTTTTTTAAGATGGAGTCTCTCCTGGTCACCAGGCTGCAGTGCAGTGGTGCGATCTTGGCTCACTGTAAACTCCACCTCCTGGGTTCAAGCGATTCTCCTGCCTCAGCCTCTTGAGTAGCTGGGACTACAGGTACATGCCACAGTGCCTAGCTAATTTTTTGTATTTTTAGTAGAGATGGGTTTTCACCATGTTAGCCATGATGGTCTCGATCTACTGATCTCATGATCTGCCCACCTTGGCCTCCCAAAGTGCTGGGATTACAAGCATGAGCCACTGCACCCAGCCCCTTTTAGCATTTCTTGTAAGGTAAGTCTGATGGTAGCAAATTCTCTGAACTTTGGTTTGTCTGGAAAAGACTTTCCCCTTCATATTTGAAGGGTATCTTTGCTGTCAATTATGTTCTTGGATGACAGTTTTGTTTCTTTTAGCATATTGAAAATGTCATCCCTGTCCTTCCCAGACATATACTTTCCATAGAGAAGTTTGTCACCAGATGAATTAGAGCTTCTTCATGTGTGATTCTTTTTTCTCGTTGCTTTTAGGATCTTTTCTTTGTCCCTAAGCTTTGAGAACTGGGTTACCATATGCCTTGGGGTAGTCTCATTTATGTTGAATCTGATTGGTATTCTCTGACCTTTCTGAACCTGGATATTTGTCTTTCTTAAGTTTTGGAAATTTTCCATTCTTATATTTTTGAATAAGCTTTGTAATTCTTTCTTTTACTAATCCCCTCTCAAATACCAACAATTCTTGATTTGGTCTTTTGAGGTAATTTTATATATCTTCTAGGCAATCCTCATTGTTTTTCATTCCTTTTTCCTCTAATGTCTGTTTTCAAATAATCTGTCTTCAAACTAATTCTTTCCTTTGATTGATCTACTCTACTACTGAGAGTATTGAAAGCCTCTAGTGAATTTTTCAATTTAGTAAATTTATATATAAGTTACAAGATTTCTGGGTTTTTCTATTATTTCAATCTCTTCATTAAATTTCTCTGATAAAATATTTAATTGCTTTTCTGTATTATCTCAGAAATTACTGAGTTTCCTTAAAACTACTATGTTGAATTCCTAATCAGAGAGTGCACATATTACTATCTCATTAGGGTCAGTCACTGGTTCCTTGCTTTGTCCCTTTGGGGAGGTCATGGTTCCTGTGTGCTGTTGTTTCTTCTGAATGTATATCTTTGCATTGAAGGATTAGCTATTTATTCCAATCTTCTCTATCTGGATCATTTTGGGTTTTATTTGTTGTGTTTGCTTAGGGATTCTTTGTAATTTACCTGTTGATTTTCTCTTTTGTTGTTTTTTTTCTCCACTATATTGTTGCCTCATTTTCAGCACTAGATACTACCTTAAACTCAGGCTTGCCTTGGTTCTAGTAAACAGAGTGCTGCCTGCCCTGAATGGGGAGGTCTCAAAGAGGATATCCTGGTAATGTGGAAAGACTGGCTAGAGTTTTGTGCCCTGGGAAAACCTCCTCCAGCATGGTTCCCATGGTTCCCAATCTGGGAGAGGAATGCCCCCACAGGTCCCCTGGCATCTGATTTGGCATCTCGTTGGCCAAGTTACAGGCCTGGGAATGGCAGTATCATCCCCTGCTTTCTTCTCTGACTGTCCTCAGGGATATTTCTCCTTTCAGTCACTCCTGATGCTTCCATGGTTTGAAGCAGGGATAGATCTCCTGCCAGGGAAACCAAGTTGGTGGAAAAGCTTGCTGTTCACCTTGATCTCACTTTTTCCAGTGTAGAAACAAGGTATAATTGGAAAATGTTTCCTGTGCTTGATGCCAGGCATAGTGGGGGAGAGGTATTTTGTCTATGAATGTCCAATTTTCTTACTGTCTGTTCAGAATTTCTTCACTTCTCTGTGATCCTAGGGACAGTCCTCTCTTTGTATTTGGGTTCTGAGATGTTGCTAATGATAATCTCAGTGCTATATATTCATTTTAGGTTTTCTGTGGTAGGGACTAAAGCTAATATGCTTCTATGCTACCATTTTAAAGCAGGAAGTCTACACTGTCTTGTCCATAATTTTAGAGTAGGTCTTGAAGTCAGGTAGTGACAGTCCCCCAACTTTGTTCTATTTTAGTATTGAGTTGGCTATTCTGGGCCTTTTGCCTCTCCATATAAACTTCAGAATTCATTTGTCAATATTCACAAAATATCTTACTGGAATTTTGATTGAGATTGTCTTGAATCTATGTATCAAGTTGGGAAGAACTGACATCTTGATTCTACTGAGTCTTCCTACCCATGAACATGTAATATCTCCACCATTAATTTAGTTCTTCTTTGATTTTTTAAAATCAGAGTTTTGTAGTTTTCATCATTTAGATAATGTATTAATTTTGTTAAACATGTATGTGTTTCCTTTTCTGGGGTGGTAATGTAAATGGTATTGTGTTTTAAATTTCAAATTCCATTTGGTTTTTGCTGGTATATAAGAAGGCAATTGACTTTTATATATCAATCTTATATCCTATGACTTTGCTATAATCACTTACTAGTTTCAGGAGAGTTTCTGTGAATTATTTTGGATTTTCATACAGATTATTATGTTATCTGTGAACAAAGACAGTTTGATTTCTCCTTCCCAATTTGTATACCTTTTATTTTCTTTTACTGTCTTATTGCATTAGCTAGAACTTACATTTGAAAATGAATCATGATGAGGGACATTCTTGCCTTGTTCCTGATTTTCTTTGGAAAGCTTTTCATTTCTCACCCAAAAAGATTTTTTTAAAATTTTTTTTAAATAAGGTTCTAAAAAAAATTCCTTTGCCCAGAAATCTCCATGGCTACCTCCCTGGCAACAGAGGGTAGTTTTCAGTGAACAGCTCTAGGAATTATTTCTATGTGTTGTGGGTTGAATTGTGTCTCCCAAAAATATATTTTCTAGTTACAACCTCTAGAAGCTTGGAATGTGATATAATTTGGAAATAGGGTTATTGCAAATGTCATTAGTTAAAATGAGGTCACACTACAATATGGTGGGCCCATAATCCAATATTACTGATGAGATGAAGAGAGGTGCAGAGACAGACACAGGAAAGAAGGCTGTGTAGAGATGGAGACAGGCTGGAGTGATGCAACTGTAAGCCTAGAAACACCAAAGATTGCCAGCAGCCACCAGAAACTGCAAAGAGGTGAGGAAGGAGTCTACCCCAGCGTCTTCAGAGAGACTGCAGCCTACCAATGCCTTGATTCAGACGTCTAGCCTCCAGAACTATCAGAGAATAAATTGCTATTGTTTCAAGTTACCCAGCCTGTAGCACCTTAAGTTGTGGCAGCCCTAAGAAACTCATATACCAGGTATACAAAACCACAGAATATTTGAAAATTTGCTTCTGTGTTGCATAAAACTTAGTTCCTGCCCCTGAAACATCCCTTCTCTCACGAGCACAAATGCAGTAGTGATTCTTTCTACCCTCCAAAGTGTTGCCTGTGCCTTAACAACATCACCTTATGTTCTCTTTTTCAGTTAACACAAGCCTAGATCCTTGGCTTTTCCATATCACCAAGTTCCCTGAGTCCCTGAATCATTTTCATTGGTTTTACTTTACTTTCCCCATTGCTACAATATCCTTTTCATACCAAAGAGATAAGAATTGAAAATGATATTCTAAATGAGACTCCTCTGCTAGTCCTTTTATATAATGGTAGAATAATTCTCTTTGACTCCAATTCAATACACTCTATTCACACGTCTCAAAGCTACTGGTACATTTTTGTATAGCTTTATCATTATGGTTTCAAGTACTAGCTATTGTCACACAGGATCCACAGACTGCTGGAGGTTTAGAGGTTATAACCCATTTGCTTTTTGCCTCTCACTTCATCATGTCTCTATTGTGTGAAATCGCACACTAATAACATGTAGTTAATATACACTTCATTCAATATTACAGATTTTCATATTAATTAGGTCTAGCACATGAAGTGGCATCTCTTCCACTCTTGGGTTAAGGCGGGAATAAAAACTGACATTTATTGAACACCAACTATGCCAGACACTTTACATACATGATCACCATAACTGTATGAGGTAGGTATTATTACTATTATTTTTGTTATTTCCATTTCATAGACATAGACTCCAAAAAGGAAAATAACTCCACCCAAAGCCACTGTTAGTAGGTATCAGACCAAGAACTGGAATCCAGGTCATTCTGACACCAAAGTCCACACTCTTCCTCTTGACAGCAATGCCAGCGAGTAGAGGACAGGTGGCCTTTTTCTCTCCTACTGGAGAAAAACTGAAACTGCAAAGAACATAAATAATAAGCCAAAGAGGTGGTGCATTCTGGGAGAAAGAGCACCGCACTAAGAACAGGAAACCTCAGGCTCTAGAACCACGTCTTCTCTTAAGCTTCCATAAGCCATACACTCCTAGAGATCATAAACTGAGTTTTCTTTACTCATAGCTGTGTGATCTTGAGCAAGTCACTGAAACTTTCTGGGTTTCAGAGTTGTCATCTATAAAATGAGCTACCTGGAGGAGGTGATCTCTTAGCTCCCTGGGAGCTTTCATCTTGATTAGTTCCAAAACAAGAATCGGAGAACGTGCTACCCTTTGTGCCTTTAGTTCTATGCACATTATGTGCTCCATGTTCATCAGACTCAGCACAGAACACTTTCAATTTCATATTAATTTCTTTTCATTTCATTTTCTTAGATGTCTTGGTTTTCCCCAGAGTGAAGGGCATACGGCAATACAAGAAGCAAGAAAGCTCCCTTCTGCCTCTCACTCAAATTCTCATGAGGATGGGGTCAAGTCACACTTGTACTGCTGCGTCAGCGACAGGAGGACACTGGGGAGGGACCATTGGTCCGGTTCCTGCAGCTCAGCTAGTCACCTCTGACCAAGCACAGCAGTTACCATGGCAACCATTGCACTGTGCTCTGTGGAGGCCACGGGTCGCAACTGCAGATGCCACCACCAGCAGGCACACGCTCTTCTCCACTCCCAGACCACTCTGACTCAGCGGCACTGTCCACACACCCCAGGAACAGGCTACCAAAAGCAATCAGTTAGAGTGAGATCAAAAGTAGATCCCAGTGGGGAGCTCGATCCCCACATCTCTATCATACCCATAATAAGCATTGCACACACAACAGAGACTTCTTTCAGATGATGGAAGAGAACACACTGACGCTTCTCAGCCCACCCTATGGCAAACACATCAGCCCAAAAGAGAAAAATTATTCAAATATCAGCATTTCCTCATTGAGCTATGAATTAAAAAGTATCCCCTTTGCAGTTTGAGGATGTGGATCTAAGCTTTGAAGATCCTGCCTGTGTCTTTAGAGTGTATACAGATTACCTGGAGATCTTGTTAAAATGCAGATTCTGGTTCAGAAATCTGGGGTAGGGCCCAAGAGTCTGATTTCTTACATCAGGGGATGCTGGTGTCCTGGTCCGTCCGTGCTACTGAAGGCTTTGAGTAGCAAAGTCTTAGATCACACTAGTTCCTACTGCACATAAAGCTGACCTTGCCCAATCTCTGCCATTTATCATTTCAAAAAGGAATCAGAGTAAATATTAGCTGGTTCAAAGCACACATTTCTACAGGGCAGAGACTAAATTTGCTTGGAAAAAACATAATAGCTACAATTTATTGAGGGCTTGCTCTTTGCCAGCACATGTGTGCACATGCGTATATACTTCACACAACAGCCTTTGCAACACAGCCGCTATTTAATCAAAATTTAAAGATGAGGGAACTGAGGCTCAGACCTATGCCACGACTTACCCAAAGTCGCACTCTCAGTGAGTGCTCAAGCCGGGGTTCAAACCTGCCTTTCTCCAAACCCCTGTGCCTTTCTCTCCCCACGAGCTTCTCTGTACATCTATATAGCACACAGCAGCACATACAAGGGGTCTCGCTGCACACTGCATCCCAAGATCCGTGGTCTTGTGAGTTTCTGTGTGTCCCATTGCCACTGCTTCAGGGAAGAACACTGAAAAAAAAAAATAGGAAAATCCCCATATTCACCTTTGGTCAGCCCCATAGCTATCATCTCACCAATTAGGGTTTTCATTCCTCGGACAAGGATTCATTGTTTCCCATGCACAAAGCATGTGGGGATTAGAAGAAGCAAAAGACATAGACTCTTCCTTCCTCATTCTAGCTCCTATCACTGATTTGTAATCTCTTCTTATCTCAGGCTGAAGGAGACCTACAATTTCTTCCCTGCCGAGGCCAGACTCTGCCATGACCAGGCTGCTGTCACCTCTTGTTGCAGGCTGAGAAGGCTGGCTACTGGGACTGAGCTTCAAAGATGTCCCCAGTGGAGACAGACATCCTGGGGATAAAGTGGTGGAGTAACAAGGGTTTGTGGCAGGCCAGTCTGCCTGGGAGAGAAAGTTCAGACTCTGGAATCAGACATTTGGCTCAAATTTTAATTCCATTATTCACTAGAAGTGTGGCCATAGAAAAATTATTTAGCCTTTCTCAACGTAAGAGGTTTTTTGTTCTATTTTTCATCTTAATGTTGGGGTTACTAACATCCACTTTAAAGGTTTTATTGTACTACTCTGCCAGTTTTGTAATCCCAGGCACATGATGGGCACTCAGTGAGGACTAGTTTCCTTCCTCCTGCTCGTGCAAGGGGCATGGTGTGAAAGTGAGAAGCTCTGTGTGAACCAAGGAGTAACAGGAAAGACAGAGCTGAGGCAGAGGTGGCATCTGGTGCTTCTTTTTTTTTTTTTTTTGAGATGCAGTCTTACTCCAGGCTGGAGTGGTGGCACGATCTCAGCTTACTGCAACCTCTGCCTCCCTGGTTCAAGTGCTTCTCCTGCCTCAGCCTCCTGAGTAGCTGGGACTACAGGTATGCACAAACATGCCCAGCTAATTTTTGTATTTTTAGTAGAGACAGGGTTTCACCTTGATGGCCAGGTTGGTCTTGAACTCCTGACCTCATGTGATCCATCTGCCATGGCCTTCCAAAGTGCTGGGATCATAGGCATGAGCCACGGCGCCTGGCCCCATCCGGTGCGTTATATGAGAGCAAGCAGACTAGACTGGGGAGGACCAGAGGAAGGCATAGACAGACAAGTAGACAGCAGTCTCATGACCAAAGCCACACTTGACAACCAGGAAGCAAAACAAGAAAGCAAGACTGAGCCAGCCAGATCCAACAACAGGATTCTTCCTGGAAGTGACTTGTTCCAACAAGGTTACTGAAACTGTCTTTTCCCCCTCCTCCCTCCCTTCCTCCCTTCTTTCTTTCCTCTTGTCATTTATATACTCAATCTCCTTGAAAAATCCCAACTTGGTATGGTATCTGCTATGGCCACTATTATGACTTTTTCTTATTAAAACAACCACCTAAGCTCTTGACTAGTATTCACTACAGACTAGTGCCAGCTCCTGCCAGCTGGAGTCCTGCTCAGCTGCAGGCACTGAGGTGCTTCCATCTTCATGAAAACTCAGCCCAGCAGCCACATGCTATCTACTCCTAGCTAATAAAGAGCCTTCCTACCCAGGTTTATTTTTCAAACACTGAGAAGTGACTGACAGCCGGGGTGATTCCTTGTCCCCCTCTCCCAACCAGTCCCAAATTTCTTTGCATCCTCGTTGGTCTGCCCTCGTGTCCTAACACAGAGTTCTATATGACAACAACCAAGTTGGGCTTCCCAACAAGTATCTGCCTATTAATTGGGACTATGGACAATGGGAAGTAGAGGAGGGAAGGGGGGATTTCACTGCAAGGCATGATCTGTTCTCATTCTTGCTAAGCTTTACAATGCGTTTTCACTTGGTTTTCGGACAATCTAGTATTTAAGACAAATCTACCATTCTTGCTCTGTCACAGCCTTCTGATCCCACATCAGTGTTTTCCAGTATTACTCAGATGCAGGAAATCTCAGACTTTAATATGTATACAAATTTCATGTGAAGCTTTTTAATATGAGCATTTTGACTCCACAGACCTAGTGTACACCCAGGATCCTGCATGTCTTAACAGCTTCCTGGAAATGTTCGTGAGGCTGGTCTGAAGACTGTACTGTAAGTATCAGGACTCTAGAGGAGGAAAAGTATGAATAAAATGGGATATATTATATCCTGAATCGCCTGTGTCCTCAACTAAAGGGAATTCCACCGGATTCTGTATTACTGTCTTGTTGTGAGTCCATTTCCACACGAGAAACACCTCCTTCTGTCATCTTCTACTGAAATATAAGAGTGGTGCCTGATACTGCCACGCCCAAGCAGAATGACCCAGGAATTTTCCTCTCCTGTCTGTCATGATGGTCATAAAAGAAGAGGAGGGTCACCTTCCAGAATCATGGAGAGAGCATCTGTATTTTTATCAGGAGCCTCAGAGCCAATTCTGACATTTATAACCTTCAAATCATGGTGGTGGGAAGGACTTGAGAGACCCATCTTAGAAATCTAGTCCTATAGTTTTTGAACATTATTTTAGCTGTAGAATCCTTTCTTCCAAAGCAAGCACATATAAAGTTAAAAATAAAAGGAAATAAAGAGGAGGAGGTCTCAGACTGAAGAAAGATGAACCTTTCAGACGCTGAGCCCTCTTAAGAGAAATTGAAGGACTGGCCCATGTCTTACATCTTGATAGTGGCATTAGCAGGATAAGAACACAGATACTTCTGCTGCCTTCACCTTGATTTCCACTATTCCCATTTACTTAGGGATGTGGGGTGGTGTAATGGAAGAGAAAACAGGCTTTATGGCCAGGTAGATACGAACTTAAATCATATCTTTACCTCTTATGGTCTATACGACCTTGGATAAGTTACTTATTCTCATTGCATTTCTGTTTTCTCACGAGTAAACTAGAAATAATTCCTAGATGACTGAGTTATTGAGATGAGACATGAACTTAAAATTCCTGTGCTGTAAAGCCAAGCAGCATCAAGGAACCCCAAACTGGTGGTTCTGATTGATGATCCACATATAAATCTACTCAACCATAGAAATTATTTCCATTTCGGAGAAGTTTCAGTCACCTCAGCCCCACTCATGCTAAAAAAACCCAACCCCCAGATACAGTATGGGGCATTGTGCATTATCTCACCACTTTCTGACTTTATTCAAGCCCACGAACCAGGATGATAAAGAAAGCCACATTCTGCCCCCATGAGACATGTTTGACATCCATAGGGGACCCTGTAAGCATGGATGGAAGGGTGCTAAGAGCACACACATAAGACAGCCCCAGGCCACACTCTCACCCTAAACACCTTTGAGTGCCACAAATAAGGGGTCATTGACATCCCTAATAAAAGCCACGTCCAGCGACACCTGGAGGGGGGTTTCTGAAATCGAGAGGGGAGTGGTTTCCGTGAGGCATCTACCAACTACGGCCAGGAGCATCATACCGAAGAGAAATTACATTATTGCTGCGCTCTTTGAGCTTTACAAAAATCTTACTGATATTTTTGTACAGTTTGTCCAAGCACAGTTTTGAGGAAAGGCTCCAATATAAAGGAATTGGGGGTGCTGAGGACAAGTACCAACTACACCATTACATCATGCATGGCTTACACATATGACAACTGCAAATGTCATAGAAATACAGACTGGATAAGGGCCAAACCCTGAATCCTGTAGAAACAGCTAGATATTGAAGATGGGAGATGACTGCTTGTCAGGGAAGAACAGACCATCTGATGGGTAATCAGTCATTTTCCACTAAAGGCTAATAACTCACAGGTAACGCGACACTTTCCCCACATGCGTGCGGTCAGAACTAAGCCCTTAGGAGCTGCCGGGAGTGTCTACTGGAAGACGCAGATTCCAGCATGCGTGCCTCTGCAGAACGACTGAATCAGGCCCTGAGACAGGTAGCCAGGAACCTACAGTGCAAACACCCTTGCAAGAAATTACTATGTCAACACAGAGACATTTGAAGCCTGCTTTGCTGAGGGGGTCATGAGCACTTACTCTTTCATGAACATTAATGGACCATGATTGCTTTTGCTTTGATTTGGGTACCTGGGTGTTTCTGGGGAGGACTGGCTGGGGCAAGTTGTGACGAGGATCATCACTCTGGACTTTGGGTAGCCACCTCTGGAGGTGGGAGAAGGTGAAGAGGTGAGAGTGGGAGATGCCAAGGCCCACCACAAGAAACCTCCAGATTCAGAGCCTCCATCATTCCTCCCTCTGTCTGATGTTACGGCGCCAAGGAAATCATGCCTGATGCTTCCAACTCCTGATGCCCCCACCCCCACCCTGTCCCCCTCTTTTTCTCCCCATGGATGTCAGGTACCCTCTTAACTTTGTAAAACTCCCAACTCCTTAACCTGCAGACTAGGGGAGTCGATTCAATTCTTCATGTTTTCTTAGGTGCTGGGATTTTTCTTTTCCTCTGTGACAGTGCCCCTCCCCCTGGAGTCTGCATGGAGAGCACATCTCTTCGTCGCTAGATATTTCTCACTCCTGGACTGTCCCCCTGCCTGGACCCCCACATCATTCTACATCATTGGAGATTAACATTGGCTGCACATCCAAAACCTCTACAGAGTTCTTTAAATTAATGATGCCTGGATCCCAACTCCAGAGGTTCTGATTTAATTGACTAGGGGTGTGCCCTGGATACTGGCATTTGTCACAACTCCACAGGTGATTCTAATATGCAGCCCAAGAGTCACTCATCCAGACCCAATAACTGCTGCACTGCAAAGAAATTTATAGGACCAATGCTTCTCAACACTGACTACACATTAGAATCACCAGGGTGGCTTTAAAAATTTCAAGCCCTTGGCTCTACCCCAGACCAAATGAATTGGAATCGCCCGAGGTACTGACCAAGTATCAGTAGCTTTCAAAATCTCCCAGGTGATTCTAACATGCAGCCAGGATTGAAAACCACTGCTACAGACCAAAGGTGTGGCCAGGAGCAATCACAGCCGGAAAAATTACTGAGTGTCGCCCTGTGGGTGACAGCAACGGAATAAGGAAAATATTCTCCACTTACACAGCTGCAACAATGAGAATATTTTTTGTTTTGTTTTGTTTTTTCAGGCTCTGATTCAACTTCATCTATTTGCCTACCTTTTCCAACTGTTAGCTGGTCACCTGCCTGCCAATATTTGTGCACACGCTCTAGGAGTTTACAGTCAGGAAAGTATCCCACCTGCAGACTTCAAGAGAGCTATTATCCACCGCGAAGTTGGCGTGATTGCTTCTGGATTGCTAAATGATTTTATCTGCTGGTCTTTCCCTCTATCAGTCAGAGACAGAAAGAAGAACCCAGAAAATGAGCAACTTAACAAGCCTGGCTGTGGAAATTTGAGGTTTCTGAACACCCACTGCCTACTGTTAGGCTGTCCCTAACATCTGAGATTATTACTACCAACCTTCCTCCAGATACATATTTTTTAATAGTAGATATTTAGGACTGTATTTTTGAAATGTCTTATACTACTTTATTACCTGTTTATCATATGAACCAAGAGGAGACGTTTAGTAATGTGTTCTATTTTTAAAAGGGAAACATTTGGCACTAAAATCCAAGGTACACACATTGAGAAATAAAGATTAGGAAGTAACGGGATCACTCAAGACTATACAACAAGGCTAAAGAAAAGCTAGAGTCATGAAATTGGTCTACAATGTTTCCATTTCCAAATCCACTGCTTATGCCTACTGCTCTCATATTCATCCTGATGAAGACACAAGACAGCTCATTCTCCATTTATTAAAACACTGGGATTAATTCACAGTTTGATTTCCCTTTATCTGCACCCTTTTTATTGTCTGATGTTCACTTTACCACAAAATCAGTCCTTTTCCATAGGTTAGGAGATAAGGGAAGGAAAAGGGAGTTTCTGGAACTGTCAGTCCCTTTTCTATGGAGTGACCATTCTGATGAAGTCTCAATGTTGGAAGAGTAGAAAATATTGATTAAGGCCAGGCACAGTGGCTCACACCTGTAATCCCAGCACTTCAGGAGGCTGAGGGGGGCAAATCACCCAAGCTGATTTCGAGACCACCCTGGGCAACATGGTGAAACCACGTCTCCACTAAAATACAAAAAATTATCTGGGCGTGGTGGCACCCACCAGTAGTCCCAGCCACTTGGGATACCGAGGCAGAAGAATTGCTTAAGCCCCAGAGGCAGAGGTTGCAGTGAGCCTAGACCGCACCACTGCACTCCAGCTTTGGCTACAGAGTGAGGAAAAAGAAAGAGAGAAAGAGAAGGAAGGAAGGGAGGAAGGGAGGAGGGAAGGAGGGAAGGAAGGAAGGAAGGAAGGAAGGAAGGAAGGAAGGAAGGAAGGAGGGAAGGAGGGAAGGAGGGAAGGAGGGAAGGAGGGAGGGAGGGAGAGAGGGAAGGAGGGAAGGGAAGGAGGGAAGGGAAGGAGGGAAGGAGGGAAGGGAAGGAGGGAAGGAGGGAAGGGAAGGAGGGAAGGAAGGGAAGGAGGGAGGGAAGGAAGGGAGGGAGGGAGGGAAGGAGGGAAGGGAGGGAGGGAGGGAGGGAAGGGAAGGGAGGGAGGGAAGGAGGGAGGGAGGGAGGGGGAGACAAAAAGAAAGTATTTATTAAGTTAGTTTGGAGAATTATCTTAGAATTTAATATACTTTGTTCCAAGTTCTTTCAGTATAATATTATAGACATTTGCTAGTGCCCCTCTCAAATCCATCCCTCTTTTTCACTAGCAGCACATTAGTTTCCCACTGGGCAGCATACTCTTCCAATTTTGTTCAGTCAGGTGCAGAATAGCTGAGTCAAAACAAAGAATGACACAAGCCATATTTGCAGGAAGCAGTCTGTCACTGAGATATAGTGAAGGAGAAAGACAGATTATAAACAGACCTACGCTTGCCAAATTATGTTAAGTGAGAAGTAAAGAGTAAAAGAACTGTCTTTTACACGCTACCCTATGGTACAAGAATAATTCCTGACAGCCATTATTCTGGCCTCTCCACATTAATAACTTTTTACAAATAGCTGTGAGCAATAGTAAAAATGAATCAGCATAGAAACTATGCAGAAATATTACAATAGCAGAGAAGGAGAAAATCATAAAAATTAAAAAATAAGGAAAAAATTGTTCAAAAACAAAGTTTTTTAAATTTTCAAAGTTTTTGATTGAATTTTTCTAAGTATAAAATTGTGTACAAATATTCTTGAATGTTTCAAAATTCACCTACAGTGGATGCAAAGTTTTTAAGACATCTACTCTAAGAAACGCTTCCATCCAGAAGAACAATTTTATCTGCTCCAGCAGTGCACACAATTCTTCTTGGTGTAACCTCAGAGAAAGAAGAAAGTCATCACATATAAATTTCAGAATACCAACAATGAAAATATATGACTAAAAATGCTTCCTTCTTCCTGTGAAGGAATCTGTAACCTATATTTTCCATAATAGAAAAAAAGTATTTTGAATTTTTTTAAATTGCATTTTAGGTTTTGGGGTACATGTGAAGAACATGCAAGATAGTTGCATAGGTACACATGTGTCAGTGTGATTTGCTGCCTTCCTCCCCTTCACCTATATCTGGCATTTCTCCCCATGCTATCTCTCTCCAACTCCCCACCCGGCACTGTCCCTCCCCTATTCCCCCCAATAGACCCCAGTGTGTAGTGCTCCCCTCCCTGCGTCCATGTGTTCTCATTGTTCAACACCCACCTATGAGTGAGAACATGCAGTACATCATTTTCTGTTCTTGTGTCAGTTTGCTGAGAATGATGTTCTCCAGGTTCATCCATGTCCCTACAAAGGACACGAACTCATCGTTTTCATACTGATTCAGCAATCACGCTGAATCAGTTTCTTTTCCTTCTTCTCAAAGAAGGGGGGAGTTATAAAAGAATTGAAAACCAGTAGAGAATGCCATCTGTTAGTAATCTGTGTACAATGCAGTTCAACACATAATTCCTTGAATTGTTCACGTCCACCTGATCTGCAACACTGCAGATATGACCAGATCTCAAATGACCAAGGTGAGCATGAGGTTGGCATGGGGAACAAGGCTAGAACACCACCACTCCTAGGTTACGCAGTGACCAGTCACATTTGCAAATCAAGGAGAAAGAAAGTGAATTGATCCCTAAATGTCATTTTCATTAAAATCTTGCTTCTATGTATTATTATTATACCCAATCCTTAGAAATGTTGCTGTCTCACAGAACTTTATTTCTGCAAATAAGTTCTGGAAAATTCATGGATATGAGAGTGGTGAGCTTGAATAGATAGCTGAGACAGGAATCTCAGCACCCCTAATTACAGGTTCTATTTAGTCAGTGAATAAAGAAAATTTCAACAAACATTTTTTGAGATTATGCAATATGAAGAGATCTGATTTTACAAAGTTAAATATACAAATAATGGTAAATATCATTATTAAGAATAATACAGAATAACAATATTGTTATATTAGAGGATATAACAATATTAGAGAACGTAACAATATTATTCTCTATTAATAAATTATAATATAAATATTTTCTCTATTATCTAATTGTATCATTAATAAAATTAATGAGAATATATTCATAAATATAACAATATAATTATTCTCTATGAAAAAATTATGTTCTCTATTAATACTTTTCTAATTATATTCTCTATTAATATATATAATAAAAGTATTAAGAGAAATTATATATATAATTAAGGAGAAATTAAATATATACAATTTATATATATTTAAATCATATATAAATATATATATATAATTTCTCCTTCCCCTCTTCTCTCTCCCTCTCCTTTAAAAATGTTTTCTGGTTTCATTAGAGATTCTTGACTCTTTTTCTATGGATTCGTCTCCCAATGACTCATTAGAGTCTCTTGAACCCAGAAAACATTTTTAAAGGAGAGGGAGAGAGAGGAAGGGAGAAAGAAATATTCCAGTTTTTGCTAAATAATAGTAAGTGTACTTAGTCAGCTCTGCTATAAGGCAACATATGGATTCCTAAATATCACTGCATACACAAAATCACACAACAAAAACCTCAGGGCTTATACAGAAAATAAGGTTAGGGACACAACACTCAAAAACTTTGTCAGTAACATGTTTAACAAAGTTAAGAAATATGAATCTAAAGCCAAACAGTAGAGCATATGTTAAACAGTTAAGAAATCATATATACTACAGTAAATATGGCATTTTACCTTGAGAAGACCTGAAGATGGCTTGCAGAAATGGGCATCACAGGTTGCTGATTGAGAGTTGTGAAGTGACAGAAGAAAGGTTACTTGCATAGGAAGGAAGTCAGGACACCACTCACCATGTGCATGAGTGTGCACAGCCGTGGCATCACACATTCGGCGAACTTGGGTAGCTGGCAGATATTTAAAGTGTGTGCGCTTTGTGTTCCCTACAAGGCTTGGTTCAGCTGGGTGCAGTGCTCTGGATTCACCTAGTGTTTCTCACTGACAAAACTGTACAGCAGCCAACATGAAACTCACATTGTGTTCAAATTGAGCCCTAACTTATCAGTCATGCTGGAACAAATTCAGGTTTCAAAAGAAGCATTATAGCAAACTGACTTAAAATACATATATTCATATTCTCGTCTTTAGCAAAACAATGTTCTTCATCATCCACAAAGTATATTTCATTATTATTCTTACCTAAGCCATTCAAAAAAAATAATACTCCAAAAATTTGTATTTTAAAATAAGAACAGTAATGCCACTACTTGCTAAAACTGGCGTCAGTCCCAACCCCAGCTGCAGGTTCAGCATTCCACCTGCCTTGTCAGACTCCAAGGCAACAGGACTTAAAGCTGACCCGTGGATCTAGGAGCTGGGGCCCTCAGCCCCCACCCAAGAGAGGTAGGTGTCTTTTTGTTGCTGGCAGTAAGTGCTGCTGATACCCAACCACCCCATAGACCATTTCCGGCTTCAATAACATCACATCCTGTGGGCGGGTGCTGAAGAAAGACAGCATCCTGCAATTCACCTTCGGTTCATCCTCTTGTCACTTTTCCTTGCACAGACTTCGAACAAGCATCATCCTTTGCCTTTATGTATCCGTTTAGCATAGGCCATCTCATATCTGATATGTGGTGGGCATTTTGGCACAACAAGCAGTTAAAGCAGTGGCTTTAATATTTACATAAGAACCTAGGTTTCCTCTACCACCTTAATTATTTACCCTATGTAAGTGCACATTAAGTCTCAGGCTAGGTGGTATATTCTTTTATATGGACTCACATCCCAATGAAGCATTGTGACTGTCTGGTTGTGGCGATTCCTCAGAGCACTGTGAATAAGTCTGTTCTCTACAGAAGCAAAGCTTTCCTGGGTTATATCAGAAAGAAAAACAAATGGGAGTACCCAAAGCACCACGGCCATAGAATTTTCTGCACACACTTCTCTCCCAAAGGACAAAGGCCACCCCATGGATGGCGCACAGAACAAACACCATGCTGACACTGAAACCAATGGCATCTGCCTTGAGAAAACTCTACCAACTTCTCTTTAAATGTTTTGGCTTAATTTTGCTTGGCTGTACATAAATTATTCTATGGGGTTTAATTCCTGCAAAAGAGAATATAATCCAACCTTCTGCTATAAATGCCGCTACAATTGCATTCCAGTGCCAAGCAGCAGGGAGAGAAATCAAACAGTTGGCCCCTAGTGAATTAATCTATATGCCCCAGTTTCCTAACACTAAGCATGCCTCAGACAATAGGCTGGGTTTTAACTCTTTCTCATCAAGCCTTCATCATAAGCAGTCAGACTGCATTCTTCTTCTCACTTCTCACCCCATTACTCACAAAGAATATCTTTTCCCATGAAACCTGAGCTAACATACCCGGTAACCAATGCTGGAGTTTGCAGTAAAAAGTCAAGTCTCACCATTAGAAGCACATTCGCATACAAAATATTTCTATAGGAAGAAAAAAAAAAATCAGTGGATTGCAGGAGCTGCACACTCCATTGTCTTAAATGTGGCTGTTTTCAGTCAGAACAGTCACCCACCTCTACTTTGAGATAATGCATGTTCAGATCGTGGTAACCTTTTATAGCAATTGTAGGCCCTGTGTAGGAAGGAAATGTTAAAACTACATCCAGTTAGATTCTACGGAAATTGAGGGAGTCTTTTAGACAGAAACCAAGACAAAGGGGTCAAAATAACCACTTTGCAAGAACTGTTCGTTGCTGTGAACGTCACTTAGCAAAGAATAAACACCAACACTAGCCCATACTATGATGTTACGATGAAAACTAGGTAAAGGAATCCAAAGGAAAGGAAGCAGGAGCCACTTCACAACATCCTGAATTTATCTCATCCCACCCAGTGGTCAGTTAGGCAGGCAAATGAATGGTTAAAAGGCTCCACTGAACCCTAATCCCCAATCGTTATACTTAAATGGTTCCTCTCAATATAAAGAAGGCTCTTCAATAACCATAGATCTAATTTCTGTTAATTTTATGTAACTCTAACAGAGTCATTAACATTCGTGGAGCCCACTCCACACACAGCCCCTCCCTCCCCTCCTTCCCTCATTTCTCCTACGAGCACATCTCTTGAAAATTTAATTATTACCAGTAGAATTCCTGCACTAACTAAAGGCTGTTGCAATCAAATCAATAGTTGATGAAAGAGTGGTCCGAAAAAGCCATGTTAAATGCATTATCTGCCTTCCATTTCCACATCATCCGTGTGGCTCCTTTCATGATGTTACAATTGGAGACCCTCAAAATAACATCACTTTCAGGGAGTTAAAATGTCTAAGTGTTATCCAGAGATGGCTATTATATATTTATAAGGACTCCCCTATAAGCCTCTTCTGGATTTATTAAGTGCTCTAAGGATCTGTTTGGCTTATACCAACTACCACACACTGATCAGAGAAATCAAGGAGGAAATACTCAAGTGTATAACTGGATAGAAAAGGAAATGTGTGTAGCTCTCACGACTGCTACCAGGAGCAAGGCCAGTTTTATGTGCTACTTAGAAATGGTAATAAGTCATCTCCCTGCCTTCACCCTACTCTTACACCCCCCAGTGTCTGCTCTAATGGAAGAGCCCAAATGCTGTGCTGTCTCTCTTTGTGCTTTTCCACCTATGAAGAGTCTCCAGCACAAAATAACATGCCTTTGGGGAGAAAGAGAAGCTTCGGTGTTGTATCTTTTGCTGCTATCGGTGGAATGGGCTTTGGTGCTTTAATTAGGCAACTCCTGTTGCACCAGAGATGGGTCCGTAAAGCGAATATCTTATCCAAGACATGTGCAGTGCACCTCGTGGCATTTTGCAATACTCCCCGTATATAATCATTTTTTAAGCATCTGACACACACATATTTATAAATGGTTACCTGTTCTCCAGAACGGTGGTGGGAGAGAATTGCAGACCACGCAATGCATCATTGTACTGTGTACATTACCAGACTACTACAGACCAGGCTGGAGTGGTGCACTTAGATAGGTTCTCAAGGATAAACAAGCAGAGTCCTCTCTTAAAGGGCTGACAGGCTGAATAAATAAGTTGGAATCCTAATATATAGGACCAGGTGTGCAAACACAGTTCAGATCCTCTCATCTAAGCAATACATGATGCAGCATCACAGTGTCTGGAAAATTCAGCCCGCCACTATTTTCCTACTAAATTGTGCAGATAATTACTTCACTGTTCCATTTCACTTTGACTTAGAAACCTAGTCACAGGATTATAACAGGTCATACAGAGCAGAAGCTTATTTGCATATTTAAAATGCTCGTCTATCAACAAGCAATTCTCATGCGCCTTGTACTGCCCTCAGGACGTTTTATTCTAAAGGAAGTCAAAACTCAGACTCTTAAAAATAATCAGTGGATGTGGACAATGATCCTTTCAGAGCAGGATTCAATGAGAAAGAACAGACTGCTGTGGGAATGAGAGGCCAGAGCTCCAGAAGGGCTTCATGGCACACAGAGGTTTACCATGGCCTCTGGCAGACCTCTGACTTTTTCACATCACCCATAGAGAATGAAACAGACATACATCACAGGGTAAATGCATGAGGCTGCTGCCAGCCAGTGGTAGCCAGAGCCACTAAACCTCCGGAGCAGACCTGGTGGCCCCCAAAGGTGGAGGGGATTACTGTCTTACGACCCCTGGTGACCCACTTGAAGTCCTCGAGTTGAGACACTCTGCTTTCAGACAGGTGTAAGCTGAGATTTAATTAAGCCGAGAGACGGATATGAGAAGACAGAAGAAACTGTGGTATGAACTAATGTATCATTCTTTAAAGAGTGGCTATAGCTTTTGCTAAGATAAATGTAACCAAGAAACAAAGCCTCAAAAAGTAGTGTGGTTCAATGATTAGATGCCCAAGTTTTAGAATTAGAAAGTTCTGGGTTTTAGACTCTGCCCTGCTTCCAAATAGGTGCATGCCCTTGGGCAAATTATTTTACCTCTCCAAGAAAAGGAGGGGTTTCCTAGTCCCTACCCATTATACTATAATTCAGCCTGCCACTATTTTCCTGCTAAATAAATCTCACAGACGTATGTTGTGATGAATTAATAAGATCATGTAAATAAAGCACTTTGCACAGAACCTGGCACATGGAATATTCCACAAATTCCAGCAATGATATTAGTAACATAAGTATTGCTAGTAATGTTGCTAAGTTGTTTGAGGCTAAAAGTCAGCAGCGTAGGAGGTAGAACAGAGGGATGAAAGCATGAGTTTTAAAAACTAGGGATATGCAAACATTTTACATAGTTGCTGGTGCAGAAAAAAAAGAAAAGAAAAAAGAAACAATTATTTCAGAGGCAGAAGTTCCGGTCAAATCAGAGGAAAAAGGAAAGTTTTTGACAGCTGTCTAGGGCCAATTAAGACTTCTGTTTCAGATGACACATTCAGATGTTTCTCTGTGAAGTGGTCCCATTTTCTATTCTCTCCCCGCCCCATTTCTGTGCATTTGCCTTTGCAGATGCATGGATAAACAGATACAACATTTAATGCAACTGCCAGGGGGCCACCCATCACTGTCGTGCCGGCTGCAGAGTCTTCGCTGAGGGAGCTTCCAAGTGTCATTTTATTAATGTGGAGAGAAGAATAACAGATCATAAATATTTGAGGTCTGTCCAGCCAGAGTACAAGGGATTATCTATTATCCTTTGTGCACTAAACCTAGGTAAAAGTTATGGAATTTGAGATAAAGTTGAATTTCCGTGAAACATAACAGAACATCATTTGTAATCTTGTCAGCCGTGGCATATAAGTACACATGATATCCAAAGGAGAACATAAATGATAAATTATCAATACCTACAGGGCACCAAGTACTAAGTAAGCGATCAGGTTAGATCGGAAATATAGAGCACCATCCTATTTGTAGTATATATTCATCAAAAGTTTCTCAAAAAGAAAAAAAGATTTGCAATTGCAAGATGTCATTACTTGTACATTTTGTCTTATTTAGAAATAGACAAATGTCCACATAAAACACATTTATAAAGCACTTCATTTACCAGTTACTTTACATCTATTTACCACTCCCAACTTCCCATCATCCAGTGAAAACTGCAAGAGCATCTTTAACTCCATCTACAGATGAAGAAATTGAATCTAAAGAAATTAAGTAATTAACCGTGGACCGTGTGATTTGAAAAGCTGAGAGCCAGCACTCAAAGATCCTAGCCCTGGACCCGGGATAAAGATCCTAGGTCTTTCAACTATTGATCATGCCTGATAATCCCTCCACCTCATCATATATTCTCCTGTTATGGAGGCATTATTTCAGGGACAGGAAAAGTCAAGGCTGAGGATGAACGGGTGCAACTGTCCCCACATGGCAGCCAGAAATGTTGGTACAAGTCACGAAGACACATAAGGCAGAAGCTTCAAGAGTGCACAGGCACAGCGCCAGCCTGCTGGGTGGACTGGCTCTGTCTGTTGGTTCTGAAGAGGAATGTAGAATATGAGCCCTGAGGACCCAAAATTAGGCACAGGAGTTTGGGATTTATCCCAGAAGCAATGGAGAGCCATCAAAGCCTCTAGTTGAGGAATTATACAATTCAATATGTGATCCAAAAAGATAAGTTTGGCTAGGGTTGGAGCCTGGATTTCAGGCACTGGAAGCACCACAGAGGAG